>NW_024543828.1:8734687-9358593 GCF_018167655.1 Microtus oregoni | reverse complement strand
TTTTAAGACAGAGTCTTGGTAGACCCTAAACCATAGTGGAGAGGGTGCCTGAATTGGCTGTCCCCTGTGATCAGATTGATGACTATCTTAATTGTCATCATAGAACCTTCATCCAGCAACTGATGGAAGCAGATGCAGAGATCCATAGCTAAGCACTGGGCCAAGCTCCCAGAGTCCAAAGAGAGGGAGGAGTGACAATATGAACAAAGGGGCCAAGACCATGATGGGGATACCCACAGAAACACCTTACCTGAGCTCGTTGGAGCTCACTAACTTGGATTATCAGCTGGGGAACCTGTATAAAACCCAACTAGGTCCTCTACATATGGGTGACAGTTGTGTGGTTGGGGCAGTCTGTGGGGCCACTGGCAGTGGGGCTAAAATTTATCCCTAGTGCTTGAACTGGCATCTTGGAGCCCATTCTCTATGGAGGGATATCTTTTTTAAAAAATATTTATTTATTTATTATGTATACAATATTCTGCCTGTGTGTATGTCTGCAGGCCAGAAGAGGGCACCAGACCTTATTACAGATGGTTGTGAGCCACCATGTGGTTGCTGGGAATTGAACTCAGGACCTTTGGAAGAGCAGGCAATGCTCTTAACCACTGAGCCATCTCTCCAGCTCTATGGAGGGTTATCTTGCTCAGCCTAGATACATGGGGGAGGGCTTTGGTTCTGCCAAAAAGTGCTGCTGGACCTTACCGTCTCTGAGGTGCAAATGGGGGGTGGGTGGGAGGTGTGGCTAGTGGGAGGAGAGGAGGGAGTTGGAACTGGCATTGGTATGTAAAATGAGAAAAGATTGTTTAAAAAAATGAATTTAAAATGATGTAAAAGAAATTTAGAATATGGGGGAGGACACAAAAACGCTCAATTAGGAAAAATGTTGTACTTGCTATGGATTCTTGAAACTTCAAATTGCTTTCACGGCGATGTAGAGCTTCAAACCTGAAGCTTTGCTCTCTGAACTGGTGAAATGGAAAATTGCATCGATCGTCTGATCAATGTGGATGTGACTCGTTCTTTAGTGAGCCCTGCTGTAACTGCATACTTTCCTTATCTGAGAAAAGCTGAGGAAGTCTGAATCTCGGATTTGTGCATATCGGGCTTGCATGGATGTGACTCCCTTGAACTGTGCATTGACTAATTGCATAGTACAGTTATTAAAATGTCAAATTTAAACTCCAATATTGCCATTCAAAGTGCAACCATTTTGGATTAGGAAATAGTTGGAAGGTATTACTTCAGTATGAGAATTAGGGACCAGAACCAACTTTTATCTTTCTTATTAATTAATTTTTTCCATTTATTTTACATCCCAATAGCAGTTTCCCTCCTTCCTTTCCTCCCATTGGCCCACCTTCACCCATCAGCCCTCCTCCATCTCTTTCAGAAAGGGGCAGGCCTCCCATGGGGGTCAACAAAATAGGGCACTTCAAGCTGAGACAGGACTAAGCTCCTCCCCCTGCATCAAGGCTAGGCCAGGCTCCCCAGCAAGAGTAATATGTTCCGAAAAGCCAGCTCAAGAGCCAGGGACAGGTCCCGATCCCACTTCTAGGAGCCCCACAAACAGACCAAGCTACACAACTGTCACACACATGCAGAAGGCCTAGGTTAGTCCCATGCGGGCTTCTTAGCTGTAGGTCCAGAATCCAAAAGCGCCCAAGTGCTCAGGTCGGCTGTCTCTGTGGGTTCCCCTGTCATGACATTAACATCCTCCACTTACGGCAATCCCTCCTCCCTTTCTTCAGGAGGACTCCCAGATCTCGGCCAGTGATTGACTGTGGATCTATACATCTGATGACAACTTCTATCTTTTAAAAAGAAAATAAAGTCTGGAAACATCTTTGAATTAGAAAGTAAGCCTAAATTATTTTCTTTTGAACAAATACTAAATCACAAAATAAATGACCATTGAAAATGTAAAATCTCGATATACACTAGATGTTTTATTAAATCTGTTCTGAAAGGGTAATTGTATACTTGTTTTTATTGTTACTATTATTATTTTTATTGGTTTTTTTGAGATAAGGTTTCTCTGTATAGCCCTGGCTGTCCATTGTTCTGTAGACCAGGCTGGCCTCAAACTCAGAGATCCTCCTGCCTCTGCCTCCCAAGTGCTGGGATTAAAGGCGTGCATCACTACCACCCAGTTCACTTGTGGCATTTTGCAAAGGGTCTCTGTAGATGCACACATGAACAATGGTTAAGACTTGAAGAATGCGTCCCAAGTAGTCTAATGTTCAAAACTGAGTTGTAGTTGAATCAGGAAAGGGGATTGCTTAGCTAAGGCATGCCTTTCTCCCATCTTAGTGTACTGAGTGCTAGAAGTCCAGGGCATGTCATTTTACTCAGCTATGGCTGACTTAAAAATGTATTGTCTAGAATGCAAGGAGTGAGAGGCTCCTTGCTGATTTTCAGTTTGAGCTTTGGCCACAAGTTTTTTGTAGTGTGTAAGCCTACTTTTCCTTGTTTGTGCTGTGAGCCTTTTCTTCTTGTAAATGGTTATATTCAAGGCACAATCTAAGAACCATCCCAGGAACTTCTTTAAGCTTTGGGGAAAGTTCTCAAGGAAGTCTTCCAGAACATTTCCAGTACTTCCATTAGACAGTCAAAACCCAAAGGATAGTTATATCTAGTCAAAGCCAAAATGTCAGTCATATCAGAAAGCATTCAAATCTAACCATGAAATTATTGTGCAAATATATATATATATATATATATATATATATATATATATGATACTTAAGCTGGATTAATTCATTAAATTAACTGGATGTTGTAATGTGTCGAGAGACAACTATGTTTATATGGACACAGTGGAGTAAGAGACAGGGAAATGAGACAGGTAGATGTTAAAGAAAATTCAAAGTTTGTGCTGTTATATGACTGTCTTGGCGCATTGCTCTCCAATAAATGAGCTCAATGAGTTCATAACCGAATCATTTGTTTCCATGGTATATATTGTGTACCTTACTTAGATTTATTTTTTATTAGGTACTTCCACAGAATGCTGGTTCTGAGTTAGTCTGATTTGTGAGTTCTCATCACCTGAATCAAATTTTCTTAGATAAAACTTAAATAAATGAAATTAAATTTCTCAGTGACAAGGCCTAAGATTCCTCCATCTATATAATTGTCCCAGGTGAATCTATGACATATGTACATTTTAAAGCTACCATTTTATAGGGAACAATACAACAGCCAACAAAAGTCATGAAGCTATTATTTATTGCCAACAAGTCTACTCATTCGCCAGAGATGCTTAAAGACTCAGGATAGCTGAGGTAGAAGATGCAGCTCCATGATAGAGTGTTTGCTTAGCATATGCAAGGCCCTGGGTTCCATCCCCAATAATGGGAAAACATACTCAGTATATTAAAATGGCATAGCCAATCAAGAAATGCCTGAAGTTTTGTTTGAGGTAGATTTTTTTCTATCATGTCTCAATCATCTTAATTATGCAAATGAGATTGGACCACCAGTTGGAGACACAGATATAGATTTAGGGACAAACTGGCAACTACAAACAGGAAGTAGATTCTGGATCCCCCTGCATCTGTTTGTTTGACTTAACATTTAACTTAGAAGCAAAGCCAAAGCCCACTTGTATTTCTGATCATTTCCTATTCCTGAAGGCCAACATCTTCTCCCAGGTTTCTGCGGATTTCTGTGTCAGTGATCATGACATATTAAAATGGTTATGTTATAAATACTGTGCTGTCAGGAGAATTTCTAACACTTCAGAAAAGAATGCCATTGCTTCCCTATAAAGAGTCAGAACAATAATTCTTTCCCTTTCTCTGTACTTCTGTTAAGCAGACATTCCAAAAGTGTTAGCTGGAAGGAAAATCCAATTTGAAAAGCAATATTTAGTATTTTTTCCCATTATATTAAAGAGATAATCTGCTTTAACCCAGCAAGAAGAAACCCTTAGTTCATATACACTTGCTGAGCAATAAAGAATATTCCAGCAAATCTTTTCAATACAACCAGTACTGTCTAATCCGCAGTTAAGGTTCAAAAATGTCCTTTTACAATTTTAGCTTATTTTAAAGCCACCATTTATTTCTCCACAGAAAGAGCAATAGTAGGGGCTTCTGGATTAACTACGCAGAAAGTGTCTTTTTCTATGCTTTCAATGTTAACTTGTGGTGTAATCAGAAGATATCATAATAATTGCAGTGCTGGCTAACCCGGCTGTACCTGTCAAAGGCACGTACTGTTCAGCTCTGTCGAACGGGTAAAGGTGGGTCTCTTTCCTGATCTCCTTGGATTAGATGGGACCAATGACAATTTTAAATTAGAGAGAGTGGGCGGGGGGAGGGAAGGTTGGCTGTGGGGCTCAGTGCCATCAGTGCTAGGACACGTGCTTAGCATACGTAAGGCCCTGAGTTTCATGGCCAGCATCAAAACAGAAAGAAAATGGGTGATACGGGAGGAAAAAGGAGAAAGTAGAGATCAACAGGAGTGGGGTAAGTGGATGCTGACTGTATGGTATGTATTTGTGTAGGAAAATTTTAAACACAATTATGCAAAGCTCTATCCGCTCAGTTAAAAGGAACTGTGCTTGGTACTGGGTTTCTGGTGTAGCCTTTCAGTGCAGCCGGAGAAAAGGAAAAGATTGCTGCGTATTCTGCTTGGTTTGTAAAGCTCGGCTTTTGTGGCTGTCGCTGTGCTCACTGGTAGACCGTGCAGGTGAGAGGCTCAGCGGTTCCAGAACAGAAAACAAAGAGTCAGAGTATGTGTAAGGAACTACCTTCTAGTTTCAGACCCATACCCCGGTCCCCTTTGTCTAATTTGCTTTATAAAGTGCTCCCCCCCCCACAGTACGCACATACATCCCAGTGCTGAGGAAGAAAGCTCTCTCTTAGTTTAAAGCTTGAGTTTCCAAGTCACATGCAAAGTAAACCAGTAAATAGACCAAACCTGTCCAACTTAGAGCAAGGCAAAGCATTTTAGCAGCAACCAATCATTTCTCAACTCGTCCCTGTTAAGAAACGGTATCCTTGGCTTCCATTTTGCTTTGTTTTAGCCTTAAGTAATCGTTTTCGCTCCCCGTCCCCAAAACAATAACCATGTCCTCAACTTAGTATATGCGTTTTTGCCTCCTGCTCTCACACCAAGCAGATCTCCTCTAAAAGGCTTAGTTCCCATCAAGCCTCTTCTAGTTTGAGGACAGAGCACAATAACACTTGCACAAAACCATTTGTACAAAATCAGGAAGCCCAATTTTAATCTGTGGCTTTTGGCTTTTTTAGCTCTTGAAAAAAGTTGCTTTTTCCGGAGAACTTTTGAGTATAATCTTTACTGAAGTGCACGTTTGGCAAATCCAGCGCATCTAATAGAAGTGGCTTGTCTGGGAGGGAGCTTGTTTAGTTTTAGTTTAACGTGTTTCTGAATTTTCATCTAATTCTAGAAATCTTCCCACTCTACCTTGTCAGATGTTGAGTTTTAAGTTATCCACTGGTGTTTTTTTTTTAACTAAGCCATTTCAAAAAAAATGTTTTGAATTTGTTTGTATTCTTTGCTGCTGATGTTGAACCAGCCTGTTGCACAGCACCACCTGAGTTGGAGCTGATTATGGAGCCCAGACTGGCTTTGAACTCATCATCCTTCTGCCTCTGTTCCTTGGATTCGGGAGAAGAGGAGGAAGGGAGGAGATTGCTAATACTGTGAAGGGACCCCTGGCATGGAACTGCCTCCTGGTAGCTTTCATTGGTTGTTTGTGAACTTCCCTCGATTTTTAAAGACTCTCCTTATTGTTCCATAAAAATGAAACTTCCTTTCTGTCTTTTCAGTTCCTTCTCTGCTGCTTTCACAACGGTGCTTAAGAGTCAGATGAAAGACCTGATAGTTTCTATCACAAGGAAAGTTTCAGTGACAGGTTTCACTAATTAATGTGTAACAACGGGGAGATTAGCCTTTCAGCTGGCTTTGTGTCCAAGCTATCCCATATTTTCAAAGGCTGTAACTCAGAACATATTGGAGTACAACATGTTTGAAATACAAATCTTCACACATGGCTTTGATTATAATGCGCACACCAAATACAGGCACAGTACAGTAGGGCTTCCAGAATGCATTGAAACAGGAAAACTTTTTGCAGTGCAAACGTTTTGGGTCTTAATCCTTCTAGTGTTGAAAATAGGAAAGCCTGTAAGGAGAGCTGGAGGGACAGGTTGGAGAGTCAGACCTATTTGGATTATGAATGAAGACGCCTCCTTGAATTTCTGAGTATCAAAGCAGCAAATAGGGCACATGCGCTTCTAAATGTTTGCATTTCCTTCCCTCAGTGGGAAAGCACATACTCAACCCTGTATTAATAAAGTCCTAGTCCTTTCTTGTGGTTTCCATACCCCCACAATGTGTTTAACGTCTTATTGGAATATTATCTCAAGGGACCAAATATTTGAAGCCACCGAGAGGCATTTGATGTGAGTCTTTGTTATCGGGCGGAGAGTCACAGGATAAAATTTGTATGAGCATTATCTAAACATACTTCTGTAGATATAAAAATAAATATAATAAATAGAATTCTAGCACAATCTAGCTGGAGAAGAGTGAAGAGAGAATAAATAGGAAACAACAAAAACCAGGTGTCAAAAATGAATTTAGGTGGGTAGACAGTTTTAACTTAGTGATGCGGTCTTAAGAAAAAAATGCCTTTAATCAGAGTACTTGGGAGGCAGAGATAGGTGGACCTCTATGAGATTAAGGTCAGCCTAGTGGTCTCCATAGCATAGCAAGTTCCAGCCCATCTGGGGCTACACAGTGAGACCTTGTCTCAAAAAAATGCAATTATCTTTCTTTATATTTGAACTTCTAGGTTAAATATTTCTGACTTGCTAAATTAAAAATAAAATGGTTCCTGGGGCTAAGGCTGTGGCTTAGGGCTACAGCGCATGCTTAGTTGGTGCACTGGGCCCTGGTTCCTTCCTTAGAATCCCCCAGAAAGTGTCTATGATTCATGCTTTGTCAGATCTGCCATCATCGTTATTTTTGGTTTGGCAGCATGGAGGAAGAGGAGACCCACGGCCTTGCACATGATAATTGTGCACCCAACCACTATTACCCATGCCCTTAAATTTCACGATTTGTCAGAGGCTTTCTCTAGTCTTAAGCCTGAACTAGGAAGAAGCATGCTTTCCTCTGTTTTAGCCCTGAATATGTAATATCGTGATTCTGCTCCAAGTGGGAACAATCCTCTGTCTAACTTTCAAAAAAACCAAACCAAATCAAATCCTCAGCAGAAAAGTTCTGTGTCACAGGGGGAGAAGAGGCAAGGCTTAGAAGAAATGAGATAGGGAAGCCAGACTAAAGCAGGGTCTTTCAGTATAAGGCCATCGTTTTCTGGGCTTTGACTCTGGAAGTTGAGTTAGCAGCATAGGACTTGTATTCTTCTGTGTTTCTGTAATTGCTTCCTTTCTTTCCTGCGTCTTCACCGTGTTCTCTTGAGTTCTAACCACTGTTTCTCATGAATTATTACTGTCTTTCCTCTACTCCTGCTTTATGTCTCCAGGTTAGATGAATCTTCCTAACACCCAACATTCTTAGTGTCATTTTTGTTCTCAACAGGCTCCAGAAACCCTCCATTGCTCACTAAATTATGTGTGTCTTTCAGAACTTGCTATGCAAGGTCTTTCTCATATAGGCCCCTCTATAGTTTCTGCATATACCTTTCCACACATCCCATGTTCCAGTCACAAAAAAACCCTTCGGAAGTGGTTTGAAATAACAGTGCCTTGGGAGCCATTGTGTTGTTTGGTATAACCCAGTCTTGTGGTCTCAGAGAACACATTTATCTTTCTGAATCTGAGTCTCCTCATCCATGTAAAGGAGATAATGCTAACACCTACTGGGATGCCGTGAGCATGGAACAAATGATAGAATATTCCCATTGTTGGGAGCAGCAGGGTATTTTAGATTATTTCTATCAATCACTCATTGGTGACTTGTTGGGTGACAAGCACAGCAGGAGCGAGTTCGGGAGGGCCCGACAGAAGCTCATCAAAGTTCACGGCAGTCACACAAAAGGAGTTTCCAGGCTGTCCCTGTCTGAGCAGTGGTGTTGAGCTCTATGGGGAACATCTGGTGTGTGTCATTGGAAGGCGATGTCTGCTGGTCAAGGATGGTGGGCCAAGGCTTCTGGGAGGAAGGACTTGAACTAGGTAGCTTTTGTAGTTTGTTTTGTTCTGATTTTTGGCACAAATTCTCATATAGATTTGGCTTGAACTCCCTTCGTAGCAGAGGCTGACTTTGAACTTACCGTCCTTACTCAACTTCCTAAGTGCTGAGATTCATGACAGCTATAACACTATGCCCGGATGAACTAGCTAGGATTGAGACCGGATCTGGAAGGAACGTATTTAGAAAAGCAGGTCCTTCTGGGGGTGGAGGGGGTGGGGATCTGCTTCAGTGAGTGTCGTTTGGAATAAAATTCCTTGGTCTTAGTTTAGAAGCAAACAGCTAGTCAATATGCTTAGTGATGTCAAATGGCTTTCCACCTGGGGCCTCCTTTTGCTACGGATGGCATAAGTGACGATCTGGGAAATGACGGTGCCTTTCAGGGCACTGATTTTCTCTCAATAGACTTCTGGTTGTGAGGAAAAAGAGTGGGGCCTTCATGTGGAAGAAAGGCTGACAAGAAACTGAAGTGGATGTAGCTTAGTGCTGGCCAGATTGCATGAAAGGTAGTCTTGCTTGGTATCATAGAAGATTAAATAAGTCAGCCTTTGGGAAGCAGATTGTGGACTCTTGTGATCGGATTTTGTGTTTGGCTCAATGTTATCTGAGATGAGACGGGTGATTTCCCTCAGAAGGAAGTGGAGAATCGTGGTGTCAGTCTTTCAGGTGGGGAAGCTGGCAGACTGTCCTTTGATGGGCAGGAAGCCGTGGGGAACTGTATTTACAATCGCACTATGGGGGTTCTCAAGGGTTCTTCTTGATGGGGCTTTGAAAGTGGCACCTGCTATGAGCACACTGCCAGGAAACTGTGGATTGCAAGTTATGAACATGAAGTTCTCAGCTACTACCTCAGGTGTCACTCTGGCACCCTTCGAGCATTCTAGAAGATTGCCTTAAAAATTATGCACTTGAGGACAAAGAATTTAGTTTGGTGGCAGAACTCTTGCCCTAGTTCAGTCAGCAGTAGTAGACCTAGGCCGGGTATGACCCAGCCATCAAGTACTGTCCCTGTCTATGTACTGTTCCTAGCTCTGCACAGGAAGTTTGGCCTAACTGAAGGAACCCGGGAGAAGAATACATTTTCTTTAAGAAAAAATAGGGGTGCCATCAGAAGTAAGCTTCCTCAGAAGTTTATGTCACAGAGAAAAGGCAATATCTCTTCTTCCTCTATCACAGGGATCGTAGGTGACCCTCTTACAATGAGCAACAAGAGAAAAACCAGTGATTTTGACCTCCCCTTTGAGACAGAAGGTCACATTCTAATCTGCCAGCCCGGAACTCACTCTGTAGCCCGTTCTGACTTAAACTGTCAGTGATCCTCATGCCTCAGCTTTCCGTGTTTGACTCAGTGAAGCTGAGCCTTCAAAATGAAGACCTAGAAACCAAAGGAAACTGTTCTTTTTCTTCCTTCCTTCCTTCCTTCCTTCTTCCTCCTTCCTTCCTTCCTTCTTTTCCTTTCTTTCTTTCTTTCTTCCTTTCTTTCTTTCCTTTTTTTTTTTGGCTTTCTGAGACCAGGTTTTTCTGTGTAGCTTTGGACCCTCCCTGTCCTGAAACTTGCTCTGCAGACCAAGCTGGTCTTGAACTCACATAGATCTGCCTGTCTCTGTCTCCTGAGTTCTGGGATTAAAGGCGTGTGTCACTGCTGCCCAGCAGAAACTGTCTTCTAACAGTTTTTTCAAGACATAATCTTACTATGTAGCCCTGGCTGTCCTGGAACTCACTATGCAGACCAGGCTGGCCTCGAATGCAGAGATCCACCTACCTGCCTCTGCCTCCCAAGTGCTGAATCCCATGTGTGCTACCATGCCTGACAAGCATTAATTTATAAGGCAAAAGGATTCAAGAAAATGAGCAACTACACATTTTATATATGTCCAAGGCCTCAAATGGGATTTAGACAAATACAAATAAGCCTAAAGCTAGGTGGTGGTGGTATATACCTTTATTTTTTATTTTTAGTTTTTATAATTTATTGTTTTATTTGCATCTATGTCTCTGTAAGGGTGTCAGATCTTGGATCATGGAGCTGTTAGCTGCCATGTGGGTAACGGGAATTGAACCCAGGTCCCCTGGAGGAGCAGTCAGGGTTCGTAATCGCTGAGTGTTGAGTCTTCTCTCCAACCTGCTGCACGCCATTAATCCCAGCACTCAAGAAGCAGAACCAGGTGTATCTCAGTGAGTTCAAGGTCAGCCTGGTCCACAGAGCGAGTTCCAGGACAGCCAGGGCTGTTATACACAGAAATGCTCTCTCAAAAAACAAAACAAAAAATTAGGCTGACATGATGGTTTAGTGGGGAAGAGTCCTTGCTGCCCATGCATGATGACCCATAGAAAGGCAGAAGGTTTTGTTTGTTTGTTTTGACAAGGTCTCTCTTTGTACCTCTGGACGAACCACAACTCACCACGTAGATCAGGCTGGCCTTGAACTCATAGAGATCCACCTGCCTTTGCCTCCCAAGTGCTGGGATTAACGTATGCCTGGCCTTAGAATTTGGGCATTCAAAATGTACAAACTTTATACATTTATACTTTCAAAATGTACAAACTTCCATATATGTGAGCCCAGGTTCTGAACATTATATAATACTTGTCTATCAACAACTCCAGAGTTATTAACAGATAATCGACAAATGTATTTGATCTATATAAAACATTTTAAAAACTATCATTTCCCTTGGTTCGAATTCTAACAATGTAGTGAATCAGTAATAAATAGTGCTAGGAAACTACTTCTGTCTCAATTGGATTCATATGCTTTATATTCTATGGGAAATCAAAATATTGGATAGACAATCATGCCACACCTCCCCTCTGTATGAATACAGAATTATTTATGGCATTCTCTTGAGTGAGACACATGATAAAGTTTCCTAGAAACTTTTTAAAAAGTTTTGATGAAAGTAGAAGTTGAGAAAATTTGACACTATGCTTTAGAAACTGAAGTTATGGCTGCTACTGAAGTGCCAGGAATTTCAGCCTATCAAGTTTGTTCTTAGCATATGTCACATTCTCTCATTGCGCGGATGTCACAGTAAGTTTCTAACTTAATTTGTATGATCTGAAGTGTTTATTTTACTAAGAATATCAAATAACATACAGGATTACATTTTCTTTTGCCTTTACTTTATTACAGAGTATTCTTTCAAATACATTAAAAGAAACCCAGGATATCTTTCCTACCTACCATTTGAGCCCCTGTTGCAAGCCTTTCTCACCACCAGGTTTACTTGACCTTGGGTCTAGTGGATTGGAACCCCAAGTGTGAATACCGTTCTTTCTTTCACAGGAGCTGTTAACTTCAAAGCCTCTGGGAACCATTTGAATGGTAATAGTAAGTGCCAGCGTAGGAAACAAACACTCATAAAGCGTCTTCTGATCGGCTCTTTTCTACCTTCACTCTCAGCTCATCTGTCCCTTCATTCCTAGCTGCATTTCCCTGCCAGTCCTCACTGGGAAAGCCCGTCTCTGATTGTTTTATGTCCTCAATTCTCTCCTTGTGAGAACTGCATTAGGGACCACTCTCTTTGCCTTAGCAGATGGGCACAAAGCAACTTTGTTAGAGGTGTGAGTTGAACTTTCCTGAAATTTGAGAGCCACTCCTACTTGGATTTGAACTTTGAAGACCCAGAGGTAGGAAGCTTCCATAAAAGGATCAAAACACATCAGCGTGGGACTCACTGATTTGGCCTGGCAACTAAGGCTGCTAGGATTACTTTACTCAACAGCTCTAGACAGTGTACCCTGAGCCCTAAAAAAACACTTCACACATGTCTGTGTCGGTCCCAAGGACGCTGGAGAGAGCGTGAGGATAAATCAGTGCAACCTATCTCCATCGCTGAAAAAGCAAATCAAAGCATGGCCTAGTGAATATCATCCTTCATTCAACAGCTAATGTCTGTGAGAGACTGTTAGGTTCACAGCAGTGTGGCGAGCACAGAGAAATATAATTGTAGTGGTGTCTGCAGGAAGCTAGTGCCTAGCGAACACGGTGGTATCCAGTGGAAGCGGCAGTGGTGCCCAGTGGGGGACATTGGTCCCTGGCAGGGGGTGAGAGCAGGAAATGAGGAAAGAAATGGTGTATGGTAGCCGACCTGGGCTGTGGATGGGGTGGGGGGAGCATGGAGCATTGGCATTGGTGAGGTCCTGCTAGGTGCCTCCCAGAAATACTTGAGGAGTACTTTGCCTGACAGGATCCCACAAAAGCAAATGAGAACAGCAGTCAGAGTATGGATCTGTTACCCTGTTGGACTCACAGGCTGGCAAAGCTCAAGGAACAACTCTGTAAGCCATCAGAAAAGAAATATGGCGGCCATTCTTGGGGAGCTTCTATACATTCAAGGAATATGTAGGCATGGCTCTAAGAGGACTCAAAAAAAGTGACAAATGAGAATTTGGAGGAGTTTGATGAGGAAGGTATGACTGAGGACTGGAAAAATTTAGTGGGTTCTCTTAATGATGAAGATGGGGACTCTTATGGCCAAAAGGGTCAGCTTTTCACCATGGAGGGGCCTGGAAGCTGTATGTGCAATTGTGGACTGACACAAGCCATGAGAAGGAGGACACCTGGGCAGCCTGTCTTTAAAGTAAGGAACACTGTGCACAGGTGCACTGCTGGCCATTAGGAAGATCCTGCCGCTACCAGCCCAGGACACAGGAATGTAGTAATAGGAGCGGGCGGGACTGCGTCCCTGGCACCCCGGCCGCCTGGCTAGCTTATGCCCCGAAATAACAACACACAAATTGTATTCTTTTAAACACTGCTTGGCCCATTATATCTAGCCTCTTCTCGGCTAACTCTCACCTGGACTAGCCCATTTCTAATAATCTGTGTAGCCCACGAGGTGGTTTACCAGGGAGATTATAGCCTATGTCCATCCTGGGTCTGAGTTTCATCGCATGTGCCCGGAAAAGGGGAGCATGGCATCTGCTCCCGAGAGGAGAGCTGTCAAGTTTAAGCTCACTTCCTCTTCCTCCCAGCATTCTGTTCTGTTTACTCCTCCCACCTATGTTTTAACCTATGAGGCCAAGCAGTTTCTTTATTACTTAACCAATGACCTTCCTCTATCACAGGAAGGGTGCTGGCCAGGAAGAGAAACTGAAGGAAGAGAGATTCAGTATTTAGGTAGCTGAATGGTAGGTAGGTCAAATGGGTCTATAATACCAGGTAAAGAAAGTCAAAGGTGGAGTCCCACTAGTCTTCTGTGAAGAGTGCCCTGGGTTTCAGCCCTCGAACTGCACAAGAAAAATGGAAAGGGAGGGCTGTAGAGATGGCTCAGTGGTTAAGAGCACTGACTGCTGTTCCAGAGGACCTGGGTTCAATTCCCAGCACCCACATGGCAGCTCACAACTGTCTGAAAATCCAGTTCCATGGGATCTGACACCTTCACACCAATGCACATAAAATAAAGTTAAATAAACCATTAAAAAAAAGAAAAAAAATGGAAAGGGAAAGGTGTGTGTGGTGTGGCAGGGGGTACAGGTAAGAACAGTGGAGAGGTAGAAATGATAGCACTCTCACAGGTTGTGGGGAACACGGTAAGAGGCTGAAGAATTTTGACCATGACCAAGGAACTCCTTCTTGCTGAAATGATACTCTTAAGATTGTTTATAAATTTGGTTGTAAAATAACTAAATATGAACCAGGAGTGGTAGCCCACACCTTGAATCCCAGCACTACAGAGGCAGAGGCAGAGGCCAGCTTGGTCTACATACTGAGTTCCAGGACAGCCAGAGATACATGGTGACACCCCCGTCTCTGACAACAAACAAAACAAATTAACAAACAACAAAACCTACATATGGCCCAGGGAAAAGCTTTCCACTTTCAAAAAATTGACTTGTAGGAAATTGTATACATGTTACAATGTATGTTGGATAGATCTATCATAGCATCTCTTGTTATGATAGTTCTACCTAGGCCTCCCCAACACATCTTCTCAACTTCATGTCCTTTATTTCTTCTTAAAAACTAGAACCTATTGAGTCCAGTCCATGCTGCGATACGCAAATGGAGGTGGGGCCAAGCACTGAGGCATGAGCAACCTTCCAGTGGCCAATTCCCTCTTCCCCTGCAGCCCCATCTGCAAGAGGCCATCTCTGGTTCCAGTTAACCTTTTGTAATTTGTTATGAACATATTGGTGTTTTTGTTTTTAACAGAAATAAAAGTATGATATACGTATGCTCATAATTTACCTAAATCTTTATACTATAGATATCTTTTGATGCAATTACGTGTGTTTTACTCATTCTTTTTCACAGTTATGGAGCAGTCCATTAGACAGCTATAATATTTATCTCATCATCAGCATTTCGATGCTACACCGTTCTTTTTCTTTTCTTTTCACCCAGGGTTTTTCCTTGTAATCCTGGCTGTTCTGGAACTGGAACTAGCTCTGTAGATCAGGCTGGCCTTGCAATCACAGAGATCCACCTGCCTCTGCCTCCTGAGTGTGGGGATTAAAGGCGTGCGCCACCACCACCTGGCTGAGCTCATAGTTCTTTATTGCTGCTCCCAAATTTATCTTGTTACAACCAGTGCTTCAATTAAAATATACTTAGGCAACTATCGCAGGTTAAATTCCTAGAAAAGAAATTGCTAGGTCAAAAGATATATAGAATTTAGTACCATTTGACATGCATTATAAAAATTTTCCCCAAAATGTTTATCTGATTTAATTCCTCCAGGAACAGATTAATCAAGATCTCTTCCGGGATGTCTGTGGCAATTTGTCAACCTGCTCTTCCTGCAACCGCAGTAAATACCAGTTTGCATCATTGGAAAGGATTATATTAGTCAGCAGATCCTAATGAATGAAGGGTTTCTTAATTAAAATAAGCAGAAAGTCATTATTTGTAAATATATAAACAAGTTGATTATAGCAAGAGGCTGAATACTTGTAATAAGCATGTGTGGATATTAAATTAACCATGGTTCACAAACCATCCATGGATGCATGGCTGATTGGAAATAACCACTTCACGGTTACCCAATTCCTCTCTGCCAACTGCCAAATGCCAGTCTGACTTGTATGGTTATTATAGTTTGATGTAACTCATGATAGTCCCCAAACACATGTTACATGTCAAATGAAGGAGTTTTTCTTCGTGGTGGGTATTTAAGAAATTGAAATAAATCTGTCATATTTTCCCCCATGTTAATCTGCCTTTTTAAAAATATAGATATGCCAGCGAGGAATCTTGGGACGAATAAGTAATATATATTATTTTTCTTTCACCATAATATAAATAAGAATGTAGCAAAATTTAAAGTTATCATTATTTTCTTTCACTCTGTCTTTTAAATTAGCAATAATGATGAAAGAAGTAATCAGGAATCTGGGAGCGCGTCTACAGTTTTGTCACCAAGGAGGCTGAGTCTCGGGAGGACTGGTGAGGCCCAGGCCAGTTTGGGCTATGCAAGGAGACCCTGCCTTACAAATAAATAAATAACGGCCTACCATTCATTCAACAAATATTTGTTTAGTTTTCAAAGATTAAGAGATACGTTCAAACCATCTCTATGTGTGAGCTATTTCTTTTATTTCACCTAATTTATGCAATGTGTAACATAAAAGTACTTTTCCGTTTAGCTTACTTGGTCGAGTTTGTCCCCTGATTGCTGAAACCTTGGGTTCAATCCCCCAACACTGCATTAGTCCACTCAGCTGAAATCTTCATCCCTGCTGGCTGGTCCTCATAGTGTCAGAAAGTACTTTGCAGTCTGTTGGGGAAGAATTATTATCAACTGTCCTGCCAGTTGTAGACCGTGGGACTGTACTGCTGTTGGGCCACAGAAAAATATGGTCATTGATGGCATCAGTGACAATTCTGTTATGGTAATAGCCAATTGTTTTTCCACTAGATTTAAGGCTTACTAAGGAAGAAATTCACTTTTGGTACCTATGGTGAGGATGCAGGGCCGTCGTTTCACTAAGTCGACATGATGTTGCTATCAAATTGTCTGATAAATAGTTTTATTTGTGCCCATTGATTAATGTTGCCACTAGCTTTGGACATCACAGTGGTCAATGCTGACTACAGAGACTCATAACTGGTCAAAATACGACGAGAATAAATGGTTTTTGTCAACCCAGTGGCTCAGGGAATATCATGAAAGAGGGAGTAGAAAGAATGTAAGAGACAGAGGCAGTTCGGAGAGTGATGTGGAGAGCTAACTTGTGGCCATGACAGAGCTGATGCACTCTTGATCTCATGTTGCTATGATTATCTGTGTGACATCTCCACAAGACTGGGTCTGTCAACATCCTGTCATTGGGAGGTGCTCAAGGGGCCCCATCTCTCTCCGAGTATACACGGTTATTGATTAATGGGCTACAGTCAGAGAGTTTCTTCAGTACTATAACAGTAGGTGAGTTGCCTATGCTCCTGTGAACACACCTTCACCCGTGCTCCTATAACTGATTCTAACAAAACTTTTGGGGTCACCTACACACCCCAAAGGAAATGAAAGTTAAGGGGAGCTAGTGAGAAAGAAGGGGATCAATGGGAGTGGAAGGGGGACAAGATAGGGAAAGGAAAATGGAAATGTACTTGAAATACATTGTATATATGTATATGTATAAAAATGTCACAATGAAACCTATTATTAGCTATAATTAACGTTCTACTATTATCATAAAACATTTTTAAAACCGGGCGGTGGTGGCACACGCCTTTTAATCCCAGCACTTGGGAGGCAGAGGCAGGCGGATCTCTGTGAGTTAGAGACCAGCCTGGTCTACAAGAGCTAGTTCCAGGACAGGCTCCAAAACCACAGAGAAACCCTGTCTCGAAAAACCAAAAAAAAAAAAATTAAAAATGAACAGTAGCTTTAGGTGGTAGGTTATGAAGAAATGGCACTTCAGGCAACCTAGGTAATTTGTGCAGGGTCTCCAAATTAGTAAGGATTCAAATAAAAATTGAGTTTGAATCTGTTATGATGCTGTAGACTGATCAGTCAGCACTTGGAACACAAAGGCGTGAGGATCAGGAGTTCAAGGTCATTCTCAACCTGGGGTTTTGCATTCCTAACCACAAATCTGCCCTGTGTCGGTAGGAAGGGATTTTAAAAGTCAACTAATAGAACTGGTACTAAAGAAACGAGTGCTCATTTGATGTACATAGTAGAAGGACACCACCGACAACTTTGCTGGAAATTGCCCATGTTCTTCTCCTTACCAAACAATGTGAAGAAACTGGCTACGGAGTGCATGAACATCGTTTCTCTTCCTACCTTCCTATCTTTCTGTTTTGTTGTTTTGTTTTTAAAGAAGGCTTTGCTATGCTGCCTAAGCTTGCCTTGAACTCTCTTTTCCTGCTTCAGCTTCAAGACTACAGCTGTATATCACCTAGCCTAGGTGCTCCCCAATGTCATGGACTGCTATGTGGACAATAGGAAATGTTCTATGAAATCACGAAGACTGACGTCCCAACTCGTAGGCAGAGAGGACTGTGTATTAGGGGCCCTAAAAGCCAGCACTTCAGTAGAATGATTACAAAAGAGAGGGATCTCAGAAGAGAGATTCTGGAAAGTGGTATTTGAACACTTAGACACGCCACGGAGTTGCAAGCTAAAGAATTCAAAAAGTGAGCTATGGGAGCTGGAGAAATGATTCAGCATTGAGAGCTCTCACAGCTCCGGCTCCGGCAGAGGACTGGAATTAAGCTTGCAGCACCCACATCAGGTGGCTTACAAGTACCTGTAATCCCGGCTCGTAGGGTTCTACTGCCTCCTGACTCCCATGAGTACCTAGACACATGTGCACATACCCACACAGAGACATGTAACACAACTAAAATAGATCTAAAAATAAAATAAAATGCTGAACCGGACAGTGCTGACACATGCCTTGAATCCCGCACTTGGGCAGCAGAGGCAGGTGGATATTTGTTAGTTCAAGGCCAGCCTGGTCTACAAAGTGAGTTCCACGACAGCCAGGGACATTACACAGATAAACCCTGTCTCAAAATAAAATAAAATAAAATAAAATAAAATACTTTAGTCTTACATGTATTTGTTGTTTAAATTACTCCAGATTTAACCTTTGGGAGCTCTGACAACCAATTCCTGTATAACTTTTATGATTATGTTTTTTGTTTGCTTGCTTTTTTAATATAGGGTCATGTATAACAAACTGGCTTTGAATTTGTAGCCGAGGAAGATCTTAAACATGGTCTGTTCCCCCTGCCTTTATCTCTTGAGAACTAGCATTTATGGCCATGTACTACAATGCCTAGCTAGGATGTCATGGTTCTTTTATTTTATTTATTTATTTGAGACAGGGTTTCACCAGACTGGCCTCCATCTCATAGACACACGCCTGCCTCTGCCTCTGAGTGGTGGGACTAAAGACGTGCGGCATCACCATCTGGAAGCAGGCATTAATCTTTTGGTTGGAAAAATGCCATTTGGAAATAAAATCCAGAGTCTAGGTATGTCTATTGCTTTTGAGATGCCATTCCATCTAGGTGTCTATACTGAAGAATAAGGAAATGCATACGTGTACAATTACTCCTGCATCTAAAAGTATTTCTATAGTTTTCTACATGTGGCTATATAAAGTATATGAGTTTAGCTAGATTACTTCAGTTCTAATCTATTAACCATGCCATTGTCCTTACCAGGAATGCCCCAAGTGTAGATGGAAGTTTCTGTCCCATCCAGTCCCACAGCTATTCAGCCCCAAAGAAATACACAGAGGCATATATTAATTACAAACTGTTTGGCCTATTAGCTCAGGCTTATTATTAACTAGCTATTACCACTTAAATTCACTCATAATTTATGTCTATGTTTAGCCACGCGACTTGGTATCTTTTCTCAGTGTAGCATTTCCATCTTGCTTCCTCTGCTACTGACTGGTGACTGACTCTGCTTTTCCTCTTCCCAGAATTCTTCTAGTCTGGTTGTCCTGCCTATATTTTCTGCCTGGTTACTGGTCAATCAGCTTTTTATTAAATCATTACAAGTGACTAATGTTTACAGTGTACAAAAGCATTATCCTACAGCACCCGAGGGTCAAGCATGGTGGAGCGCACAAGAGGTGTTCGAAGGATAAATATTACCAAGTCTGGCATAGCGGCACATGCCTTTAGTCCTAGCACTATGGAGGCAAAAGCAGGTGGGTCTCTGTAAATCTGGCCTCAGTTTACAGAGTGAGTTTCAGGACAGCCAGAGCTACATAGTGAGGCCTTGTCTCAAAAAAAAATAAGTATATAAAAAAATAATTGAATATCATCACTGTGTGCAAGGAATGGGGAAAGGAGCTGAAGATGTACCTCAGAGGCAGGGTGCTTGCCTGGTATGTATGAAGTCCAGGGTTCAAGTCCCAGCATTACAAAAATGAATTTAAAGAATCCAGCTTTCATTTAGGCTGATGAGATGACTCAGCCAGTAAAGACACCCATTAAGACATTATGTCACAGCTGCAATCACAGCACACCAGAGGCTGAAACAGTAGGATTGCCATGAGTTTGAGACCATTCTGAGCTGTAAAGCAAGGCTAGTCTGGGCTAAAGAGCAAAATTTCATCTCATAAAAAAAAAGAACGAATAAAGAAAATCAAGTCAGAAGAAAGCTCAACAAAGAAGACTGGAAAATGGCTAATAATAAGGAGATCAATGTGCATTACTTCATCAGCAGGGTATATGTTCTCCGCTCCGCCCTTCTTTAAATTGGAGTCGTTGAAAAAATAATTTTAACTTTTAGGGTGTTATAATCTGAAAGTATAAGCAGCAGTTTTAAAGAAATTGAGCACACATATATACGAACGTCTCCGAAAGCTCAGATTTCATGTGAAAAGTTTCCGATTGGAACAACTGTATACATGCCCATCTTCTCCCTGGCACACAGTCGCAGAGTACTCTTCGCTGGCTGTAAGAAACACCACTGGAATTAACTTGGGGCAGCTGCTATGGATTTGCAGTTTTCTCAAGCTACAAAGCTGTACCATAATTCAGGCATATGGAAACAAAGATATTCATTGTATCACGCGACTCAAGTAACAAAAATAGTGAAAAAGTGATCAGTTTTTAGTATTTGATTGGGCATGTACCCATTTTACTCTTGGCATTAAATCCTCTTACAAAAATGCTTCTCCTCTGAAAGTCTTCCCTTAATGAGACATGTTAAAAAATGTCAATGACTCAGCCAGTGATCCACTTATTTCCAGAAATATTTGATGCCGCAAAAATCTGGTCCAGTTAACACACTTGGCTTATTCTCTCGTGCCGCAGGGTTTTCACATCCCACTCTCGAAATTCGACTTTCATTGCCAGGGATCAACTGTTCTCATTTCCTCCATGAGTTCACGTTGTGCGGGGCCTGAATATCAAATTGAGCTCACCGAATAATGAGTTTCTGGAGGTGTTTTAGGAAGAATATCACCCCTGCTTCCATTAGGATTTGGGTTTGATCATGTCTTTAGAACATACAAGCATGTGACCATAAACTCGACGTGAAATGAAGTGCTTACAACAGAAGGCAGGTCACTCACATTGGATTACAGCCCTAGAAGGAAATGACCTAGAAAGACGTCAATATCCACTGTAATTTTTCTCTCTCTCAATATTTGCCCGGGTTCATGCTAAAAGTTTGGCTCACACTGGTTTCTTTTAAGAATGATGGTATTTAGGAGGCCTGAGAGATGACTCAGCTGTTAACAGCTCTGGTTGTTCATCCCGAAGACCCAGGCAAGACTCCCAGCATATGTATAGCAGTTCAGCTAACTCCAGTTCCAGGGAAACTGAAGCAGGCTTACTCCCTCTGAGGGCACCACCCATGCGTATGATACACAGACATACATGCAGACAAAGCATCCATGCACATAGAATAAGCAAAACACAACTGAAACAGAGTGACAGTCCTACTTAATGCTCTTGACTGTGATAAGGACATATTTTAGAAAGGAGTTACCAGCTTTCTTTTTCTTTTTTTAAAAATAATTTTATTTATTTATTTATTTTACAGCTCGTCTGCAGTTTCTCCTCCCTCCTCCCTCCTTTCCTCCCTCTGTCCCCCCACCCATCCGTTTCCCCCTCCATTTCTGTTTCGGAAAGGGCAGGTCTCCCATGAATACCAACAAAACACGGCACACTATGTTGCGGTATTTTCGTGGAGTTTTCCCAGCTTGCTCAAAAATACAGTCTGGCACCCCTGTCCACAACAAGAGAGTTTGAGGGTTGTCTAAGGAATCATAGATAGTGCTCCAGATTGGCCTTTGCTGGCCTTTGTTTTGCTTAGGGAGTCTTGGATCCATAAAATTCTAGAAGAAATTTTTAATCCCTTGTGCAGATCATTCCCCACACAAGTTTTATAGATAGTATCTAAAATCATGGGTATGGTAACATTCACCTTTAATCCCAATACATGGGAGGCGAGGCAAGCAGATCTCTGTGAATTCAAGGCTAGTCTGGTCTACATAGTGAGTTCCAGGCCAGCCAGAGTTACCCGGTGAGACCAAGAGGTGGGGAGGGAGTGCTGAGGAGACCTAAGGGAGAAGGAGAGAAAGAGAGGGAGAGAGGAGGGGGAGGGGGAGGAAGAGGGAGATAGATGTGTGCACTTTTTAACGTTTGTATCCGATCCTGGACTTCGGTGCATCTCACGTCCGCAGCAGAGGAAACTACCCAGCATCGCTACTTTTCTTCCAGGCCTCATATCTCAGCTATAGCTCATTTGTGTATGTACAGCACGGTGGGTGGTTAAGGCAACCTTTTAGTTACTTTGATGTTTTGTACCAAATACTTTTCTTATGATCCCAAAACTCTGGCCAGAATTTTCCTCAAATTACCTTGGGGAGCGCTTTGAAATCAGGAACCTTCACTTGACGTCTCTCTAGGGCTTGTGCATGATCTGCGTGTTGTACGAGTTTACTGAAGGGTGATTCTAAGACTCCAGAGGTTAACTTGGTCTTGAGAAACATGGCAGAAGGAAAGAGCTGCTGAGAGCTGGCATCTATTACAAAGACAATTGTGATTACAAAGACAATTTGAGGCAAAAAGACAGGAACAAAACTGGGAAGGATGGAGAGAGCTAGGAATAAGAAGAGAGACTTGGCTAGGAATGATTTTTCAAGCTAGCCCAGTAGGACTTAGCACAGCAGAAGGAATAGAGTTGGATTTCAGAGCGTGATACTGCTACTATGGAAGAAGAAACTTGCTTCTCAAATTTTATCGCTGTGACAGACCTGACCGTGTTGTTCTGGGGGGATTGTGGAAGGACTTCAGGACTTTGGTCTAGAAAAGCCATTGAGTGTTGAGAGCTCAGTGAGCTGTTCTGTGGGAGCTTCGCTGGGGCCATGGATGCTGCTCAGCTGGGGCTGAAGAGTCAGCTGTGATTAAACTGAGACCAGCATCACTGAGGTGAAGGCTTCTGGGAAGTGTTTCCTCAGGGTCAGCCGGCAGAAACTGTGTTTCGGAAGTGGCCAGGGTTGTGTCTTGTGCTGGCAGCTGAACTTGGTCATGTAAGAGTCACCGAGGTGGTACTGGTTCTGAAGGTGTGAAGGGATCATAGAGAGCAGCTGAGCTCAGGATCCCTGAGGAGAGCACAGGTGAAAGTGCAGCCCAGTTACAGCAAGGTACCCAGAATTTTCAGAGTTGCCGGTTCCATGGGCTGACCACCAAGAACAGCCCCAGCTCTGGAGTGGAGCCAGTCTGAGCCTAGAAGGCAAGCTGTGTGTGCCGAGAGTGGAGCCAGGGATGTGATTCAGGCCCTTGGGAGGAGCCCAGAAGATGGTGAATGAACCCCAGATGCTGGATATTGAGTTATTTACATTACTGGAGTTTGGTTTTGCTTTTTTACCAGATTGTGACTGGGCCCTGGTTCTTTCATCTTGAAGAAAGTACTTAATTTATTTTTTGATATTGCAGGAGCCCACAGAATAAACTTTTTTTGTTTGTTTTATTTTGTTTTTCGAGACAAGGTTTCTCTGTGTAGCCCTGGCTGTCCTGAAACTCACTCTGTAGGCCAGGCTGGCCTGTCTTTGTACTGTAAGTTTGGTGTTTCATTATTATTATCATTATTATTATTATTATTTTCAAGACAGGGTTTCTCTGCGTCTTTGGAGCCTGTCCTGGCACTCGGTCTGTAGACCAGGCTGGTCTCAAACTCACATAGATCCGCCTACCTCCGCCTCCCTAGTGCTGGGATTGAAGGTGTGCTCCACCACTGCCGGGCTATGTTTTCATTATTATGTAAAGTAGGAAATTTCTTTTCTGGTGCAGTTTATTTGGTGTTCTGTTTGCTCCTTTTACCCTGATAGGCATCTCCTTCTTTAGTTTGTGGAAATTTTCTTCTATGATTTTGTTGAAAATATTTTCTGTTCCTTTGGCCTGGGTTTCCTCTCCAAAATTCCTATTATTCATAGATTTGGCCTTTCCATAGTGTCCTAGGATTCCTGGATGTTTTAGGCCTGTTTTCTTTTCCATTTTAGATTTAAAATTTTCTTTGACCAAGGTATTTGTTACTTATATTAGGCCTTCAGTGCCTGAGATTCTCTAGTCTACCTCTTGTATTCCGTTGTTGAGGTTTGTTTCTGAGTTTCATGTTCTAGTTCCTAAATTTTAAGATGTTTTCCTTTGCTTCAGCTATGTTGCAATTCTCGGGGCCTCCTGTGGTAGAGTTGCTGGATTCTAGTGGAGACTTATTGTCCTGGTTGTTATTTTGTTTGTACGCTGCCATGTAGGCATCTGGGTTGGGGTTGATTATAATTCTAGGCGCTAATATCTAGTCTTGTCTTTATTGGGTGGGTATTTTCTTCCGTGGTTTCTGTTGCCCTCTCTGGTTCTTAGTAGAGCGTGGTGGCTGTTTGTTGCTTGTTAGGAAGGAAATTCTTCCGGGATTATGCTAAGTGTGGCCACACCAGGACTTCAAGGTAGAATGTGCTTCCTGGTATTGGAAGCTGAATTTAAGAGAATGGGCTTGAGCGGGGACTCTAAGGGGGTTCAGAGGATGGAAGAAAGCCAAGTGTTCCACTCAGATCTGCTTAGTCCCCTGGGAATGGAGATAGAATGAGGAGAGGCTACAGTAGGTCATTGGCTACCGAACTGGGGATGAGACTGGGGAAGAAGGAGAGTGAAGATCTGAGTTGGCATTCCTCCTTAGCTGACCTACTTGCTTCTGTGGCAGGCTTGGCTGGCTGGCTCCCAGGAAATGCCCGCTGGAGCTGGGAGCTAGAATAGCAAGATGAACTAGGAGGAAGGTGGGAGGGGAAGATCTGCAGGACATGCTGGAGGTGGGGGCAAAAAGTCCACAGCAAGCGGTCTGCCACTGAGCTGGGGTTGAGACTGGGGATTGGCTTTCAGGGAAAGAATGAAGAGGAGAATATCTGCAGTCAGTCTGCCTACTTCCCAGCAAAATGACTATTCTACATTGAGAGCGTATTTTTAGGGGGGGGGTCATCAAAAAATGAAATAGTACTTTTCTTTCATCAGGGTTTTAAGTTTTGGCATGTCTCTTCAGGATGAACACTTGGTCTCAGGGCTTAATGAACTTGCAGGTGTTGCGAATGGTGGAGCTACAATTTGAACTTGAACTTTGATAGTGTGCCTATATAATTCTGCTTCCTCATGGCCATATTCTTTTACCCTCCCTTCGTTTCTAGGATTCACTTTTTTAAACCTTAAATCTTTCATTGATATTGTTTCGTTAATCATTCTTTACCCTACTGGGATGTTTCCACGTTCTCATTTCTATATAAGTAAGGCTTTTCCAGTTTGTCAATTGATAACATGCCTGACATCTTTCCTTTGCTACTTTGTGGATGCTTGATTTTGAATTCTCTGAAGAATTTACTGGGTGGGGCTGGAGAGATGGCTCAGTGGAGAGTGGCACTGGCTGTTCTGCTGGAGGATATGAGTTCAATTCCCAGCACCCACATGGCAGCTAACAACTCCAAGATCAGACAAACATACAGGCAAAACATCAATGCACATAAAATAAAAATAAAAATATATATAAAAAAGAATTGATTTGGTAGACCAAGATCAAAAAGTCTTGAGATGCATCTGTAGATGTAACTTCAGGGAAATTGGATCACCGCCTCCTGGTCATGGCATGTCTGTGCTCATATTCCTCATTGTACGCAGCAACATAATTTTACTTGATGCTCCCTTGGGAATGAAAGTGGTTTTTCTTTTGTTTTATAATCTACACGTTGTTGTCAGACATCTTGACTCTGTTTAGGGTCAATTTCAGGGAAATGTGTGCTTTCCCCCAAGAAAAATGTTCCATCCTTTTTTCTTCTGGGCCTTCACGCTGCCGCATATACATTTTCCATTACCTGCTCTCTACAGCAGATTTCTGGAGGGTGCTCAGGCTTTACCTCCTAGGTAACTGATGGTTTCCAGTAAAATGACTTGAGAGTCTTATCTTCTTGCGTATCTGGCCTACTGAAATCCCCTTTATCATTTTCTCCTTCTTTGCCCTGCCACACACACTGAGGTGTAGTATGAAGCTCATCTGAATAGCCCAACTGTGTGTGTGAGGGAGACTTTCCTGGGATGGAGCTCTTTACAGAGGATTGCTGAGGCTGCCTTCTGCTAGCCACTATTGTTATGTTTATCCAATAGGAAGGGTGCGAACCGTTCTCTCCTTTTATAGAATACTTAAAGCCTGAATACAGAAAGAAAAGCCTTTTTGTAGTCAGAATGGTTTTGTTTTGTTTTTGAGACTGGTTTCAATATAGACCCCTGGCTAGCCTGGAACTCGTGCACATACCAGGCTGGCTTTGAACCCACAGGACTCCACCTACCTCTGCCTCCAGAGCCCTGGAATGAAGGGTGTGTGCCACTGTGCCCAAGTCTCAGTCCAGTTTCTTGAACGGTATGCTTTTTCAATTGTTCCTTTCTTCACTCTTTCCTTTGCTTTGGAAGTAGAAAAAAAATTCTGGTGTTGGTTCCAGCTTCAGATTGACTACAATCTGAAATGTACAGTCATGTATCTTTCCTGAATTTGTAATGTATTTGTTTGGACATATGCAGCCCCCTTTGTAGGTCAGGCTGCCCTGGAGTACATGATCTTCCTGACTCAGCCTGCCACATCCTGGGATTACTGGCATGGCCCACCATGACTGCTCCCTACCCAGTGCCTGAATTTTGGTTTTCTTCTTGCTGTGCTGAGGATGAAATTTAGGGTCTTGTATATGCTATGCAATTGCTCTACTACTGAGCTACACCCCCGCTCGTGGTTGCTTTCACTGGAACAAAGTGATGGGAAAAGAATACTAAATTTCCCTTAGAATTTAATGCTAGTGCTAGGACAGCCTAGGATAAGGGCTCAGCACATAAGGAACACTGGACAGAACCGGGAAAGAAGGCAGGTCGTCTGTCCTCGCCCTTTCTTGAAGAAGCTCAGGGAACCTGATTGAGCCCCACCCCAGGCAGATTGTACACTATCTTTGCTGTACCTAGAGGAAAGTGACACCCCTGTTTTTGAAAGTACAGGGAAAGAGGGAAAAATTGGAATCAGTAGGCCTTGTGTTGTCCCAGCTTACCCTACTCCACCTTTTATTATTATTCTCTCATGTATTACATCCCGACTACAGTTTCTCTTCTCCCCGTTTCCCCCATCTCCCCTCTCCCCCAGATCCAGGCCCCTTCTATCCTTCTATACTTTTGTATGACCATCCACTTTTCTTTTTTTTAATAAAAGACAGGGTTTCAAGACAGGGTTTCTCTGTGTAGGCCTGACTGTCCTGGAATTCACCTTGTAGACCAGGCTGACCTCGAACTCAGAACTCAGAGATCCGCACGCCTCTGCCTCCTGAGTGCTGGGATTAATGGCGTGAACCATTACCACCTGGCTCTGCCCCAACTTCTTATACTCCTTTTGTAATCCTCTCAGGGGCCACATCCTTGAAGAAAACCAATTCTTCCTCCCCCAAGCAGCTATCTACTGCCAATAGCTCCTGAGCTAGGGGTGGAACACGAGACCTCTCTCTCTTTCTCTCTCTATGTTATTTTAGACAGTATCTCAGTATGTGGTCTGAGTTGTCTGATTCCTGACACTGTTACCTCAGCCTCCTAAATGCTGGGACCACAAATTTATGTTACCACACCTGATCAACACACACACACACACACACACACACACACACACACACACACATAAATATATATATATATATATATATATATATATATATAAAACAATATTTTGTTTGTGGTAAACTAGCTGTCCAGCAATGCTTGATAAGAAACCTCATCTCTTGGATCTTCTCTCAACATGTGGTGCTCCCTTAAACAACCAATGAAGACAGAGCAGCAGAGATGAGAAAAGGGCCACCTAATGAGATTGTGGGGAGAACAGACTATGACATCTGGCTGCCAGAGCAAGTTAGAGTGTGCAAAAATATCCTAAAGGAAATGAACATTAGCATTGGATACTCTAAAATACAAGTAGTGAAAACAGCAGAATAGTAATTTAACATTGAATTCATCCCAATGCCTTTCTTGTGTACCAGGCTGGTTGTGCACAGCAAGGAAGTGGTGTCTCTTAACCTAAACACACGCTAGTAACACATGCACAGGCAGAAATACACAGATAGACTGAGATCTTCCCTTCTCCCCGGTGGCCTTGCTGTCTTCACGGGGAAAGGGATCCCAGCATGGGAAACATTTGTCTGATAGTTGAAGGTGCCTGTGAGATAGGACATCACAGCTAACTGACTCGAATTTCATTCATTTCAAATTGAAAAGAAAAACCAATGTTTTGAGCAAACTAAATAAAAACCACTTAAAAAGTGTAAAAGAAGCATCCAAAACACTTCAAAGTCAGGAAGTTTCAGGATGGAGTCGGAAGGTGACTGCTTTCTTATCTCAGAGTTTTTAGTAGCAGGGTAAGAAATCATTTGCAGCCGGGCGGTGGTGATGCTCGCCTCTAATCCCAGCACTCCACTCGGGAGGCAGAGGCAAGTGGATCTCTGTGAGTTAGAGACCAGCCTGGTCTACAAGAGATAGTTCCAGGACAGGCTCCAAAGCTGCAAAGAAACCCTATCTCCAAAAACCAAAAAAAAAAAAAAAAAACCAAAAAAAAACCAACACAACAAACAACAACAAAAAAAAATTTGCAAACTGCCAGGTAAATAAGAGGCTGCACAGCTGAAAATTCAGTTGCGTGAAGAGATTGGTGCAGAGATGCTGTTCCTATGGACATGGTGTGAAATGCGAAAGTGTGATTAACCAGCCTTGAATTTCTGTGCATCTATTTTATTTCTAAGAAAATGACCTTGGAATTTTTCATTCACTGTTCAGTATCATTTCACCCAGAGAAGAGTAATTAGTCCTGATTAATCTTACATAAATATTTTATTCAGCGACTTTGAGGTTTGTCTTCTGAAAGAAGAACTGTCTACTATGTTATGATTAAATTTGGGGAAATATTCACTCCTTTAGCTGAAGAGTGCTGGGAATTTGAGTTGTGTCTGGTTAAAACAAATTCGTCTTCTCTTCTGCCCCTGCTTGGTGCTCGTGCTTGTGCGTGCGAGCACGCACATGCACGTGGGCATGCGTGTACAAGAGGAAGAGAGATGTATATGAGAGGAGGTGTCCTCATACCGCCCAGAGCATGTGTACATCAGAGACCATCTTTGGGGAGTCAGTTCTTTCTTTCCATCATGAGTCCTGGTTCTGGGGATCCACTCAGATAGTCAGCCTTGCTAGGCCGGCGCTCCCACCCCACCTGGGCCATCTCACCAGCCCTTTGAGCTGATATCTGAAATGTTAGCAGATTTTAGTAAGATAAAGAAAATACCTCCAAACTCCAGGAATACACAGATGTGAATTCTTTGACGTAGAAAACCTGGTGGAATGTCATGGCTTATGACTTCCGGATAGGACTGGTGGTATGTAGAGTGGTGGAACAGTTGCCTTTCATCCATCCGACCACAGCAATTCTAAGGCATTAAAAAAGGAAAGACTGATGGAAAATTTAAAACGTTAACTGCCATCACTTTGATATTGTGCGGCATGTGTCACACTGTCATACGTGAGATGTGTGTGGATGCCTTCTGTAGGAACGCGCATGCCTGGAACTCTGCGTGGTTGCTGTTTTCGCCGCACTTATCTTCGTGACTGTTTTGCTTGAAAGGCACACTGAGTGTAACATTAAGTAATAGTAAGCCTGATTGACTCTGCAGACTTAGAAAGCAAAAGATCTTTGCTGCTGTGGTGTGAAATGCAGGGAATCAGTCAGAGAGGAAGGGAGAGAAAGGAATGAAGATAGGGAAGTTAAACTCAAGAAAAATCCTTAAATAAAATGTGATAAGGGCTTGGGGAGATGGTTCAACAGTTAAGAGTACATACAGTCTTTGCAGAGGACCAGAGTTTGGGTCCCAGCAGCCACACTGGCAGTTCACAACTGCCTGTAACATGACCTCCAAGGAACCCAGGGCACCTGCAGTCCCCTCCTGTGTGCCTATCTAAACACACACACACGCACACATGCACACTCACAATTAAAACTAAAAATAAACCTAACATATGTTATAGGCAAAGAAAAAACAACCATGGCTCCCCTTGGAATCAAACACTAGTATTTCGAATTTCAGGGTGTAAGCCCTTTATGGTCCCAGGACTATTTTATCACCCAGCCCCAACTTTATCAACCTACCCCTTGCTCAGTTACTTCAAAGCGCTAGCCAGACCCGAGTTTCAATCCAGATGCCACCATAAGCATCTTCACCAGCTTTAGCCTTTCTTCCCTCATCTATTAAATGAAGAAGGTTCACGCGCCTGCTTCTCAAGGCTGTTATAAAAACTCAGTCGCAACTAGATTCCACAGTGACTAAAGCATAGCAGAGGCCCCTTAAAAGTTTCTTTCATTCATATTAGCACTAGGACTTAAGTGTGATTTTTACTTGTTATTTGTTGGTGGGTTTGGTGGTTTTTTTTATTCTTTTTTGTTTGAGACATGGTCTCATGTGACCCAGTCTGGTCTTGAATGTGCTGTGTAACTAAGGATGGCTTTGATGGCTGACTCTCTTGCTCTACCTCCCACATGCTGGAATGACAGACGTACGCTAGCACAGCTGGCTTAATTAATATAATTTAAAGATTTCAGAGTAATAACTGGAATATTGATAAAAAACAGAATAAAACATATTACCTTATTATGAGAAACATAGTATGAACCAAGTGGTAAAAGTTTCTAAATAGATGGAGTTTTTGTTGTCATTTTGAGACGGAGTTTCTCTGGGTAACAGCTCTGGCTGTCTTTGAGCTTGTTTTGGAGACCAGACTGGCGCCAGACTCAGAGATCCGCCTGCTTCTGCCACCTGAGTGCTGGGATTAAAACAGTGCAATACCACCACCCGGCACTTTGTGATGGTTTATAATTCAGTAAATTGGAAATTTTAATCTAGATTTTGGGATTATATATTATATGTGTGTGTATATACAATTTTCACATATGTGTGTATGCGTGCACAATTATATATAAACGAACTTACTCTTTGTAGTTCACTTTGAAACAATGTTCAATTACTTTTTCCTTGAAACATAGAAGTAGGACTTTAGAAATATACTACTTCCATTGAGATTTTCAATTATTTTTGGTGATAACTATTATTACAAAGATTATTATATTAAGCTTGTTTCAGAGCATTGGGTTAATTTCAAAATGTGTATTCTTAGTAATGATAAGTGTGATATGTTATATATGAAAGTGTCGATATTTATACTAACTCAAATTTACTACTGGTGTGCTAGTAGTGGTAGTTTTGTTGGCTTACCTATGGTTTGAGGAGGGGGAAAATCAGAAGTAAAATTTCACTCTCGCTCTCTCCTTTTACCTACCTCTCTCTCCCTTTACCTACCTCTCTCTCCCTTTACCTACCTACCCATCCAGACATCTATCATCTATCTATTTACCAATCAAACCACCTATCTATCTGAGACAGGATAAATGTAGACCATGCTGACCTAAAACTTGCTAAGTAGCTGAGGCTGACTTGAACTCCAGATCTTCATGCCCGCATTTTTCAAGTTTTAGTATAATTTATTCGCAGTAAACGCTACCCTTTTCATTGTGTAGGTTTTCATCCTCATTTCTTTTATTGAAAATTGGTTTTGTTTTTGGAAAATACAGTGATTACAGTTTCTCTTCCCCCTCTTCATCCTTCCTACCCACAAATTTTCTACTTGTCTGCCACACCTTGCAATAAAAACACAATATTAATTTCTAGAAGTAAATGCTAATTTCCATTTGTTAGATAAGCAGCCAATAAAATTTATGTAAGCGCTACACTTGGAAAATATGTTTGGTTGCATTAGCTACATTTTATAGCTCATGACTGTAAAAAATATACATTCAAATAGATTTTCATAATATATCCTGATAATGGTTTCCCCTCCCTCGACTCCTCCCAGTTCCTCTGCACCTTCCTTCCCATCTGGATCCACTCCCTTTTTGTTTCTCATTAGAAAAGAACAGACTTCTAAGAGATCATAATAAAATAAAACAATATAAAACAACAACAACAAACCCCCAAACTATCACATCGAAACTATACAAGGCAGACCAACAGAAGGGAAAGAGCCCAAGAGAAGGCCTAAGAATCAGAGACCCACAGATTTACACATTCAGAGGAGTCCCATAAGAACACTAAAGCGGAATCCATAATCTATACGCAGAAGACCTGGCGTAGACCTGGGCAGTCCCTGTGTGTGCCGCTTCTATTAGGCAGTTTCTGGAGTCTTTTGCTTCTGTGAGAGAATCTTGTAATGGCATGTTAGCTACAATGGCCTCAAACTCCTGACTTAAAAAAAAAACCCTCCCTCAGCCTTCTGAGTAGCTGAGATTACATACTACTTTGCCATCAAAGTTCTATGAGTTTTGTCAATTCGCTATCACCGAAATCAAGAGACAACACATTTCTATGATGTCCCAGAATTATCCAATTTCTTTTTTTTACAACATAATATTTTCATTGAGTATTGTTTATTTGGGAATTTCACATTGTGCACCCCGATCACACAACCCAGTCCTCCCAGATCTGCTCCCTCCCTTGTGACACCCCCCACAGAAAACGAAGAAAAAAGGAAAAAAAAACATGTCAATTTGCATTACCCATACACTCACTGGAGCATGGTCAAACTCCTAGTGACCAGCTCCTTAAAGAAAACCAAGTCCTTCCCCACTCACACCCCTGCCAGAAGACATCAATCGCGGAGAGCTACACTTCAGCATCCTTATCACAATTTTTAAGAGTTCTCTTTGATGGCTTTTGTCTGGGCTGTTACTTTGGGGACTGGGGTACCCAATTTGTTTACGTAGTTCATTATTACTCCTCCACCAGCCCCTGTTAGCCACTCATCTGTTTTTTACGCTTTTATGTTGCCTTTTTTTCAGATACCGATATAGACTGAGTCTTGAAATGTAGAGTCGTTTGAGACTAGCTTCTTTTACTTAGTATGATGCTTCAAGCTCCATCCATATTTTCTTTCTTCTATTGCTGAGTAGCATTCCGGTTTATGTATCTACCACAGCTTGTTTAGCCACTCATAACTAAAGTCTGTCACTGGCTTTTAATTAAGTAGGTAACTTTGTGATTACTAGAAAAAAAAAAGGATTTGGATATTTTACTTTTCCCCTAAGTGTAGTCTCTGAGAAATGAAAGGGAAATATTTGAAATTTTCATAAATTCAAATGTTGATAATCTTCCTTTCAAGAATGAAACTGAAGAGACTCTTGCTTTAATGAGAATGTAATTTAAAAAATATTTTCAGAATGAAGTGTGTGTGCGAGCCTGCATGCTTAATTTCGCTTTCCCACGCTGTTCCTTGCCATTCCTCTATTTTCTTTAGTGTTTTCCCAAACAAATATTCATATGACTGATGACATTCCGAAGGCGGAAATTTTCTTCAGTCAATTTGAAATAAACTGACACATAAACGCAGAAGCAAGCACATGTGGCCACAGTTTCCTTGAAAGCTTCCAGGTTCTCTAGCTGCTCACAGTGTCCCGAGCGTGTGTAGTTAATGGCTAGGGCTGAAGCTGCTCTGCCCTGCTCCCTCTTTTTATTTTTTAATCATTATCTAGAAATTCATTGTGGTGAAACTGAGTCTACAAAACCATTAAAAAATCCTGCACATGGAACAGCCAAAGGTCAATTAGGGACTACTTCTAAGTGATATAATTTGAACATATAAAACGTATCTTTATAGTCGAAGTTTGTGATTCCGAGTATACTTAATCCTAAAGTAGCCTTGGCTTCCTTTTCCCAAAAGGTTTAGAAGAATTCCTGAAGATGGATCAATTGTATTTTTTTTAAAAAAGTGGATTTGGCCTAAGGCAGAGAAAATCTCCTCTTTCAAAAAGGTCTTTTGACAAGTATATTGAAGTTCAGGCCATGTAGCTTAAAAGCTTGAAAATTGGAAGCACAGTTTCTTTTCTGGGGGTGGGTGGGTGCTTGTCCCCTTTCCTGACACACGCCGAAATAAGTTGCTAATTGTAAAAGAAACGACAGTGGACATTTCAAAAACCAAGTTTGAATTCCCTTCCTTCAAGGTGGGAGAAGCCTGTCTGACAAGCAAGAGAATGGGGATTCGGCACTTTTCCTTTAAAAAATGAACTGAGAAAAACTGTATGGAAAAGTGTAAAGCAAATCTTCATGGAAAGCCTTCCCTCCTTGTGATAGTTGATTGCTCTGTTTGGGGCAACATTAAATGCTTTTGTGTTCTCATTTTGTACTAAGAGAGGTTATTTTTGGTCTTTTCCCATTTTAATGACTCCCCACGGCTCAACTCTGGTTTGGCTTTTTCTGGGCTTGGCCACACATTTCATTAGCCTGTGTACTTTCAGACTGGCTGACCCAATTTAAAACTCTTGCTCCCAGAGCCCAGACATCAAATTAGCAGACAGTTTATTTTTCCTTTCTGTGTATTTTTCTACATTTCAATTTTTTTTTAAAAAAAAGCAAATCAAACCCAAAGAATTTACCGTTTCTGGCATTTTATTTTCATCTTTCTGTAAATAAAAAAAAAAATCCAGGCACCAGTTGACTCCAGAAATGGAACAAAAGTCATGCATGGGACCAGGGAGTTGGGGAGCAGGGCTTCTCATTCTTCCAGAGGAAACCTAGTAAGCTAGAGAATTTGAGACCACATGTTTACTGCACAATTTAAACAAGATGTTTTCAGACAGCCCCTCCCCCTTGGCATTTGATTGGTTTTCACTTTGTCACCTTTTGCTGTAACTGAACCAAGTTCTTTGACTGCCCATCATAAAATATTGTGTGAAGAAGGAAGTTCGACGCTCACAAGAAGACATGTTGCAGTTATAACCTAGGAGACGTTTTTCTACTCCCTTCAGTTTGCTGACGGTGTAGTATAATTCTTACCGTTACTCTCCAAGTACTTTAGAATTTTCAGTTATAGGGAGACGGATGAAAGTGCTCTGGTTTGCATTGTGTCATAAGCACTCTGCTTATTTGACACTTCTTACATGGAAATGGCATGAAATCATGAACATAATTCTAGCTTAGTCATTTTCAAAAAAGAAGAAGAGAACTTAAATAAGAAAGAGGGAGATAGTTGAGTTCAAGTTCACAGACTAAGACTTCCCAATCATGTCGGATGAGTTAGCCTATCATTGAGACAATGAGGATGATCCTTAGCTCATAGGAACATGGTGAAGATGAGTTAATAATGTCTGCCAAGGTGTTTTTTTTTCTATTTTGAATATAATATTACCTGTTGATTTTTTTCGCTATTACACAGTGCGTTGTTCTCACAGGTCAGCTGGTTCTGTGAGCTTGGTGCCATAGGAATGTGCAGACGGTAGTGGAAAGTAGAGAACTGGGTTGAAGTTACTCTTCTCGTGGCATTGGTGTGCTGTGCACGAGCGCGTGAACAAACGAGAGGAGCCAAAGCCTGCCACTGTGTAGTGAAGATGCTGGTCACCACTATGACATGCTTCTTGTCAACCAAAATATAAAAGAACTCTGGCTCATGTGGTCTCTTAGCTTCCTTTGGGGGGGGGGGCTGTATGATTTCTGTCTTTGCAACGACTTAGCTCCAGGGGTAGTTTTCCATCCTTGCGGGTACAGAAACACATTTTATTCTTGTCATCGAGGGATGTTCTTGTTCCAGTGAACGGATTCACTCTTACAAAGCCCACAAGGGACTAAATGTAAATCAGAAAGTTGCTTAATTAGTTTCCTACGAGAGTGGCCCCTAGGCTGATAAACGAGACCAGCTGTCTGATAGGCACCCCACCTGGTAATGTAATCCGCCATTTGGAGGCCCCGTGAGCCGAGAATCACAGCGAAGAGGAAGAGAAATTGGATTTCTAGAGGATTTCCATCAAGCTGTAGGGTCCTACAGATTCTTCTTCACGCTGGTGCTTTCCTATCTAGACGGCTACAGTTACTGCCCACTCTCTTCTGGCTACACTACAGAAACACTGAGAAAGTCTTACTCTCTACATGGCCACAGGTTACATGTAGACTGTACAGTTTTAAATTTCTTTGTCTCAGAGCTGGAGAGATGGCTCAGTGGTTAAGAGCACTGACTGCTTTTCCAGAGGACCCAGGTTCAATTCCCAGCACCCACATGTCACTTCATAACTGTCTGTAGCTCCAGTTCCACGAAAATGTGACACACTCACACAGATATGCACGTAGTGGCATTTCATCTGTATTTTAATAAAGAAAGCGTGCCTGAAAATGGGAACCATGACAACCTAGAACAAGAACAGACCATTTTTGATTTCGAAGCCAGCCTGGTCTATGGAGTGAATTCCAGGACAGCCAAGTTACACAGAGAAACCTTATCTCAAAACCAAACCAAACCAAACCAAACCAAACAAAACAAAAACAAAAAAAGAGGAAAGAAAGAAAGAAAACAAAAGAAAAAAGAACAAGCAGAAAAAAGAAATCTGAAAGTGACAGTAAGTTTAGAACTTGAAACCTAACTCTTCTGTGGTTTTCCTGACTCATGGCAGCCATTCTGCGAGCCAACTTACTTTTGCTTCTTCTGAACTATTTATCTAATTTCTTTAATATTTTTGGCATTAAGAACGATGCTACACGGGGGCAATGGTGGCGCATGCCTTTAACCCCAGCATTTGGAAGGCTGAGACAGGCAGATCTCTGAGTTCAAGGCTAGTCTGGTCTATAAAGTAAGCTCAGGGACAGCCAGGGCTGTTACACAGAGAAACCCTGTCTCAAAGTGCCCACCCCCCCCAGAAAAAAGAAAAAGAAGAACTGTTACTTAATGCATAAACACCATTTGTAACTGTAGAGTGGATTGTTCTTTCAGCTTCCATACCTCCAATAAAACGCAAGTTCCTAAGCTGCCCTTTAGAGAAGTTTCGGGTAATGTGTCCAGACCTGTGTCTGCTCCCCCCACCCACGTCCTCCCATTCAGCAAGAGCAGTACTGCTCAAACACTAGGCCTTTAATAGATTTCCTGATTAAGCCTTAATTGAGAACAGTGAATCATGGTCTGGAAATTAAACCTAGATGCTTTGGTACAGACAAAGGATTTAGGAGTAACATGTTTCATTTGAAAGCTTTCTCCAAATGCGGTTTTAGATTGCTAGGGTTCTCAGTGCAATGAGCAACTGACCAGCCTCGGAAGAGCATCCTGGGAGCAGCCTCCATACGCCTCTCTCTGATTTGACCCTTGGCATTCCTCTTTGCATTAAGACTTCATCTCACAAGTTCATCGAATCCATTTTCTTCTCGCGATCTCCATATCACTAGCCTCAGCTGTCACCATCTCTCAGACAGCCCATCAGCTTACCTATTCCCCATCTTTTGTTGCTGTTGGTGATGGCGGTATAGGTTGGAATCCAGGATCTTGCAAATGCTAAAACGCACTCTGCCACTGAGCTAGATTCTAAATTCTGTGTTTTCATTCTCAGCCCTGAACTCTGACGGAGAGCAGGAATGTCCCTTGAGAAAGTGACACCTACAGCCTATAGACAGTTTTCAATTAGTTTCTAATATTCTAACAATAAAAAATTGACTCACATACCATCCCAGCCACATTTGCTCCTGCTCTTTATCTTGTTCCCCATTTTCTAGCATTACTAACCCCCTTTTTTAAGTTCGGAAACCTAATGAAACTCTTTCCTGAAATTTAGCTTTTGCCCCCTCTGTCCCATTCTGCCCTCACTGGAGATGAGATTTGACAGACTGATAAAAATCACATACAGGCGAGTGATTCATTTTAACCTTACTTACTGCACGAGACTTTCCTCGTTGATCTGGTGGGTGTGCTTAAATCATTAATTTGAATCTGGAATAAGTTCATATTATCCACTCTGGTGGATCACTTAAAGGCATCCCGGCCTCTAAGTAGTCCTTCTCAAACATCGAAGCTAATCTCCTTTACCGATACTAGGTTCTCACTATAGATAGTTAATATGAATTGCAAATGTATTTCATTTCAGTGGCTTCACGGTAGTATCCGGGCAATTAAACAATAGCCATAATATAGGATAAAATATTCTCTCTCTGTAAAAGTGATTGCATACTAATTGTTGTTAACCTGGGGAAGTTATTCCTCTGAGTAAACACGCGGTCTCAGAAAAACATTTCCTCATTAAGGCTCCCAGGACTCTGTGTAGCATACTGCAGTAGTAATTTACACACTGGTACCTTATTGGCCTCAGAAATTTTAACCAACTCCCAGAGTCTGACACACTCATTTTGTTTTCATCACCTCATATATAAGCAAAACGATTCTGAGCCAAATGTTTGATTGGATTATGCAAGTTTTGGGCAATAGAATTGACATCCAATTAGGTTTTTTTCTTTAAGTTAATGATAAAATTAGTTTCCATTGCTGGAGGTCACACCAATTAAAAGAAAACAGGTAAGAGAGACCCTGTGTGTGTGTGTGTGTGTGTGCGCATGTGTTGTGTTTGTGGGAGGGTAGGTTAGGAGAACAGCCTGCAATCCAGCAGTTTCAAACCTTTTATAGATTATTGATTGTTTGAATAATATATATATATTTCTGGTTACATTGTGTAAAAATGCCAATTTAATGTATAGGTAGGATTGAGACTATAGAGAAGAGATTATTTTCTACAACAGAGGCAAGGGCTGCCTTCCTGTTAGAGCTGGGTAGAAATTGGCAATGTTAAATTCCCACCAGGAAAATTGGCTGAGACCACTGAGACCTCCCACTTTGATGCCCCACCCCCAGTAGTACCATTACCACTACCACCATCACTACTAGGACCATCACCTCCTGTTTTGATACCAAGGCAAGACCATGAAAAGGAGATGAGAGAAGTGATGTAACTTGTGACGTGGGTGGTTGAAGAGGTGAACGGGGGTCATTTGTTCAGGGCCAGCACATGCAGAGCAGAATCTGAAAAGCAGGAAGATGCCTCCGCAACCCTAATCCCAGTAGAACACCAACACATTTCCCATGCTCCTCCAGGTAGAAAATGCAGTAGTGCGTGTGTGCGTGCGTGCGTGCGTGCGTGCGTGTGTGTGTGTGTGTGTGTGTAACAGAACTGCAACTTCCAAGTAGGTGGTGTCGTAGTTTCTGTCCCCACTCTCTCACCGCTCATCTTTCTTGCCAAGGTCATCACAGAAAAAGCAGGAATTTCACAAAAGGACTTCCCAAGACTCACAGGAAGACTGCAACTCCCTGCAGTCCCCACTAAGCCCGCCACTTCTTCTCGAAGGTTCTGGAGAGCTGACAGAGGAGCTTCATTGTACCCGGGGAATATCCGAATTCGTTCTTTCATTCCTCAAGTACATACATGGCATCTGACGTGTATCAGGTAATCTGATGTCCTGGGAGTATAGAGAGAAGTAAGAGTCTCTCAGTTTGCTTGGAGTCCCTAATAACAGAAAAATAGGAATGAATGGCTACAGCACTAAGAACAAAGGGGAATTCTGATCTCCTGTGGGAACAAGAAGGGCTGTGAGCCTTCCTTTGGGGCAGTCATGAAGGGTGCAGGATGCAGCCAAGATGAGTGTGGACTCTCTGCCTGGCCTTAACACTAGCAAAATGAAGGGCAGGGTGTGTAGATAAGAATGGAGTAGTCAGGGGCTGGAGAGATGGCTCAGTGGTTAAGAGCATTGCCTGTTCTTCCAAAGGTCCTGAGTTCAATTCCCAGCAACCACATGGTGGCTCACAACCATCTGTAATGGGGTCTGGTGCCCTCTTCTGGCCTGCAGGCATATACACAGACAATATTGTATACATAATAAATAAATAAATATTAAAATAAAAAAAAAAGAATGGAGTAGTCAGGCTTTGGTGGTACACGCCTTTACCCCAGCAGAGGCAGGCGGGTCTCTGTGAGTTCAAGGACAACCTGGTCTAGAGCCTATACCAGGACAGCCAGGGCTCATGGTGAAATTCTGCCTCCAGGGTAAGGAGGAGAAAAGAGAAAGGAAGGGCAGATGTGGTGGTGCGTGTTGGCGTGATTTCTTTAGAGAAAAGTAGACCAGAAACAAAAACGTCTTTGGGGTTCTACCTAAGCTATTTCCAACAGAAAAGGAAAGAGGTAATCGAAAAGCCTGGCTTGGAAAGAGGGATGAAACTTCCGAGGAGGGATGGAGGCCTGCAGCCAGGGCAAGGGAGCCTGCTGCCTGCCTGGCCCCAGAGTGTGTCAGTCCTAGGCTGTCCACAGAAAGGGAAAGGAGACCCGTTTCCCCTTAGCCCCAAATTGCTTGCAAGCTTTAGGGGCTTGTTTAGACCCTTTAAAAATTGAAAGAAGATGATCTCCATGACAAAATGCTGCACATGCTTTTGAAAAGGCTGCAGAGAGCCCTCAAGATGATTTAGCAGATTCAGAAGAGCCCGAGAAATTCCTCACAGCAAGTGTCAAGGGAGAGGTGCCTCCGGGTTTCCAGCCTTAGGTTACAGATGCTCTGAACACCGAGCTTCCAAAGAAACTCTTGGAGTATCTAGTATTTCTGAGGAGAGCATTCAGCCTCCCATTTTACAGCAACACAGAGGCAGCCATAGCAACTAATGGCTTCTACATCTGGAAGAGCAGCAAAGAACCAAATATTTGGCCAATGACTAAAATATTTCCACATCATCTAGCCTTCGAAAGATCACCTACGAGGCACTTCAGTTTTAGAGCCGGGGAAGTCGAAGAAAGCAAGTAATTAACTCAAACTCGACTACTCTGGGAATACTTTTCAATATTCTTCCTAGTATACATTCCGCCGGGGGAAAATGTGAAGCGGAATCAGGTGGCTTGGCTGCATGCTCTTGCCACTAGAGCTGGAGAACGCGCGTGCGTGCGAGCGAGATAGGAGGAGCTGGAGAGGCAGACAGAGAGAATTAATTTAATTTTTCGGAAGGCCTCTCAGGGCTCCAGAACTAGAGCAGCGCTTCTCCTCTTTTCTGAACAATTCTCATTTCTCTCCTCGCTACAGCTTCTACAGGGTCCTGAAGCCATTCTCTAGGTCTTTGTAAACCTCCGAGTCGCTCTTTTCCTCTGGGTGTCCCAGGAATGAAGACTGGAACAGAACGAGCTAAGGGAATGGCTGATTTGTTCTAACAGCTCTGTCGATGCGTATGGGCATGAGAGGACCAGGGTTGAAGTAAATCACTAATGTGCAGTATTCTAGGCACTGAGGTTCAGGTGTGCTCTCAGTGCGAAAAGATTGCCTGTGACCATTCCCTTTCGGTTGTACTAGCCTTCTTCCCACGCCTCGAATCCATTCACCAATTAGGAGAGGCCCAAATGGGTTCCCACCTGGCTAGGAGTACCAGCTCCAGATGGATGGTCAGTGGGGGCCTTTTTGATGTTAACAATGTCTGTTTGGGGGCTTCTAATATGTGATTTGAGTCATAGAGGGAGGGGTGGATATTGAGAATTGATTGACAAACTAAATCTCGTGGATGATTTAGGAACAGACTTATCAAGCAGTCCAAGCCTTCGTCCCAATCCCTTTCCATAGTTGTTGAGGCCTGAGCTACCTTTGTGAGGACTTTATCTAGGTCATTGTCTAGCCGTAGGGGATTAGGACCGGCGGCTCCGTTTTGGATTCTGTCTTGACCTTATCTTGTTTTCCTTTCCTCAGTTTGTCTGCTTTCTTTCTGTGTTTGCCGAAGGAAGCTGACAATCCTTAACCATTATCATGAATGCTTGCTATGTGCCAGGTCGTATCAGAAATTCTTTCCATCTGCTAAGCCTCTTCTTATTACCCTACCCATTTAGTGGACCTGGAGACTGAGGCTTGGTGAACTTAAGCACCTGACTGTATCAGTCACCTTTTACTGAGATTCCAAGGAACCCCAATACTTTTGGACTTAAAACAGTGTCTGACAATTATTTTCCCTTTAAAGGGCCGCAGAGTAATTTTTAGTTTTGTATGCTATACAAGCTCTGTCGCAATTACTTAAGAATACCTTTGTCATACACATCATGTTAACAGACATGACTATAAAGCTGGGTGTGGCTCTATAATGAAACCCTGCCTCAAATTATATATATTATTATATATAGCTCAGGCTGGCCTTGAATTCATGATCTTCCTACCTTAGCCTGTCAAGTACTAGGATTACAGTTACAGGCCACCATACCCAGCTTTATATTTCCACGTCTAGCAATGAAGTTTTATTGGAACATGTGCTTTCCTTTTTTCTTTCTTTTTTTTCGTTGTTGTTCATTTTGGGGGCAGGATCTTATTATGATTATTGTGGGCCATGATATAGTATTTCTCTTTCTATGTGTTTCTCATAATTAAAAAATTTAAAAGCACAGTGTATAAGCTATACGAAAATGGTGATGGCCTTATTAAACACTCATTTAGGGGCTCAGAAGGGGGTACCTCAGTGGTAGATAATGTACTTAGCATGTATGAGACTGAAGTTCAATTTCCTCCACCGACACAATCACAAAAACACCCACTTATTTCTTGTCTGGCTACATGAAAGCAGATGTTTGGTTCTGGATCTGCTGGGTTCTATCCAGCTTACCTGGGCTTGTGCCCATGATTTTGGACCTCACCTGAAAGGGTGGCCACAGCGTAGGGCATATTGTTTCCACAAGAAAGAAACAGGTTAGGCGGAACCAGATCACACAGTTTCAATGTCTTCCTAAGGCAAATTTCTCATGTGCCTATAAACTATAGAAGTTTCTTCTTCATATTTAGAAACTGGCAAGTCTAATATCTTAGTAGTAGGCAAACTTGGTGTCTGGAGAAGTCTGCCTTTGGATTCATGAAGGGTACCTTTCCACAATGTCCTCATATAGAGAGATGAATGAACTTGCCCTGGCCTCTGTCCCAAATCCTATTCATGAGTGTACATCTTTCATGACCTCACCCTGTCTCAAAGGCTCTGTCTACCTCCTGAGACTTCAGATTCCAACAATTATTTTGTTGTTGTTATTGTTGTTTTCCAAGACAGCGTTTCTCTGTGTGTAGTCCTGACTGACCTGGAATTTGCTCCGCAGGCCAGAGCTGGTCTCGAACTCACAGAGAGATCCTCCTGCTTCTACCTCCTGATTGAAGTGCAGAGATTAAAGGTGTGCACCGCCACGCCCAGCTTCAGCATATGAATTTAAGAGGGGAGCAAGTCAAAAATATTCAGAACAAGGGACCACTGTGACACTTAATTGTGTTCGTATGAAGTATATGTCATACACTTATATCCTATTTGCCTAATCGGGAGACATGGTCAAGTCCACAGTGAATGGGGACAGGAAAGAAGCCTTGTTCACGGGGCAATGGGTAATTGCTAACTTGGAAGATTGTATGGCGGGCGTGTACGTCCAGGGTAATGACAGTACAAGGTTTGTTTTGCTCCCCAATCCATTCTGTCAGCCACTTTGCTGTGGTGTCATTCCCCTGTGGTAGGACTCTGTCCGTCCACTCCCCACAGAGCTCTCTATTACCTGCTCTACAGCCCTTTGGTGCTGCCTTCCCACCTTCCTTTGTTGGTTGCCCTTACTGGGCTCTTAAGTGTTTCACTAAGTACTGTGCCCTCTTCCAGACCCAGAGAACATGACTCCCAGTCCATGGAGAGCCGCACCAGGATTGCCCGAGCACACAGGGTGCTGCAGCAATGCTTTCACTCCTTGTTTAAGACTGTGGAAAGGGCTGTGCATCCCCCCACCTGTTTTATCAGGAAAGGGCTGTCTTCTCAGCAGAGGACACAAAGAATAAAGCCCAATTGCTCCCTGACCTCCGGCCAGCCCTCCCCTGCCAGGAAACAATAGCTGCCGCTTGTATCTGGCTTCGCAGATTGCAAATTCCCATCCTGGGTCATTCCAATCAATCCTTGAAAACACATGAGCACCAGACAAGATTACCATTTTACAGACCAAGAAACTGAGACTGAATGAAAGTTCAGATATCTTGATGACCAGAGACTTCATTACATGGTGATGAGATGAGTTAGTGGCGAAGCTGGACCTCAAACCCGGGGCTCTTTCCACTCACCCAGAAACACACCCTGGCTTTGATGTTTCCTGGTTTCCTCCCTTTAAAGCATTCCTGCCACCGCTATGATGCAGGCTTAGAGTCCTTCCTCCCCTGGGATTTTAAGAACCTTAAAAGGACTGGCAGAAAGATGGTTTAACTCTTTACTGCTCACTGTATGGCCATTGCATCAGCCAGGGAGGTGGCGTAGTTAGTAAAGGGCTTGCCCAGCAAGCATGGGGGCTGGGTTAAATCCCTAGCAACTGCCAGATTGGGGAGGGGGGAAGGGAAGCAGAGCATGGTGGTACACATTTGTGACCCAGTGCTGAGACTGGGACCCCTGGGACTCACTGATCATCCAGCCTAGACTATTTGGGCAAGTTCCAGGCAGTCAAGAGATTCAGTGCTCCCCCATCCCCAAAGGTGGATATTCTGTAAACGTCAGCACCTAAAATTGACTCTGATCTCATCCCCACACATACATGTCCTCCTCCACACGAAGATGCACGTGTCAACACACCCTTCCACGAATGATCTTGGTCACTGGAAGGTGATAGATTGTTATTGCAGGCATATTAGAATCATGGATTACCTATTCTTTCCGTACTCACTGAATCCATGAACGCATGGTTTAAGGACACCTTTGCCAGCTTTCCCAGGTGAAGGAAAGAGTAAACTTCTTTTCTGCTTCGTTCCCAGACTCTTCTCCTCCCACAGACTCTATGAGCCTGTGTTGGATTTGTTCACTTGCTGGTGCTTGTCTCCCACCAAGCCCCTGAGCTCCTACTGAGCACAGACCCTCCCTGGGTCACCACAGTCCCCACTGTAACTGTTGTCCTTCTGCCCTTGACTGGCTGCTGCCTATGTGATCTTCTGAGCTCCGAAAGAACATACACTTCACATTTTTGTAAACCCTTGGACTTTCCGCTTCTGCTAGTCATGATGTCGGTTATTTCCCATGTCGCTCAACTCATCGGGGTGGGAGGGGGGGGGTGGCAATGTAACTGCTCTCCTGCAGCTATCATCAGACAGCAACAATGACTTTTTCCTGCCTCAGTATTTTTAGAAAGTCGTCAACTAAAGTAATCAGCTTGTCAAATTCAGTGACTGATCGGGAAGGTGGTGTCATTGTTTCCTGGCCACTGCAATTCCGAGGGTTTGGCTGGAAATTAATGGAGGAATGGAAGGTTTTACCTTTGGTTTCAGGGACCCCAACTGAGTATGCTTCTTTTTCTCATGCTACATCGTCCTTTGATGCTAGAAACATGGAGAAGTCCATAAAATCTGCGAGGAGGATGACAACGAAGAATGTCATTCTGATTCCTCTTCCTTACTCACATCCATCATCCAAACCATAGGCAGATAGCACTAAAAGGTGAAAGAGAGGCCAAGGGATGGAGCTCAGTGGGTAGAGTAGCTGCCACGCATGCGTGAAGCCTGGGTTTGCATTCTCCAGCACCGCGTGTAACCTCACGCGGGGGCAGCAGAGGTTGTCCTTGACTACTCTGTGGTTCTGAGCCCAGCCTGGAATAAAGGAGACAGTTGTGTCCCGGGAGGAGGAGGGAGGAAGGATCGGAAAGCACCTTTTACCAACCCGCCTTTTGCTGCTGTTCACATTCCAGATACACTTGATTTCCAAAGCAAAGCTTTGTTTCTAAAATTCCAGTCACACTCCAGTGTGCAACTTTCTCGGACACCGAGAGACCATTGGCTTGTCCGCGGAAGTTCATCTCTCGCCATGGCTTCGCAGACTCCGCTTAAAAGTTTTAAGACGCTTCCAGCCTGCTGGGTGAAATCTACTCGTGTTCATGTCAGAACTTACACAGTTTGTGTTGTCTAGTGGGTCTTCAGCATAATTCAGTATGTGGCAAACAGAGCCATGACTCATACTGCTTAGGCATGGTTAAAATTAGGAGACATGCAATACCGTCAGAGATGCGTCCTACAGATGGGAGCCCTGACAAGATGCCACTGTAAATAAGCAGCCCCATATACTTCGCGAATCACCCGCTCCACGCTCCTACTCCTTCCCTCAAGCCTCAATGTACTCTCTTTACCCTAGGTTTGTTGTCACGGGCACACAGAGCAGCTCAAGCTGAATTGCATGATTTAACAGATGTTTTGCAAAAGGTTCCATTCTTCTGGCCATCAGCACATGTGGAGCTGTCAGGAGCCCTGTAAAGATTTTACAAGCCTTATAAGTCATAGTTTATTGAGCTTGGGATGGAATTTAATATATCATCATGGCTCTGGAAGTTCCCTCCTCTTTGTCTGAGATAGCCTATAGCTTTATTTACCTTCTAACTCAAAAATGTTGGCCCTAAAAGACATCGAACAAGCCAAACTCCCCATTGGCGCTCTGGTGTCATCATTACCTTCTAGGTTTGGCTCCTTGTCCCCTTCATGAGGACACTGCTCTTTTTCTTTCGGGGCCAGGGCAGGTGTCTGGCTAGCAAGTAAGCCAGAGCCATGCTTTAGGGAGCCTTTGGATCATTGTTCTTCCTTCTAAATAAACTTTTCTTGAAAAATTCTTGTTCTCTCTCTCTCTCTCTCTCTCTCTCTCTCTCTCTCTTTCTCTTTCTCCCCTTCCTTCCCTCCCGCTTTCCCTCCCACCCTCCCATCACAGTCTTCCTATAATAGCCCAGACTTGCCCCCATCCCCTGAGTGCTGAATTTAAGCCACCATATTCAGCATGACAGAGTTTCTGTTGATAGATTGATTGATTGATAGATGTAGGCAGGGTCTTGTACATCAGGATGGATTTGAACTTGCTATGTAGCCAAAATTGAATTTAAACTTGTGATTCTCCTGCTCTCATTTCCCATGAGCCATCATGCCCAGTTGTAAGCAGTGCTGGGGTGGCACACAGCGCTTTGTGCAAGCTAGGCAAGCACTCCACCAACCCGGCAGAGTTACAGCTCCAGCCTCTGTCGTTCCTAATTCATCTAAACTTATCAAATTAATAGTTTCGAAATACATCTGAAGTCTTATCAAATTAGCTACCAATCTGATTTTTATTGAAAAGTCTTGTGCAAATTAAAATAGACTCGTGTGTGTGTGTGTGTGTGTGTGTGTGAGAGAGAGAGAGAGAGAGAGAGAGAGAGAGAGAGGACAGAGAGGCAGAGAGACAGATAGACAGGGAAAGAGATAAGGGGAGACACAGGGAGAAAGATAAGGAGAGACACAGGGAAGAGCTAGAGGGAGAAAGAGGGGGAGATAGGGAGAGACAGGGAAGAGAGAGACTCTTGCTCTGTAGCCCATTCCACCTGGATCTCAGAATTTTCCTGCTCTTACCTCCCAAATGCTATGATTACAAGTGAAAGCTGCCATTGGTGGAGGAAGGTCATTGGTTAAATAAAAAGAAACTGCTTGGCCCTCATTGGTTAGAAGATAGGTGGGAGTAGTAAACAGAACAGAATGCTGGGAGGAAGAGGAAGTGAGCTCAGACTCCACAGCTCTCCTCTCGGGAGCAGATGCCTCAGAGAGACGCCATGCTCCCAGCTCCCAGGCAGACGCACACGATGAAGCTCTGACCCAGGATAGACATAGGCTAGAATCTTCCCGGTAAGCGCATCTAGGGGCACTACACAGATGATTAGAAATGGGCTAAATTAATATGTGAGAATTAGCCTAGAAGAGGCTAGATAGAAAGGGCCAAGCAGTGATTAAATGAATACAGTTTGTGTGTTGTTATTTCGGGCATAAGCTAGCCAGGCAGCCAGGGTGCTGGGGACGCAGCCCCGCTGCCCTTATTACTACATGCCATAGCCAGCTCAGATGGCCCAAATCTAATAGAATTTATCAAATCTCGCATTAAAAAGGCCTACAGAGCTTTCTGCAAATATGATATTCCAGCCTGGTGGCCTGGTGAGCTTAAACACACACATTGGGCTTGTTTTGCTACCTTTGAAGACTTTCTTAGTAGACTCATTTTTAGAACTGGAAAGAAAACAGAGTAGAAATTATGCTTCAGTTATCACTTCCTGAGTGTGTACATCCCAACAAATCCATGAGCTGAATTATTTTTTAAAGTCTTGTTACATCTGAGGAACCTGAGGTATAGAGAGGGGAAGTGCCAGGCCTGAAGATGACATGGCAAGTCTTTGACAGATTAGGACTTGTGTTTCTCTGCTTTTAATTATATCACAGCGTTCTTCTTAAACTATGGGAGAGATTGTAATGTTAGCCACGCTCTGCATTAACTTTGGAAAGAGTGAAATATTGAAGACAGACAGTCAAGAGCTCAGACTCCTTTAGGCAAAAATGCATATCTTCCCTTCTGTTCTTTCCTCTCTCCTCCCTCCTCTTGCTCCTCACCCATGTCCTCCTCTTCCCTTTTCTCTCTTCCTCTCTCCTCGTGCATCCTTTCTCTTTTTTTTTTTCTCTGAGACACAGTCTCCCTCTGCAGCCCATCCCTGAACTCACTGTGTGATCCAGGATGACCTTGAACCCATGCCTCCTCACAGCTTAGGTTAAGTGTGTCTGCCACTACATTCAGTTCAGAAAAGTTTGCTATGTCATTTTCCCAACCAGGACCATCTGTTATGTAAGTTTTTTGTAATACACTTTGAATTTATTTTGTTTTATTTATTATTGTATGCACATGCATGTGGCTTCTGAGTAGGGAACTCAGGCCCTTGGGGTTTGTATGGCAAACCTGTTGAGCTATCTTGTCCCCCACTTCCTTAAATATTTTCCCAATTTTACTTTTCTTCCCTCAATGACCACACGTATTATTATCCTTCTTTAAGTCTCTCAAGGGGCCAGCTTGGTTACTTATGCTTTCCATCCCAGCTCTTGAGGGCAGAGGCAGAGGCAGGTGGACTTCTGTGAGTTTGAGACCCCCTGGTCTACAAAGAGTTCCAGGCAGCCAGGACTTGTTACACACAGAAACCCTGCCTCCACCCCAAAAAAATCCCTCAAGACACTCTTTTTCTTTTTTCTTCTCTTTGTAAAAGATTTTGTTATGATTATTTCTTTATTGTGTATGTGTGCATGGACATGCATACCATGGTATTTACTGGAAAGCCATAGAGGACAGTTTGCAGGGATTGTTCTCTCCTTCCACTATGTGAGTCCCGAGGATCTACGTTAACTATAGCCCTTAGTTATGCAGGCAAGTACTGTTACCTAGTGAGCATTGTCATCCGCCCTGGTTGTGTTTGTTTGTTGTTGTTACCTGTTAATCTTCCAGCCTCCACCTCCCAAGTGCGGAGATGACATGTGTACCACGTGGTTGGTTAGCACTTTCTTAATCTTTTGACCAAAGATTGTTGCATTTGAACTATAATGATTTGTTCATTCTTTGATTGTAAGTGAAATGGTACATGGTACTCAAATTAGTTGGTGGCTCAGTGGTTAAGAGCACTGGCTACTTTTCCAGAGGTCCTGAGTTCAATTCGCAGTAACTACCATGGTGGCTCACAACTACCCGTAATGAGGTCTGGTGCCCTCTTCTGGCTTGTAGACATACATGTAAGTACAACCCTGTATATAACAAATAGATAGTTAGATATCTAGATTGATATCTAGATAGATAGATAGATAGATAGATAGATAGATAGATAGATCTTAAAAAATGTGGGACATAGATGTGTTGTGCCCCCTGGGGGGGTGTGAGTGAGGAGGAGGATTGACCAGAAAAACGTGGCTTTAAAATTATAGGCTTCAAAAGGGAGAAAAAAGAGTCTGGACTCCGTTGTTATGAAAACCTAGCCTAAGAAGCCTTCTTTGACAATCCCAGGGGTCAACAAAGTTGGAGAGATGTGTCTGGGGAGAGAAACAAAAGAGGTCCATTGATGTTGTAGATTGCCAGACTTGTCCTGAAAGAAAGGCAAGGCCAGTAATGGGACTAATGGTAGCAGGTCAGGTGGTGATGGCATGCATCTATTGTATTTGGTGATCAAGGAAGGCCTTTTTGAGGAGGTGACCACAGACGAGACCTGAAGGTTGAGAAATAACTACCTGAAGAAAAGAGGAGGAATGCTGTAGAGACAGCAATTAACATAAGCAAAAGCCCAAAAGCAGGAAGGAAAAATTGAGGGAGGTCATTTTTGTCTACAGGGTGGTGAGCTCCAAAGACAGTACGAGGAGGTGATGTGATGGAAACTGACAGGAATGTGCACGGGGGCAGACTCTTTAAATAAGGGGTCAGGGAAGGCCTCTGTGAGGAAGAGACATTGAATAGAGGCCTAAGCAGAGACAAGGAGTCAGCCATGCAAAGATCAGGGAGGAAAATGTCCTAAGAGAAAGAATAGTGAAGGCAAAGGCCCCTAGGTATAACATGCTTGGCCTGTCGGAAAGAAAGGAAGGGTACCATTGTGGTGGGACTAGGGAATGCAGGGAGATAAAGCTGCAGACCTAGGACGGAACAACTAACTCAAGGGCCTTGTAAAGCCTAGTGAAGACATCGGGTTGTAATCTATGTGAGTGGGAAACATCTGGACGCCTTACAAACAAGAACCACTTCAACCTTTGTCTCCTCTGGAGCCCTGAGAACTCAGATTTCCACGCTGTTCCCTGACATCCAGTGAACAGTGTATATTGCTCTTCTCTGAGCTACTGTCCTGTCTCCCAAAATGCACAGGAATCTTGGAATGGGGCTAGGTATTTAAATATGAAGTACATGACAAGTTGCTTGATGGGAGAGGAAGAAGAAGAGAGAAAGGAAGGGAAGGAGGGGAAGAGGAGAGGAAAATGGGGGCTGTATCCTCATATCAAGCCCCAATCTAGTATAGTTGTAAATACAATGTACTGTTGGCAGAATCCATAAGCGGGGCATTTAGGGATGGTCCCTGGGCAAAGTAACAGGGGGCTTTAGAAATCAGGGTGGTGATGCATTGTTCTGGACAAGAACTTTGTGTACCCTGTATTTAATGTGTGCAAGATCAGTTGTCATTTTGTATTTTCCAGGTCTGATCTTAAATTGGGGGCCCAACAATTTGTACCTCTAAAACTTCAGAAATGAGTGTCTTCTTCTATTAAAAGGCAGCTTCTAGCATTCGTTTTTAATTAATGTTTTCTTTTAATTTTTAAAAATAATTAATTTAATTTTATTTTATGTGCATGGGTCTGAGACTGTCAGATGCCCTGGAGTTACAGACAGTTGTGAGCTGCCACGTGGGTGCAGGAAATTGAACCTGAGTCCTCTTGAAGGGCAGCCAGCGCTCACTGCCTCTGAGCCATCTCTTCAGCCCCAATTTATTTACTTGAAACAAAATCTCATGCAGCCCACGCTGTTTTCACACTCACTGTGGAGCCAAGGTTGATCCAGGATTCTTTGTGCAGTGCCTCCACCTCCTGAGAGCTTGGATTAGAGGTGTGCACTACCATGTGTGTCTCTTGAATGGAGCTCTAAAACACTATATCTATTTCTTTGGAAAGGGCTCAAGCCTTCCTAATAATGATATCAATAGTTAATACTCTGAAGTGCTTATTATGTGCTAAGCATTGCAGTTTACCTGCGTGGTTCCATTTCAGTCTATCAACAATCCCATCGTAGAGAAAGCTCCCGAGCTCACAGTAGCTGTCATTTTTTCAAGGTATTATATGTATCCGATACTAATAATGTACATACCGATTTAGTGCTATGAATGTCTGTCTGACCCCCAGCTCCTCTTAATTTATATTGCCCCAACCAACCTCACGTCTGCCGTGATTTGATTAATTGAGTCAGATCTGCCCTCTTTTTATTTTTCCTGTTTCTCGTGGTCTACGTTCCATTTTCCTTTCATCTTTAAAATCCCATGATACAGAGGATTCTGGGCTCAAACAAACGTTATCTAATCTAGACAGGAGCAATGCACTCCAGTTCAGGCCAAAAATCCGTTTGCCATGCTTCTTGAAGGTAGTGATCTTATCTTCATTTTTTTCATTGCTCTCATTATAAAGCAGAGAATAGTCTCAGCCTCGGTGCTTAGCAAATGCTTAGCCGACTTCCACTCGGCTTCAAAAGCCTGAGATGCTTTGTGATTGTTCCCATTGTAGCAGGACAGGGCTTCTTGGACCGTCTACACAGTTTTCTTTAGGGGGCAGAGTTTGGCCAGGTGGAATCCGTGATTTATATTCTAGTTGGGAAGAGTGGAGCTGGCATAAGGTTTTGAGGGCTCATGACTGATACAGGAAGGAAAATATGAAATCTACCCAACACTTGTCCACTTTGCTTCGTTCAGTAATGTATTTAGGTCACAAAAATATGTACGGCATTCTTAAAAGCAAAGTCAGGGGCAGGAGACTCACTAATTTCTGCTTTGCCAGTCTTGCCAGCATGCTAACACAGCTCTCTGTTCAGGAGGGAGAAAGAACTGGATACCCTCACTGGGAATTGGGACCCATGCCAATGACTGCAAGGCGCTCACAGTTTAGCCTGTGTACTGAGGTTGGGACTGTCCCGTCTGGCATGTGGATCAGATCAGGGGCTAGTAAATGTCACTTTGTTTTGACACTGAATTGTAATGAGGTGGGAAGACGTGCCTGTTTCAGGAGGTTAAAAAGAAGAATGTGTTGGGAAAGTTCCAGCTTGATCCACCATTGACAGACCAATCTGATGTATCCAGGCTGGCTTTACAAGTAGCCCAGAAGTACAGGTTGTCCCGAATCAAAGGGATTTGAGACTAACAACAGTTGAATTCTCTCTCTCTCTCTCTCTCTCTCTCTCTCTCTCTCTCTCTCTCTTAATTTAAACAACACAGTCTGGTTGATTCCAGGCAAGCCTTGAACTTGCTATGTTGCTAAGGATGACCTTAAAACTCTCATCTTTCTGTCTCTGTCTCCCTAGTGCTGGGATTAAAGGTAAGTAGCACCATGCCTGGTTATTCAGGAGTAGGGAGAAAGCCCAGAGCAGAGTATTGTGCCACTAGAAAAGCGTTCTACTAACTGAGCTACAACCCCAGCCAGACAATTCCATTTCATACCTATATCGATATAACTCTATCTATAAATGTGTGTTCCATACAAATTCAAATCTATTACATAAAATAGAACTACTATAAGGTATATTTTTATCTGCAATAAAAATGCAGTTATCACTCATTGAGCAGGTTTTATGTATTAGGCATTATGCCAAGCTCTGTGTGTATTTTGCCTTCTTTAATTCTTATATCAACTTTATGAAGTAAACGCTACTATCTATTTTTTTAATGCTGTAGAAACAGCTTCAGAGTGGTTAAGTAACTTGCCTTAGGTCATACAGAGAGTAAGTGACAGTCACAATTCTGGAGTAAATTTCTGGCCCAGGGGCTTTTGATGAGACTGGATTCAGCACATCTGAGGATAAAAATCGAGTTTAGTGTTTAAAATGGTTTTTTGTTTGTCTGTTTGTTTGTTTTCTTGTGTGTGTATAATATATGTTCTGAGATACACAAGTGCAGCCTCTTTACCCTGTATCATGTTACTTGTATGTATAATTTCAGTGCCAACCTTTAGGCATTATGCAACAAAAGAGAGTATGTAAGAGAGAAAGGTAGGGTATATGGGAGGCTTTGGAGGGAGGAAAAAGAAGGGGGAAGTGATATAATTATATTATAATCTCAAAAAATAAAATGTTGTATGATATACTATATCTCAAAAATGTGTGGTCTGTGTATGCTATACATTTATTAACAAAAGGGGGTAATTTTCATTGTGCTTCTTAAATAATGACAGTTTAATTGCCTTAAACACCTGCAGCCTCCCAGTTAAGTGATGTCTGGTAGGAAATTGTCTTGGCAGTTGCTTTTTGAAAATGATGATCAAAAGCACACGAAGAATGCCAGTTAATGCCATCATTATTTACTTAGTATAAATTTACAATAACAGGAAATATGTTCATGGAAATACAATATCATCTAAAGGCCTTAAAGAATTGAAGACAATTCCCATCTTTGTTGTTTGGCCTTATTTTCCTTTGAAAAACAAACAAGCCTGTTTATCACTTTGTCATAGGAAACAATGACCATGTTGATACAGAAAAAAGAGGTAACATTAGGTAGAAATAATAAATAACTATCATCACGGATGAAAAGGCTTTGTTAAAAAAGGAGTTTTGTTTGGTCCTTGAAATATTCTTTTGAAGAATGGCATGTGGCTGGAGGGTTAATTGATAAATTAGATGCCACGGAACTATACCTTTGTCTACCCTCTGTAAAAAAAAATCCAAATTGATGGTTATGTTGCTCTAAAATGATGTTCACCTAGTTGATTTTGCTTTTTCCTTATGTCTCCGTAGCTCTCATGAACAGGGCAATTCCTGTATTGCAGACTCAACTTTTCACTGTCTTCCTTATGTTCCCTGCCCCTTGAAGCCCTTCTCCTATGTCCAAATTTCTGCCTTCTTCCAGGTAAGCGGAGGGCTCATGGCCTCTGAGCAGCTACCCTGATAGTTCATAGATCGCGTGTCATTTCTCTGACTAGGTTCCCAGAATCCCATAGGAATTTTACTGGGCTATTTAACAGACAAATCAGAAGTTTGAGGCCCCAAATCTTTTCTTTTTAAACTTAATTTTTAACCTAAAAATTTTTACTTTTTAAGATAAGAACCTCAAACTTACTCTGTAGCCAAGGCTGAACGTGAGCCTCTGCCTCTTCTGTTTTCACCCCGCTCCTGGTGCCAGGTTTACAGGCAGAGTCTTGATGATGGAACTCAGGGATTCATGTAAGCTAGGCAAACACTCTGCCAGTTAAGCTACAGATCTACCCCACCCCTCACACTTCCCTTTTGGAAACTGAGCTTTTGGTTAATTTGTCTTACCCGTCTAAGATGCTCTAACTTTCCTGGAGTCAGAATCCATTCTCCATCAGTTTTACCTGTCCTGAAATACACAGTGCAGGGCTTTGCCTAGCCACCATTTCTCAAGAGTCGCCATTTAGATTCGAACGTCGACTATGTGGCAGACACTGGTTTTCTTTGCAGCATGAGTAAAGTATCTGCTTCCAAGATACTTCTGGAACCCAGATGTGTTTGTATAACATTTCAAAAATGACCTGGCAAAGGATATGCTAGAGTCATGGGACAAGGCAGCTTAGAAACCCATGGGGCTTGACGAGGGAGAATGCCTAGGCTGGAAGGATGGGCAGTGTATCAGACAGTGGTCTAAATAAATCATGATTTCAACATCAAGCTTCTTTTAGAAGACAGCATTATCTCGAATGTAACTGTGAGAGTTGAGTGCAGCTAGGAAGATACAGGGTAGCTTTGTCAACACATGCTCTATAAATTCAGGTAGAGAGCATGCAATGAGCCAGATATCAGAGTCCTTGGAGAATAACAGAAACATTCAGGACAGTGGTAGATGGTGACCCGTGGTAGGAGCAGGAGAAAGTGCTTCCAAATACTGGGAGTCAGCCTTTGTCTGTGTTCTATTGGTGTGAAGAGACATTATGACCATGGCAACTCTTATAAAGGAAAATGTAGCATGAATTCTAATTGAGCTCACGGAGTCTACAATAGGTGAATCTAAAGAAGCTAAGTAAGAAGGGGAACCCAAGGAAAAACATATAGTTATCCTCTTGGTTAAGGGAAGTAGACCAAATTGCCGGGGAGAAAATTGGGATCTTGGGGTGGGGTGGGTTGGGGGTAAGGGGAGATGGGGAGAGAAATGTGAGAAGGGAAGGAGGTCGGGCCTTGGGGAAGCAGGAGGATTGGGATAAAGGAAGGTTGGACAGGGGAGCACGGAACCACAATTCTTAGTTAAGGGAACCACTTTAGGGTTGGCAAGAGACCTGACCCTAGAGGGGCTCCCAGGTGCCCAAGCTGAGGTCCCCAGTTAGTTCCTTGGGCAGTTGAGAATAGGGAACTTGAAATGACCCTATCCTTGAGCAATACTGACGAATATCTTGCATATCATCATAGAACCTTCATCTGGTGATGGATGGAGATAGAGAAAGAGACCCACACTGGAGCACTGGACTGAGCTCCCAAAGTCCCAATGAGGAGCAGAAGGAGGGAGAACATGAGCAAAGAAGTCAGGAGCACGAGGGGTGCACCCACCCACTGAGACAGTGGAGCTGATCTATTGAGAGCTCACCAAGACCAGCTGGACTGTGACTGAAAAAGCATGGGATAAAACTGGACTCTCTGAACACGGCGAACTATGAGGGCTGATGAGACGCCAAGGACAATGGCACGGGGGTTTGATCCTACGTAATGTGATGGCTTTGTGGGAGCCCAGCCAGTTTGGATGTTCACCTTCCTAGATATGGACGGAGGTGGGAGGTCCTAGGTCTTACCACAGGGCAGAAAACCCTGACTGCTCTTTGGACTGGAGAGGGAGGGGGAAAGGAGTGGGGGGAGGGGGAGAAGGGTGGGAGGAGGGGGCGTAGGGGGGGAGGAGGGGGAGGGAAATGGGAGGCTGGGAGGAGGTGGAAACTTGTTTTTTTTTTCTCCTTTTCTCAATAAAAAAAAAACGGAGTCAGATATTAGGGGTGAAAGATGAGAGATCAGAGAAGCAGTGCAGCCAGCCACTAGAGAGACCTTTTACCTCTACCGATGCTCAGATCAAAGGAGCAATCCTGTCCTCAGACTGCCTCCTCAGACTACCTCCTCCAGACTACACTGAACTCTTGTCTCCACCAGTTTTATATTCCTCTCTCTGCCCAGCCTAGTGGCTTATCTCATCTCTGCACTCTGTTCTTCAGCAAGCTTTATTTGTTAGAACACAAATAAAATATCACTACAGAAAAATGTTTAATTGGGACTGTCTTACGATTCGGAAGTTTAGTCCATTGTCATAATAGGGAGAAGTGTGGCAAGAGGCAGGCAGACGTGGTGCTGGAAAAGGAGCTGAGAGTTCTCCATCTGGCAGCACTCAAAGAGAGTGAGTGTGGCCTGAGCATCCGAGATCTCAAAGCCCAACCCCCAGTGACACACTTTCTCTACCAAGGCCACACCTCCTAACAGTGCCACTCCTTATGAGCTTATGGGGGGGGGCATTTTCACAACCACAGTATTGGGGGAAGGGACTTTTTCAGAAGCTTAAAATCAGAATAGGCAAGAGAATGCTGGCTCCTTAGGTTACCCTACCCTAGCCTCTGTATTTCAGGTTTTGACTATTGAAGATCTAACAGTTTTAGTGGAGTCAGCTACATAGTGCATGCTTGCTGTCTCTGTAGGGAGCCAGTTAGAGAAGGGATTGGAAAGTATGCTGTAAAAGTACTGAAAGGCTAGACGTGCTTGTTTACAAGTCAGATGAAGGTGGATGATGCTGTTAAAAAGGCAAAGGTAACAAGGATCTCAGCTTTCATTTAGAGGACCTGATGAATTCTATACTCAAACCTTCTGAGGTCCCAAAGAAAGTAAATTTTCCCAGTAGACTTCTATAACTAAACTTTGTAAAGATTTCTTACTTCATACACAGAGTAGTGTTTCTCAGATTGTGAGTAAAGTACATGAATACCTCTGAAGGTGATCTGCATACTGTTTTTTTTTATTTTATTTATTTATTGTGTATACAACATTCTGCCTCCCTGTATGCCCACAAACTAGAAGAGGGCACCAGATCTCAGTACAGATGGTTGTGAGCCACCATGTGGTTGCTGGGAATTGAACTCATGACCTCTGGAAGAGCAGCCGGTGCTCTTAACCACTGAGCCATCTCTCCAGCCCCTGCATACTGTTTTATTCCACTGGACTTCCAATGTGGAAAAGTCCTTGAAGGTGCACAAATATGATGCATGAAATTAAAAAACCTGCCTGTAAGCTAGGTGTGGTGACATGTGCTGTGGGATAATGTTCTTGTACACTGTAAAGATTTGTCACTCATATTGGTTTAATAAAGTGCTGATTGGCCAGTAACCAGGCAGAAAGTATAGATAGGACAACCAGACAGGAAGATTCTGGGAAGAGGAAAAGCAGAGATACAGTCGCCATCCAGATGCAGAGGAAGCAAGATGAGAATGCCTTACTGAGAAAAGGTACCAAGCCACAAAGCTAAACATAGATAAAAATTTTGGGTTAATTAAGTTGTAAGAGTTAGTTAATAGCAACCCTGAACCAAACAGTTTATAATTAATACAAACCTCTATGTATTTATTTGGGACTGAGTAGCTGTGGACCAAATGGGCAGAAACTTCTTTCTACAGACACATGCTTGTAGTTCCAGATACTTAGGGGGCTGAGCAGGCAGGGTTGCCTGTTAGTTCTAGACTGACCTGTCTAATATACCTAGGCCATGTCTCAAACTTGCAAACTAGATTATATTTAAAAAATATCTAAAAGTCATTGGTGCTTTCCACAGCAGTGTGTTATACCTAGGTATTCACAGTTTGAATGTGTGATGTTCCCCCACAAGCGCATTTGTTTGAATATTCTGTCTCTAACAGGTGGCACACTTTTGGAAGGTTCAACGTTTCTGATATGGCCCTAGCACATATGTATAGGGTTAGAGAGTCAGGGGGAAGGGCTCTGTAGCTCAACCTGCTCTCAGCCTGACCTCGCTGCTTCCTCCTCAACATAATAAACAAAAAATTGCCATGGAGCCACCCACCCTTATGCCTTCCCTGCCAGGGTGGATGATGTTCCTTTAAAGTGAGCCAAAGTAAATTCATTCTCTCTTCAGTTGCTTATGTTGGGTATTCTGTCACAGGATGAAAGACATTGCCAGGATGCCTAGCTACAAATGAGTCTTCTGACAGTATGGTCCTTGAAGCTTTGGCGCATCCCATCCTGATGATGACATAGAGACATGACTCTGTCTTATTCATATTCATTCAGTCTGTCAGTACTTTCTTCCCTCGCCCCTCCTTCCTTTCAGTCCTTTCTTGCACTTCTTCCTTTCATTGTTCTGTTTTGTTTTTATCAAGACAGGGTTTCTCTGTGTAGCTCTAGTTATCCTGGAACTCACTCTGTAGGCCAGGCTGGCCTCAAACTCCCAGAGATCCAACTGCCTCTGCCTCTGAATGCTGGGATGAAAGGCATGCACTACCACCACCTGGATCCCTCCTTTCTTTCTTTCTTTTTTTTTTTTTTTTTTGGTTTTTCGAGACAGGGTTTCTCTGTGGTTTTGGAGCCTGTCCTGGAACTAGCTCTTGTAGACCAGGCTGGTCTCGAACTCACAGAGATCCGCCTGCCTCTGCCTCCCGAGTGCTGGGATTAAAGGCGTGTGCCACCACCGCCCGGCGGATCCCTCCTTTCTTAAGGTATGTTCTGCCTTTGGCTTCTATTTAATAAGTATTTAATTACATCTATTTATTTGTTTGTTTGTTTCTGTGAAGGTTAGAGGACAACTCGTGGGAGCCAATTGTCATCTGATTTTGTATAAATGACTATACGCCACAATGGTTTCTCAATGACAAAATTACCTAGTATAGTTTTTGGGTGTTATGCCTGCTACTAAACAACATTAAAACGTTTATTTTTGATAAAAATATATATCATATATATGGTTTAGAAATAGTTCCTTCCCTTCTGTAGACTCTCTCTTCCCTCTTTTGAGTGTTCCTTTGCTGGGAAGAAACTTTGCAGCTTAAACTTTGAGTGTGATAGCCTTCTTGGTCATTGCCAAGACCAGTTTTCAAATTTTTTTTCTTATGCTTTGTTCTAGTGTGTTTTATAATTTGATGTTTAAGTTCATTATCAATTTTGGGTTGATTCTTCTATATGGTGAGAAGTAAGGTCTCATTTCCTTCTCCCTGTGGACACCGATTTTTTTTCTGAGCACATTTCAAGAAAGAATCTGTGCTTTTTCCACTGTGTACTCTTTACATCTTTATTGAAGACCTATTGCTGGGAAATGAGAGGATTCATTTCTTTTCCTTTGATAGGTTTTCATGCCAGTCCCATGCCATTGATGGCTACAGCTTTGTGCTATATTTTGGAATCAGGTTGTGTTTTACTTGAACTGTGTTTCTTTAGCTTCAGATTACTTGTTCTGTTAAAGTTTGGGTGGTTCAATTATTAATTTTAGAGTTTCTTCATTTTTATGGGAAATATCATGAGAATAGACACTGTAGCAACATTAATTCTAATTCATGAATATGAAGCATATCTTCATCTATTGTGACCACTTTAATTTCTTTTATTAGTGATTTATAATTTTTGTTATATGTACTTTTTATATTTAAAATAGTTTCTAGATATTTGACTTCACAGTTATTGTAAATGGGACTGCTTTCTGCAATGCTAATTCAGATTATTCCTTACCGGCATGTAGCAATGCTGCCAACTTTTTAATGTATATTGTGTATCCTGCTACTTTATCGCGTTTCTTTATCCTAATAGTTTCCTTACAGTCTCCAGATTTTTTTTTTACTTCTCCTCTTCCTGCTCCTCCTCTGCCTCCTTCTTCTTTTGTAGATAGGGTCTCAGTACATTACCTCATTGGCTTGGAACTCAATAAAGAGCCACCTGCTTCTGCTGGGATTAAAGGTGTGTCTCACCTCACCGAACCTGGATTTTTTAAATACTGTAATACTACTTTATCTTTCAACAGGTGCAATCCTACCTTTCCCTTTTTACTTTAGATGATTTTTTTGTTGTTGTTTCTTGATTTCATTGCTCTGACTAGCACTTCCTAGATTACAGTGAGTGGATCTGGTGAGAATGGGCCTACTCATCTGATTCTAGAACTTAGAGGGAAAGCTTTTATTTTTTTTCACTGTTAATTATGATGCTAGCTGGGAAGAACATTTTCCACAGAAACAGATGTTGGATGATCATATTCATAAATATCCAACATCCACTGTGACAAATGATACCAAATTTTATGATGTATGAGTTTAAAAGCGATGCTTTCACCCAGCGACAGGTCACCTGTGTGCACCCTTTTTTTCCTTCTTACAGAAAAGTCTTAATTTGGAGCGTTCATGGATTCTTAGTTCAAAATGTTCTTTTAAAGCTAGATCAAAACTCTAGGTTCAAATCTGATATTACTCTTACTCTGTCCTGAAGAACAATGGAACAGACAATAGTTGACTACATTGCACGAACTTAGACCGCTAGAAGCGTGTAGTGGGTTTCTTACAACAAAATTGCTGGAACAAAAAAAATTAGCTGAATGTAAAATGATTTCTGCATTTCATCAGCAGTAGACGCTTTAAGTCAAATGATATGACAAGCAAATGTGAAACAGCCAGCATCCAAGCAGTTAAACTAGCCGCCTTAGGAGCTGGAGTTAGCCTTAGGAACTGGAGGCCAATCAGTTAGACTAGCCACCTTAGGAGCTGGAGTTAGCCTTAGGAACTGGAGGCCAAGCAGTTAGACTAGCCACCTTAGGAGCTGGAGTTAGCCTTAGGAACTGGAGGCCAATCAGTTAGACTAGCCACCTTAGGAGCTGGAGTTAGCCTTAGGAACTGGAGGCCAATCGGTTAGACTAGCCACCTTAGGAGCTGGAGTTAGCCTTAGGAACTGGAGGCCACTCAGTTAGACTAGCCACCTTAGGAGCTGGAGTTAGCCTTAGGAACTGGAGGCCAAGCAGTTAGAATAGTCACCTTAGGAGCTGGAAGAGAACTGTCTTTGTTCTAGGATGCCTAGAAGTCTTCATGCTGAAACACCTCTAGGAAATACAGTTCAGACTTTGTTAACAGGTCGGGATATATTCACGATACCTAAGTTTTATTGAAATTGTCCATTGAATTAGTTTCAGTTAATTTTAGCAACTGCTGCTGTCTAAGTCCTGGAGAAAATACTTCTGCTGTGTAGGTTTAAGGAGGTTTGTAAAAGTGATGGTGAGTATAGGGGAGAATATCTGGAGAATTGTAGATGGTTTGAACAGAGTGTAACAACAAGAGGTTTTTTATATCTTATCTTCCCTTCCCTTCCCTTCCCTTCCTTTCCCTTCCCTTCCCTTCTCCTTCCTTCCTTCCTTCCTTCCTTCCTTTCTTTTTTGAATCAGGGTTTCTCTGTGTACCTTTGGCTGTCCTAGAACTAGCTCTGTAGACCATGCTGGCCTCGAACTCACAGAGTTCCTACTGCCTCTGCCTCTCCAGCGCTGGGATCAAAGGTGTGTGCCACCATTGTCTGGCAGCCACAAGATCTTTAAAAATAAAAGTTCCTCAGAAAACTGTGGAATCCCGATAGAACATCCCCATTGTCTCAGTGTGTGGGTGCACCCCTCGTGGTCCTGAGTTCCTTGCTCATGCTCCGTCTCCTTCTGCTCCTGATTTGGACCTTGAGATTTCTGTCCGGTGCTTCAATGTGGGTCTCTGTCTCCTTTCATCGCCTGATGAAGGTTAATATTCATGAGGATGCCTATGTGTTTGTCTTTGGATTCACCTTCTTATTTAGCTTCTCTAGGAACATGAATTATAAGCTCAATGTCCTTTATTTATGGCTAGAAACCAAATATGAGTGAGTACATCCCATGTTCCTCTTTTTGGGTCTGGCTTACCTCACTCAGGATACTGCTGGCCTTAGGTCTGAAAAAGCATGGGATAAATCCGGACTAGCTGAACATAGCGGACAGTGAGGAATACTGAGTACTCAAGAACAATCACAGTGGGTTTTTGATCCTACTGCACGTAGTGGCTTTGGGGGAGCCTAGGCAGTTTGGATGCTCACCTTAGGAGACCTGGATAGAGGTGGGCGGTCCTTGGGCTTCCCACAGGTCAGGGAACCCTGACTGCTCTTCGAGCAGATGAGGGAGGGGGACTTGATAGGGGAGGGGGAGGGAAATGGGAAGCGGTTGCGAGGAGGAGGCAGAAATCCTAAATAAATAAATAAATAAAACTGTGGAATCATTAAAGGAAGTCCTATAACACTATGCTTTTAGTTAAGAAAATCTTTGTATAATTCCAGCTTTCAGAAGTTGGTGTGGCTTTCACTGGGCCCAGGATTTTGTTTTTGCTTTGCCTTTTTGGAAAGTGATGGCTTTAAACAGTATCTGTTAGGTCTTCTGGGCACAGTAATGAGATACTACACAAAGAACTGGTGATTGCCATATTGAACACACAAGATGTACCTGACCAAAAGAATCATAATAAAATCTCAGTGTAAAAGAAAATGTGGGAGAATCAACTGTGCTCCATGCCAATTTAGTTGAGTTTTTAAAAACACAGATGTTTCCTAATGGGAAAGTATTGGAAAATGCTATGGTGAAGCTGTGTGTGTGTTATGTGTGCACACATGTGTGTGCATATGCTTTGGGCTTGTGCACGCCAGTCAAATGTTCTACCACTGAGGTATGATTATTTTTATACTTAAACATATTTCCTGAGAAGAAATAATTCATTTCAATAATATTTGTTTTGACAATTAAATTAGTTGAGGGCTTGGGAGGAAGTTCAGTCAGCAGACTGTTTTTGACTAGTATGCACAAAGGCCTAGGATCCATTTTCAACACCATAATTTGGCATGGTGGCACACACCTGTTCTCTGGAGGTGGATACAAAAGGGTCAAAAAGTCCAATGTCATCCTTAGCGACATGGCCTGAGATACCTGAGGCCATGTCTGAAGAAAAGTAATAGACATAACTAAACAAGAACACCAGCTAAGTGCAGGAGGCTCTCTGCAGCCGAAGGGTAGATATTTCCCACAGGTGAATAAAATTAGTTGACTGTGAATCCAAGTTGTAAGGCACTGAAAATAATAGAAAAATTAAAATTGCTAACTGGCAAACATATAATGCTAAATAGCTTCCAGATCAATAAGTTTAGGTGTGGAGAGTTTAGTGTACAAGACAGAAGTCACAAAGGCAGTTTTTGGAGGACCTGGAATTTGAACTCTCATCTCTTCCCTATCACCTTGCCTCCTTGAGACAGATCCTACAAAGGGAAAGACTAATGCATACATATAAGCCTATACTCTCAAAGCATATGCTCTCCATTTTTTTTCCCGTGATAAAAGTGATGGTTGCAAAAATATTCAAACCACAGCCAAGTGCGGGAGCTCTGGTTGCAGCTCAAGGATAGCTATTTCCTGCAGGCAACAGGGACACCAAAGCAGCTCCCAGTGGCTTAGCACTTAAAGCTGGGAAAGTTTGCTGAACTCTTACTTCCTTCCCATGGCATAGAAAAGCGTTCATTCACAGTCTGTCATTACTGCAGGCCCAAATTTAGAAAGTTATGGCTATGATATTGCTACTCTTGGTGGAAGACATCATACAGAGCAGTTTTGCAAAAATGTTGTGAAATTGAGTGCTATGGAAACAGGACAGCACCTGCCTCCCCTTTGAAACACATGAGGTAATCATTTGAATTACACCTTTGCGAAGGCACGTTAGAATGCATTTCTTCTATGGGTGTATGATACAGTGATTAACATGACCCTTTGGGGAGGTTTGATCTGCTTGTAAGATGCCTGGAAACCCAGCAGACTCTCAAAGAGGCTTTATTATACAGGCCCCACCACTGACAGGGCATGGGGAATGCAGGACGCGGAATAGAAAGACTAATTTTGTTCTGTCCTGGTGTGTCTCAGATATTTATTAATCGAGATGGCATTTGCAGTGGTAAATCCCATTTCTCCTTTCCCATTCCCTCTGGCTGGCGTATGATGACAGCATTAGAGCTGATGCCTCTTGACTGATCATGCATTGCTGATCAACATTCAAAGCAACCAGAAGAGACAAAAGACAAAGCCTTGTGGTACCGCGAGACTAATGGAAGGGGAGAAATTGCTCATTTGCAACAGATTTAAAATTTCATTTATTTCTAAACAATACCAACATGTGCTACTTTCTCTTTATTATGTGTTGTCAGGAGGGTGCTGAATGTGGTCTTTGAACCACTTGCAAAACGGCCCCTCCCATCTCTCCAACCTCCCACCCCCCACTATCTTCAAGTTCCCATTCTAAGAGCCACATTGAAAAAGTAATTTATTTTTATTTGTGTGTATGTGTATACGTGTGAGCCACATGTATGTAAGTGTGTGTGTGTGTGTGTGTGTGTGTGTGTGTGTGTGCATGTGTTGGTCAAATGTATACAGGTGCTTCTTGGAAACCAGAAGAGGTGTCAGATTCCCTGGAACTAGAGTTACAGGCATTTGTGAAACGCCTGATGTGGGTGTTGGGAATTGAACTCAGGCCCTTTGGAAGAGTAGTAAGTGCTCTTAACTACAGAGCCATCTCTCCAACCCAGGACCAGATTTTTATTGAGTATTCTTCTCTTGGTTCTATGCTTCTAATTTTAACATAACAGGACTATATGAGACTGATCACACTTAGAATATCAGGTGCCTGGAAAAAGAGAAAACAAAAACCATACATACACAGCACTTGCATTCTATGGGCTCTTGACATTTTGTTCCATATTCTCTTTTTTATGCTTAGTGCTCCTTACAACTTTTTTCTGGCTATAATAAAGTACTAAAAAAGCACTTATTAAAGATGCTATTAGACATTTCTCCTATTTACTAGTTTCTCCACTCAAAGAGATGGATAAAATTGTATAAAGAAGTGTGTTAGTTCAAAGAAAAAAATATGGACTTGATTCTGCCTTGATTGGAGTTTCTGTCATAAAAGTCCTAAGAAAGTTCTAGAATAAGTTCTGAAGGTTCTGCACTGCTGCAGAGTCCATAAGTTCATGAGATGATCTCCAGTTCACAGTCATATCTTGGATACTATGTTAATTTTTCACAATAAATATATTATAGTCTCATTTTCAATATTATTAAGTAGAATTATGGCAGGAAAGTAATATATGTGAGACTAGGATTCAATATACATCACTTGCTTATTTTTTTCATAAGATCCAAACTTTTTCTAGACAATGTTAGTAGCCAAGAAAACAGAGACAAGCTTCGGTACCTATGGAATTTACCTCCTGGCAAGAATGCTGATCAAAATGACTAGAGTATAAAGGTACTTAGGTGATAGATAGTAATATATCTTATTTAATGATAAGAAACTGAGTCTGAGTTGTCTGGCTCTGGCAGTCTGTGTGGTTACTGGTGGTGGGATCAAGATTCATCCCTAGTGCTGGAATTAGCATTTTGGCGCCCATTCTTTTTGTAGGGATGTAATTGGAGACTGCACTTTTGTTTCCCAGCTGCCCAGACCTGAATAATCACACCACAGAAACGATATTAATTACAATATTGTTTGGCCAATAACTTAGGTGTATTCCTAGCTAGCTATTATGTCTTAAATTAACTATTTCTATTCATCTATGTATCACCATGAGGCTGTAGCCTACTGGTAAGATTCCTGTGACTGTCTCCTTTGGCAGCTACATGGCATCTTCCTGGCTCCACCTACTCTATCTCTTCCAGCCTGGCTATATTCTGCTCTGCCACAGGCCAAAGAAGCTTTATTCATTAATCAATAAGAGTAATACATATACAGAAGAACATCCCACATCACTTGATAACCCGAGTTTGATCCCTGTAAACTACGTGCTGGAAGAGGATTACAAATTACCCTAAAATGTCCTTTCACCTCACATGAATAACATGTTTTAAAATTTTAAAAGATTTTAATATGTAGGGAAAGTGGGTGAAGAGTGTCTGGTACTCAGTGAACAACTTTGTAATATTTATACAATTCTAATTATTTCAAAATGAAATGTTAAAACACTAATATCACTCCCTAACCTTGGCCATTACCCTTTTTTTTTTCAGAGAGACCGTCATTCTTCCACTGTCATTATTGAAAACTCAGGAACTTATGCATTTTGTTTTCTTTATTGTTTCTAATAGCTGTAAAATTGAAATGTCTGTCTTCCCCACTCCCACAGCCACGACCCTAGTCAAAAACTATCTCACTTCCCCCGGAGTCCTATATGTGCTGCTAGTTACTCTAGCTCTTCTCTTAGGTTGCTTTCCAGGCCTCAGAGCAATTTATTTTTCCCGCAAAGTCAATCTCACATTGCTTGCTATTCCCCCAGCACTGAACCAGGTAGAAGGCAAAAAAAAAAAAAAAGACATGAAAAATCTGTCAAGTACACTGAAGATACAAAGTCCTTTGCTGAGATTTCTAGACTAACCGTGTCTCGTTGAAACACAAGGCAAGTGGTAGATCCAATTTCAAATTTTCTTTTTCAGAGTAAAAGGGAATGGCTGAAATGAACGTTAATACAATTTATTTGCCTTGTTTTTAAATCCTATACTTTCAATATGTGGTATGTATTTTCTGCTTGGAGAGCATCTCAGTTTGGTCTACCTCTATTTCTAGAGTTTAGTAGCCTCACACAGCTAGTGGCTAATGTTGAGGCTCAAACAAATAATCCACAGGTGTGTCTTGATGTGGTGATTATGAGGTATGAGAATCTGAAACCTAAGTATGAGAATATAAATGTGACATATATGAATATCAGTATGAGGTATCTGAAGGTATCCAAAAAAATCACACCCCCACCAAATAGTATTTCCTGTTTTATCCCCATAATAACTGATACTTTGGGGGTATAATCTAGGGTAGAGCATTTTTTGACTAGCCTAAGTGATACACTGGGCATAGTCTTTATTAATTACATAATTTGGGGAAGAGGCAGGTGGTTATTTTCCTAGTTAGGATTACTATTGCTGTGATAAAACACAATCACCAAAGGAACTTGGGGAGGAAAGGCTGTCTTTCACTCACAGTTCTATATCACAGTTCATCATCAAAGGAAGTCAGGACAGGAACTCAAACGGGGCGGGAACCTGAAGGCAGGAGCTGATGCAGAGGCCATGGAGGAGTGCTGCTTACTGGCTCGCTTCCCATAGACTTGGTCAGTCTGCTATCTTTTAGAACTCAGGACCACCAGCCCAGGGATGTACCCACCCAAAATGAGCTGGGTGTCAATTACTAATTCAGAAAATGCCCTACAGATTTTCCTATAGTCCCACCTTATAGAGGCATTCTCTCAATCAAGGCTCCTTCCTCTCTGATGACCCTAGCTTGTGCCAAGTTCACATAAAACTTTCCAGCTCAGTTATCTTCATTAGAACCTTAGCTTTTTAACATACAGTGTCACTTTGTAGCCTAGGCTTGCCTCAACTTTATTATGTCACAGACTGGTATCCACTTACAGTAACCTGCTTCCTCAGCCTCTCACTTGCTTTGGTTACAGGACTAAGCTATCACACCCAGCCAGACTTAATTTACTGTTCTTTTTTTTTAAATGGGTGTAGATGTTTTGCCTGCATGTATATGTGTGTACCATGTGCATGCTTAGCTTAGCAAAGAGGCCATAAGAGCGCATCAAATTCCCTGGAGCTGGAGTTAGAGACATTTGTGAGTTACTATATAGGTGCTGGGAATCAAATCTCTGTCCTCTGTAAGAGCAATAAGTGTTCTTTATATTTATTTATTTTTGATATTCACCCAAAATAGAGTTTAATGTAAGCATCTATATAAAGTAAGTATTTACATCAAAGAAAGGACAATTCTTTGGAGAGACCCTGGGTAAGGTGTATCCAAAAACTAATTTAAGCATGCAGTCATTCAGGTAATATTTATAGAGCATCTACAGGGCAGGCAGAGAATGAAGGCAGTGCAATTAGTAAAGCAGAACAAGTCTCCCTGGTACATTGCATGTCGAAATAGACACCATGTTTTCCTTTCATGTGTGCCTTTCTTTGCAGAGTGATTTCCAGCTTCTATCATGATAGGGAGCCTGTAGAAAATCGCTAAGAGAACAGATAGTTAAAGCTTGCCAATACACATGCCCATAAAAAAGAATGTGAAGTAATGCGTATGTTTTACAAACAGAAATAGAAGATGTTTTCTTGTATCTTGAATCTTGGACTGCGCTGTGACTTGGGGACAGAATTGATACGATGTCATTTATGATTGGTTGCTTTAAAGAAGTTGTTTACTCTTTGAATTTCTCCTTTGTAACTCTGTCCGGCTATCATGAGATCAAACTTGTACTCACTTGCTGGAAGTTGAGAGACTAGATGGAGACGGGGAGTGACCCCAGTGAAGAGCATCCTGGACCAACCGAATTCCGGTCGACTAATTGGCTGAGTGCAAATACAAGTGGAGTGCTGGCGAGACTGGACACTTCTCATGGTCTCATTTAAAGAGATAGAAAATAAAATAAGTGGTTGCTATTTAAAGGAGTTAAATTAAAATTAAATTGAATTAAATTAAAAGGTTATTTGTCAGACTGAAAAAAAAAAGCTAACAAACATAGTTCCAGGCCTTGAGAGTTTACATTCTAGGGAGAAGAAAGCAAATAACAATAACAAAATCACAATGGACTTAAATGAACAATTCTGGAAAAATTATAGTAGAATAAAATATCAAAGGATGCTGGGATAGAGGGAAGAAGTTGCTAATTTTTGTAGTTGCCTGGGGATGGCTTGCTAAAGTTCTCAGGAGGATGATTTTGAACTTAGAGAAATGGTCACTAGTATAAATAACGACTGAGAAATCTTCAGAAATTTATTATGAAAACTACAAATGGTTTATGTCTAATAAAAATGCCAAGAAGGTACAGATTTGGGAATTTGTATGCTCGGAATTTAGGGATTTCTCAGTTCCTGCTAGAAAACAAATACATTGAAATTGTTAGCATTTACCTTTGTAAACTCAGGGTCATATCCTTAAAGGAGTAAAAATAGGCTTAAATTCCCGGACCTTTGGTCAGGGTGGACCCCCACATACCTTCTTTCGAAGAATGTCCAGTCAGTCATTGGGAAGCCCTGGGCAGGTCTTATCCAGCAAGTCACAAGTAGTTCCTCTAACCCTGACAAACTCTACAGTGTCGAAAGAAAACAAACCAAAACCCAAAACCAAATAAAACCTGCCCTGCCAGAGAGAGCACCTTGATTTAAAAGCTTCCTATTATGCTCAATACTGCACTTTCAGGATATTGTATGATTTCATTTTGAGAGCCCTTTATTGAGGTATAATTTGCCTACTTTAGAATAAAGTATAATGTATATGATTCAAGGGTTTTCAGTACATTGACAGAACTGTATAACAATCTCAGGACGTCTTTACCATCTCCCAAATTACCTTGTAACACAAGTGTTCTTAACCACGAGCTACCCCTCCAGCTCCCAATTTCTCCAGTCTAAAGAACTTCTTCACAATGAAGTCTGAGAGCTCACTCTGTCTGCAAGAAACACCGACGTTTTCTGAGGGCTTGAAACAAACGCTATCTACCATCCCAACCTGGGATTATTTAATTTGTTTTTTTTTGTTTTGTTTTTGTCTTTTGAGACAGTGTTTCTCTGTGTATGTTTGGAGTCTGTCCTGGAACTTGCTCTCTAGATCAGGTTGGCTTTGAACTCACAGAGATACACTTGCCTCTGCTTCCTGAGTGCTGGGATTAAAGGCGTGTACCAGCACTACCCATCTGAGGATTATCTAATTTTGATTAAATTTATGATCAGTAGTGTCATGGATGGCTAGCTTATCACAATGGTCTTGTTGTCTCTCTCTGTCTGTCTCTATCTCTGAGACATGGTTTCACTTGGTATCCCTGAGTGACCTGGAATTTACTCTGTAGACCAGGCTGCCTTTGAACTCATAGAGATCCATCTGCCTCTTCCTCCCAAGTGCTAGGTGTTTTACCTCTTAAATGCAGGTTATAGTATACTTTTCATGTCAGTTGGACCCTGTTGCCTCAAATACATCCCTGTGTGTGTATCTGCCACTGGGATTGGGATTGCCGGTACTCTTGAATTAGGTTCGCCCATTGACCTCCATGTTCCCATCCTGTATCTATTCTTCGACAAATTCATAAGACACACCCTATAACGCTGTGCAGGCAGACTACATCTGCACAAGCCTTTTAAATCAATCTCTCCAGCACTATGCATTACTGCAACACTTAGCCTGCTTACTCACTCCCTTACTCCCCCTGAATAGAGACCCGCTCTCCATTCTACAGTTATCATGTAGCTATGGGAATGATTTCAAGATCTAAGCATGGTGGCTCATGCCTGTCATCCGAGTACTTAGAAGGCTGAGGTAGGAAGACTTCTGTGACATCAAGGCTATCCTGGGCTATGCAGATAGCACCAGGGTGACAGAGTAAGAGTCTGTCTAAAAAAATGTAAATAAACAAGTAATAAAATAAAGTTGCTAAAATAAAGCAGAAATGGGTTTACAACTAGGAAGCAAGCCAAACTTGCTTTATTTTGGCCGCCTCTGTGAGGGAATTTTCAAGGAAACCTAACAACTAACTACGCCACACTTTCCCCACGTGAAACACTTGAGCACAGGCTGTCCACTGTGAAATCAGTCGGAGCTGCTGGACTGATAGCTTTTACTAGTTTGTGAACTGGCAAAACAAAACTCTGCCAGTATTTACATTGAGTCTAAATACATCTTTGGAGCCTCCTATAATTGGTACAATATGAAAATCCCACAGAGTTTAACGTCTGCTCGTATCTGCCCCCTTGCAGGCTATCCACCTTTCTACAAAGATTGTCCTTGTCCACTGTCAGCCTGGTACCGAGGAGGCCGATACTGTACCCGAAAGGAATGGCAGAGTGGAAAAAATGGCTAAATATAATGAAAAGACATTCCTCTGTTTTGTTGCCATCTGTTTGTAATGCTACCCTTCTGTCTGGCTGATGTCATAAATCTGAAAAAGGTACCCAAGGAGTTATCAGATGGATGGTCCATTGGGTCAAAAGTGCAATTCCTACTGCTCCCTCTCTTTTGTTCCTCTGGCTTGAGGATGCACCCCACCACAGAGAGCATATACGCAAAAACCAAGGGGGAGGATATTAAGCAACTAAATGACAATCGGTTCTTCTCTAGCATACATGGAATTTATGATCGAATTATTTCCCAGTGCTGCACTTATAAATGTAATGAAATTTCTGAAGGAAACTGACACACAGGAAGTTCATCAAGCCTCTCTTATCCCTTGCCGGACTCCAAGTGGATAGTACAGATTTAACCCAACTCGTAAGCGATTCCTAGTCTCTGGTTACTGCCTTCGTGTTGAATCACTAGACTGACTACATACCAGACTAGAAGTGCTGATAAGCAGAGTTCAGCAGCTCAGCGCTGGAGTTCTTGTCCAGTATACGTGAGGTCTTTGGTTTGATCTGAGTACTGCTACCCGGGCAGGGGTGGGGGACATAAAAAGATTAGTAACTGAGGTGACTCCTTGGTTTGTCACTCTTTTATTGGCTGAGTCAGACCAAGGAATTAATTTGACTGTGGAAGCCAAAAGTAAACCCTTTGCTCATAGAGCCTCTTGGGTACTCTTTAAACTTTTATATCCTACGCCAGTCCCAACTTTGAGGGGAAAGTGGAATACAAAACTCTAGACATAAAAAGGACTTGAAAAACAACAGTTAAACAACCAGAAGCTTTAATTCTGTCCTTATAAAAAGCAGAGCCCTCCAAACAAGAGACAGGGACGTAGATTTTAGCTGCTTTATGTCCTGGCATCTCTGAAGCCATTTCTGCACTGATTAAATGAACGATTCCATAGTATTGCCAGCTGTATACAAGAACTAGCACATTTTTTATGTATCATTGCCTGTGTCAATGGATAAATAAGGTCTACTATCCCATTCAGCCAGGATAACAGGTATCAGGGTTTGTAGGTTGGTAAATGAACATGTGTTGTCATCTCTCAGGAAATCCTGCTGATCACCTGCACTACTCTTAAAGAGACATCTTCCTGGATTCCTTTGATCTATGCTAAAATAGAAGTATTATTTTCAATCGCAGGGTCCTCTCAACCAAACCTGTTTTTCTTTCTTTCTCTCTCTCTCTCTCTCCCCCCTCCCTCCCTCCCTCTTTCTTTCTTTCTTTATTTCTTTCTTTCTTTTTTTTTTTTTGAGACAGGGTTTCTCTATGTAACAGTCCTGGCTGTTCTGGAACTTGCTTTGTAGTTGGCCTCGAATTCACAGCGATCCACTTGCCTCTGCCTCCTGAGCGCTGAAGTTAAAGGCATGCACCACCATCACCCAGCCAACCATACTTGTTCTTTGCTTGGTTTCTGAGACAAGATCTGCCTATGATTCTGAAACTGTCCTGGAATTCTCCTGGACAACCAACACAAGTGACCTTAATGTCAGGATTCCCAAGGCCAATCACTAGATCCTAAAGCGAACAACATCACGAGGTAGACATTTCCAGGGATCAAGATTTTTTAAAAAAATTATTCTCTCCAAAACAAAACATAGAAAATTGTTCTTCTCTTGTTCCCCTTTTCCATCTAAAATAAGGCTGTGGGTCGCTGTCCCAAACTATTTTCCTTCTAATTTACCACTGTAGACTTTTTCCCAATCATGTTTCATTCCTATGAATCTTTCTAGCCCTGGCATCTTGAATGTCATCTGGCCACCAAAGCATCTGGGCAGCACCTCTTCTCTGACTCTGCTCTCTTCAGCACACACGGCTTGTCTAGTGGTCATTGTCCTTGATAACTGTCCCACAGTCTAGGCAGTATTAATATTATGGGATCCCTCTGCCTGAGTCTGCACCTTTACCAGAGGTCTCTCCTGATGTTTCACCTGATCACCATGTTATTGGGGCTGGCTTACAAGACATTCTTGTACAGTTCCTAACGCCTCAGAATGCTCCTTCAATGGTGCTGCCTATTTCAAAAAACAATGTCCAGATAGAGATAGACCATGCTTTTGGACTAACTTGGCTAGGTGCCAAGAGCAAGCCTTATAGCTGTGAAAGCCAACCGACAGACTTCCTCTAGCAACAATTTCACACCTGCTCTGTTCTCATAGGCTGGGAGGACAACATCAGAAATAGAGGTGAGCAGATGTCACCATGAAAAAAGAAAGGTGCACCATGTTGATGTGACGTCATGGATGTACCTTCTGCCATTTCTAGGAGACACAATCCTCACAGCAAACACCCTTACAATCCTTCCACTTTCCTGCAAGGACCCTGAGCCTTAGGTACAGGAGTGTTTGGAGATGCCTTCACTGGGACCCGCTCCACAGCTCTGCGGGTTTATCAGTTGTGGTTTTCGGGAATGGTCTCTGTCTGTTGCTAAGAGAAGTTTCCTTGATGAGGGGTGAGAACTACACTTACCTGTGGGTATAAGGATAAATATTTGCAGTGAAGGCCCACACTGGTTTAGGAAAGCAGCTGTCATAGGCTCTCCTCCAAGCTCCATGACGTCACTAGCTACCTAAATATAAATCAAACAAGGACAACAACAATAGACACGCTAACATGGGCAGGGGAAAGCCTGTGCAGTCTCAATGTTAGATAATGAACTACAGGCAAGTAAGGAATGCTGGGAGTGGAAAGAATGTTCTTCCCCAGGGAAGAGTTCCCCAATTGGTTATCCAGTTCCAAATGATCAGCCTGAAAATATATGCACTTATGTATACAAGTAACATAAAGACTGAGCAGGTTGTGTTTATGTGTTTAGGAATACATATGTATAAACAGAAATGTCAGAGGCTTCATCCATGAGGTCACAGCAACATGGTGTGCCTTTCATTTGTCATGTTCACATGTGCTTACTTCCATTTCTGATGTTGTCCTCCCAGTCTATGAGAACAGAACACATACACACACACACACACACACATACACACACATACACCACACATAGAATATATATACAGTAATTTGTGTAACAACAATTAAAACGTCCATGAATTTGACAAAAAGCAAGAGGAAAGGGAGGGGCAAAATGCTGTAATTATATTGTAATCTCACAATATTTTAAAAAATTATTTTTAAAAAGGGAAAAAAACCCACCAGAATCAAATATGATGGTTAGTAAGTTCTATCCTCCACCTGTCTATGAACAATGTTAGCCTTTTGTGATAACAAAGTGTGATCCCAGCACTCAGGAAGCAGAGACAGGTGGATCTCTAAGTTTGGGGCCAGCCTGGTCTACAGAGTGAGTTCCAGGATAGTCAGGGCTACACAGAGAACCCCTGTCCTGAAGAAGAAAAAAAAAAGAGGTACCACATCAGCTGTCAAGACAATGATGTGGACTTAGTTACCTGACACCTTTCATGAGATGGTCATTAAGCTATTCTACCTTGTCAGGAATGGTGGGGCCCAGAGGCAGAAGCAGGTGGACTTCTGTGAGTTCAAGGCCAACTTCCTCAACCAGGTGAGTTCCCAGGCATCCGGGGCTACATTTGTGAGACCCTGCCTAAAATGACAAAAAGAAAAGAAAAGAAAAGAAAAGAAACAAAAAGAAGATAATCTACCTAAACTCAGAGGGATTCTTTTTCAGTTGAATCTTTTAAAAGAGTCGAGTATAATAATTAAATACATGGTTATAAATTTCCTCTTCTCTTCTCTGCCTTTTCTTCACTTTCCCCACTCCCCCTTTCTTCCCCTTACTGGCTCGCACAGCTTCTTTTTTTTTTTTTTTTTTTTTTTTTTTTTGGTTTTTCGAGACAGGGTTTCTCTGTGGCTTTGGAGCCTGTCCTGGAACTAGCTCTGTAGACCAGGCTGGTCTCGAACTCACAGAGATCCGCCTGCCTCTGCCTCCCGAGTGCTGGGATTAAAGGCGTGCGCCACCACCGCCCGGCAGCTTCTTTCTTCTTTGGCTGACCACTTTGCTATTGTTTACACTTTACTCAGCCCAGTTACTGGACGGCTTTAACTACTTTGTCCTTTGGAAATAAGTACAACAGTAAGGAAAGCGTTTCTCATTTGTTAAATAAAACACCATGAAATTAAATAAAAATATGGCTGTCTGGGCTTATGCCAACTCAAAGACTTGGCCAGCATTTGATTTGTGTTTTTGTGACAAGGCTTTACTTGAGTATTGTTGAGACTCTTAAATGCTTTGTGTTATTTTTATTGAATTATACATTCCTGTAGGTGTATTAATACTTCAAGCACTTGAATTAATTTAAATGTCAGGTTCCAGTTGACAAGGATGACTTGGTGAAATTCCTTTACCGCTCCCCCTTTTTTTTTCAACCTCAAGGAATAAAGTGTGGTTAGCCTGAACTTTATTTACTCTTGTCTCATAAAAAAAGTTTATGAGATAGATTTGGTGCCAGTTAACAAAAAAAAAAAAAGATTGGCAAGATTTACATTCTTTTTTTCTTTTTACCAATGGAATAAATGAATGACGTCTGCAATTGAAAGGGCAGTTTACATCTTTTGTTGTTTTGCACCATACAAATCCTATTGTGCTTCGTGCATAGCTTTAAGGAATGTGCAAACAACTATTAGATCAGTGACGTGTCTTTGCAGTTACTTTTATAGCAGGATATTTCAAACTGAATATTCAAACTTCATTCATACTTCCCATGCCTGTCTCAACAGTAGTTTACCTACTGTATTTCATTGCTGAAGGCTCTTAGGCTATGGTCCTAAATGCTTGGCAGCCTGGCAGAACTCATCAGTGGAGTTTAGGCCAAGTGTTTGTACTGAGCTCTCTGTACTCACTGAAGTTAGTACCTGACACTTGGGCTGCAAAGCCTTACCCTGTGTTCTACCACGAATGATGACACCATTGGAAGGGATTCATGGGAAGGCAGTCCATAGCAAAAGTTTGCTGTAGTGTCATAGCACAGGTTTGCTGTGTCGTCCCATAGTAGAAGTTTGCTATATGGAAGGAAAAAATGCATTAAATACAGTATGAAAAGAAAGCCAGTCATTGAGATTCCAACCCCCCTGATAACCTAAATGGTTGTTTTCAGGCCTTCACAATGTGGATTTACTTCTTTGTATTAGCCTCTCCCATCCAGGGGAAAAGTCCCACAGATGCATTAGTGGCCCATCCTTGATCATTTTAACTGCAATTGCGTCCAGGGCAGTGAACCTTCAGACAGCTTTTTTAAACAACTAGATCAGGGATATCCAGTCTGCTAGACGCTTGATTCCAAATTCTCAGAAGCGACACTTTAGGAAAAAGTAGAGACTGGTTTTTTTTGTTGTTTGTTTGTTTTGTTTTGTTTTTTTTTAGCTCATGCTATGCAACAGATAAGGCAGTTTAATGAAATGCATGTTCTCTGCTTCGAGCATAAGATGTGCCCTTTCAAACCAGAATAAAGTTGGGCAGAATTCCTCGGCTGTTAGTGCTGTACTTTCTGAAGTAGAAAGGAAACTTCTGAGAAGTTTTCTAATGGTCTTTTTTTTTCCCCTGCAGCAAAAAAAATTCCAGAGTAGTTAATGTAGCGTATTTTCTTGGACAAAATGCAATTTTAGAACATATTTTTAAAAACCATAAGCAATAAGAAGCGTATGAGTGTTTTCAATATTCTCAGGTAGTTCTCATTGGGTAATAAGATGTGTTTAAACGTCACAGTGGAAAGCTTTCTGAGGAACAAATACCAAAATAAGACGCTGGGCTCCTTGAAGGATAAGCTGAATTAAAAAATGTTAAGGTAAATACCAATGTGTAAGTATTGCCTATAGGGTTGTTTCAGTTAGAATTAGACGTCTACTTTGAAATGATAAAGTTTTATTGCAACATAATTGCATTTAACTGTTTTGAAGGGCTTTGTTTTGTCCCCACTCTGGGAAAGAAATTGCATTCCCAGCTGTTTCTCAACTCCTGTAATTTAAATAAGTAAACCTTTTGTTCTTAAAACTTACTTAGCGCTTTCTAATTCTGTTGATGGACACCCATTTCCACGACCTTATTTTATGTTAATATCTAACAAAAGAACACTGTTAGCCTCCTGCCAGTAAAGGTCCCACCTCCTTTGTTGGGGGGGGCGAAGAGGAGGGGGGATTCTTTTTTAGCCCTTTCCTTTAGAGACTACTTTCAACTTCCTCTCTCCCCATCTAGTCAAGAAGCAAATTTCTTCAAGTGCTAAAAATTCCTAGGAAAAGGCTATAGCCCCCAAGGGTGGAAGGTGGTTCTTAGCTGTCATTTCCCCTTTGTTATTCACTCAAATGGAATTATGAAATGTTCGTGGCTTTGTAGGCCAGAGCACGTTTCTCCCGAGGAAATGCAAATGCATTAGGTGTGCCCAGGTAATTTGAAATGCTCACGCTGGCAGCTTTTCTGCATGAGTAAAGCTGTTTAATTAATGTGGTTCCCCCTTCCTTCTGATTAGTTGATTCTGATTTTCTTTGAATAAATTAAACTCTCTGTAATATGCTTCCTATAGCTTCCTGGGCTACCCAAGGCCTGATACCTCCCACCAGGAGGGCAGATGCAAAGAAATGAAATGATTCCTCTGTATATTTCTCACAGAGATTTTTTCTCCTATACAAAAGACTCTGATTTCCCTTGCAATATGGCATCGCTGGGTTTCTGTTGATGCTGCTCATTGGGTTTTTTTTTCCTTTCAACTTGAATTCCGGAAATGAGTGGTAAATCAGTTTAGTTTTGTTTTATTTGAGATTTATTTCAAGGAGCAAATGCTGAGGGAGGTGGGCAAGAAGAGGTGTAAGCACTTTTCCTAATGAAACAGTTAACTGTTACTGCATATTGTCAGCACCAGATTCTGCACACGACTTTGGGAGTTAAATTATTTTCCGTAGTTCTCTAAAGAGACCATTTCATTTTTGAAAAATGACTTCTTTATCTCAAAAAAGTAGAGGAGCGTAGGAGAAAGGAGGTTGTAATTGAACTGAGTTTGGCTGACATTGATTTAAGCCCTGCCTTGACCATTATAAAGTTGCTGCAGCAGATGGACCTTCTTAGAAGTGGGCTACTCTGCACACTTTCGTCATCAGTGGTCCAGCGACTGACACAACTGCCCAAACTGCTGAGCCATCCTACAGTTTCAAAAGCCCTACAGTGGATTGCCATGCTCTCCTCTGCAATATTCCACTTGGACATATTGCAGAGGTAATGATGAGAAAAATTTGAAACGCATCTGACGACTATAATAACAAGATCACTAGTTAGTATTCTATGGCCCTGTCCTAGACCTAGACAATTCTCTGTTGAATATTTAGGACTTTGCATGTGTGTGTGTGTGTGTGTGTGTGTGTGTGTGTGTGAGTGTGTGATTGTACCCTAAAGAGAGCTCTGTTGACACCATTCTTTTTAAGATTCTGAAAACGAGTAATAAAAGTGAACGTCAATGCTGCAATTAGGATCACCTTCTCAGGAAGGGACCGAATAAGATAAAACCATATTGAATAAAAAATGTAAATAAAAAGCTTAAAAAGATCACCACTATTTTAATTTGAATAATTTATTTAAGTTCATTTTATGTGTATTGGTGCGAAGGTGTCAGATCCCCTGGAACTGGAGTTACAGACAGTTGAGAGTTGCCAAGTGGATGCGAAGAATTGAAGTGCTTTTACCTGGTGAGTCATTTCTCCAGCCCTAATCACTTCTATTTTTATAAATATACGTGACTTCCTCCTATTGTTTACTTAATGGATAGCTCAGAGGTAACTGACATAGCTGAGCTATAGAACATTGGGTATAGTTGGTTTCACCCTCTTAAAGCGTTCTTAGAAAAGTTCTATAGAGCTCAAAAGTGGCTGAAGGCTGTGTGCCGTGACACATACCCCTAATCTCAGCACTCAGGAGGCTGAAACAAGAGGACAGTGAATTCAAAGACAGCAGCCTAGAGAGTTCCAGAAGCCATCATGAGCTCTGGAGTGAGTTTCAGGCCGTTTTGGGCTTCTTAGTTAGACTCTGTCTCTGAGGCATGCACGGGAGTAGGGGCTGGGGGTATGGGGGTGGGGTGATAGAAAAGAAATAGTCAAGAGGGAACAATAGTTTTACAGTGACTCTTACAATTATATGAAGATCTTTTATGTTCGTGAATGAGTTTTCTTATTCTCTCACCACTCAAAGTAGTTAATGAGCTAAATGTAGTCATGTTTAAAGTAGACTTGTTTGATTAAGTGGATAATTCACTCTTTAATATAGTATTTTAGCAAGTGCCTCCAACTGTTTCCTTCTTAAATTTTCTTATTTTGAAATAATTTTCAAACTTATATTAAAGTAAAAAGTACAGAGTTCTCATACACTTTTCATGTAGATTTCTCAATTATTCATACTTGCTTTATAATTCTTATTAAGTACATATTGTAGCATTTTTATGAACCAATGGACAATAAATTGCAAACATGATGTCCGTGGCACCTGTCTTTCAGTACGTATTTTCTACAAGGCAAAAATATTCTCATATATTACTATTGTAGTACCATTAAAACAAGGAAATTGACATTTATACACTATTTCATTATAATCCACAGATTCTATTAAAATTTTCTGTCTACTTTCATGACTTCATCAAATGCCCATTTGTTGACAGCTTCAGGAAGACTGGGTTCTGCTCTCATGAAGTCAACCAACTGTGGACCAAAAATATTTTTCAATTAGCTTGGGTGTTGTGCGGTATGTTTGTAATCCCAGAACTTCAGAGCCGGAGGCAGGAAGATGAGAAGTTTTAGGTCAGCCTTAGTGACATAGCAAGCTCAGGACCAACCTGGTCTACATGAAACCTTGTCTCAAAGAAGTACCTGTATTTCACACATACAGATGTTTTTCCTGTTATCGCTCCTAAGTAATTTAACAACACAGCTGTTCACACAGCACTTACATTGTATCAGATGTTGTGCACAATCCAGAGATGTGAGACTCCACAAGAGGATGTGCATAGATTACATGTGAATACTACAGCACTTTGTATAAGGGACATGACTATCCACAGATTTGTGGTAACTAAGGAACAGAATATTTGCTTAAGGGAGGTTTTAGTAGCATTAAACCATATACAAGCAAGCTGCTAGAGTGGAAAAAGGAAGGATTTACTCAAAGTCACACGATAAGCAACAGCAGGTTTACCATAAAGTAAAGGAAGTGTCGTCTTTAGGGCCTATCTTCTATTTGTTAGTTATTTTCCAGGGTGAATCTTTCACAGAACCCTCTGAACCGCAGGGTGTAACTTAAAGTGCTCATGTACCATTTGGTGGTGGGGTCCACCTTTAATCCCAGCACTGGGGAGTCTGAGGTAGGTGGATCTCTGGGAGTTCGAGGCCAGCCTGGTCTATAGAGTTCCAAAACAGTCCAGTCTATACACAGAGAAACTTTGTCTCAAAAAACTAAAAAAAGAAACAAAAAAAAAGAAAGAAAAGAAAAGTGCCCATGTGATTGGTTCTGCAGACTTTGCACTGGTGAAGATAGTAGCTTCATTTTGGCTTCCTTTCCATCACTATCTCCTTCTTCCACGATGCCATCCATGAGGTTGCTGGCATTTTGATACCAGGCTAAAGGGAAGATGAAGTGAGAATACAACTAACTTGGGTTTAGTGGACTCTGCTTGTGGTTTTGATAGCCACCAGAATGTATAATTGCTCTTATCATCATTCTTCACCTGGGGCAATCATGGCTGCTAGCAATATTCTACCCCTTGCTGGGTCATGTCGCTTGCGTCTGGAAGTCACGCCTAGAGTCTCTACCGGGGTAGGGGTGGTGCCCATCACAGAAGTGCATGGGGAGTGGAAGAGAAACAAAGCTGAACTAGCTAGTGCTAGAGCTGGCCTCTACTTGGTTATGGTCTCTAAATTCTAAAATGATTTTTAACTTGTTTTTTTCTTAATTTCAGTTTTTGAGAACTTCGTATATGAGTGCTGTACTTACATTATTTTCACACCCTTCTCCCATTAAGTCCATCTGAGTCCATCCTTCCCTTTCTAGAATTCATAACCATTTATTCCTTAATTATTATCATTCCATCTATGCATATACACTTATAAACATAACCCGTTGAGTTCATTGAGTGTTGCTCATATGTGCATGTGTTCAGGGCTGATGACTTGGGATCAGATAACCTAGCAGCAGCTTTTCCCTGGTGCAGACTGATTCTCCCGCTTTCAGCAGCCGTTAATTACCTGTAGCTCTTCATCTAGCGATGGGGCCTTGTGAAATTTTCCCCACCCATGTTTACATGTTAGTTCATTTTGTAATTTTTTTATGTCTCGTTTAGATAACCACATTGTTGAGATTTTAAAGGTTTTTCTTAAAGATAGCCCTATAAATTGCATGAACAATAAGAAATAGGAAATCTGACTCAAGATTGGTAAGAAGGTATTTGGTGTGTGCCCAATAAATTATCGGAGACTAGATTGATGGATTAACTGTTAAGAGAACTGCTCTTCCAGAGGACCAGGGTTCAATTCCTAGCACCTACATAGAAGCTCACAACCATCTGTAATTCCAGTCCCAAGTGATCCAGAGCCCTCTTCTGGCTTCTGTGAGCATCACACGTGCATGCGGTGCACAGAACATACACGGAGGTAAAATCTCCATACACATGAAACCAAAATAAACATAAAAAAAAATGTTGGTTGAGCGAGTGAAGCATCTTTTTGTGCAGACTTCTTGGGCACACAGCACACTGCAGGAAATCCCAACCCGTGGTGATTTGGATTGAGGGGAAGTGGTGGTGGGGAAAGAGTATCTCATCTTGAGACATTGCTTTTCTGCTCATTTTTCTTTGATTTGATTTTGCAGAAGGTTCAGTACCTCTGGAACTGGCTATGTGGATCAGGCTTGCCTCTGCCTCCCGAGCACTGGGTTTAAAGGCATGTACCGCCATGCCTAGGACCCTCCTGCTCATTAGGAAGAAGCTGAGGAGAGGCAGTTGAGGTTGGCAGGGATGTGTGAACGGCTTGTAGGGATACCACAGGGAGGGAAGTCACGTTCAAAATTCATTTTCTCATCTTGGATATTTATATCTACCTTTGTTAATGAGCTTTCTGGCAGCAAAATGTGGAGTTGGCACTCATTTTCCTTGTTAATACAAATATTACCAGACGATTCTTTCAAATGGTAATTTGCACTAAAAGGACAGCCATCTCCATCTACTGCAGCCCCAGTAGAGAAGAAGAAAGGCCAAGAAATCTGTGCTATTCTGAAACGACAGAGGTAGGAGGAAAACAGGTGCTGATGTGAAATGTGAGACCCACAAATCATCTCAGTTTTTCTTTGCAATTAAAGCACACTTCTGATAATCTTGAGAACAAGTCATAAATTGATTTTAGTTTTGATCTCTTCACAGAGGTTGCTCAGAGTGCTTGAAATCCCCAGGGGAAAACAGCGATAGAACATTAGGCAAAAATCTTGCATCTTTATTCTCAAGCCCTTTGTTAATTTTTAAAATATTTTTTATATTAATTACTTCACAAACACGGGAACTCTATCCAGATACAGTCAAACAAAAACAAATATTGTTTTCCCCAGAAGGTTCTGAAGGGTACATTATTATATTTTAGTGGCTAATCATGATTTCTGTATAAAATGAATTCATGAAATTATCATATATGTATTTTCCAATTCAATTCAAGATCAGGTCGTCTGTCACTATCTTTTAGTGAAATTTGCTTTTTACTGGTACACAACAAAGTTGTACATTTTATGGGGTTTCCTGCAAAATTTTATACATGTATACATTGTGGGATGTTTAAATCTGGTTAAGCACATCTCTCATCAAATACACATCATTTTGTTATGGTAAAAATATTCAAAATCTTGTTTGGCTAACAATTTGCAATGTACATTATACTGTAATTATATACATCGATTCTACTTTGTACACTGAAGCTTCTTGCTCCTTTTTAATAATTTCAAAGACAAAAAAATGAGAACTGGGCAGTGGTGGCACACGCCTTTGATCCCATCACTTGGGAGGCAGAGGCAAGTGGCTCTCTGGGTTCGAGGCCAGCCTGGTCTACAGAGTAAGTTCCAGGACAGTTAGAGCTATACAGAGAATCCTTGCTCAGAAAACAACGCCCCCTCCATCAGTGGTTTATATACTCAATGAGACTCCCTAACTTCTTCACTTGCAGATGGTTATCAACTGGAGATAGCTTCTGGGCTAGGGTTAGGGGATTCTACCCGCTTCTCACAGCATTGTGACCCCATCTGGCACAGACCCATGCAGGTCCTAGAATGTCCTCCATCTACACTGGCTCTTAAAATCTTTCTGCTTTCGTCTGGCGGTGATGACGTACACTTTTAATCCCAGCACTCAGGAGGCAGAGGCAGGCGGATCTCTGAGAGTTCGAGACCAGCCTGGTCTACAAGAGCTAGTTCCAGGACATGCTCCAAAGATACAGAGAAACCCTGTCTCAAAAAACAAACAAAAAAAAATACCTTTCTGCTTTCTCTTCCACAGGATTCCCTGAGCTCTGAGGGGAGGAATTTGATGGAGACCTCCCATGATGTGGGAGTGTCAAGTCAAAGGTCTCTCTCTCTCTCTCTGCCCAATTGTCCTGTTGTGGGTTTCTGTTTCTGTTCCCATCTACTGCAAGAGTAAGCTTCTCTGATGATGACTGAGCAAGACACTGATCGATGAGTATAGATGACTGTCATTAGGAGTCATGTTCATTGGTGTGCTGTTTTAGTAGAACAGTAGTATTTAGTTTTATATTTTTGGCCACTCCAGCAAGATCAGGTATGTGTTCCATCTCATGGTGTGAGTCTTAAAGTCAATGAGCTGTTGATTGGCTACTCCTCCAAGCTTTGTGCCACAACTGTACCAACACATCTTTCAGGTAGGTCACCATTGTATATCCAACAGTTTGTAGCTGGCTTGGTGTTTAGCTTTCTCCTCTGAAAGCATGCAGAGTACTAACTGACTCCAGTACCATGAACACTAGTCATTAGGGTGAAGACTCCAGGAAGGCACCAGCTCGACTTCTCCATGTTCAATGCATCATGTAGTATTGTCTTCAGCAACAGGGCCTTTCCATCAGTGTGTGGGAAGCAACCAGAAGCCTCAACAATAGCATGAGCTGTTTGGTGGTGTCCATGGGGCCTCTTTGGCCAACAACTTGATTAGTTGTAACCCATTCTCACACTGGAGATTTCATTTGGTGGTATAGGATGTCTAATTGAGGCATTGTATCCTTGGATATTTAGTTATTCCCATTTAGATTTCTTTCAGTCAAGGCCTGGAAAGATGGCTTAGTGCTTAAGAGCATGTAACTGCTCTTTCAAAAGACTTGGGTTCAATTCCCAGCACCCATATGGTAGCTTACAACCATTGCTAACTCCAGTTTCAGGACTGATTGCCTCTTGTGACCTCAATAGATACCAAGCATGCATGTGATATACACATATACATGCATGCAGAACATGCATACACATAAATTAACTAAAAATATATTTCTTTATATGTGTGTGTGTGTGTGTGTGTGTGTGTGTTTCTATTGTATTAGGTTTCCATACAACTCCTCAAATGGCCCTTGGTTTTAGTTGCTCCCCCCAGCATTCACTCCCTTACCCCCTCCCTTTCCTCTGCCTCCCCATTTGATCCTCCTGTTCTAGTTGTTCTCCCAATCTATCTATAATGCTCTATTTTATTTCCCCTTCCTTGGGCGATCCCTCCATTCCCCTTAGTCTCTTATTCTAACCTAACCTCTGTGGTTACATGAATTGTAGCCTGCTTATTGAAAACTAAGCAGCTAGCATCTACATATAAGCAAATCCATGATGTCTTAATATTTATAATGCTGTGAAGAGACCATGATCATAGCAACTTTTAAAAGGGAAATCATTTAATTGGGGCTTGCTTATGGTTTCGAAGGTTTAGTCCATTATCATCATGGCAGGGAGCTGGCAGCGTGCAGGCAAACATTGTGCTGGAGAAGGAGCTGAAACTTCTACATCTTGAACACAGGCAGCAGAAGGACATACTGGGCATAACATGAGCACATGAGCCCTCAAAGCCTGTCCCCACAGTGACACACTTCCTCCAAGAAGACCACACCTACGCCCGCAGGGCCACACCTCCTAACAATACCACTCCCTATGGGTCAAGCAGTCAGACATATGAACCTATGGCAGCCATATGTAATCAAACCACTAAATATATCATATCTGTCCTTTTGTGCCTGGGTTAACCTCACCAAGGTTGACTTTTTTTAGTTCTGTCCATTTACCTGCGAATTTCATAATTTCATTTTTTGAATGGCTGAGTAATATCTATTGTGTAAATGTACCATATTTTCTTTATCCATTCATCTGTTGAGGGACATCTAGTTTGTTTCCAGGTTCTGGCTATTATGAATGCAGCATCAATGAAGATGGCTCAGCAAGTGTCTCTGTGGGGGGCTAGGTGTCATTTGGGTATCACCCAGAGTGCTACAGCTGGTTCTCGAGGTAGATTGATTCCAATCTTCCTGAGGACCCACCACACTGATTTCCCATAGAGGCTGTAAAAATCTGCAGTCCCACCAGTAATGGATGAGTGTTCCCCTTACCCCACATCTTTGCCAATATGAGCTGTCATTTGGTTTATTGGTCTTGGCCATTCTGATTGTTTTAAGATGAAACATCAAAGTAGCTTTGATATGCATTTCCCTGATGACTAAGGATGATGAACATTTCTTTACGTGTTTCTCAGCCATTTGAGAATCCTCTTTTGAGAGTTCTCTCTTTAGATCTGTATTATTTTTAATTGGGTTATTTGACTTTTTGATATGTAGCTTTTAAAGTTCTTTATGTTTTTGGGTATTAGTCCCCTATCTGATGTGTAGTTGGTAGAAATCTTATCCCATTCTATAGCCTGCCACTTTGCCTAAATGACGGTGTCCTTTGCCATATAGAAGCTTTCAGTTCCATGAGGTTCCAGTTAGTAATTGCTGATCTTAGTGCCTGTGCTATCGGTGTTCTGTTCAGAAAGTCACCTCCTATACCAATGAGTTCAAGGTTGTTCCTCATTTTCTCTTCTACCAGGTTCAGTGTATCTGATTTTATGTTGGGATCTTTGATCCCTTTGGGTTGAGTTATGTTCAGGGTGGTAAGTGTGGATCTATTTGCATTCTTCTACGTGCATCATCCCGTGTGACCAGCACCATTTGTTGAAGATGCTGTCTTTTTTTGAGTGTGTATTTGTGGCTTATTTTGCAAAATCAGGTGCCCGTGTGTTCGATTTGATTCCATTAATCAATGTCTGTTTTTATGCAAATACAGTGCTCTTTTTATGATTGTAGCTCTGCAGCACAACTTGAAGTTGTGGATGGTGATGCCATTAGCAGTTCTTTTACTATTCAGGAGAGCTAAGTTATTCTGTTTTGGTTTTGTTCTGGTTTTGTTTTTGGTGTGTGTGTGTGTGTGTGTGTGTGTGTGTGTGTGTGTTTATATGAAGGTAAAAATTGTCCTTTCAAATTCTGTGAAAAATTGTGTTGGAATTTTGTAAATTAAAAAAATATATATTTATTTATTTATTACGCACATAATGCTCTTCTTGCATGTATGTCATCAGGCCAGAAGGGGGCACCAGATCTCATCACGGATGGTTGTGAGACACCATGTGGTTGCTGGGAATTGAACTCAGGGACCTCTGGAAGAGCAGCCAATGATCTTAACTGCTGAGCCATCTCTCCAATCCTGTTTTGTAAATTATTTTTTGGGGGTTGGAATTTTGATGGGGACTGCATTGAACCCATATATTGCTTTTGGTAGAATGACCATTTTTTATTGTATTAATCCTACCAGTTCATGGTCATGGTAGATATTTCCATCTTCTGCTATCTTTTTCAGTTTCTTTCTGCAATGTCTGAAAGTTTTTATTATATGAGCCATTAATTGCTTGTATTAGTCTATTCTTTTACTGAGGGATGTAGGAGGTAATATGAGTATCCATGATGGTTTGTCCCCTTCTCTTGTGGATAGAGGAAAGAAGAGTAGGAAAGGAAAAACAAAATGTTTTGAGAAATATATTGTCATATAATGTATCATGTTACACTATATGACTTAAGTTAGTTTCCTCCCATTATAAAAAACAACAGAGTAATAATGGAACTAGTTGAAAAACACAAGTTATATAAATAGAAAAACAGAAATCTACCTATAGCTACTTGGTGGTCAGCCTAACTCCAATAGGAAGCATGATCAGATCTAGCCTTTTTATGAGCTGCTATACACTTTGACCAGGCTGTAATCTTGATGCTCCAGCTTTTAGTACTTCTTGGAATGTTTCCAAGACACAGGAAGGAGGAAAAATACAATTCTGTCCAGTTTTAGACACATTTTCATTCAGACTTCAAGCAAGTCACCCAGCTTTATCTCTTGGCATTAGGAACAGGATTTGAATATTTCCAGAAATGCCAAGTACTCCTAAAACATGAACAAGTGCTCTTATTGAAAGAAAACAAAATAGAAAACTATAAAAATTCCTGGGTGATAGCATTGTTAATTAAAAGAGTATAAAACTACTGAAATCCTAGATGGAATTAGAGTACCAAGTGCAGCATGTTAGAGGGATTCAGCTCTTTTTGCAATTGATAACTTGTAGTTTATTTGTTGAACAGCTATAGTACCTTATGTGTATAACTCAATCCTTAGCCTTTTAATGGTTCCTAACTCTTAAGAGCAGACAGAATTTTGAGAACTGTTGTCACTTAATTTGACTATGTGGAAGGATTCTCCTGGCCTAAGTGGGCAAGGACAGTGCTAACCATTCTCCAATGTATATTTAATATTGCACAGTGAACTGTCTCAACCAGAATGTCAACACCTGCAAGCTTACCTAAGAGTATATCAGCCTCTCTCTCTCTCTCTCTCTCTCTCTCTCTCTCTCTCTCTCGTTCTAGATATGGAACACAGAGGCTTCCATCTTAAGCAATCTACTACTGAGATGTGTTCACAACACTTTGTTTCCATTTCTAGAGATAGAAAGTTTGATAGTTATGGAGATTAATAACAATAGCTACTGATCCCTGATCACAGTTTTGGGAGGTGTACACCATTATTAACATTTGCCTTTTACTGATGAAAAAATTGAGACTCAGAAAGTTAAGTGGTTTATCAGGTTGTACAGTCTCTAAAGTAATTGGTAGAACTAGAATTTGAGGTTAGGACTTCTATTTTTGTTTGTTTGTTTTGTTTTGTGTCTTGAGCAAGGGTCTTACTGTGTATCCCAGGCCAGCTGGACTTGAACTCATATCTTCTGCTCCATTCTTCTGAGTACTGACATTACAGGCTGACCACTACACCTGGCCTGAAGTCTTCTGAGTTACTTATTTGCTTATTTTCATTTTTGATGGGTCTTGTTAGGCAGCCCAGGCTGTCTTAGAACTCTCAATTCTGTTGCCTCAACTTGCTGAGTGTTTGGATTATAGATGTGCACTACTACATCCTGTATGTCCAAATCTGGTTCCTTCTCTCCTCCCTCCCTCCCTCCCTCCCTCCCTCCCTCCCTCCCTCCCTCCCTCCTTCCCTGCCTGAGACAGTGTCTCTCTATGTAGCCCTGGCTATCACTATGTAGTCCAGGCTGGCTTCAAACTCACAGAGCTCTACCTATTTCTACCTCTGCATCAAGAGTGCTGGGATTAAAGGTGTGCACCACCATTCCCTGCTCCAAATCTTGTTTCTTCATTGCAACACTTCTTTCAAAAGGAATATAGATCCTTCCTATTTCTTTTTTTAAAGATTCATCGATTTTATTTTATATGTATGTATATTTTGCCTACATGCATTATATATATATATATATATATATATATATATATATATATATATATATAATATACACCATGTTTATGCCTAGTACCATGGACCCCCTGGAACTGGAATTACAGACAGTTGTGAGCTGCCATGTAGGTCTTGGGAATTGAACCTAGGTCCTCTAGAAGAGCAGTCACTGCTCTTAACCACTGAGCTATTTCTCCAACCCCCTCCTACCTCCTTCAATATCTTCTTTAAAAAGTTGAGGGCCAGGCAGGGCTGTAATATTTAAATAATAGTGATAAAAATTTGGTAACAAATGAAAACTGCTGACGACTAGCTCCATTTTCCATGCACCTAGAATATGAGCTAACCTGAGCCGAAGTTAATCAAAGACAACAATGGATTTGAGAGTGTGCCTTTGCACAGCATATAGAGGTCAAAGAAACATCATCAAAATTCAAGGAGCTGTTATTCTAAAGTGCTCAGGGCAAAAGCACATGGAAAGAGTTATCCTGAATACAATGTCTTTAATGAACCTCTTATCTGATTGTTCTTTAAACAAGGGACTCTTAACTGTGTTCCATCCACCTTCAAAAGATCCAGGAATAAAATTGGATGGCTCTTGAAAAATATAAGCAAGAGACTGTAGTAATATTAGCAGTGCCTCAGTCTTCGCTCGCTCTCTCCCTCACCCCCCGCATAAAGATGAAACCACGAGCAAATCTAACAAAAATAAAGTCTCGGAGCTTGCGCAGTAAATGTTAAGTAGCTCTTTTCAATTTGGGGTAATGATGTCTTCAAAGGTAGGTGAACATGACTGCAGAAACAGGAGAAAAGAAAGCATACAAGCAAGTTAGCACTGTAAAAAATACTTTTGGGCAAGAAAGTGTGTTGAACATCAAATGAAGTGCTGGAAAGTCTTTTGCAATATTCCTGAAGGCATTTGAGCTGCACAGGACGATTAACTCGTGAACACCAGAATCCTGCAGTGACGAAAGGGGTGTGCTGTTTTCAGGGTACTTGCTAAGTTCTGAGGATCTCTCAAAGACATAGTTTATTTGGAAAGACTGTCTTCTGCAATGAATTTCAGAAGAATTTCATTTGAAGCTGGGAGGTGGTGGCACACGCCTTTAATCCCAGCACTCGGGAGGCAGAAGCAGGCGGATCTCTGTTGAGTTCGAGGCCAGCCTGGTCTATAAGAGCTAGTTCCAGAACAGGCTCCATAGCTGCTGGGAAACCCTGCCTCAAAAAAAAACTTTAAAAATTCATTTGAATTCATAGAATTTCAATTGCCAATTGCAGAAGTATGCCCTTGTCAAGAGGGGGACATGTGATAACAGAATACTGCTATCAATCCCAGCTCAACAGCAGCGAGCCTGAAGGGAGGGAAGAGCTGCAGGACTTCACAAGGAGCCCTTTGTGAAGGTGCAGAAGAACCTCCAGGGAGGTGGGGCTTATACAGAGGGAAAATCAATACTGCCTCCATATTTTTGTTTAATTTTTAAGACAGGGTCTTTTTTTTTATTTTTTTTAATAATTTTTTTTATTAAGAAAAGAAGAAAAAAAACATAAACAAAAAACAAGTTTCCACCTCCTCCCAGCCTCCCATTTCCCTCCCCCTCCTCCCACCCTTCTCCCCCTCCTCCCACCCTTCTACCCCTCCCCCCACTCCTCTCCCCCTCCCTCTCCAGTCCACAGAGCAGTCCAGGTTCCCTGCCCTGTGGTAAGTCCTAGGTCCTCCCCCCTCCGTCCATATCTAGGAAGGTAAACATCCAAACTGGCTAGGCTTCCACAAAGCCAGCACATTAAGTAGGATCAAAACCCCGTGCCATTGTCCTTGGCGTCTCATCAGCCCTCATTGTTCGCCATGTTCAGAGAGTCCGGTTTTATCCCATGCTTTTTCGGTCACAGTCCAGCTGGCCTTGGTGAGCTCCCAGTAGATCAGCTCCACTGTCTCAGTGGGTGGGTGCACGCCTCGTGGTCCCGACTTCTTTGCTCATGTTCTCCCTCCTTCTGTTCCTCATTGGGACCTTGGGAGCTCAGTCCAGTGCTCCAGTGTGGGTCTCTGTCTCTGTCTCCATCCATCACCAGATGAAGGTTCTATGATGATATGCAAGATATTCGTCAGTATTGCTCTCGGATAGGGTCATTTCAGGTTCCCAATCCTCAGCTACCCAAGGAACTAACTGGGAACCTCATGTTGGGCACTTGGGAGCCCCTCTAGGGTCAAATCTCTTGCTCACCCTAAAGTGGTTCCCTTAACTAAGAATTGTGGTTCCGTGCTCCCCTATCCACCTTTCCTTTATCCCAATTCTCCTGATTCCCCAAATCCCCCCTCCTTCCCTTCTACCTTTTCTCTCCCCATCTCCCCTTACCCCCATCCCACCCCACCCCCAAGATCCTAATTTTCTCCCCGGCAATTGGGTCTACTTCCCTTAGCCAAGAGGAAAACTATATGTTTTTCCTTGGGTTCACCTTCTTACTTAGCTTCTTTAGGTTCACCTATTGTAGACTCCGTGGCCCTAATTTATGGCTAGAAACCAATTATGAGCGAGTACATCCCATGTTCATCTTTTTGGGTCTGGGACACCTCACTCAGGATAGTGTTTTCTATTTCCATCCATTTGCCTGCAAAATTCGAGAAGTCATTGTTTTTTACCGCAGCGTAGTACTCTAGCGTGTATATATTCCATACTTTCTTCATCCATTCTTCCATTGAAGGGCATCTAGGTTGTTTCCAGGTTCTGGCTATTACAAATAATACTGCTATGAACATAGTTGAACAAATGCTTTTGTCATATGATAGAGCATCTCTTGGGTATATTCCCAGGAGTGGTATTGCTGGGTCCAGGGGTAAGTTGATCCCGAATTTCCTGAGAAACCGAAACACTGACTTCCACAGTGGTTGCACAAGATGGCATTCCCACCAGCAATGGATGAGGGTACCCGTTCCTCCACAGCCTCTCCAGCAAAGGTTATCCTTGGTGTTTTTGACTTTAGCCATTCTGACAGGTGTAAGATGATATCTCAAAGTTGTTTTGATTTGCATTTCCCTGATTGCTAAGGAAGTTGAGCACGACTTTAAGTGTCTTTTGGCCATTTGAACTTCCTCTGCTGAGAATTCTCTGTTCAGTTCAGTGCCCCATTTTTTAATTGGGTTAATTAGCATTTTAAAGTCTAGTTTCTTGAGTTCTTTATATATTTTGGAGATCAGACCTTTGTCTGTTGTGGGGTTGGTGAAGATCTTCTCCCAATCAGTAGGTTGCCTTTGTGTCTTATTGACTATGTCCTTTGCTTTACAGAAGCTTCTCAGTTTAAGTAGGTCCCATTTATTCAATGTTGCCCTTAATGTCTGTGCTTCTGGGGTTATACATAGGAAGCGATCTCCTGTGCCCAGCTCCTGTAGGGTACTTCCCACTTTCTCTTCTATCCTTTTCAGTGTGTTCGGGCTGATATTGAGGTCTTTAATCCATTTGGACTTGAGTTTTGTGCACGGTGATAGATAAGGGTCTATTTTCATTCTTCTACAAGATGACATCCAGTTGTGCCAGCACCATTTGTTGAAGATGCTTTCTTTCTTCCATTTTATACTTTTAGCTCCTTTATCGAAAATCAGGTGTTCATAGGTTTGTGGGATAAAATCCGGGTCTTCTATACGATTCCATTGGTCGACTTCTCTGTTTTTATGCCAGTACCACACTGTTTTCATTACTGTAGCTCTGTAATAGAGTTTGAAGTCAGGGATGGTAATGCCTCCAGAAGATCCTTTATTGTATAGGATTGTTTTGGCTATCCTGGGTTTTTTGTTTTTCCATATAAAGTTGATTATTGTCCTCTCCAGATCTGTGAAGAATTTTGATGGGATCTTGATGGGGATTGCATTTAATCTATAAATAGCCTTTGGTAGAATTGCCATTTTTACCATGTTGATCCTCCCAATCCAAGAGCAAGGGAGGTCCATCCATTTTTTGGTATCCTCTTCAATTTCTTTCTTCAATGCCTTAAAGTTCTTGTCAAATAGATCTTTCACTTCCTTGGTTAGATGTACCCCAAGATATTTTATGCTGTTTTTGGCTATTGTGAATGGTGAAGCTTCTCTGATTTCCCTCTCTGCTTCCATATCCTTTGTGTATAACAGGGCGACTGATTTTTTGGAGTTGATCTTGTATCCTGCCACATTACTAAAGCTGTTTATCAGCTGTAGGAGTTCTTTGGTGGAGTTTTTGGGGTCGCTTATGTACACTATCATATCATCTGCAAATAACGAAAGTTTAACTTCTTCCTTTCCAATTCGAATCCCCTTGATCCCATTATGTTGTCTTATTGCTATTGCTAGAACTTCAAGCACTATATTGAAGAGGTATGGCGAGAGTGGACAGCCTTGCCGTGTTCCTGAGTTAAGTGGGATGGCTTTGAGTTTCTCTCCGTTTAATTTGATGTTAGCTGTCGGCTTGCTGTATATAGCTTTTATTATATTTAGGTATGACCCTTGTATCCCTAATCTCTCCAAGACTTTTAACATAAATGGATGTTGAATTTTGTCAAATGCTTTTTCAGCATCTAATGAAATGATCATATGGTTTTTTTCTTTCAGTTTATTTATATGCTGGATTACATTGATAGATTTTCGTATGTTGAACCAGCCCTGCATCTCAGGAATGAAGCCTACTTGATCATAATGGATAATTTTTCGGATGTGTTCTTGGATTCGATTCGCCAGTATTTTGTTGAGGATTTTTGCGTCAATATTCATGAGTGAGATTGGCCTGTAGTTCTCTTTCCTGGTTGAGTCTTTGAGTGGTTTTGGTATCAGAGTAATTGTGGCTTCATAAAAGGAGTTTGGTAATGACCCTTCTGTTTCTATCTTGTGGAATACATTAAGGAGTATAGGTATTAGATCTTCTTGGAAGATCTGGTAGAATTCCGCATTGAAACCATCTGGTCCTGGGCTTTTTTTGGTAGGGAGGTTTTTGATAACCTCTTCTAATTCTTCGCGACTAACAGGTCTATTTAGATTGTTCACCAGGTCCTGATTTAACTTTGGTATATGATATTTATCTAAAAAAGTATCCATTTCCTTTACATTTTCCAATTTTGTGGCATATAGGCTTTTGTAGTAAGATCTAATGATTCTCTGAATTTCCTCTGTGTCTGTGGTTATGTCCCCCTTTTCATTTCTGATCTTATTAATTTGCAAATTCTCTCTCTGCCGTTTGATTAGCTTGGATAGTGGTTTGTCAATCTTGTTGATTTTCTCCAGGAACCAGCTTTTTGTTTCATTGATTTTTTGTATTGTTTTCTGTGTTTCTATTTTGTTGATTTCAGCCCTCATTTTGATTATTTCCAGTCTTCTACTCCTCCTAGGTGAGTCTGCTTCTTTTTTTTCTAGAGCTTTCAGGTGGGCTGTTAAGTCTCCAATGTGAGCTTTCTCTGTTTTCTTTAAGTGGGCACTTAGTGCTATGAACTTTCCTCTTAGGACTGCTTTCATAGTGTCCCATAAGTTTGAGTATGTTGTTTCTTTATTTTCATTGAATTCCAGGAAGACTTTAATTTCTTTCTTTATTTCTTCCTTAATCCAGCTATGGTTCAATAGTTGACTGTTCAGTTTCCATGACTTTGTATGCTTTCTGGGGGTAGCATTATTGTTGAATTCTAACTTTAATCCATGGTGATCTGATAAGACACAGGTGGTTACTAATATTTTTTTGTAACTGTGGATGTTTGCTTTGTTACCGACTATGTGGTCGATTTTCGAGAAGGTTCCATGAGCTGCAGAGAAGAAGGTATATTCTTTCCTATTTGGATGGAATGTTCTATAGATGTCTGTTAAGTCCATTTGATTCATTACCTCCACTAATTCTCTTATTTCTCTGTTAGGTTCCTGTCTGATTGACCTGTCCATTGGTGAGAGAGGAGTGTTGAAGTCTCCTACTATTAGTGTGTGCGGTTTGATGGCTGCCTTGAATTTTAGCAATGTTTCTTTTATGTACGTGGGTGCTTTTATATTAGGGGCATAGATGTTCAGGATTGAGACTTCATCCTGATGAACTGTTCCTGTTATGAGTATAAAATGCCCCTCTCCATCTCTTCTGATTGATTTAAGTTTAAAGTCAACTTTGTTAGAGATTAGTATGGCCACACCTGCCTGTTTCTTAGGTCCATTTGCTTGATAGGCCTTTTCCCAGCCCTTTACTCTGAGTAGGTGCCTGTCTTTGTGGTTGAGGTGTGTTTCTTGTAAACAGCAGAATGTTGGATCCTGTTTTCTTATCCAATCTCTTAGCCTGTGCCTTTTTATAGGTGAGTTGAGTCCATTGACATTAAGTGATATTAATGACCAGTGGTTGTTAACTCCGGTCATTTTTTTTTTAGTCGTAGAGTTTGTGTGTTTCCCTTCTTTGTTTTGTGTTGGTGAAGGGTCTCTAGATGTCTGAGTTATTGTGGTCATTGTTGGACTCCTTGGTTAGTGATTTTCCTTCAATTACTTTCTGTAAGGCTGGATTTGTGGCTGCGTATTGTTTAAATTTGTTTTTATCCTGGAAAATTTTATTTTCTCCATTTATAGTGAATGAAAGCTTGGCTGGGTATAGTAATCTGGGCTTGCACCCATGGTCTCTCAGTTTCTGCAGTACATCTATCCAGGACCTTCTGGCCTTCATGGTTTCCATGGAGAAGTCAGGTGTAAGTCTGATAGGTTTACCTTTATAAGTAATTTGGCCTTTTTCCTTTGCAGCTCTTAATATTCTTTCCTTATTCTGTATGCTTTGTGTTTTGATAATTATATGGCGAGGGGATGTTTTTTTTTGATCCAGCCTATTCAGTGTTCTGTATGCTTCTTGCACCTTCATAGGAAAATCTTTCCTTAGGTTGGGAAAGTTTTCTTCTATAATTTTATTAAATAGATTTTCTGGACCATTGAGCTGCCCTTCTTCTCCTTCTTCTACTCCTATTATTCTTAGGTTTGGTCTTTTTATTGTGTCCCATATTTCCTGAATGTTTTGTGATGAGAGTTTGTTGGACTTGCTGTTTTCTTTGATCAGTGTGTTTATTTTCTCTATGGTATCTTCAGAATCCGAGAGTCTTTCTTCTATCTCTTGTATTCTGCTGGTTATGCTTGTTTCTGTAGTCTCTATTCGTTTACCTAGATTTTCCATGTCCAGATGGCCCTCTGTTTGTGTTTTCTTCTTTGCCTCTATTTCAGTTTTCAGGTCTTGAACTGTTTCCATTATCTGTTTGATTGTTTTTCCTTGGTTTTCTAGGGTATCATTCACTGATTTATTCAATTCTTCAAACTTTCTGTTATATTTCTCATCCATTTCTATAAGGGCGTTTTTTACATGCTCTTTAAGGGTGTCAATCACTTTCATGAAGTCAATCTTTTCTCCTTCCTCTTGATTAAGGGGTTCTTGTCCTCCCGTTGTGAGGTCGCTTGTTTCTGGTAGCTTCATGTTGCTTTTCAGCTTGTTGGGCGAATTCTTGCCTTGACGTCGGCCCATCTCTTCTTCCAAATGCTCCCTATGGATCTTCTTTTACCGGATTAGGTCTCCTTGCCTACCAAACGCTGTCTCTCCCCAATGTTGGCTCTCCCAATGCTGGGTCTCCTGGCGCCGAAAGATCAGGCCTCCGTGCTGGTTGGGCAGCTCGCAGACAAAGGGCCTACCCCGCTTGGTGCAGGCAGGCCACAGAAACAAAGGAACTGCTGCCCCCCCCCCCCCCCCCCCCCGGGAGCCCCAGATACTCGGACCCAGCGCCCAGATAGGCTGGGCTGGGCGATGCCACGCGCCTAAAGAGGGCAGTGGGGGCGAAGTGGGGAGGGCTCTGGACGGAAGCTGGGTGGGCCAGGAGGAAAGAGGCAGCACCCGGGGAGTAGAGGCCCTGCAGAGAGCCCAAGCAGGACAGGGGGCCAAGAAACCCCCGAGCTCCCCGTCCCAGGCTGGCGCCGTGGGCCAGAAACTCACCCCAATGCTGGGTCTCCTGGCGCCGAAAGATCAAGACAGGGTCTTATATAGTAGATGGACCTTTGGATTAAATCAGGGCAAACATAACTCTATATTTATGTCTCGGGATTGAAACCTGACAACACTGACATGCTAGTGGCATGGACAGAAAAGATGAAATTAGGTAAACTCTACTCCTGAACGACATCGGCACCTCAGAGTCAATGACACAGAAGTCTTAAGAAAAAACTATCTGTCCCTCCAGTCCAATAGTGTTTGCCGGCTTTCTGCTACCACAGCAAATAATGGGATAAATCAGTTTAATCAAGAGAATAGGTATATCTTAGCCTTGGGTCATGCTCTGTGGTTCCGAAAGCTTTTCCGTTCTTGCTATCTGTCTTGGTCGGAAATAGATTCAGCCCTGTAAGTGGAGAGCCATCCTTACTATCTAAACTCTGTAGATGAGGAAACTAAAGCTCAGGAACATAAAAAACAAACAAAAACAGCCTTCCCCACAGGTCAACAGAGACAAAGCCGTGTTGTTTCCGTTTCCCCTTGAGGAGACAGAATGATACAGAAATATGTCCCTTTTTCCTTTTCTGTAGAGATAAGCACTGACTTATAGGAAAAACTATCTTTATCACATACACCACACACACACACACACACTACATAAATATACATACATATGCTTTGAGTGAATAGACACTATATATTATAGTTAGATAGGTAAGAGATATACATAGATATTTTCTATAGGTGTACATGTCTCCAAAGAACACAGAGAATGCCCTTAATTTTCGATATGATTCTTGATAATAAATATTTTAGGCTTTGAAGGTCTCTGTCAAATATTATGTATTGAAGTTTTTGTAAAAAAATGTACAACTCTTCAATCCTGTAAAAACCATTATTGGCTCTTAGGCTGTATAAAGACAGGCTAGGGACTGGTTTTAGACATTTGGGGACATTTTTCTCCTTCTTGGATGTTTTACCACAGCTACATGCTTTGTCAATTTACGTGTACATAGAATCACATTGTGCCTTTCCACGACTTACATGCTTGAATACATGGTATTCAACATGATGAGCCATATATACATGGGGATACTTTGAAGTATTTTATATGTTGCACATCGTAGATTCTTTCTCAGTTTTCCCCATTAAACAGGCTGCTCCAGCTCTCGGTCTGTCTGTCTCTCTGCCTGTCTTTCTTTCTTTCTTTAGGTTGTTTATTTGTTTCTTTGGGTTTTTTTTTTTGAGACAGAGTTTCTCTGTATAGCCCTGGCTATCCTGGAACTATGTAAACCAGGCTGGCCCCTAACTCAGAGTTCCACAGGCTTCTGCCTCCCTACTGCTGGGATTAAATGCATGTTCCACCATGCCCAACTTTCCAGCTTTATTTCATTAACAGAGATTCCTGTCTAACATTTTGTGTTTAGGAAAGAGAGCTTTGAAATCAGATTCTGGCAATTATTACCTGACCACTTTTAGCTAATACAAGCTATTTAATTTCTCTGCGACTCAATGTATCTTTTATGAATCAAATCTATCAGCAGTCTATTATGGTCTTAGAACAGGCAAGGATTAAGTTTTTTCCATTGATGGTATATTTATATAGCCAATAAATTTTTATGTTACCCCAGGTAAATATTATGCATATACAGATTAGAATAGTGGCAAAATGATAAATTATTCTAAAGCAATCCTATGCTATGTATGTACTTTTACCATTTATTAAAGACAAAAGCAATTTCCATGCTAATGAGATGGGTGTGTTTGTTTTATAAAAAATTAAATCACCTGGGGCTGGAGAGATGGCTCAGTGGTTAAGACTCATTGCTTTGTAGAAGATCAAGTCTTTGATTTCTGTAATCAAACTGTTATATTTCTACAGGAGCAGAAAGCTTTATATATATAGCACATTAAAAACACCGCAATTCCTAGTCTTGAATCCGAGCAAAGGTATTTCATGGTATAACGGTATGCATAGAAGAAAGTGCCAGGGTTGCATGCTCAGAACTAAGCTTGCAGAGAAGTCCCACTTTGTGACATGGCAAGCATGGCCAGAAACATGTCAACCTCTGTATTTGATTGAATTAATATACTTTTGTTATTGTGGTTTCTTCCTGTGGTGCCGGGGATTGAACTCAGGTCCTCGTGTGTGTATAACCAGCAGTTTACCCATGAGCTCTCTCCCAGACCTTTCTTGTTTTCCTTTTAATGGCCTTCATTTCTGTTCTTATCCTCAGGACTCAGGCCAGTGCCCTTACTCTGTCAGGAGCCCAATTTCTCACCTTTTCTTGATATCACCTCCGCCTTGTTTTGTTTGATGCAGGGCTATCACGGAGGGATACCACAGGGCAGGTAGGGCCAGCACTATCGTGCTATGGGCAGCTGAGCCCAGTGGGGCCCAAGACAATAGTAGGAAGTCAAGAGATGTCAAGATAGTCTAAAAAATAAGTCATGGTCGGGCTGTGGTGGCACATGCCTTTAATCCCAGAACTCGGGAGGCAGAGGCTGGCAGATCTCTGAGATCGAGGCCAGCCTGATCCACAGAGGGAGTTTCAGGACAGCCAGGATTACACAGAGAAACCATGTCTCAGAAAAAAAGAGAGAGAGAGATAGAAAGACTAAACCATGTTGGTGGCTGATGCCTCAGGAGGGCAGAGGCTGGAGAATCAGAAGTTCAAGATCATCTTTTATTCTATGGTAAGTTCAAGACCAACCTGGACAACTTAAGACCCTGTCTCAAAAACCATGTCTAAGTTCAAACCCCTAAAACTCAAACATCTGTAATTCTCTAGGAATTTCAGACAAGTCTCTTTAGATAAACTCTGTAAATTCCTGTCACCTCAGGCTTTAGCCTTGAAATTCCTTCTTCAATTGAATTCAGCAAACTAAACCCCATCTTTTCTTCCTAGCCAGGCTCTTTCTCATTCTCTGAGTCACACAGCTTCCAAAGACCAAGCTGTTTAGAGTCCCCAGGACTAAATGCGGCTCTCCCCTCTGGATCTCTTGGCGGCTAGAACATGAGGCTCCCCGGAGTTTTTGCATTAGCTGGAGGTCAAAGAATAAAACCTAAACCACTTCAGATAAGTTCAACAAAAGGAGGTTTGCAGAGGGAATTAGGTGCTTAAGAAAACTTGAGTGAGACTTGAAATACACATGCCAGTGGAGACTTGTGAGAGACGCCACTAGCAGAAGGCCATGCGCCCTGTGTCTCCATCAAAGAGCAGCAAAGACAGCAAGCCGCCACCAGATGCCGAGTTCATGAGAGCACTTCCGTAACTCAGATATAGGCTACACTAAAGTCTTGCTCACAGGGCTTTTATGGCTGCTGCTTCTGCCTCCCTTTAATGCCTGTTAACTTGAACTCAGTGACTGGCCGCACCGCACACAGGAATCTTGTCACCTTCGTTCCACGAACTCTCTGTACTGACCTGTGAAGCTGGAGACTAAGTAGCTGAAAAAAAAAATGATAGGGAACCTCACGTCCTTATACGCACATTGTTTCTGCCTTCCAAATCTCATGTGAATGCATCAAATTTCGCAGAGCCCAGTTACTATCCAGAATGGTGTCTGGGAAGAGCCAAGGTTTCCTTAGCTTTCTTACATCCCGTGTCGTCCGCCCCCCACCGCCCCCTGCAATGTTGAAAAGCACATTAGAATGGCAAAATGAGCAGTGTCACCTTGCCTTGTCTGCTCACACACCCTTGGGTGTTTCTGTGATGTTTTCCTTGCTCTCACCAGGACCTTTTGAACTTTCTGTTTAGAAGGATTTGGCATCGACGTTGGCGTATGCAGTGACAGTAACAAATCGCTCATTTACTTTTGCACCTTTCTTTGTAGCCCAGGTTGGCCTTAAACATGGCATCTTCCTGCCTCAACCCCTGGGGTGCTTGGATGATGTATAGCATCATCACTGCACTTTGACTTGAACTTTTAAAAAGTAAAATAAATGTCACATGGCTTCTAATGGACTTTTAAAAAGTAATATTATGCAACCACCACTGTCTGATGATAAAATCATTTTTATCACTCCAAAATCCATATTCATTAAGTTGTCTCTTCCATTCAGCATTTGCTCTACTCTGCCTAGCTGGCATTATTATTTTATTTTGTCTTTATGAATTTACTATCCCCTCTGGATTTATTTGGTCTTGTTGTGTTGAATATGTTCAACTGCGGGAATCTTGTCAAAATTTAGATTCTGATTCAATAGGTTAGGGCTGCAACTTGACATTCGGCATTTCAGTCAAGTTGCAAAGTGATCCTTTTGCTGCTGGTCTATAACCTTAAGTTAGGATAGTATCTTTTTTTTTTTATACTGCTGGGAATTGAACTTGGGGCCCCACGCCTCTTGTACAGTAAAGAGCACATACTTATCAGAGGAAATGAACACAAATGGAGATTCCCTGTGTGTACCCTATTGACATCGTCATGCTCATTTAGGGAGCCAGGGCTGGAATATGGCGTTTAGGATATGCTTGCAGCCTAGGGCCCCAAATTCATATGATCTAGGGAGTCTTTGTTTAAATGCTAGAAAAATAAGAAAGTAGATTGAGCAGTGTTTGTATATCTGTGTAATTTAAAATTTTTGTTTATGTTTATGAGTGTTTTGTCCACATGTATGTCTGTATAGCATGTGTGTGCCTAGAGGTATCAGAGGTCCTTAAGACTGGAGTCACTGATGAATGTGAGCGGTCACCTAGGTGCTAGGACTTGAACCCAGGTCCTTTGGAAGAGCAGCCAGTGTTCTTAAGTGATGAGCCTTCTCTCCAGCCCTATCATTCATATTTTTAGTATATGTTTCTAAAGTCAAATTCCATGAATTTACAAGAAACTCGGTTTTAAGCTCATTCCAGAGGCCTGTGGGGACCAGTCCAGAAACAAAAGTGACAAACAGTGGGCTAAGACCAAAGAGAGAATGTGTGTCCCATGTTTAGTAATGTCTTAGCTCCAGCCAAAGCCAGACCCTTTGGAAACAGAAGCTTTGTATGGCTACTGTCTATCATTTATAAAATCTTCCTGACAATCCTGAGGTTATTGTTTAAACTGATCTTTAGTTTTTGGAAATGTGGAGATATGACTGGATTGGGCCTGGAGATTGCCAGTCTGTGGTTTTCTTTGGAGGACAGTTGACCTGAAGTCAGGAGGCACGGGTTCAGAGTTGCTATCTTCTATAGCTACAAGATCTCCGGCAAATCAATGCCCGTGGCTGTCCTCATTCTGTGAAAGGGAGAGAAGAATATTACCCTGATTGTGCCAAAATATTTCCATGCGCATGAGATGAAAGGCTTTTTAACATAGGCCAAGTTTGCGACCAAGTCTGGGATGGTGGATACTGCCTCTGAACATATCAAGAATAAGAGCAAAATTAGCTTCTTCTCAGTTTCACAAAACTAAGAAAAGTCTCAAAAGAATCTTTAAAAGTTTAGAGTTAAAAGATTTTCATATTTGAGCAGTATGCTAGAAGCTGCGACCCACTGACATATTCCTAGACTAAGAATTCTGAGAGAGAGAGAGAGAGAGAGAGAGAGAGAGAGAGAGAGCACTTTGAGAGGACACACTATTCTTATTGACTGGAGAAATAGTTCCATTGGTCGAGCGTTTATTTATCAAGCACCAAATAAGCTGGGTGCCGTGGCCTGTGATGCCAGCACTCAACACTTAAGAGGGAGAGGCAGGAGGATCAGAAGTTCAAGGTTATCAGAAGCTACATAGCAAGTTCAAAGTCATCCTGGGTTATGCGAGATCCTATGTCAAAGACAGAGAGTTGATGGGGTGGCAGAGGGGAGGGAGAGGGAGGAGCTAATCTTTTAAATGTCAACAGCCACGGTCATAGTTGATTCTGAAAGAGCTGTATGAGTGAGAGGCTGGAAGAGGGTCTGGATATCTAAAACCACCACTCTAACTTTGAGCTGGGCACTTAAAGTCCTTATCCCTGATGAGATGGACAATGTAATTTATAGATGCAAGTCCTATCTTCAGTTGTGAAGCCTCTTGGGGACATAGTCACCTGCCTTGTGGAAACTCAGGGAAGCCACAGGTTGCAGATTTCAGTTCAGCAACTAGATCAACAAATCATTGGCCATTCTGTCAGATTGCAGCCAATATTTCCTCTCACTCACATGCCTCTGTAGCACGATTAATAAAGATCCAGAGACAGATATTGGGGTTCAATCCGAGGGTCAGAAAAGGAAAACAGCCAAACACTGGCTCTTATCTCAACCTCAGTGTGAAAGGGCCATCCTGCCTCCAGGAATCCTCAGACTGAGACTGTATGTGAGAGCTGTCTCCTCCCGTCTTATATTCTTCTCTTGGGCTGGGATTAAAGGCGTGTGCCACCACCTAGTTTCTATGACAAACTAATGTGGCTACTGGGATTAAAGGTGTGTGTCATTGCTGCTTGGTCTGTAAGGCTGACCAGTGGGGCTATTTTACTCTCTGATCTTCAGGCCAGCTTTATTTATTAAAATACAAATGCAATATCCCTACAAACCTCACTGTGAAGATCTAACTTGGAAGAATTTGAGTATTTCCTCATGTTGAAGACTGAGATGTGATGGCTAGGGAATTGCATCTTCTTGAACTCATTTGTCTATTTACCTGCTGGCCTTCAGTTCTGCCCTATTTAACTTAAACTTCTTAGTAGCTGGCTAAGTGAAGTAGACGTAAATGGTCTCCATATGAGGAAGACAGTGTCACTTTGAGAAAAGTCCTTTCCTGTTTTTGTAAAAGTTTGGTGAGGGGGTAGAGGGTGTTTTAGTTATTTTTCTATTGGTGTGACAAAACTCCATACCAGGGCAACTTAGAAGGAGAGCATTGAATTGGGGGCTCTTGTTTCTGGAGAGAAGTAGAGTCCGTGACCACCATGGTAGGGTGTATGGCGTCAGGCAGGCAGGAGTGGCGCTAGAGCTGGAATTGAGAGCATACATGTTGCGGACAGAAACCATGACACAGAGAAAGAAAGAGAACCCTAACTTAAATAGTTCTACCAACTGAGGACCAGGCATTTAAACATATGAAGCAATGGAGGCCATTCTCATTCAAATCACCACAGAGGAGTCTCTCTCTCTCTCTCTCTCTCTCTCTCTCTCTCTTTCTCTCTCTCTCTCTCTCGTGTGTGTGTGTGTGTGTGTGTGTGTGTGTGCGCGCGCGCATGCCTCTCTCATGTGCCTGTGTTAGGCACTCTACCACTGAGCTAAATCTCCAGCCTGTGTGTGAAAGCATTTTAATGAATTCTTATGTAGGAGATAATAATTGTTCAAGCTGGATCGTGAGTACACTGGGATTCTTAATATAGTCTTCTCTAATATCGTATAAAAGGAAAAATATGAATTAGTTTGCCTGTTGTTGCTGATGACGTTAATGAATTCATCTCCATGGGATTCTAGTTGCTGTCATCTATTTATTTGTCTATTAATGAATTGATTTGAGACAGGATTTCATGTATACTAGAGTGGCCTCAAATTCACTATGTGAAGCCCTAATCCTCTAGCCTCTACCTCCCGAGGACAGGGATAAATACCCAGTTATGTTGTGCTCTGATCATACCCAAGGCTTCTTATGCTAGACAAGCAATTCTACCAACAACCCAAAGCCCATATCTTTATTTTAAAAGTATCAGTTGTAAGCCAGACATTGAGGTACTCGCTTCTAATCCCAATACTTGGAAGCAGAGGCAGTTGTACCTCTGTTAGTTTAAAGCTGCCAGTCTATACAGCAAGTTCCAGGAAAGCCAGGGCTACATAGTGAGATCTTGTCTCCAAAAAAGGTATTACTTTTAATAGTAATTTAATTACAAGTAATTAAAATTAAATGTAAAACTATAGCTGTGATTTTGGTTAATTCTTTTCTGTTTTTCGTTCTTGTAAGGACATGATTTTACCTACTGTGAGAAAGTTCAATGAATACAGACTGCATAAACAGTCAAGGTCTTCCTTTAGGATTTGGGGATATAGTTCTTAGGTAGAGTGCTTGCCTGGAATGCACAAGGCCTTGGCACCATCCTCAACACCACTAAAGATGTCCTCAGTTTTATCTTGCTGTGTGCCCTCTCCCCATCATGCAAGCTTTTCCACTTGTAAAAGTGGTAAAAAGTCAGATGACGCACACAGGTTTATATAGAAGTAGATGGGTTTTCAGGAGAATTGTTCTACAAATGACAATTTGATTGTATAGAAAGAGAAGTTTCCTTCCAACTAAAACACAGCTCTAATCTTACAGTGTAAATTAAAAAATAGCTATCACTTGACAGAATACTTTTACTGGCAAATTTTGCACCAACTGAATAAATGGACTCCTTTATTAGGGCTTAAGCTTTACTGACATCATAAACTGAAATGAATGTGTCTGAACCGTCTCGTGCATGTAATGACTGATTACTTCCAAATATGGCCATGAAAGCCACTTGCATTCAAAAACGCCACTGTACATGGGTTTAAGAACCTGCACCAGAGGAGAGTACTCATGGCCAGTGCGTAAAGCCAGGTCGTGAGCCTAGCCCATGGCTGGGATGTCACAGACCCAAGGAGAGAAGAGTCTATTACTACTGCTTTGCTGATTGTTCATGTTGTCAAACTCTCCTCTAAAGGCTTATGTTTATGCAGGATGGGTCCACGGAATACAGGGACACTCAAAAAGTAGTTTTAAATTTAAAAGCTCAATTTGGACACATTCAAATTGAGTCTCTGAATTGCCTAATTTAAAACCTTGTCATATAAACCTCATGGTAACATTGTAAAGATGGGGGAAACTGAGGCTATGTGACCGTAAATAATCCAAAGACACAGTCGTTAGATCCAGTTTGTCCAGATATCATTTCTCAGTGAGCTCTCCTGTCTACATTAGTCTACACACCATTCTGAATGTGTGACTGAACGAATGGGTGCCAGATCTGAATACAAACCATTCAAAACTTAAAAACAAATGTCCTTCTTGAGGGCTGGAGAGATGGCTCAGAGGTTAAGAGCACTGGCTGCTCTTCCAGAGGACCAGGGTTCAATTCCCAGCATCTACATGGCAGTTCACAACTGTCTGTAACTCCAGTTCTGGGGCCTTTGACACTCTCACACATACATACATGCAGACACAATACCAATGAACATAAAATAAAAATAAATTATTAAAAAAATTTATTTTTCTATTTTCTATGCCACAGCCTTCCTGATTATAATTGTCTTTCTCCTCCACTCTACATCTGTGTCACATGTCAAATTCCATTTTACTGTGATCAAGGTTCATCTATGGTGAAAATATTAGGAAATATAAACAAATGAAAAATAGAGACACAATTAGTTTGGCTTGTAATACTATGCACATATTTATATATGTATACACATACTTTTCTGTATATGTATACCTGACAGAGATGGAAAAGAGGGGGAGAGACAAAGAGAAGAATGGTGGGGGTAGATCTGGGGGTTCTTACTGGTGGGAGGAGGCTTCAGCCAAGTAATCCGGACTGTGTCCTGGGAAGATTTTATAGTTTCTTTCTTGCCTCATCCATACCCCATGGAAAGTGATGGCCTCACTGGAAGCAAGGCTTAGCAAGACTGCTTGCTCTCAGGTCACACACTCAGAACTGTGCCATGCGGCATATGTGGCAAAAGGAGTTTAGTTCGGATCCGAGTTACGGCACCAAAAAAAAAAAAAAAGGAGTTTAAAAATCCAGGCCCGGTCAGGAGGTGGCGGCACACAACTTTAATCCCAGCACTTGGGAGGCAGAGGCAGGTGGATCTCTGTGAGTTCGAGGCCAGTCTGGTCTATATAGTGAGTGCCAGGACAGGCTCTGAGGCTACATAGAGAAATCCTGTCTAAATAAATAAATAAATACCAAAAGAAAAAATCTAGGCAGAAATTGTAGGCGGAAATTCTGAAAATGGCTCTTTGCTTTTTTGAGACTTGCCGAGTAAAATGCTCTCCAACAGAGAGGAAAACCTGAGCCATGTTCCCATGGGCTGGGAGCTAGAGCAGTGGCAGTCCCTGAGCTAGAGACAGCAGAGCTTCCAGACTGTCGACTTTAGGTCGAGTTGTTTGGGCTAGACACTAAGGACTGCGCCAGAGGGAGAGTATCATTCTCCAGGATTGCTTGCAGTGGTGTGCTGTGGGGGATGGAACATTGCCCTGTAATTACAGTGGGGAGGCCTGTGTTCTTCAAGAGGTGCCGACTAGAATACCCTGGGGACACAGACAGACAATGGAGGGGGCAGATCAATAGTTTAGTGGGGACTTCCTTTGGATTATGAGCCCTGGAGCTCAGCACAAGGGGCTGAATGGTGATAGCAGATTGGGAAACATTGAGAAACAGCCATCCTTCACTGAAGGCCTGTCTGGGGGACTCCATGACTGTCAGCCACAGACAGAGGAAGACACGGACCCAGCCAAGTGCTGGGATGCAAAGCCTAGCACGCTCATTTCATTTCCGCCCACCATTCTTTGTTTGCGCACTGATAGCTTTTTAAACAACGTATCAACAACATTTTTATAAAAAAAAAAATGGTAGAAGCTATATGTAAAACAAGGGTCGGGCTTATAACTCAGTGGTAGAGGATTTGCTCAGCAGTTACTATGTCCTGGGTTCAATCGTTTGTACTACAAAAATAGCAAACGTAAATCAAAGAAAATATGTAAAGAAAAACAAAAATAAAAGAAAAATTTACAATCTTCTATAATCCTGCCTTCTACATATAACTTTTAACATTTAGTTCATTAGTTCATTTAGTATTTGTTTAAAATGGTTATTCTTTGCTCACATTAAAAAAAAAACAAAAAACACTGGGCAAAGTGACCTGCCCTATAGTCTCCGCACTTAGAAGGCTAAGGCAGGAAGATAGACTTCAGAGTTCACAGCCAGCCCATGTTACCACCCATGGTAAAAAAACAAACAAAATCAAACAACTTCTTTTGTTCCTTGGACATTATTTTACTGCTATTCAGGATGGATTGTTGAATCTGAATCTGCACTTTGAACTACTTGTTTTACTTGATTCAGAATGCTCTGCAGAGTTGGGATGAGGTTTCAATGCCCCATTCACCTTGCTCTTTTACTGTGCTGGTTTTCCTAAGCTGGACAAAATACATGAGAAAAAAAATACTGAAAGGGCTGGGTGGTGGTGGCGGTGCACGCCTTTAATCCCAGCACTCGGGAGGCAGAGGCAGGCGGATCTCTGGGAGTTCTAGGACAGCTTGTGCTACAAGAGCTAGTTCCAGGACAGGCTCCAAAGTAACACAGAAAAACCCTGTCTCAATAAAAAACAAATAAATAAGTAAGTAAATAAATAACTAATAAAATAAATAAAGATGAAGAAAAGAATACTGAAAGAAAAGAAAGGTTTATCTTGATTTTGAATTTCAAAGTTTGTAGATGCGTCCTGCTGCCTGCCAGCCTGTGGCTAGGCAGTGCTAGGCAGTGCGTCATGGTGGAAGTCAGTGATGGAGGAATAGACTCACAGTTAAGAAGGAAGAAAAGAAGGCATGCTGCCTCCTCCTTCTTGTGCCACTAGATAGGTCCAAGCCTACCACACATGATCTCTGGAGGATGATGCTGGGGGTATTTAAGATCTAAAGTGTCACTGAGTGAAAGATCCTGAGGAGAAGGCCACACTTGATGTGCTTACCACTTTCTCTGTGGCGACGAGCATTTCCCAGAACATGCGCAGTAATGCCGACTAAAGATCTGGCCTTCCAGCATTTTATTTCGCCAGAGATTCATGTGCAGCAATAAGAATATAAGCCTGGGAGGATAGTCCAGCATACTGTGACTGCCTAGCATGCTTTAGTCCTGGATTCCCTATCAAGCACTGAAAAAAAGAAAAGTCAGGAGATGGTGGCACATGATTATAACCCCAGCACTCAGGATGCAGAGGCAGGTGGATCTCTGAGTTCAAGACCAGCCTGATCTACAGAGTGATTCCAGGACAGCCAGGGAAACACAGAATAATCCTGTGTCAATAACAAACAAACAAACAAACAAAAAATAGGCAGGAAGAGAGAGAGAGAGGGAGATAGAGAGAGAGAGAGAGGAAGAAAGGAAAGAGAGAGCAGAGGGAGAAAGAGGTAGGAAGGAAGGAAAGAGAGAGAGAAGGGAGGAAAGAAAGGAAAGAAGGAAGGAAGAAAGAAAAGAATCTACCATATGACCTAGCTATACCACTTCTGGATGTTTCCCCAAAGGACTCCAAGTCTGCACAGTATGGTGATATTTGTATGTCAATGTGTATTGCGGCACTAGTCACTATGGCTAAGATACAGAACCAAACTAGGTGTCTGACAACAGAGGAACAGACAGAGAAAATACAGTTTATATATATGAAAGAATGTTTTCAACCATGAAGAACGAAGTTCTATTGATCACAGGAAAATAGAAGTAACTGGAGGCATAATCATTTAACCAAATTAAACTAGTCTCAACAAGACAAATATCACATGCTTCTCTCATTTTCATCAAATACATAAAATCATGAAGGGAGAAGCAAGACAGTCTGGGGAACAAAGAGAGCTCAATGGGACGGAAAGAAAAAGGAATTTTGGCTAATATGGGGGAGTATGTCAAAAGTATGTTATATGATTATGTTTTTATGAAAATTATCTTATGTAATCCTGCATAATGAGGTAAAAATGCTGTGATTAAAGCTTATCAGATCATGTGTTTCCTCATATGCCTCTAGAATTTTATATTATTTTGACTTTCAGGCAAGATGGTGAGAAAGGACTCAAGAACTCCCCACCCCCACACAAATGTGCACAGAAGGCAGGGTTGGCTGTAGACAAGGGGGAAAATTTCCCTAGTTATAGCAAAAGCGGAATAATGAAGGCAAGGATAGTTCAGTTGGTATTGGTGAAAGGAGGATGAGCTAGTCTCGTCTGCTGAACTGAAGGATATTGTCATACCTGAAGCAGGTCCAGGGAAGAGAGGTTGGGAAGGGGGAGTAAGTATCAAAGTGTTATGTGGAAGAATCAAAGAATTTTGAGACTGGCTCTTTCTATGGAATACACGCTGGCCAGCTAAGTGCTGGGTATCACGGGGATGTGCCTTCACCCTCTGTGAGAGAAGGAACATTCTGGTTCAAAGTTCCTTGGGGTCTTAGATCAGGAATTGAAAGGATCACCGCTGCCAGATGTGGGCTCCTCTGTCCTCAGCAGAAGTTCTTTTTCCTGTGACTGTGGATCAATAAAGCTTTAAAGGCTGAAGTAAGGAATCTTAGCCTAGTGTATATTAATTCCCTTCAGGGGGTCCAGGAATCCCCTAAACACATATGCTAAAGTAAGTTGTGCATTTTCTAGAGACTAGGTCTTTAGACCTTGTTAGATTTTCAAAAGATTAGGAATCACGGTTGAAACCAGGTTTTAGACCAGCCCGTGTTTCATAAACAAGACAAAACAGAAAAAACAGAAAATCCAAGCACTGTTGAAATGTTTGTCCCAGTGCCGTTCAGGAACGCCCCCCCCCCACCCCTGGGAACGCCCCCTACGCAGAGAATGCCCCTTCCCCCAGGTGCTCTCCGCTTTAGGCAGTACTCTCATTATCTTGTGAATTACCTTACATAGAAGTCCCTTTAGGTAACTTAGCAACGAAATACTTGTGGTGGAATTTCATGACAACCTGCTCCTGTTTACACCACTGACTCAGCACCGGTCACCTCAAATATTCATCATAATTACTACAGGGAGAAGAGATGAAGAGATGGTGTTTTTGCTTAAAAAAAAAGCCACTGTCAATCACCACCAGCATGGAATGGAGATTCAGGCCTTCATTTAATCAAGCTCTTTCTTACCCACAGACGATGTTGTTTCTCAGCCTTGCCAATGCTGGGGATGGGAAATCCATGAAATTTCTCCCCAATATACCATGCACACTTGCCCCAGGGATCTATAAACTTGCTAGTTCTTCCTTAAACAGCCCTTTTGAGTGTTTTAGTACTTAGTGCCAACCTGGTAGTTGAAAATAGAGCCTTGTTTTCCTACCTGGGCATTACAGCAGGCATTGAAGACATTTTTACCCCTGGGCTTTGTGGTAGCATCAGAAATGGTGGCTGGATTGCTTGTGTCTTAAGTACTCACCAGGGGTGTATATGGAAGACATAGGAAGACAGCTTTTCATGATTTCCTTCTGATTTGTCCATGCATTCTAGATCTCCAAATATAGGTGGAAGGATTTGGCAGCGAATCGCTAGATTAAAAATAGGTATGACAAAAAGAACAAAGTTGGGAAAGTTACAAAATAACAGTGACCACGTAAAACACTCACATTTCTGAATGTACCATCCCATGAAGCACCCTTGAGTCTCAACGTCCCTTCCTCTGGGATGCTCTGGCTCTCTGGCACATGAGTCTGAAGAGCTTCTCTATGGGAAGCTCCAGGGATCAGTCTACCTTTTCGGCTCTGTGACTGAGCTGAACCTAGTTGCTTTCTCAAAACCCCTACCTTCATTTGGACAATTTACTTCAGGGAAGTACCCCCCCACCCCAGGCAGTGCGAACTGACACACTCTGTTTTGATGGGGTGGGGTTCTTGGGGGCGTCTTAACCCAGCACCCCAGAAGAATCCAATTTTATCTTTACATTTTAAGTCACTGTTGAATTCTACAGCTTACCATATCACTGCATATTTTATTTAAAAATAAAACCAATTTCTATTGAAATTAGGAAGTAGCATTTTATGAAGTCACTCCATGTTTGTCAGTGGCTCCAAGGACCTTTTGGTTGGGTTCAAACTGGGCTGTTTTTCTGTTGACTTGAAAAGTGTTAGCCCCATTCATTTGCGGTTGAAATAAAGTGTATTTGCAGGACAGACTTCAATTTCATTCCGTAGTGTTTTCTTTTTTTCGGATGTTTGTATCTTGATTCCACAGAGGATAGTGAGTTATGTTTTCTATTCATTTCCTTCTTTGAGGGGCATTCTTTTAGCTACAGGAATGGCAGGAGACTCGCATAGTTGAAAACATACCTAGAATGGATTAGTTAACCATCAAAGGCCAGTGTGTGCTCAGGAGGGGGTTAGATCTGTGCTCATCTGCAGCGCCTCTTCTGCTGTCTCAGAGGAAGTGCATAGTTTGCCTTTAATTGACTATTTTTCTCATTCTGTTTTCATTCATGAGGGAGGCGATAGAGTCCTGGAGATATGATTCCTAGGAGGGTTAAGGAAATTGAGGCAGAGATTCGTCCCAGGGAATCACTGATAAGTAGCTTGCTTTCCTGATACACATTATCTTTCAGTGAGGGGATGTTGTATAGGGGTGAAAATTCCTTTCTGATATCAAGCTTTTCTTCTACTAAAGGCTAGCTAGGAGATTTGTCACAAGGGCCCTGGCCTCTGTGGACCTTAGTTTCATCTATAAAGCGGAGATAATAATACTTATTTTGTAAGGTGGTTGTAAAGACTAAAGGAGATTATGTTTGTAAAATGCCAGCAAGGTTGGCACGTAATAGGTAAAACATCAACACTCGTTAACTTGGGGCTGTGGTATTTCTCAGGGGTTGGAGCACTTGAATTGCCTGCATCCTTGAGGCCCTGAGTTTTTGATCTGGTGTCACAGAGAGATAGAGAAAAAAAAACAGAGAGACTGAAAGAGACAGAGAGACAGAGATATTGACTCATGAACCTTTTTCTCCACGCTGCAGGGAAAACATCTTTAAAGAAAGAAATGAAAGTTATCAAGATTCAATTGCAAAGTTTGTTTTGGTAGGACAATTATAGCGGCCGAGGTTCTCTGCACCTGGAAAAGTCATTAGGCATCGGCTCCTTTAATTAACTTGTGTTACAGAGAAGGAAACAGGCCCAGAGAGGGTGATGATATGCCCAAGGCGTCAAGGTGACAGAAACCCCAGTAAGGACGCTCATAATTAAGACAGGAACATGTCTTTTAAGCAACCTTTGTTTTTACAAAAACGTGCTTATATGATAATGGTTATAAATCAATTATATTTAAGATGATACCAGAGTAAAATTACACAGGTGGGATCCTTTAAAATTAAAAGGCAATTTACATTTTAAAGACACCAAGATGCACAGATTATCAACAAAATATTAGCATATATAGCCATTAAAATGTAAATCACATTGCTAATCTCTCTCACACTGGAAAAAAAAGTAAATGGGTTATCAAAATATTTGGGGGGATGTTAAATGAAATTTCACTTAAATTGCATCTAGACCTTTTCTTCCCCTTACCCAAGATTGCTTTGGTCTGTCTACCATAAGAACAAAAATAATCTTAATACATAGATAAGTGCTCATCTTCCTAACACTACAAAAGAAACATTTGTTCTTCCAGATAACTCTTAAGCAAACTGCTGTCAAAACAATTAGTGTTATTTTTCTATTATCTCGCTATTTGAGAGTAAATAACCATTCATGAATATGTTAATTATCTTGTAGGTGGGGGAGATAAGGAAAGCTCCAGGTCTCCAGAAGCCAGGAGAGATGATCAATTGCACACAAAAGCTGGAGAAAGAAAGGGTCCTGGGCTGGATCAGGAGTGGCCACACTTTACCTTAGCTGGGCAGAGATCAGTTCAGCTTGGCTAAGTGGAAAGAGAAACAAGAAAGAAAGGACCACATTTTGCTAGAACTGACCACGGCTAAACCTTCATGTGTGTCCTGTGGCTGCGGAGATGCTCTCACAGCTAGCCAAGCACTGGCGAGTTTTAGTGACAACAAAGCTCTTTGACTTGGCCCACTTTACAAAACATGGCGTTTTCAAATGGCCATTTGTAAAGAATTTGAGGAGTGAGGACAAGCTGCTGTCACCTAGCAGAGCTAGTTTATCTCCGACACACTGGGCAGGGCTGTGTTTAGTACAACCAACCGCTCTTTAAATAAGCGGACGTTAGGCTCCAGCTACCTTCGGTAGTCACACTCAAGTTTGGGACGCGTTGAATATGCCTTTTGAAATCTCCAGCACGGGATTCCTAACCATCCAGAGTGGTTAAATGTTGTGCTGAAAGGGAACACATTTGGCAGGGGGCGGAGGTGGGGGCAGGGAGAACCCACTGAAAGTGCTTTCTCTTCCTGTTTCGAAGGCGCAGGATGTATTTTTCCATATTCAATATTTTGAAAAAGTTCAACACGGCTTTGTGTCAGATAATTAAAATGTAAATTTCACTATCTATGCTTTTGCTTTGTGGTGTTTTTTTTTAGTACGTTTAAGTCAGTTGTCTTTTAAAACATGTGGTCAGCTGTTGTATTCACATATGGTCAAATGATCAAAGTCTGACCTCCTCTCTAATTGTCCCCACGCTACTCGTCTGCTCTGTCCGTGATCAAGGCCTCAGCAGGTGATGAGAAAGGCATGAGAACATGCTGGAAGGAGAATGAGGCACCGAGAGGCCCGAGCAGAGAGAAATAAAGACTTCCAGTACATCACCCTGACAGTAAAGAGCCGAGGAAAAGTGACGTCTGGCTACGAGCGCTTATATATTTTTTTGTTCCCTAATCTGCATACATTTTTCCCTAGCGAAATGCAAATGGAGCCAGGCTGCTCTCGGAGACGGAGCCCCCCACTTCTGCCTGCCGCAGTTGCAGGCGCAGCCGAGGGGTTGCATTTGTTTATTTGCCTCAGGAGAAGCTGCTAAGTCCCACAGTTTATAGTATTTCACATGTTTGTGGAAATCATTGCAATTCTTTTCACTTCTGCTTGTCATTGTTTGCCCAGAGTTCACTTTGCCAGATGGCGCTTTATTGTCACTAGTGGTTACACCTCGCTATTGGATCAGTTCAAGACCAAATGGTGTGAAGAGCTTTCATACTTAGCGGATTTAGCCAAACATCCATTCTGTGCTTTTCAGGCCACTGGAGCACTAATTCATAAGCGAGCCGGCTGACCTGGGAATGGAGGGAGGGGAAAAGCACCCAGGTCTTTTTCTACCCTAAATTATGAATTTGTCTCCTATTTACTGACCAAATGGGAAGGCCCGATAATTAACCAGGGGTGTCTTGCACGAACATAAATAAGATGCTAGCGAAGGAGTGGGGGGTGTGGCTCTGAAAGGGGGTGTGCCACGCCACAAAACCAGAAGCCATTCTTTTGTGGAACATCTTCATTCAGTAGTGTGTGTTCTTTCATTGTTGGGATTGTTGGTATTTTCCTATCAAAGTTGCTGGACCTGAAAATACTTTCAAACGTGGATTTCTTTAAAATGTGAACACGTCTGTCAACGTCGGGAAGATCTTAAACACGATGTCTAAGATTTGGAGATTCCGTTTGTCTCATGTGATTGATAATAAAGGTGGGGGGGGTCGGAAAGATTCTGAAGGGGTGGTTCACTTTTATGCTTTAGGAAAAACTGCGGGAACCCGAGCTGAGCAGCCCAGTGCCGTTTGTTAACGCCACTGCGGCACTTGCCTCGAATCAATGAAAATCTCTCAGTTGCTACCCTGAGTTCTGGAACTTGTCTCGCTTTCTGCATCAAATCTGAATTAGTGACTACAAAGCTGAGGCCCCGGAATCAAAGAGAGGGGCAGCAGGGAAAGGGTTAAGGAAACAGTGACTCAATTGCTCTGCCCCAGTTGGTTTCTTATTAAATATGGAGCCCTCAGTTGTCGTAGTTTTCTTTTTCCTTGGGATGGGAGTATAGCTTTACCTCAACTATTCAAAGTGGTGTTGAAAGGACAAAGAAAAGCGGTGATGTGAAGAGGGAGGGTCTTTGGCAGAAGGCAGGTGCTAAGGGATTTAGAGGTTATTATAGAAAAAAAAATCCCTGAAGCCCTTGGTGCAATGCCTTGCTGTAGTAAGAAAGGCAAACAGGATAATGGATCGTATCAACAGAGGAGCAAACCCAAATCAAAAGGCGTGCTCTTGTTACTGTACGGCCTGATATTGTCCTACAAAGAGCTGGTTGGTGTTAATCAAACACCGCCCGGCTGCCTAATCACCTTGTCCTCAGAAAGCCCATTGTCATCCTGGACAAGGGGCAGTTCACAGAGCGCCAGGGAGGATGCAGGTTTTCTCCTTCATATATACAGTACACTGGGGGCACAATGCAAAATTATGTAATAATCATATCCCCAGGGGCTTGCGCTAAACAGAGGGAAGCCCCAGCAGTGGGGATCGCAGCAGCGCTGCTTAGGAAAAGTAAGCACAGCTGGGAGGAACAAAGCGCCAACTGGTGGTCCACTGTTTTTTCCTCACCACGTTTCTGGACTTCGGCACTTTGCTATGCTAAGTGGGCTACTGAGTAATTGGACCTACCCCTACGGAGGGGAGGAGACTGAGAAAGCGGGAAGGACAGAGTGCGAGAACCGGAACTGTTGATCTGAGTAGGGATTATGGTGGGGGTGGGGAAGAGGTAGGGGTTAAGAGATTTGGCTTTCTCTCAGTTTCTGGAAGCAAAACAATGAGGTAGGCAGAGAGCACTGGTTTTAACATTAACCCGGATGTTTTTGCGTTTTTCCTGTGGATGTCGGAGGAAACCGGGTAAATAATAAATGTCTAGCGTTACTTGTTTGGGCTTCTGTTTCCTCATCGGAAAAATGCAGACGAGGCTATGTTCCATTTGAAATCTAAATTCCCTTCAGGGAACTCAGACTCTTTGGGAGTCTACATCCTCCTGCTGTTTTGATGTCATCTGTGAGGGAGGCGAGGGAGACAGTGTTTAGGAGTGGGAGGTGTGTGTAGTAAGCAGAACAGCTTTATTGTAGAGGCTTCAATAGACTTTAATCAATTCCCCTATAGAATTAGAGGGAAAAGCTGAAATTCTTGCCTGGTCCACATGGCATTCCTTTCTAGCAGGCCGGCGCAGAGAGGCTAACTGACAAAGAGATTTTCCTTTAGCCACTGGCTGAAGAAAAGCCAAGCAACTAGTCAGAAGTTCAGAGCACTTAGGATGTCCAGCTGTTTTAGAGTCTGCCCCTCACTGTTCTGTCTCCTTCAGACATTCTTGTCTGTTTGGTCAGTGTGGCTGAAGCCGATCAAATTCTTTCATCGGCTCACCATTGGCTATTGAGTGATATATTGGCACCAGTTAAAATTTGACCTTCTTAGTGACCCTCTTGCGAACATTAATTGTGCAGAAACTCTTTCTCCTTCAACCACAGTGTCCTCTTGAAATGACCATTCCCTAAGGGCAGAGCTTTTTCCTTTCTCTTCTTTAACTGTGAAAATTAATTTTTTAAGATTTATTTATTCTGTTTTTCACATCATGTATCTTGATCCCATTCATCCCCTTGTTCCTTCGAATCTGCACTCCACCCCTCCACCACCCCCCACAACAAAGCAAGATTCAAGAGGAAAAAAATGGAGAAAATAAAATAAGAAAAATAGAAAAGGGGAAGGAATTATGTCATGGAAGTTGCAGTGTGACCCAACAAGTCACTCTGTATACCCATTTGTCCATCCATCTCTACCAGAAGGTGTTCATTGCAAAGAGTCTCTGGCCTAACCAGAGGCCCCTAAACTCCGCAACACATTAGATACTGGGCTTCCACTAGGGCTCTTCCTCAACACCCCACTGGTGGCCTATGCTGTGGAGATCCTGCAGCTTTGGGTCTGCGGGCCAGGTCCCTTCATGTGAAGAGCAGAGGTTTCTAAGTGATCCACGTTCACTCCAAAGTTTATCTTGTACAGTAATCCAAGGATTGCGGGAGAAAAGAATTCCACATTGCCAACAGAAGCTCTGGGAAGAGCTTACTTTTCACAGTGATTTTGCTACAAGATCCCTAAAGAGAACCTTTTGAACTTCCACGAGATACTTATCTATCATCAAAAATGAAGCAAAAGCAAACCAAACAAAACACAGCTAAGTTGGCAGAAAACAATGGATTTTGTTTAAAAACTTTGATTCCATGAGAAAGAAAAGTAAATTTTCAGATATAAATATCCATACCAAGGTAAGCAGCAACGGTCACCTGACTTTCAATCTGACTGATGACTAAAGATAGAATCCCTTTATTTAAGAAGAAATCCCATGAACAAGCACTCCTTACAGAGCCACAAGCCAGTTTTATACAATATTGTACACTCACTTTAAAAGCCACCAGTTTATGGTGTCGTGTGCCTTTGGTAGTATTAGGAAGAAACTGTCCTGCCTATGGGAATGTCTAGAAGGACACATTTTATTTTTAGTGAACTATAGGATTGCAAAACCCAAAGGGCCAGTGGGAATTGTCTTTGAAATTCCTGTCACCAATGCAGCTAACCAATGTAGCTAACCGGGGAGAAATGATTTCTGTTTTACTTTACTCACATTCTCCCCCTTTTCCCACTTCTGTTTGAGACACGGTCTTGTTATGTAACCCAGGCTATCCTTGAGCTCACTGTGTCGCCCAGGCTGGTCTGGAACTCACGGTGATCCTCTTGCCTCAGCTGGGATCAGAAGCAGGCCTCATGATTCCCTCTTTCACTCACACACTAACACTAACACGGAGGGGATGGTGTAAGCACGTGAGGGAAACAAGGCTCGAGGAAGACATGGGATATCTTTCACTGCCGGTCCCCATTATCACACTGAGATAGCCTCTCCCACTAAACCAAAACCTTGTGGATGAAGTAGTTCCAGGCCCATGCAGCCAGGCCTGGCTTCTTACGTGGCTATTGGGCATTTGAACTCAGGTCCCCGTGCTTGCAGAGGAAGTACTCTTACCCACCGAGCCACACCCACAGCCCCTAAGAATAATAAATACTTTGCTTTTTAGGAAGGCCACGGTCGTGGGTTTGGAGATCTGAAGACTGACTGCCACATCTGTGCTGTGTGTGTGCGCATGTTCCAGCACAGGCGATATGGGGTAGCTTCGGTCCCCTGGACTTGGAAGGTAAGGAAGTTTTTTTTTTTCCTAGAAATTTTCTTTTTATGCTTTGCTTGCAAAGAGAAACAAACGAACAAACACTAAGCTTGGAGCCAGGTAGATTTGAGACTGCATTCCAGCTTCCCTGCTTTGTAGCCGTGTGGCCTTGGACAAGTCACTTAGAGGCCCAAAACTTCATTTCTCAAGCCAAAGGATTGGCATTCCCTCCTCCTTTCAGAGTCTGTGAAAGAAATTGGTCATGATCTCATCTTGGCAGTTAAAGCAACAGCCAGACATAAAATGCTAGGTGCAGAATACAGAACTTCCTTTTTGGTTCTATTTTTTGCTTTCTGAGTTAAGAAAAGATGTGGAAATAACCCTGCAGGGTGGGGATGCCGCCTAGTAGGCAGAGTGCTTGCCTAGCATGCAGGGAAACCCAGGGTTTATGGTCTTCAGCACTGCAGAAACCAGGCCCTGTGATCCACACACACCTGTAATCCCTGGAGGCAGGAGATTCAGAAGTTCAAGGTCATCCTTGACTATGTAGCAAATTTGAAAAGAAATGGCAATTAAAAAAATTGAATGTGTTGATGTGTCTCTATAGCATTTCTAATGCTAGTCCCACTTCTCTCACGGTAAGAGTAACGGTGTGAGGAGTGTCAGCACAGGACCGGTCCCAGATGGCCATGGAGAGGACACCCAAGTGGCGCAGAGAGTCCCGGTGTCTGCGGGAAAGGGTTCTTTGGTCAGGACAGTATAAAATGTGCTAGTCCACTCAATGCTCTCTTTCTGCAGCTCCGGAAAGTCTGATGCTGAAAGGGAAAAGGCTTCCACACAGCAGGGTATCCAGAAAGTCGAAGACCTAGCCACCTCAACGACTGGGTCAGCTCGTGGCTGCCTTCACTGCACTTGGCATTATGTGTTTGGGGAACTCCAGCAGTCTTTCCTAATACCTGCACTGGGAATATGGAAAGGGTCTGTGTAATCCTGCAAAAGCACTTTGCAGAGACATGATTTATTTGAGTTCGGACTTACACATTGAAGTAGTTGTGCGGCTCTTGCTCTTGCCCTTTCTCGTTCCATTTTGCCTCTCATAACAGTATGTGGTTTCCAGGATGGAATTGATGACACCACTAACCAGCCACATGATAATATTATAGCGTAGGAATGTACTCTTCGATCAACGTGGTAATGGTTTCAGAGCTCAAGTTGTTCAGAACAAAAGCACTTGATAAATTCAAAGTGTTATTGTTCTGGTATTATCTAGATAGACATTTTTGTAAATATTCCCATTTTCAGGCTTCATCTTCAGATGCCTGCAAATATTCACTTGCATTTACTGAACGATGCTTTGATATAAGCCTGGGAAAGCAATGGGGTAGCCTAGGATGTATCTGACCCGACTTGGTATCTTCAGCTAACTGGAAGTAGTTGCAAATATGGGACTATGGCATCAAAACAAAACTCGGAGTATTTGGCGACATACCTTTCATGGGAGAGAGTCTTTATTGGGCTTCCCACTTTTATCTTCAAATGAAGTGAATTCCTTTGGACAGTGTGTGTTTGTTCATCTCATCCAGGATCAATGAAGCAACAGTCAAAACCAGCAAACACTTTACATTAGAACATGAGTTGCCAGATTGCCTCCTTTTAAGAAGCGTCTGAGTTTTTAGGTCACCTGCACTTCTTACAGTTCCACACCTTTAATACAAGGTCAGCAAAGATGACGAGGAAAGCGGGGAATACAGAGGAATCCGCCCCTGCCCAAAGGTGGTGAAAGCCTCCTTTGCCACTCATGAAAGTGGGATCCTGGAGACCGGAAGCAACTACTCAGAAGATGCTCACCAAAGAGTCTGAAAAGGCAGCAGGGAAGCAATCACTAGCTTGGCTTCACCGGGTGCCAGGTGCTGAGCCTGGTCCATTCGGAAATACTATCCCCATGGCAATGCTATGTAGTCAGGTATAGTAGTAAGAGCGGCGGGGCTGCATCCCCAGCACCCCGGCCGCCTTCCAGCTTATGCCCCGAAATAAGAACACACAAATTGTTTCATTTAAACACTGCTTGGCCCTTTAGCTTTAGCCCTTACTGGCTAATTCTGATATCCCGATCAACCAATCTCTAATAATCTGTGAGCACCAGTCTTACCGGGAAGATTCTAGCCTACGTCCATCCTGGGTCGGAGCTTCATCGCGTGTGTCTGCCTGGGAGCGGGGCATGGCGTCTCTCTGAGGTGTCCGCTCCCGAGAGGAGAGCTGTGGAGTCTGAGCTCACTTCCTCTTCCTCCCAGCATTCTGTTCTGCTTACTCCACCCACCTATGTTCTAACCTATGAGGGCCAGCCAAGCAGTTTATTTTTTTAAACAATGACCTTCCTCCATTACACACAAACTGTATTCTTTTAAACACTGCTTGGCCCATTTCTATCTAGCCTCTTCTAGGCTAGCTCTCGCACCTGGACTAGCCCATTTCTAATAATCTGCTGTAGCCCACGAGCTGGCTTACCAGGAATTATCTTAACCTGCGTCTGCCTGGAGTGGGAGAATCATGGCGTGTGTCTGCCCAGGAGCCGGGAGCATGGTGTCTCTCTGAGGCATCTGCTCCTGAGAGGAGAGCTGTCGAGTCTGAGCTCACTTCCTCTTCTCCCAGCATTCTGTTCTGCTTACTCCACCCACCTATGTTCTAACCTATGAGGGCCAGCCAAGCAGTTTCTTTATTTTTTTTAACCAATGACCTTCCTCCATCAGTCAGGGTTGTTTGTTGACTCGTAATGTTTAATTCTTTTTGTGTGTGCAGCGATGGAAAGTGACCCCGCGTGCTTGTCTTTGCTAGATAGACTGAGACAAAATTTGAACTAAATCATATTTTTGTTTTCCTTTTTTTGGGTAGTATCTCACCAGGTAGCCCGGGATGGCCTTAAACACATGATTGTTTTTTTCTCAGCCTCTTGAGTGCTGGGATTACAGACTATCTGTCTAGCAACAAATTTCTGCAGGCTTGTATTTATTTGAGAGAAGACATCACGTTTTCCAGGATGACTTTGAACTGTGTATGTAGCTAAGGATAACCGTGAGCTCCTAATCCTCCTGCTTCCACCTCTGGAGTGCTGGGACTGCAGGCAGGCACATCAAGCCTGGTGCATGTAGCACTGGCGATAGAGTTCAGTGCCGTGAGTGCTGGGCAAGCAAGCGCTCTAATAACTGACCTCCATTCCCAGCCTAGGTTTTCCAACAGTCTTCTCTGCCCAGCTTTTCTTCATTTGCAGCAGCCTCATGAACGATTTGCTGCTTATGAGTAGGACTATATCCCCATCGTTGCGGTACCATTTACATGTTTTGATTTCCAAACACAAATTCCAGTCTGGGGTGGGAGGGCAGAAAACACTGCTACGGCCGGAATAGGACACAAGATAGGAGGGAAGAGAGAAAGCTAGATCTTGTTTGTGATCGGGATTTAAAGTCTAGCCTTATCGTTTCTAGTTGTGCACACTTGGATAAGGATCTTAACCTCCTTCAGCCGTTGCTTCCTTAGCAGGAAAACAGGCATACATACGCTAGTACTCACGGGGCGAGCAAGCTAGCTCGGTGGGTAAAGGGGCCTGCTACAACGCCTAATGATCTGAGTTGAGTCCCAGGCCCCACATGGTCCAAGGGGGTGAACCAACTCTTGCAAGTTGCCCTTTGATGTAGACAAGCATGCGCCGCCCACCTCCCAGTTGCACACAAAATAAAAGTTTTTTAAAAAAAGTAATAAAAATATAAAATGGTACTCATCTTATGGGGTGATTGTGAACTTCACTGATAATGCCAGAAATGTCTCCAGTCTCAGGGCCTGACACTCAGGAAAAATTCTTTGTGGTTGCTTTTATCTCCGGAGGACTCTATGTTCTGAGGTATCAGTGGATGTTCCCAGGCAGAAGTACGGATTAGCAACTGGGAAGAGGGCCTGACAGGATTAGCTCATTTGAGTCAGGGCACACATATAACTAAAGGGATAAAAGACATCCAAAGTCTGGCATTCCAAATTCCTCTTCCGAAGAGCCTTGGAGTTTCCCTGAGATGGACTAAAATGGTCCATGCTCACTGTAAAGAATGGAAGCCTGTTCAGTTTGAGGAGGGCAGAGTTAAAACAAAGTTAAAATTATAGAAGGGGAAGATGATGCAGGCCTGTAATCCCAGTGTTTGGGCGATAGGCACAGGAGGCGCAGGAGTTCAATGTCATTCTCAGCAACATAGCAAGTTCAAGACTAACCCGGGATATACCAGACCTTGTCTTAAAATGTTCTTTAAATGATATTTTTCCATAAATATTATAATATTAACCATTTGGTGTTTGCTACTGTTCCTTCATTTATCCAACTCACAGATACTGTTTCTTTGTTTTATTTTGTTTTCCTTTCTTTCTTTTTTATTATTACTTAAAAAAATACCAATCCAAATTCCCACTTCCTCCTCTCCTCCCATTCTCCTCCCTCTCCCTCCACAGACCCTCCCCCCACCCCTCCAACCCTAAGGGAGTGCCATGTACCCCACCCTGTGGAAAGTCCAAGGCCCTCCCTACTACATCTAGGTTGAGCAAGGTTTACATCCAAAGAGAATAGGATCCCATGAAGCTGGTATATGCAGTAGAGACACATCCCAGTGTCACTATCAGGGCCCCTTAGTCTGCCCCAGCTGTCAACTCCCTTCAGAGGGGCTTCGTTGTTTCCATGCTTGTTCACTCCCAGTCCAGTTGGAGTTGGTGAGCTCCCATTAGCTCAATCAAACTCTCTCAGTGGGTGAACCCCTCATGGTCTTGAATTCCTTGCTCATACTCTTACTCCTTCCACTCTTCAACTGGATCTTGGGAGCTCAGTTCAGTGTTCCAGTGTGGGTCATTGCCTCTGTTCCCATCTGTTGTTGGACGAAGGTTCTATAGTGATATTTAAAATAATAATCAGAGCCAGGCAGATTGTGGCACACGCCTTTAATCCCAGCACTCAGGAGGCAGAGGCAAGCGGATCTCTGTGAGTTCGAGGCCAGCCTGGTCTACAAGAGCTAGTTCCAGGACAGGAACCAAAAAGCTACGGAGAAACCCTGTCTCGAAAAATCCAAAAATAAAATAAAATAAAATAATCATCAGTCTAACTACGGGGTAAGGTAAGGTCCATTCAGATACCCTCTCCTCTATTGCTTAAGGACTTAGCTGGGGACATCCCACAGATACTGTTTTATCTGTACCATTTATCTGTATCACTTGGCGGGGAGTGGAGGACAACAGACAAAGACGACAAACACACCCCTGATCTTGTGGGACTTACATTCTAGTGGGAGAAAAAGATGATAGAAATGGTTAATTTATAACATACACTGTAAGTCAATGATGAAGACTAGGGAGGTAACATAGTGAGCGAACGGTCACAGGGATCAAGCAGTAGAGATGTGTTTTAGAACGTTTGATGGGAAGGCACTGTTGAGTGGGTGACATTTCATCTGAACAAATGGAGAAGTTGGGGGGTCCCACATGGAGAAGATAACAAGTGCAAAGGCCCCGAGGAGGAAATTTTTAATTATGTTCAAGAAGTTAAAGGACTCCGGTGTCAAGAAGAATGAGGGAATGGGAGAGAGTGGAGATAGAGAGGGAGGGGGGAAGGGATGGGAGAAGATGAGATGAGGCTTTCAATCCATGGCGATGAAAGAATGAACAAGAGATCAGCAAGTAAGGATGACAGAAGATGTACAATTATTGAGATGACTTCTTTTATTTTGAAATGATTTATTTTTATTTCATGTGCACGGGTGTTTTGCCTGCATGCCCATCTATGTGAGGGTGTGGATTCCCTGGAACTGGAGTTGCAAACAGTTATGAGCTTCCATGTGGGTGCTGGGAATTGAGCCTAGATCCTCTGGAAAAGCAGCCAGTGCTCTTAACCACTGAGCCATCTCTCCAACCCTAAGAGATAACTTCTAAGACAAGTGGTTTTTGCTGTTGTAAGATGGAAACATGCACATATATAATAAAGCCAGCAGTTTTGTTGGTAAACATAGGTACCACTGTTTTATTTCCCTCCACAAAGGTCTTCATGCTGTCGAGCAAGTCTCTCTGCTACTTGGCTACATAGAAGAACTACAGCTAGCAAGTAGCAAAGCTACAAGTGGAAAGTAGACTTCCTGGGTTCACGGCCAAGGTTCTTATTCTTTTTCTTCCTGTTGCAGGCATACTGCACATTGTAGAATCTCATAGGGTCAGAGCTAGAAGTGGAAAATCCTACTTCTAAAGATGGAGAAATTGAGGAAAAGTGACCAGCCCAGGGTCAGCCTGAGTAGCTGTTGTACTAAGACTGGAGATCAAGTCTTTGAACCCATCTTCAAGATCAGCAGATTTTAGGACAAAGGCAGACTTTACACAAAGCTGTTGTTTGAGGATCTGCCTGGAAGCAAGGAGATCTGGAACCTTGGGTCCAATGCTGTGTTGATGTTCGGATAGGAAGTAACAAAAGACTGTTGCCTTATAGATGGTGCAAACAGAAAGGGCCTGGAATTAAAGGGGTCCCTGTGTCTTTCAACGTCTGAGAGTGTGGATAGAGCTTGTGAGTTTAAACTGTCAACAGTTTTGAACTTCCCAAGAAAAGACCACCCACAAACTTTGTGTGTTTTCTGATTGATTTCTTTCTGTCTTAGGTGCTGTGCACATGTGTCTGGAAATGGGTTTACTGGGCAAACGCCACACTGGTGAATATTCTTGCTGTGTCGGCTGAGCTCATGATTTCTTGCTGGCCCAGTGTGCTGCTGACACCCTTCTTCTGCGATGAACGAATCTAAGGAGAGCATACAGCAGAAAGAGAGAACCCTGCGATAACCTTCCTGGGCCATCAAGTTATAGAGCCTACATGTCCAGCAGAAGGACTTAACATTGTAAGTCAAAGTGCCCTTGAATATCATCGAATCCAACTTCCTCCCCGGAGACAGAGGGAATACTAAGTTCCACAAAGCAAAAGTGGCCTGTCGTGCTTGTGACACGTGAGACTGAGCTCTCTGTCCTACATACTGGAGACTACACTTAGATGCCAGTCTGTAGATGGATTTCAGGTAAGCCCCAGGGCTCATTTGTCATTACCATTTGGTTAGCATTAGTAACTTGTAATTAATTAATATCATTTCATAGGCAAAGAAATGGGTGAGGCACTTCCGAAATCTTGTCTAGAAAAGGGCTGTGATCAGTTTCTCAGCCAAGCTAATTTTACTCATGGTTTGGCGGGTACCAACTTAGGATTCGTACCAACTGGGTTCTACCATAGCCTGCTGCTATGGAGAACATGTCTGATGTTCCGTAGTTTGAGATTTCATCTGACTTTCTGGATCCTCCTCCACCAGTGGGTGGGCACTTGGAGCTCGAACCCGTGCGTTCTTTTCTTCCTCTCTCACAGAAGCTGGTGAGGCAGACATGACACAGCTCACCAAGCCCACATCTGCAGTCGAGATGCTGGGAACCCACGGCTGAGGCAGCTGTGAGTCCTTAGACATGTGTTAGGGCTGGTGGCTCAGGGCCAAGTGAAATCCCAGGCTCAGATCATGTGGCTACCCTCTGTAAAAGTTGGCCGGCTGAAAGAATGCAAGACAAAAATCAGAGCTGCTCCCATGCCTTTCCCTGCTGCAGTTGGTACAGGGCTGAAGTTCTCGCTCCCTCAATCCCAGCTCCAGTAGGGAGCTCCTTTAATATCATTCGGAGCCCCTGACACCTGGTTTTGCCATTTGTAAGCGCTCATGACTCATGGCCACACTGCGCTCGCCCCTCAGATGAGAGTCGCTTTCGCAGCTGGATGGTGCCTGTGTGTGCCGGTGGATTGGCTGCCCTTCCAGAAGGGAGTAAAAGGTGCATGGTTTAGGTGTTGTCTCGGCCATCAAGAAAGAGTGCAGACTAACAGAGCTGCTCTGCAGAAACTGAAATGGAGCCCCACTGCTTCTGGGAAAATGTCATCCGGTGGCCATCCACTGAAGTGCCTGAGCTCAGGGGATATGAAACACACTCGTGGTGCTTTTCAATGCCCTTTGTTAAGACAGCGGACTGTCTACAGACAGACAACTCGACTGCCTATTTCTTTATGAAAACTACTGCCCAAACGGGAGGGAAGAGGGCATGGAGGCGGGGAGGGGCTTGGGACTGACAATACTTCATTATTTCCAGAGTACTGCAATATGTTCTCCTTTAGCAAAGGCAGCGAAGCTCTGATAATGTGATTCTGGATTTCCTGGAATGTTGTGGCTCCGAGAGGGAGAGATTAAAGGCAGCAATGGCACAGTGCTAAGGGTCAGGGCTTTTATTTTATATAAAAGCACCATTTAGTTACAAATATGGACTGAATGCATAGGGGAAAAAAAAAAGCAGAGGATTGCATTTCCGTGCATCAAAATGGAAACACGCTCACTCACTTGGCTGTGATTTCTATTATCTGAAAACCACCGAGAGTCCCTCCTCATAGCGCTTGTCCTGAAAGGCTCACCAAGTGAGGGCAGGAAAGGTGTGCTGCCAGTCATTAGGTGTTCAGCTGGAGAAAAGAAAGAGCCCCTGCACGATGCTAACCTGGGAAACTCCTCCAGGGGTGGAACACACGCCCATGCTCAGTGCTCTGGGCTTGAACATGTTTCTTCAATTACTGATCAGGGTGTGTAAACGAGAGCCATAGGCCAGACATAATTTATGCAGATTTGCCCAAGTTTATATAGCACTTTGTTATTCAACACAAAGGCAGCCACCATAGCAACCTCCGGCTCACAAAATGCTTACAGTACCTCGGAGAGGCAGATCAACCCCTCGCAAAGATGTCTGAGGACACAAATGTTCCGCAGCTCAGTGGTTCATCTTCGCCCCGTGTGAACCGGAGAGCTTGCAGGCTACAGGGCTTTCTTCCTTTTCGGTGTGATCTTTACGTCCCATTAACCGGCAGACTGCCTTAAGTAAGCCAACTAGTAGGCAGGTTCGCCCCTCCCTCGGGATTTGTTTTTCATTTTCATTTCCTTAATGATTTAAAAACTTGTTTTCAAAGGTTCCCTCCGTTGGGGCCCAGTGGCCCTGTGCTGGGCCTGGCTTCCTTTGCTGCCGAAGTGCTGACCTTCTGCAGTGGAATAGAACAAGGCCTTTGAGCTGCTGCTCACTGTAAGCAACATGGTAATGAGCTGCAGCTGCTGAGTACGGACTCCGGTCCATTCTGGAAGCTTGGCTTTCTCATACCGTTACCCCTTCTGTTTGGGTATCCGGGTACCACCTCGCGCCCCAACAACGTCCAGACCGGCAAGTGTCCTTTCTGGACTGGGCATGGCAGATTTCCCAGCTCAGGGGTCTTTATAAATCGCATGTAAAAGGCTCTCCCAGTGCAAAGCAGGTAAACTGAATCTCTGCAAATCAAATGAGAACCTCTGGTGTGTGCGGTTTGCAGATGTTTGTGGTGTAAACACTCTCGCCGAAATCCAATTTCATGCTACCAAAAGTGCAACAACTGGCTTGCAAAAGTCCTGAAAATTTTAGCAAATGGTCCCCACACCACTGCGCCAGATTATCTCATTTGCTATCCATGGCAACTGCACAGATCAGCCAATGTCCTCAACCTCATTTAACTAGAACATTTAACAGGCCCAGAGGGCTTAGGCCAGCAACTGTCAAACTTTACTGTGCATATGAATTCCTGGGGATTTTGCTAAAGAGGGAGCCTGTGATTCTGCATTCTTAGCAAGCTCCCATGAGACCCCACTCCACAGTTAATTACAAGGATAGCCAACCTCCAGGAAAAGAAGGGGGAGGGGGCCAAACGATGGTTTCTCCCAACTGACAAGCTCTGTTGTGCTGCGCTCCTCCAAGTCACATTCTTGATTCTTCAATTAATTCCAAGGCTGGCCTCTCCAGGAACCCTCATGGGTTCTCCCAACACCTCTGGCATAGGCTGTAGCTCAGGAGAGCACCCTTCCAGATTTGGTTTACAGGGTATTGTTCATAGGCTAGAAACACACCAAAACCAGAACTTGGGTGGCTTCAGGGTTATAGGAAAGACTTTTGTAGTGCTCACCCCATCCCTAACTTGAGAAAGCAAGGCCTCTCTGTTTTAGAGTCTGATTCAACTATGGTGGAATTTGCACAAAGCCTTCTCCAGGCTCTAAAGGAAAACCTGTTGCTGCAAACTGCAGAGGAGCCGAGAGCTGATGCTCCTCTCTGCAAGTAGAAACCCATGGGCTGAAATCAGTAGCTCAGAAGATAATTGCAAATGAACAAGAGTGGCTCCTGCTGTCCCTCATGCTTATCACCTTGTCATGAAGGCTTCCATGCTCCGAAGAAGTGACTGAGTGGGGACCGACTCAGGGGGATGTGCTTAGGATCATGCTGAACTCAGAGAAGAACAGATGGCCCGGTTCCTGCCCTTAGGGAGCCCAAAATCTCATTGGGCAATGCACACCCAGGAAGCCGTTAGTGGGTGAGAGAGTAGATCATAAAGGTCCCATTGGTCAGCAGGCTTTTGATTCGGGTTCCTGTACCAAATACTATCTAGACTGCTGAGAACAATTTCCAAGGGAATGTCTGTTCTTCATTCTCGTTTTAAGACTTTTTATTCAATCAGGCAATCAAAAGATTCGAATGTATCCAAGACATCTTCTTGCTAATGGAATGTACGAGCAAAAGATTCTTTTCTTTTACATAGGAGATTGTCTCACAATCAAAACCATCTTTCCAGTAAAATGATCTTATCCCGATACTCAACTCCAATTTTTAAAAATAATTTCTTTGCCTGAGTCTGGATAAAGCAATTGATTCATGATGATCCATTTCTTCTCTGCCAACATGTGTGCTTACTGTTACAGAGACATACGTACCTTACATAGCCTCTTAGCTTTTCTTTATCACGCTAACGGATTCCATTCTGTGTCTGGCACAGGACTACTTTTGTGTTTCTGGGCCAAGAGGTGCACAGCCACACCCCTGGCCATTTACTTCGAACATTTGTCACCTTCTCAGACCCGTTTTGAAATGCCATGGTCTTTGAAAAGCACTTCCCAATCCCCACATTAAATTGAGAGGTCCTTCGTTTTTCCCTTTGAGTTGTAACTCCGAGTCTCCTTTCCAGTGGGACGTGTTTGACTTTACTACAGAGGCAATTACCTTGCTGTCTTCCTTTTTCCAAGGTCCATCTTATCTAGATTAAAAGATTTTAAGACGGTTGGTTCAGCCAGGCATGGTGCTGTACACCTTTAATTCCAGTACTGGAGAGGCAGAAACAGGTGGATCTCTGAATTCAAGGTCAGTCTGATCTACAGGACAAGTTCCAGGATAGCCTGGGCTACACAGAGAAACCTCTTCTTGAAAACCAAACAAACAAAAAACAAAAGAAAAAGAAAAGAAAAGAAGAAAAGATTGTCAGTTCAATACTAATGCCAGTTACTGAAGGCCTCCTAGGTACGATGGTGGTTTAAAAGTACAGAATAACACACTCCCACAGATGCCATCATCTGCTCCCTCTGAGCTCAGAAAAAGCAGCAACCAGCATGACATTTTCTTAAAAGCCACCGCATTTCTCACATCCCATCTCCCAGCCATCTGCTTTCTCTCCTTGGGGACAGAGATTAAGACACTTGGCCAGGGAAGTTGTTTAGTAAATTGTCCACTGAATGCACATATGAAGGAGTGCGTACCACTCTGTTCATGCTATCAGCAATGAACTGATGGAAAAGGTCTGTCTGGGGCCAGAGCCCTGCCTTGTGGGACAATCCGAACTATATATTTTCCCACAGTGACTGATTGGGCTGTCTCCACTTGTCTGTTTCTTTCCTTTTGGTCAGAGAGGTAAGCTTATTACACACTGTCCACTTTAACGCTGTTCTCTTCATTGATGGGAATAAAGAGTTTTAAAAAATGTCTTTTTTTGAGATTACAATTACCTCATTTTCCCTTCCCTTTCTCCCTCCAAACCCTCTTATATACCACTCCTTGCTCTTTTTTCAAATTCATGGTCTTCTTTTTTTCAGTAAATATTAGTACATATGTAGGTAATATAGCTTTAAAAATTATCCATTCAACATTTATATAGTAAATATTTAACACATGGTACCAGGCAAACAGAAAAGACATTATAGAAACCTACTGAATAAAGGTCGAATGGGATTCCTTTGGGAGAAAGTGATGGAAAAATGATGCTGGTAAGAACTAAGTTTTAGCATACACATCCAGGTACCACGCTTGGCACATCAAGTTGTCGAAAGCAGTTGTTTGCCCTCATGGACCTTACTCTCCAGGAGGTGACATATTTATATCATATAATAGTATCTGCTTGAATCAAAGTGCCAATCTAGCCAGGCATGGTGGCACGTGACTGTAATCCCAGTATTTGGAAGGCAGAGGTATAACAGTCAATGTAAGTTTGTGGTTGGTCTGGTGCACATACGGTTTCAGGCAGCCCGAAGTACGTAGAAAAAATACATGAAAGACTCTCCCTCAAAAAACTCCCCCAAACTCAAAACTCAAGAAGGCTGTTCTGAACACATTTGTTTGTTTGTTTGTTTGTTCAAGACAGTGTTTCTCTGTGTATCCCAGGCTTTCCTGGAACTCACTCTGTAGACCAGGCTGGCCTCTAACTCAGAGTTCTGCCTGCCTCTGCTTCCCAAGTACTGAGACAAAACGTGTGAGCCACCACTACCAGACTTGGTGCATGTCTTTAATCCCAGGATTTTGGAGGCAGAGGCAGGTGGATTGCTGTGAGTTAAAGGACAGCTTGATCTAGAGAGTGAGTTCCAGGCTAGTCAGAGCTCCATGATGAGACCTGGTCTCCAAATGAAAGAAAATAAAATGGTAGCTGGAATATTTGTATAAAAATGCTAGGGATGGAGGACTGTACCATTCAGCTACATGTCACCCTTTGCCCTGGCAAGGGGGCAGGTTTAATAAGGGATGCTCATTACCATGCAGAAACTGTTACTGAGTTTCATTATGAAAAAGGAAGTCAAGCCTTCACCTCTCCAAAGGGTTTTTCTTCTTCATTCAGAAATTCTGAACTTCAGAATGGGGTGGGGGAAGATGTCTCTAATCTCGTAGCTGTGATAGTCCTAAAGTATGTGCTCTAAAAGTGCAAAACAAACTGAAATATCATCACTGTAAATACTTGTAATAACACCTTCCCATTTACGTACATTGTCTCCAATCGTTTTGAAGCACATTCATAATTACACATTATCATGTCTCCTTCAGACATTTTCTCTGTATTTACTAATGTACCTATGGATTTACATAATGCCCTTTTCCATCAATAAAAGAAAACATCTTCTATACGTTATTCAGTGATTATCTTTTATCATCTATTATATCTTAGATATCTTTAATGCTACTTTTTAAAGATTTATTTTATTTATTATGTATACAGTATTCTATCTGAATGCTTGCCTGCACACCAGAAGAGGGCATCAAATCTCATTATAGATGGTTGTGAGCCACCATGTAGTTGCTGGGAATTGAACTCAGGACCTCTGACAATGCTCAACCTCTGAGCCATTTCTCCAGACATGATTTTAAATTTAAAAAAAATATTTCTATTTTTAGTTCTGTATGCCTGCATATGTGGGATATATATGTGTGAGCAAACCAGAGCCTCTGGGAGATGGAGTCATAGGCAGTTGTGAGTTGCCAACAGAACTCAGGTCCTCTGCAAGAGCAGTACTTGTTCTTAACTACTGAGTCCTCTCTTCAGCCATCTGTCGTCTTCTTCCATTAAAAAAAAAGATGTATTTTATTTTTATGTGTGTGGGTATTTTGTCTGTCTGAATGTCTGTACACCAAGAGTGTGTTTGGTGCCCTTGAGATCAGAAGAGGGTTTTGGATCCCCTGAAACTGGAGTTATAGTTGCTTGTGAGCTGCAATGTAGGAGCTAGTAATTGAACCTGGGGCCTCTGCAAGAATAACTCCTGCTTTTAACTGCTGGGTCAACTCCCCGCCCCGTCTTTAAAATTTGAATTTGTTATATTCAAGCTGCTGTTTTTTTGTACAGTCTTCTACTGTGTGGATGTTCAACTGTTAATTGTACTGCTTGCTCTCCACCAATAGATATTTAGAATATTGCAGTGTATTTACTAATTTTTGAAAAAGGCTATGTTTTGGGGCTGGAGGATGGCTCAGCAATGGAGAACACATACTGTTCTTGCAGATGATCTGAACTTAGTTCCTAGCACACATGCCAAGGCAGCTAATAACCACCCATAACTCTCGTGCCTGCAGATCTAAATCCTCTGACCTCCTCAGACATCCACTCCTATGCACATACCCCGCCCCCACATAAGACACATATAGAAACACAAACAATTAAAATAGTAATTAAAATTTATTTTTATTTTGGCATATGTGTTTCTGTCTGTGTGAGTATGTGCTATGTGTGTGTAACTGCCCACAGAAGCCAGCAGAGGGTGTGGGAGTCCCTGGACCTAGAATTACAGGTGGCTGAGTGTTGAAATAGGAGCAGCGGGCTACTTTCCCGCCACTCAGCCGCCCGCACGGCTAGCTTTATACCCGAAATAATTACATGGAAACTGTATTCTTTTAAACACTGCCTGGCCCATTAGTTCCAGCCTCTTATTGGCTAGCTCTTACATATCGATCTAACCCATTTCTAATATCCCTGTAACATCACAAGGTGCGCTTACCAGGAAAGATCTTAACCTGCGTCTGTCTGGAGTGGGAGAAACATGGCGACTGTCTGACTTAGCTTCTTTCTCCCAGCATTCTGTTCTGTTTACTCTGCCTACCTAATTTTCTGTCCTATTAAAGGGCCAAGGCAGTTTTTTATTTAACCAATGAAACAACAGATAGAAAGATGACCCTCCTCCATCAGCTGAGTGCTGACCAATGTGAGCGCTGGGAACCGAAAGAGCAGTATGTGTTCTTAATTGCTCAGCCACCTCTCCAGGCCCTCAGTATGGTTAGTTTCGTGAGCAGTATTGATGTGAGCACCTTGGGTAATTTCCTTTATGCACATGTGAATCAGTAGCTCCCTAGGGAATCTATGAAGGGGTTTGATTGTTAGGTAACAGGCATACATGCTTAAGATAGCATCATGTATCCTAGCCTGGGGGTGTGACGCAGTCATAGTACTTGCTTAGCACACTTGTAACATTTATTTCAATGGCATCACTGCAAAAAGAAAGTCTATGGAGAATATACATAAATATAGTCAAATTTATTTCCAAAATGGAATGAAGTTATATTACCACGAAGTCTTTTAGTATCCTTTATATTTATTGATTTATGTTAACATTTAGTTATTTATAGCATCTGGAATTGGAATTGATTTTTTGCATATAGTATGAGATATTCATCTACAAAGTATTTTCTTAAGTGAATACCTAAGTGTCCCCATTATTTCCTAAAAATCTGGTTTTCTTTCTTTTCTCTTTTGTGCATGTGTACATGGGTCTGTTTTGACTCTTTTCTTTTCCTTGGAGAGAGCTTTATGAGGCTCCCTATCAGCATAGCGATACATACTGTTGAGATGACTCCTGCTGATCTTTTGAATATATATTCCATTCTTCCCAAGGAAGTAGATGACAGTAACTAAAGAACTAAAGTTTCCTTTTTCTATTTCCCTTTCTTCCTTTCTTCTATTGTTTCTTCTTTTCTTCCTCCCTTCTTACTTCCCCCTCTCCCTTCTTTTGCTATCCTTAATATCATCATCATCATCATCACCATCATCATCATTATCTGGACACAGTTTTACAGTGTGGCCCTGGATGGTCTGGAGCTTACTATGGCTAGCCTTTTACTTGAGCAATCCTCCTGCCTCTGTTTCTCGAGTGCTGGCATTATAGGCATGTGCTACTTAGGTTCAAGTTTTCTTTTTACAACTAAAGAATACACTAGTAAAAATACTGTTTTGTTGTTGTTTTTTTTTTTTTGAGACAGGGTCTTATTATGTAGCCTTAGCTGACCTGGAACTACCTACCTGTAGACCAGACTAACTTTATTGATATCTAGCTTACTCTGCCTCTGAGTTCTGGGACGAAAGGCATGTGCCACCCCACCCAGCTAGCAAAAACAATTTGTATTGCAGATTCTATATCCACATACAACGAGCCCAGTGTAATTTCATTTCAACAAGAGTAATCATTATAGCAAAAGGAACAACACATAGATTCTATGTTGATATGTGGAGCCATGTTCTCATTTCTTTCCTTAATGTGAAGGTATATGCTGAACAGGGCAGTGGTGGCACATGCTTTTAATCCCAGCACTCAGGAGGCAGGACAGGAGGATCTCTGTGAGTTCAAGGCCAGCCAGGTCTACAGAGCTAGCTCCAGGACTGGCTCCATAGCTACTGGGGAACCCTGTCTCGAAAAACCAAAGGGGGGGGAAGGTATATGCTGAACTGATTCTTCATGTCAGAAGATAATGGATTTTTTAATAGATGGCCTGATTCAATGCCTTGAGATAGCAGTATGACTTAATGGAAAAATCATTTCCTGGCATGTGTAAAGCCATTTTTTTTTGTAACAACACTTACAAAACAAGACAAAAACAACAACAAATGGAGCCAGGATTTCCTGCTTTCCTTACATCTTGAAAGCCAACATTTCCAATATGGTAGAACGTGCCTGTAACTGGGACACTTGAGAGGCAAAGCCAGAATGATTGCCATGAGTTCAAGTCCTGCCTCGGTTGCACTGTGACTTCAAGACCAGCCTAAGCTACATTAGAAAATGAGTACCTGACTCCAAAATTATTATTTACTTGTCACGCAAAAAAAATAAGTAAGTCAAAGAAAGTAAATCTTGTTCTAGAAATTAGCTTCTGTGGAGGTCATTGTAGAGATAGGTTTAAAGATAGATATCTACAAAATAGAACAGAGTATAAATGAAAAGAATACTCAGAGTAAACACAGATATTTTATGAATATTTATTTTCACAAACTTGGGTAAAGATGCTAGAAATAACCTTCTATAAAAATCATCATCTCACCGTGTACATAAGGTACATTTTTAAGCCTCAAGTTTTTGTTACTGTCTATAAGGATACATTACTTTTTGTTTTGTTTTATTATTTTAGGCAAAAATTCTCACTATGTAGCCCAGGTTGGCCTCAAACTCATGATTTTTCTGCCTTGATCTCCCGCATGTTGCTGAAGTTGCATGTATGTGTCACGCTATTCCTTTAAGGCACTTGTTCATCCATGCACATACTCGCCACCACACTAGCCACCCCTCCTTCAGCTAGGAAGGTAAACGATGAGCTGTGGGTAACCTGGGGGATTTCCAACTCCTCCCCAAAGTAACCATACTGATTTTCAAAAGGCTCCAGCATAGTAATAGTAGCACATCATGAAAGGTAGAAAGGGGGCTGTGTACTGCTCTGTTCTTCAGGATAAAAATAAAGACATTTACTTCAAGTGATGTGGAAAGATACAGGTTATCTAATTAGAAAGATGCCTGACTTTGGGGACAATAACACAAAATGTGAAATACAGAGGGAGAAAGACTCTTGCAGCTACAAATGCTGTAAAATTCTCAGCAGATGTTTTGATGTAGAAGAATGCTGACAACCATTGATTCTTTTCTTCTGAAAATTGCAAACCCAGAAAATACATGGAGAAGGCTTTCCCTCTGCTATATGACTATGCCTTCATGTTTGTAATGGAAATCACAGGATTTAGTTTCTGAGAAACCTAAATGAGCGTGAGGAACAATGATCTTCACGATAGACTGTTGCAGCACAGAAATATCTCCGTGAGAAGATGAGAGGAATAGCACCAACTTTCTGCGTTAAATTAAAGAGTTTCATCATTCACTAGGTGGCTCAGGTTCATTTCATTTCTTAGGGACTTTTAAGTATTAGGTACTTTTCTATCACTGTGACCACAAAGCTTGACAAAAGCAACATAAGGGAGGAAAAGGATTTCTTTTGGCTTACGGTTCGTCATAGTGGGGAAGGCTTGGTAGAGGAACTAGTTCATGGAAGCTGGAGCATTTGTCAAAGGATGTTCACATTATGATGGACTAGGAAACAGAGAAACAGAAACCAGGGGCTAGCTATAGCTTTTACAGGCCCATTTCTAATGCTCTAATTCCTCCAGCTACAACCTACTCTTAAAAGTCCCACAGCCTCACACCCTCCCCCCATCAAAGAAACATTGATCTGTATATAGAGAAAGAACACAAGATTGGGTAGGGAAGCAGGAGTGGGGTGGGTATCTGGGAAGAGTTGAGAGAAGGGAAATAATATGACCAAAGTACATTGTATGAAAAAAAAATCTAAAAGTTGCCTGATAATATATTAGGAGTACTCAAACTCTTTGGGAAAAAGCCTAATGCAGTCATTATTTCAGTAGTAGGAACCACAGAAAACCCACATGGACATTGTGAACATATATCAGAAATATGTGGTGCTCATATGGTTGCATGGCTTAAAGAATGGAATTATTACAGGCTTTGTAGGAGGAACATGCAACCTGAATTGAAACAACAATGTGCTATTAAAGAAATATGTGTAAACCACCCCCTGAAACAGATGAAAACCATTACAGAAAACCATGACAACCAATCAAAATGAGGAGAACAAGTGGCTATGTGATGGCCAGCCTCAGGTGATACATCTGTAATACAGCTCCTGTACCCAGCCGTCAGAGATCATAGCTCAAGAGAGGGTAGAATGATGGCAAAGGTCAGGAGAACAGAAAGTTTGCTGTGAGATTTTGTTTCCTAGAATTGTCAGAGAAGCTACCCCCATGAAATCTCATCGAATATGGCTGCCTAATCAAGACCTAAACAAGTACTAGAACAGTAAACATGCTAACATGGAAAGGGAAAAATATCATGGGAAGCCCAATTTAGATCAACAACTAAAGACCAGTATGGAATGCTGAGAGTTAGAGAAATTGTCTTCCCTGAGAAGGAACCTATCCCCCAATTGGTTATCAAATACCAGGTGTCATCCCTGAAATAATATATATACAAGCAAAATTATACAGACTACCAGGTTTTATTTCTATCCTCAGGATGGACATATACATACACTGAAGGTATAAGTTTAGAATTATGAATAATGACAGAGTTATTTATTTAAGGGGAAAACTTACAGATCACTGTCCTAGACAACAGCCCTCTGAAGAAACAGGAACAGAGTCTAGCACCGGGAAGCAAGAGAGCGAGCACATGGCTACCTCTGCTTTTTAAAGCAAAAGAGACCATGTATCTTAAAAGCTATTGGCTGAAGGAACAGAATATGCTCCCACAGCAATATACACAATTCTATATATGTATATATCAACAAATAAATAGAGGTCATGAATTTGAAAGAGAGCAAGGTTTGGCACATGGGAGGGATTGTCAGGAGAAAAGTGGAGGGACAAAACAATGAAATTCTATTTTAACTTCAAAAAAGCTTTCCAGCCTCCTAACATAGGGTCATCACCCAGGGAATACGCATTCAAAGAAATGAGCCTCTGGGGCTTATATCGTTCTCAAACCATCACAGGGACTTTCTCTGGATTTCTCAAAGAGAGGTTATCCTTTCCTACTCCTTCTTGGCCCTTCCCTTATATGACGAGCATTGGTAACATACCTCCCAATATGCTTTAGGATTCTTATGCTTACTCCTGTGATTTCAGATACTCATTTGGGGGGTATGAGTCCATGAAGAAAGCAAAGTGACTCAGAGAACAAATGTAAGAGCCACTCCTTTTTTCACTTCTTTAGTTATCTGCCTTTGATGGAGAGTTGATATCCTCTATCACTTTTAAGAAGGCCCTGCAGTATCTGTCATATAAATGAGACACAAAGAGCTATGGCCTCAAGTGAACTTAAGCATCTTGCCCAGCAAGGGAGCTCACCATGGGGGACTTGGAACATTTCATCATATATTTCTCCAAAAGAAGTGCATTAAAGTGACCAGACAGAGCTGCCATTAAAAGCAAGGAATTTAGGAAAGTGGGGACAAACCAATGTGGAAGTGGGATTCGCTCTTTCTCTTTTCTTTTCACTGTTTATTGTTTAAAATGCTTCCTTCCATCTTGGTAAAAGGCAGCTGAGAAATGTTTGAGGAGTTTTAAAAACTCCCCAGGATAAGAACAAACCATTCAAATTATGATGCTAATGACTTGCATATCCCAACACTCTATCATTAAATGGAGACAATTTTTAATTTTATTTTTTTTATAGCAGGGAATCAGGATGCTGGCCATACATTATGTAATCAGTTAAGAAGACAGATGACTCCCCTTTTACATTAAGCCATCTTTCTCATCATTTACCCTCTTCCCAGGGTCGCTCCAACGTGGACTCTTTCCTAATTAGTTGCTCCTCTAATTTACCAGGCAGTGTCTCCATATAACACCCACGATGAGAACCATAGGACTGCTAACCAATAGAAACAATTTGCAAGCAGTGCATTCGAAGCTTTCTATGGTATTTCTTTCATCCTTACCATAACTATAGGCAATCAGCTGATCTGGTTTTAGTGCACAGTTTCTATCCCAACACAATTCTAAAGTTCTGAAGTTCAGAAGCTGAAATTAGAGACTCACCATTTATTGAGGCTGGAACCACAGTCCATAAGATGGCACCACCCACATACAGGGTAGGTCTTCTTTCCCCAGTTACTTTTTTTTTTCAGAAACATCCTTGCAGACTTGTCTTAGATCTAACTCACTGTGTAGCAGACAATGGCCCTGGAACTTCTGATCCTCCTGTCTCCACCTCCCAAGTGAGTGCTGGCATTACAGGTGTGTGCCATCATGCCTGGTGGAGCTTCCTTCCTGTTTTAGGCAGCAAACTGCCGTACTGTGAAGATAGGGAATTGTAGGCAGCCTGTAGGAGCAGAGGGCCTCAGTTCTACAACCATAATGAACCATCCTGTTTTGTTTTGTTGTTGTTGCTGGTTTTCTTTTTTGTTGACTTGGCACAAGCTTGAGTGATCTGGCAAGTCAAACCTTATTTGAGAAATGCCTCCATCAGATTGCCTGGAGACAAGTCTCCAGGGCATTTCCTTGATTAATGTTTGATGTAGAAGGGCCCAGGCCATTTTAAGGGGTGCAAACCCTGGGCAGGCTCTATAAAAAAGCAAACTGAGCATGACTTCAGGAGCAGGCCACTAAGCAGCACCCCACCATGACTTCCGTCTCAGTTCCTGCCCTGACAAACCCACTCAGTGATGGAATATGACCTGGCAGTTGAAAGGTGAAATAAACCCCTTCTTCCCAAATTGTTTTCAGTCATGGTGTTTTATCACAGTTGTAGAATCCCTAACAAGGACGGGAACCAGATTCTCCAACATGCAATTGACTTAGAAGGCAATTTGAAAACTTCCATGAGATCACAGTGCCCATTGACGTTTTGACTTCATCCTTGTGAGGCCACAGCTAAGCAATTCACCTAACTACACGTGGACCAGTGACCTATGAAGAATATAAACTAACACATGGATATTAGGAAAAGCTGCTGAAGTTTGTGGTACTTTGCATGCACCAGGAAGAAGCAAATGCAGTGGCTTTGCTCCCTCCCCCTTTTTTTAATTATGTGCAAGCCACAACATTTTAGATGTAAAAATGCAAAGAGTAGCAGAATCTACAGCTGACCTCAGATATGCCATAGTTATCCTTTTTGTGAAGGAAGTCCGTGCACATACAGAAAGGAATGTTAAATGCCGATCACCTCACTCAGGTAGCAGGAGGGAACTTAGCGATACACAGCGTGTAACCCTGTTGCTTTAAATGCAGGACTCAGAATGTTTCAGGACTCGATTACTTTTGTATTCTGTTTTGTCCTTTAGCTCCCTATCCATTCTAAAATCCAATTTAAAAACATGAACCCAACTTTTAAGTCTTCGTGTCTGTTTGACATTACCGCTGCCCCCTCACAAGCTCCCCATTCTTGTGCCTCAACCTTGGCCTCTTCTCGTCTACCTCTTCCCTGACTTTCCCAAAGATGAGTGTTTTCCTTTCTGTTCTGTATCATTTCAGATTTCATCTCACGCCTGGGGTGTTTTGTCACTTCCTCTCTTGGAGGTGTGAAACTCATTTTTCTCTAAGAGGGGAAATGCTTGTATACAGCACATCCTGATGAGTGTTTTACAATATCAAGCATGGTTTTGCAGTTGTTGACTCTGGAAAAAAAAAAGAACCTTCACTGTCTCAAAATGCCATCTTTCTCGGCTTTTCCTTCAATTTTGTTCTTTTGTGACTGCCATCTCGTGTATTTTCCTTTGTAGGGATGACATCAGAGAGCTATGTAATCGCATCCAAACACAGTCTTCTTGCCAAGGGAAGTCTATAAAGTCAACCCTGGGTACGTTTACAAGATTGTCCTTTGATTTGCTCTCCAAAGACAGGAAAATGCTCTCCCGATGTGAGAAGACATACAGAGTGAGAAACACTCACATGAGAGATGTGCAGCCTGTGTTTGTTTCCAGCCAGTTCAATTATTCCTCAAATTAATTGATTAAGAAACTTGGCTAGCCACACCTCAATTGCAGTGAGATCCCTTGGCTGCCAGAATAGCAGCTTCTTTTTTCTTGCTTTCTTTTTTTCCCTCCCTTTTCTTTCCATTTCCATTGTCTGGTGAGGAAATGGCCATGTCAGAACACAGTAGCTGGGTTGCTAAGGAGTGAAGAACAAAATGCTTTGAAAGGGAGGTTGTCATCCAGAAAGACAAAGGGATTTATCCCACTTCTGGAACTGGGTAATTAACGAGTCGCTGCACGCCAGTCTGTAGTGAGAACCCTGGCTTGGCTCTTGCCTTCTATAGAGTGGCAGTCTTGTCAATGATTTCTGGCCCCTGGTGAGACTCATATTGATGATGAGCAAGCTGATTTCATCACCATGAAAAGCAATCTCTTCTCTGCCATGCGATGCTTCTAACACAGTATCTGTCACACCTGATGTCATTAGCATGTTCTGCTTTGGAGAGACTTTGGAGGGGATCCATAGCCATTTTGGCACCTGTCCTGAGATGCCCAGGAGAACTGTCCTCAGGTCCAGATCAGAACTTCTCTACTTAGCCGCAGTTTGAGTGACTGATATTTTAGATGCCCAAAGTGATATCATGTATAGGTCCATTTTCCCATCCTTGCCCTCCACCACCCATGATCTAACCATTCTCCTGCATTCAAAACACTGGATAAGTAGCTGAAAGGACATCTCAAATAAGAAAGACCAGATCTGTGCTTCAGTGTTTTTATAGGTGAGGCTCCTCTGGATGAGCCCTCAACAAAGGAATGAGCAATAATGGGGTTCAGAACCATCTTCTTGCACTTCCTACCTTGCAAATGAAGCATCTCAAACAGTGGAGCAGTGGAAACTCAAGCTCCAAGGGAGAAGGCATCTACTAGAGGTCTCATGTTTTCCTTCAAAGGGTCATGGAAAAATACGTATCCTAGCATGGCTGGTGTGGTGCTGAACATCTTTAATCCCAGCACTCGGGAGGCAGAGCTAAAAGGATCTCTGTAAGTTCCAGGCCGGCCTGGTCTACAGAGTGAGTTTCAGGACAGCCAGGGCATGTTCACAGTTTTAAAAGTCAAATGTCATTCAAAGGCTTCTAATGAGAAACGGCAGTTCACGTGCCTTCTCTCTGCTTATTATCTAGTTTTATTTAGTATTTAAAATTTTTATTATGTCTAAAAATATTACACAAGTAATAAATGAATACCTTCCCATTGGGAATGAGACAAGCCATTCACAAGTACAGCAACCCTGCGTTCATACTTTATTGTCCCATTTACCCTCCTATCTGAAGTAATCATTGTCATTGTTTTGGGGTGAGTGTTTACAGTCTGTTCCTTATGGAATTACGTATATATGTATATGTAAATTTGTTATAATACTATAACAAGTTATTATTGTTGTATAATAATATACACATTTGTATAGATATGCCTATACATTCTTGAGTCCGTGCTATAAAATTGCTTTGCTATTTTGTTCTAAGTTAACAATATGCCCTAGAGATCCTCTCATGTTCCTGTATATAGCACTTCTTCATTGCTTTTAGCCACTGTGGAATATAGATTGACCATTACTTAACAACTGCTGACTATTTCAATTGTTTCTAACATTTAGACCTTGACCCTAATGCTGTGAATGGAGACTCTATTTCAGTGGTAGAACACAGCGATAGGCAGGGTCCACCATAGTCAAGGCCCTGGGCCCAAGCTCCAGCACCACACACAGAAAGTATAGCAATAAAAGCTTTTGTTGCATGCCTCTTCATACAAACACATCTGCTGTGTCCAAAAGTGTGCATGTTTCATATTTTTCACGGTAATTGCGAAATTGCTCTCCAAATAGATTATAGTATTTTATAGGCTTCTAGCAAAAGTAGAACTTTTTTAAAACCACATTCATGGACAGAAAAATAATTTCTTTCATCTATCTGGAATTTATGTACGTATATATTTAATTATCTTTGGATAAGGTCTTATATATCCCAAGCAGGCTTTGAACTCACTATGCAGCCAAAGATGACCTTGAACTTCTAATCCTCCTGCCGCCACTTTCCAAGTGCTGGGATTATAAGGCATGCACCCTTGGTATAAGCACTGATATGGACCAAAGCCAGGGCAAAGATACCACCAACTGAGGCAAATCCCCAACACTGGAATTTATTTTTACATTTTCTCTGTATTAGTAGGCTTTCTGTCACTGCGATAAAATAACCAAGAAAAACAACTTAAAACATTCTTGTGCTCGTGGTTTAAATAGTTTCAGTCCATAAACTGAAAGAGCTCTATTGCTCTTAAGACAGTGCTCAGCAGGGGAACCTGGGGAGGGGGTTGAAAGGGAGGGGAGAGGCAGGGAGGGGAGCAGAGAAAAATGTAGAGCTCAATAAAAATCAATAAAATTACAAAAAAGATAATGCTCAGATTGGAAATCATAGCATGGACAACAGGGTAAGGCAGAACTATACACCTCACAGTGACCATGAAAAAATAGGGTAGAGCACTTACAGCCCCAGGACAACTCAAGGACCCACTTCCTTCAAATAGGCTCCACCCCTAAGGTTTATTACTTCACAAGAGTCCATCGAACTATGACCGCATCAATGGATTGGTCCATTCATGAGTTCAGAGACCTCATGATCCAATTGCTTCCCCAAACTCTCATCTCTGAGTATAACACATTTTGGAGAAAGCCTTCAGCACATGGGCCTTTCAGAGCTTTTCCGGATATAGACAGCAAGAGCATCAATTAGAATGTGACCTTCATTTTAACCTACTATCCAATGAATTATCACTTTGTATACTGATATAATATCCTTTATGAATTGAAGAGCTGCTGTTTCATTCTATTAAATGCCTTGACTGGGGCTGGGGAGATAGCCATTCAAGTGTCTTCTGCAAAAGCGTGAGAACTTGAATTGGAATCTGCCCCTCACACATAAAAAGCAAGGCATGCTCTGCGCATACCTGGTGAGACAGAGACAGGGGAAGCTCGGGAGCCAATGGAGCTCACTGGATGGCCAGTTTAGCCAATTCTGTGAGGTCCAGGTTTAGAGAGAGATGCTGTCTCAAAAAATAAGGTGAGGAACCCTTAAAAAATAAATCATTGACCTCAGTCCTTCGTACACATGCATGCACACCTATATGTATACATGCACAGACCCATATATTAACATATACATACACTATACACACACAGCAACACACGTAAACAATGTCAGGACAAAATTAATTTTTAAAACTAACATTCAAAGTAATGGGATTCATAATGGCATTTGTATAAACTCTTTATTCTTCTTCATTCCCTCCCTTCCTGCCTCTTTCTTTTCCCTGGCCCACTCAAGTGCTGATCCCCTTCTTCTCCTCAATAGTGCCCCTTTTTCATGTCTCATGGATTTTATTATTCTCCATTTCACTCCTTCCTTTTCTTTAAGATCTCTTCTTCCTCTCACATGCTTCTTTTTCTAGTTTCATTATCTAAATACACACATACATACAAATTGAAACATAGGTTTCATACATGAGAAAATATCTGGTATTCATCTGAATCTGGCTTATTTTGCTTAACATAATACTTTCCAGTTCCATCTATTTGCTTGAAAATACCATGATTTAATATTTTTATGGCTTAATATCTTTTAAATATTTGTTTGAATATATATTGTGTATATATAATGCATTTTCTCTACCCATTTATCTGTTGGTGGACATCTAGACTGGTTTATTTCTTAGTTGTGAACCGAATAACAATGAATAAGATTTGCAGGATAGGATGGGTTTTTTTTGTCTTTCTTTCTTTCTTTTTTTCTTTCTTTTGCTTAGAGTCTTTTGGGTACCAGAAGGATGGTATTAATGACTCTATTTTATTTTGTTTACCTATTTATTTACTTTCATTGCTATATTTTAGCCTTATAAGTATTTCAATGTTTGAAGAAGTAACTTATCAATATTTCTTTTTGTTCATTTTTTAAAATTAACTCTCATGCTTTCAAATTTTGTGGTGAACATAAAATCAGCTTGCTAAGTGGAATAAAATATCCTATTGCTATGTTGTTTATTATTGTATCGTATTTATAGTTTAATTTAAGAAAAGATGATATCCTAAAACAGTAAGTCTTTCCAGCCTAGATCATTGTATACTTTGCAATTGAGATTTTTTTCTTATTTACATTCTTTATTTAAATATTATAGTCTCAGAATCTCTGTGTTATGGGCCTTTTCCTAAGGGCTGAGGCTTTTGTTGAACACTGTTTGCTATTGGCATTATAACAACATAGGTAGTAAGCAGCTATGACCAGGTTTGCATATGGGAAGACAATAAAAAGCTTGTGACTGTCGCCTATAAAACAATGGCTATAAAGTGCCATCAATTTCAAAAGTCTTGGCTTTAGAGATATTAGAATATGAGAAAAATGCACATAGAATTGATGAATTAACAAAGGAGTTATCTATTTCTTGCAAGTTTGGTTGGCCTTTTATGTAAACTTCAAAGCCTCCCCACTCCATGGACTAGTTTGGAATAAATTTAACCAAGGAAGCAATTTCTTTTTTTTTTTTTTTTTTTTTTTTTTTTTTTTTTTTTTTTTTAGAGTAAGCTCACTTTTTTTTTTTTTTTTTAAATATTTATTTATTTATTTATTTATTTATTATGTATACAATATTCTGTCTGTGTGTATGCCTGCCGGCCAGAAGAGGGCACCAGACCCCATACAGATGGTTGTGAGCCACCATGTGGTTGCTGGGAATTGAACTCAGGACCTTTGGAAGAGCAGGCAGTGCTCTTAACCTCTGAGCCATCTCTCCAGCCCAAGGAAGCAATTTCTATAGTGAACATAAAGACACTGGAAAAAAAATCAAAGAAGTCACTTGAAGATGGAAAGGCCTTCCATTCTTGTGGATTAGAAGGATTAATGTGAATACGGCTATCTGCAGAGTTTTGAATCAGATGTCCCCTATCGTCTCGGACACTTAAATACTTGTGCTGTCTGGAAAGTCTTAGGAGGCTTTGTTAGAGAAGGTATCTAACTGGAGTCAGGCTTTGAGAAATCAAAGACTATTTCAAGTCTATTCTTTCCTCTTCCTGCTCATGTGTTTCCTGCTCTAGGCTCTATGCTTCCCCACTCTGTTATCGAAGATTCTTATCCCTCTGGAATGTTAAGCACAAAAAGCACAAATAAGTTCTGGGCTGGATAATTTTTATGTCAACTTGAGCTAGACTCATCTAAGCAGAAGAAACCTCAATTGAGAAAAGGCCTCCATGAGATTGGGCTGTAGGCAAGCTTGCAGGACATTTTCTTGATTAGTGCTTGATGGGGAAGAGCCCAGTCCATCATGGGTGGCACCATTCTGAGCTGGTGGTCTTGAGTTTCATAGGAAAGCAGGTTGAACAAGCCATGAAGAGCAAACCAGTAACATTTTATTCTGAGCACTGCAAACCACAGAAATAAATAACCAATAATAACACCAACAGGCAGAAAGAAGAATCTGGAAGAGAAATATTGGAAAATATACAAGTGGAAATCACCAGAGTTAGTGGTGAAGTGTATACCTGTAATCACACCACTTCAAAAGGTTGAAGTTTGGGAATCATAGTTGGGTATATAACCAAAGGATGCTCAATCATACCATAAGGACAGGTACTCAATCATGTTCATAGGAGCATCATTTGTAATAGCCAGAACCTGGAAACAACCTAGATGCCCCTGAACTGGAGAATGAATAAAGAAAATGTGGTACATTTACACAACGGAGTAGTATACAGCAGAAAAAATAGTGACATCTTGAAATTTTCAGGCAAATGGATGGATCTAGAAAAAAAACCATATTGAGTGAGGTAACCCAGACCCAGAAAGACAAATATAATATATACTCACTCATTAGTGGCTTCCAGACATAAAGCAAAGAAAAAACCCAACCTACAGTCCACAACCCCAGTAAACCTAGACAACAAAGAGGAGCCTAAGAGAGACATATGTGGATCTACATAGGAAGGAGAAAAAGACAAGATCTTCTGAGTAGGTTGGGAGAATAGGGGTTATGGAAGAGGGTAACAGGAGAAGGGGTGGATGGTAGAAGAGCAGAGAAAAAATATATAGCTCAACCAAAACAATAAAAAATGGCCAAACAGAGCAATCTGGGAAAAAAATCTCAGGCCAGAGATCTTTTCTCAGGAAGACAAAAACAATATAGGAATTAATGGTGATTACTGTTGAGCCATTTTATGAAATTATTGATTCAGAAGGAGCCTGTTTCAAAGCATGGCTCAGCAAATTCATGTGAATGGTCATATAGATAATGCATTAAGCACTGAAGTCCACAGAATTTGAGTCTCCACTCCTCAAATATGCCATTATAATATAGAAGAAGTCCTAGGCAATACATAAATGAACAAGTCTGTGTTCTAATAAAACTTGCCTTACATGCAACCATGATCAAGAGAATCCATATCCTCTGAGAAGTTATGTTTCCACATTATTGCTTGTAAGCATGCTGTTCAGAAGGATTTCATGCAGAGTTGAATATTACAATCATTGGCATGCATCTAAATCCTCACTATTAATTGTTCCCCTAAACCCCCTGGGTGAACTTCTCTTGTGAGCTGAACTGGGACAAAAACAGGTTTTAAGAGAGGAAGTTGGGGAAACTAAGTTGAAAGCTTAGGAATAGAAATGTTTCTGAATAGAAACAACGTATCTAGTTTTCCTCAGCTGTAGCAGCAAAGAACACAGGATCCCCTGGACAACTTCAAGTACCACTGTGACCTGACTTAAAAACTCATATGACCGTTCTCCATCACATGAAGTTTCAACAAGTTAGAGATACTGGGAAGAAGATGTTTTCCACTAACAATGTCACCACCCTTGCACTGATAGCAACTCTCAGCTTGAAATTTGGCCACAAAAGCACGTGTTTCTTAGGAATTAAGCAGAGCAAGCAACACATTATCCCTTCAGACACTGCAATAAGCACAGCAGGAAAGAAAGGTCATTCCAAGGAGGATGTAAGCAATATGGTGGTGGTGGTGGTGGTGGTGGTGGTGGTGGTGGTGGTGGTGGTGGTGGTGGTGGTGGTATGATTAGACAGTTCTCCTTATGGAACAATGACAGACTTTGCTTTCTCTTCGGTATTTTTGGTGTTAGGGTTGGGCAAGATTTCTGAGCATGCTATGCTGTTCTCTGAGCAAAATTCCAAATCTGAGAGTTCTTCCAAATTCTCTTCTTTAGTCTGTAGAGTTCCATACATGCCTGTAATGAAATATGACCATATCAACCCCCTATTTTCCCTTTCAACTCTCCCAATACCCTCCCCTCCAAAACATAGCCTGCCAATTCTCTCCCCTCCCCCCACTCTCTCTGTGTGTGTTTCATGTGAACACATGTATTCAGGGTGCACTTCATAGGTGTTTCACTGACATAGGTGGTGGTGCGACATTCTTACACTTTGTTCATGTCAAATTGAGTTACCTGTTTAATTTTCCCTGAATGATTAATTTTCTCATACAACTGCTAAATTATTTATAACAGCCCTTATGCTAAATAATGAACACTTGGGTGCATATTTGGAGAAGATTTTAAAAGTGCTTGCTATAGTCATATGAGGGGTGTGGATTCTTGATTAGAGTCCTTCAAACCCTAGCTAATCTTCCTGGAGTGTGGGTTTCTGATTAGGGTACTTTAAATGAAAACTAACTGCCCGTAGGGTGTACATTTAAGGCTGACTTACCACATATATAATATGTAATTAGCGCTATACTTAGTTTCCCTTTTGCTTTTCATTATTTTTTCACTAAAGTATAAATTCTATAAATTAGCACATCAATTTTAAGTGAACAACTGACAAATTTTGACAAGTTGAACCGCAACCATGGTTGTAAGATAGATATTTTCACCTAAAAATGTTTTCTCCTGCTGCTGTGCAGACAATCTGTTGACTTTTAAACTTGGGGAAATTTATAATTTTTATATATTCCTAATGCATTAGCTCGTTTGATGTTATAAGATTTCTGCTCTTGACTTTATTGGTATTCTTTGCCTTAAATTTTCTTTAAAACAATATCAGGCTAGGCAGTGCAGCTTTCTTCTAATAATATTTGTTTTTTAATTATGCGATAAGTCTATGTTTGTGTATGGGTATGTGTATTTATGTACAGATGCCTCTGGAAGTCAGATAAGGGCATCAAATACTCTGCCACTGGGGTTACTGGCAACTAAACCCTGGTCCACTGCAAGAGCAGGAAGTTCTCCTTGTCCACCAAGACATCTTTTCGATGCCTTCATCCCCCTGAGTCCACCTTTCCTATGTCTAAAAACATCCGTCATGGTGTATTTCCAGCCTTCTCCGTTTAGACTTTCGTCTACTCGTCTCTTTGCTCCTTCGGTATTGCAGCCCACCCAGTTCTAACAGCTTCTTACTATGAATAGAGTACAGGAAACGTGGAGCAGTGCGCTTCCATTTCACTTCTCCCTTTCTTAGTGATGTCTGTTATCACTCTCTCTCTTCCTCTCGTCATTATAAAATTTCTTCTTTGGCATGCACTGACGTTTTGACAAACTGCTATATATTTTTTCACATGGATGGATTTAAGCTTGAACTACACTATTTGTTTTACACTCATCTTACATTTTTGTCTGTTTTTCTTTCATATTGATGAATAATTTTTTTCTTTTTAAATTCATATATTAACAAACCTTTCTGTGAAGTAGATTTACTTTTCATTTTACTCTCGGGTTCTTTATATATACCTTATATAAACCAAACTACTGAGATTTAATATCAAATTATTCTACATAAAATATGGAAACTTTATCATTGTATAATTTCCTCCTGTACCTCCATTTTAGTGCTATCTATATCTATATAGATATGACTTTGCTTGAAGGACATTATAACCAGGCTTTATATCTACTCTAGTGATATTGTTGAATGACATGTATATGTGTGTATGTATATATATATATGTATGTATTGTATCCAGACACAGAAATACTACATCTGTATGCATCGTAAGTCTATCAGTGCATTATAGTTTTCACTGTAAAAATTATGTTCACTAAAGTAGTTCAAAGGAGAAGAAAAGTCTAATTTGTGTTACATTTACCATTTCTAGTTGTTACTTTTTCTTTACTCTCTTGGTGTCACTGAGTTTCAGGCAAAAACATATTCTTTAGCATTTCCTGTAGTGACAGTTTCTTGGCAATGAACTCATCACTTTTGCTTATTTGAATGTGCTCAAAGCATCCCCTTTACTATTGACATAGCATTCTTTCTGGGTGTGTAGTCTCCTGCACCACCCCTCGTCAGTACTTTACATTCGTTGTCCAATGTCTTCCGTAATTTCTAGTGAGATGCTGTTTATCTTATATCTGAAATAGCTGGGGTTTTTTTTTAGATGCTTTCAAGATTTTCTTCATTTTTGGCTTTTCACCAACTGAACACAGTGCATTTAGAAGTGTTTTCTGGTCAGGCAGTGGTGGCACACACCCTTAATCCCAGTGTTTGGGAGGCAGAAGCAATTGGATCTGTGTGAGTTCAAGGCCACCCTGTGCTATAGGAGATTAATGCAGTCTAAAGGAGAAACAGGGCCAGGTGGTGGTGGCTCACACTTTTAATCCCAGCATTTAGGAGGCAGAAGTAGGTGGATCTCTGAGTTTGAGGCCAGCCTGGTCTACAAAGTGAGTTTCAGGACAGTCGGGGCTACACAGGGAAACCCTATCTTGAAAAACCAAAAAAGAACAAAAAAAGTGTTTTCTGATCTTTTCCTCTTCTCTTCTTCCTCTTCCTCCTCCTCACTGAGTAGCTCTGGCTAGCTGGAATTCGCCATATTGACCAGGCTGATTTCTACCTCTCAAGTCCTAGAAGCAAAGTACACACCACCGCACAAGGCTCCTTTTCTTTCTTTCTTTTTCAAATGTTTGGTCTTAAGGTCTAACTAACACAGTCTTTTTTTTTTCACATACACTAGGCACTAATTGTGGCCCCAGCCCAGCAGCAGGTTTTTTTTTTGTTTGTCATTTTTGTTGTTGTTATCTCCGTATTTGAGTATTTTCAGCTTACAGTTTGCTTAATTTCTAGGCTGTATAATTATGCTTTTGCTTTAAATTTGCAAAATGCATTGGCTTTTATGTCTTTCATATAGATGGGGGCGGGGCAGGAGCCGAGGTTATGCAGTTTCATACGCAGCTGAAAGTGTGACCGAGGCTGCATGGTCCTTCCAGGAAAACACACGTAAGTGGCTAGTGACAGGAAGTTCCATCCTTTGCTGTAGGTCTCAGTCTGTATGAAAGAGACAACAGCCAAAATACTTTGAAAATTTAAAGAAAATTCTTTCTACTGAATTATTTTAATATCAGCTAGAAACAATATAAGGGATAATCAAAAGACTGCCGCCACAAGAGGATGAGACCCAGCTCCTTTCAGTTAATTTGTGACGCGAAATATGACGTTAACAAGCATATACGTCCAGGTGGAGAAGAGAGATTAATGTACTCAAATTGTTAAGCAACCATAGCATTAAAGAATTATATTAAACTCCTAATTTGAAGTTAAAATCTAAGAATTTAAGCCGTAGTTTAATGGCACATGCTTTGTAATATCATTGTTTGGAAACTGAGGTAGGAGTTTCAGGTTAACCATTGCAAAGGGATAATCTATCTTTGAAAATCCAAATAAAGAAAAAATAGATGCCAAGAGTTTACACCAGACATGGTGATACATGCCTATAATTCCAATGCTCCAGAGGGTTGCAAGTGTAAGTCCACCCTAGGCTGTGTATCAATAGCCTGCCCAACCTTCCCACACAAGAAAAGGAATGCTAGAATTTAGAATTGGAAGCATGATAAACTCAAATTTATCATGATCAAGATGACTGGCTAATCATATTAGTGGTAAGAATCGATTGAAGAGAGAATTCCCCCTTTGAGTTCAGATTCTGGATGTAACACTAGCATTCCAGTTGTAGGTGCCCCTAGGAGAGGGTGATGCCCTTCCCTATCAGATCTAATCTGGCGGTACCTCTCTTTCTTACTGGCCCTATGCTTCAAGTTATTCCTACTGGCTTCTTCTTTTAGGTTCTTGGCAACAGTATTTTGAATCTCAACACAAAGCAGACACTTGTATCTTTCCTTTGCAAACCCTGCGCCAGAGACAGGAGTTTCTGTCGAAATATCACTTGCATTCACCTAAACATTGCCAGATAACTGGATTATCTTCATGGGTAGAACACAGCCATGTTTAATAGCTTGGATATAGCAATCATTATTGGCATTATGAAGTACTGAGTACCCTTTTAAGAAGCCTATTGTGTTGATCTAGCATGTTGAAAACATGGCGCATATTACTAAAGTAACAACTACTGCCATAAATTCAGGCACACGACATAGGAAAAAGGGAGCGCAGCGTACACATAGTGTTAACCAGTCTGTTCAGATATCTCTGAACAATCAATCAGCATATATATGTGATTGAGATGGTTGCAGTTTTGGCATTAAAAATTCCATCCCATAGCTGTTCATCTAACTTGAATCCACAAAATATTACATCTCTGTCAGAGTGATATCTTTGATTGTAAAATGTTCAGCCAATGCTCACATGTTGGCTTTGTGTTCTCATTTCTTTCTTCCTTTGGATAATATATTTTAAGCACTTTCTAAAACACAAATCATTGTATATCCACGGCATCCTTTTTGAAATAAGCATGTTGTATGACTAAAATCCCCTACAAGGAAAGGAAGATAGAGAAACCTTAGATGACCTGATACAATGACAGGTTTGGGGTTTTGAATCCAGGTGAACTGGCTCGTGAGTTGCTGTACTTTATCACAACACTCAAGTCAAAAGTGCTGGGGGATTTGACTCAATCTTTTTGGGGATCTAATTTTGAGAAGACAAAATTGCAGAGTCCAAAAATACTTTTCAATTCGTTTTCAATAGGGAAGCATTAAACATGGGGTTGAAGATTGCTTGGCAGCTAAAGTACTTGGTAGGCAAGCAAGAGAACTAGAGTTCAAATCTTCAGAACCCATGGAAAATGCTGGCTAGGCACAGTGGCTCACCTGTAATCACAGCCTCAGAAGACAGAGGCAGAAATCCCCAAACAAGCCCAACAGCAAGATTAGCTTTATCAGGTTTCATTAAGAAACAGACATTGCTTCAAAAGCTTAAACTGGAAGAGCAATTGTCCTTTCATCAATGAACTAGATTTTTATTTTTAAATCTATTTTATTTTAAATCTATTTTTAAATCTATCCAAACTGTGGCACAAATTATTTGCTATTGTACAAGCAGTGATGTTTTTATTCATAAAAGAAACACAGAATTATAAAGTGAAATCTTATTTGTGAGTTGTCTGGTAACCAGACAATTACAATGGTTCACTCGCAAAATGCTTTCCTAATGTTTATGCTTATTATCAATCAGCATTGTTCCTTCCTTCAGGGCTCACTTAATGATGCTAAGGAAAAAATGAATTCTAGTTTCCGTCTTATTAAGTACTACATTTTAAGCCAGAACATACACCATTTTACAAGACTACTGTTGTAGAACCATTTGCTTCTTGTTCCAGAAATATCACTAAAGGTGACATCTGCCTTCTTCTGGCTAACTTGAAAATATATGTATCTATTCATTTCGTTGATAAGATATAGAACTAGATTTTAGAATATCCAGGAGCTCCTTTGGTACCCATTTTCAGTGTGATGGTGTAATAGAATAACCATTCATAATGAAAAGAATCATGGTACCATGTAGTGATTCAGCCCTTTACGGTTGCGCAGCTCACAATGGGGTCCATAATGCCCAAGAGATTGTGGTCTAGATGCCTTCTGCTCCTCAGATAGACACTGCCATGGTCGAATCATGCCTATCATAGGAACCATGGACATCCAAGTTGATGAGAGATTACCACCTGTCTTAAATGCCCTGGAAGTGGAGGGCAGGAAGACCAGGCTGGTTCTGAAGGTGGCCCAGTAGTACTTTGGTGAGAACACCATAAGAGCCATCGTATGGGTGGTACAGAAGACTTAGTTAGAGGCCAGAAAGTACTGGATTCAAATGCAGCAATCAAAATTTATCTTGAGGCCAAACCCTGGGCAGAATCCTGAATGCTTTGGAGAACCTTGGGGTAAGAAAGGCTCTATTTGTCTGCGCGTTTCCTCCTGATATATTTTGGTTTCTGATTTTGTGTTTTTATGGGACCTCTGTGTATGTGAACATGTATATATCTGTGTACATTTGTGTTCCTAATGGGTTTTCTTTTTGCTATTTGGATTTGGGAGAAGACATTGAAACTATAGCAAGAAGAGCAAGCAGGCAGATGATATAGGTGTTATGGTTTAAATCTAAAACTGTCCCTGAGAGTGTCATATATTAAAAGTTGATTGCTAGCTGATGGGTGCTTTTTGTTTGTGTTGCTGGGTGGGGAGGGGGTCTCATTTTGTGGGCCTGGCTGGCCTAGAAGTACCATGTTAAACACAAAGAGCCATATTCCTCTCCTCCCCCGGGCTGGGATTAAAGTCAAGAACAACTGCTCCTGGCTTAGCTGGCATGTGTTTGAGAGGTGATTGGATTGCGAAGGCTCTGTTATGTGAATCATCTGGTGAATTCATATATAAAGGGGTTGCTTGCCTGTAATGTGTGGTTAGTACTGCTATTTTTTTTAAATTGTTGAGCTTTATTTGTATGTGAAATATTTCCATAGTTGATAAAAGTTTAGCCCTGGCTGTCCTGGAACTCACTCTGTAGACCAGGCTGACCTTGAACTCAAAGATTCACCAACCTTTATTGCCTGTGTACCGAGATTCAAGGCGTGTGTCTCCATGATCCAACTGTGATGTTTTTAAAAGTTTGAAGAAACAGTAAGGTCAGAAAACATCTTATGTTCAAGTAAAAAAAACAATAAAAATCTATATTAAGGCACACCACATTTAAAATTTTCCAAACTAGTAGCAAAGAAAAAAATCTAAAATTATCTAGAGCAAAAAGCAATATATGTGTGGTATCCAATTAATAAAGTGCTAAGAAAAATAAAATTTGCCAATCTAGAATACATACCCATCAAAAAATATTTCAAAAATGAAGATGAAATAGTGATCTTATTACAGATCCATAGGCTGGAAAGGAGCACAGCAGTATAGCAGCATGACAAGAAATGAGGAAAACATTCCCTGGTGGGGAAAGCTGCGTCCACACAGAGAGTGGGGAAAATACCGGAAACTCTACTGTGGGCAAAGAAAAGTATAAACTAAAAACCTGAGATTACTCCCTGGAACCCACGTGGTGGAAAGAGAAGACTGCGTGTGTCCCTCAAGTTGTCCTCTGACTGCTACTCGGGACCATGCGCACACAGAAAAAAATATAAAAAATAAATGAATAAAACATAGCTAAATATACTTAAAATGCAGTGGATTATCTAAAGTCATAAGATAAAACTGTCTGGTGAGGTTTCTAACACACGGGGGCAAGGGGAGATGGATGGGTCAGTGGGTAAAGGTGCTAGGCACACAAAGCTGATAACCAGAGTTTGATCCTCTTAGGCTATATAAAGAACCAGATGCGGTGGCAAGCAACTGTAATCCCAACATTCCTATCATGAAGTGAGAGGCGGAGACAGAAGAATGGCCTTGAAGCTGATCAGCCTGCTAACCTGAAGTGTGAAACACTGTAGCCAGGGAGCTCCTGCCTCAACAGGGTGGAAGCAGAGAACCAACTCTAAACAGTGTCCTCTGACTTCTACACAATGCTATGACACTCTCTCGTACTTACTCTCTGTCTCTGCCTTTCTCAACACATGAATTAATCAATAGTAAATCATGAAAACGTATATGAAATTAAATTATCTAACAATGACATACATTTTGATGATGTGAATGGGGAGGCAAATACAAGGGCTTGGACGGAGCACCTATAAATCCAAGGTTTAAGGCAGTAGGACAGATCTCCTTTGAGGGTAGAAGTTAACTAGATCATCTCTGATAAAGCTACCATAAAAATAGCATTGTAGCTATAAGCTAAAAACACCATGCTTCATATTTCTGCAAATCTACTTGAAAAAATGTTTTGATTTATGATTATCTTTGTTCTGTTACTGTAAAACTTCATAGAACCATTTGGGACATGGAACTTGGAGTAACCTGGGTAAACTATCTCTTTTTTTAAAAAAATGGCTTGTATCTAACCATTCACCAAGTTTCAGACACAAAACAAGTCTCAATAAATTAAGAATTACTTAAATCATATAAAATATATTCTCTGTCTACAATGGGATTACAACTAGGGCCAGGTGGTGGTGTCTACGCCTTTTATCTCAGCAGTTGGGAGTCAGAAGGATCTCTGAATTTGAGGCCAACTGGGTCTATAGTGCCAATTCTAGGACAGCCAGCCAGGGCCATACAGAGAAATACTATCTCAGAAAACCCAAAACAAAAAACAAAGGAAAACAAAAAGCCACCACTAACAAAGCTAGCCTGTAGCTAATAAGCTGTAGGGGTGGATAATAAGAACTGCCACGTGGGCACTGGGATCTGAACTGGGGTTCGTTGTAAGAGATGAAAATTCTTTTAACTACAGAGCTACCTCTCCAGGCCCACTTAAAGCAGATTTTTTAAGAGCAAACAATACAATTATAGCCAAAGAAGACCATTTTATGAAGAAGGGTTATTGAATCAAGGAACACAAAAATCCTATGTAAATGTATTTTTTAAAAAACAGTTTCTATGTACATGGACACAACCATGTTAAAATTAGAAAGGTAAATAGAATAATCTACATTTATAGTTATCACTTTTCTATAGCTAATCGCGAAAACATAGAGGAAATCAGCATAATATAAAATATTGGAAAACAGTATCAACCACTTCACCTTCAGTGATATTTATAAAACCCTCTATCCAACAACAGCAGAAATGCATTTTCAAGTACACATTAAGCATATAGCAAATTATTCACCAAGTTTGAGAAATAAAACAAGTCTTAATAAATCAAAATTACTCAAATCATATGAAATATTCTCTGTCTAAAATTAGATTAAAATTAGAAACAGCTACAAAATGTTACAGGGAAGAATCTATAAAAATTGAAACCCAGGTAACACATTTCTATGCAACCCAAAGGTCAAAGAAAAATCCAAAGGAAAAATTAGTAAGTAGTTTCAATTAAATGAAAATGCAACATAGTGGGGTTTTAGTTAGCGAGTAATTTCCAGCACTAAATATCTATAATTACAAAAGAAGAAACGATTCAAGTTGACCTCAGCTTCACCTTTAAGAGTCTAGAAAGAGATGAAGAAATTAAGCACACAGTGAAGAAAAATGGATATAATAAAGATTAAGTGGAGACGACAAAAATAGGAAGAACTAACAATAAGGACAACAATTGGAGTCAATGACTGGCTTTTGGGTATCATTAATAAAATTTGTAGAGCTCTAACTAGACCAATTAATCAGATAGACAAATAAGCAATATAAGTAGTAAGTGGCTTGACATATTCTAGAGATATTCAAGTGGTAATACAAGAATGTGATGAAAACATTTAGTTAACAATTTCAGCAACTTGAGCAAATCACCAAATTCTTCGCAGATACACACTATAAAAAACTCCTGCAAGAAAGAGATAGGGCTAGCTGTGGAGCTCAGCAAGAAGACAGCACTGCTCAGTGTGTGTGATGACCTGGGGCCTATTCACATCTTCACCATGGAGAAGAAAGAAGAGGAGATGGAGCAGAAGGCAGAAAAGTTTGAGGAAGAACAGGAGAAGGAAGAGGGAAAAGATGATGCGAGTAGCTCTGAATTAAAAAACAAATGAACATTGCTATTCTAACCTCCCGCACAAAAGGAGACTTGAGTCTAGATAATTTCACTTGGAATGTCTTCTTAAACATTTACAGAGAAGCTATACCAATTCTATAGAGTCTTTAGCAAACTTGGGGAAAGGTTACACTACAAAAACTAACAAGAGCTGTGAAGCCCTGGAGCTGGGGGACAAACGAAGGACCAACAGATGTGACAGAAAAAGCAATAGCAGCCAAGGCGCCAGTGAAAAGCTAGAAGAGCAAACTGTCAAAAAGCAAAGTGAGATTTGGAAATCAAGGAACAGGAAACCAAAACCAAAACCAAATCTGACTTTTGTGGAAGTACTCTTTCATTTTTAACATTTCCTTCTTAAAGGGTTTTATTAATGTAATACTAATCATAAATGGGTTGGTTGTGATCTCTTCATATATGTATGTAATATTTTTTACCATATGGATTACCCACTATTTTTGGTTCTTTTCTTTCTCTCTGGTCAATTTTTGCTTGCCACACACGTTCTCTTCTATTTCTCACTTCCTTCTTTCCTCTTTCTTCTTCATTTTCTTTCTGTTTGAGACAGGGTTATGATTTATGTAGTCCTGGCTGTCCTAGAACTCCATATGTAGACAAGGCTGGCCACGAACTCACAGAGATCCTCCTGCTTCTGCCTCTGAGAAATCTGTTTCTGCATCTCTAGTGCTAGAATTCATTGTGTGTATCACCATGTCTAGTTTCTATTTTCATTTTTTTTTAAAATCTAGATTTTTTTATACGTGAGTGAAGACATGCAGTATTTGTCTTTGTGAATCTGGCTTATGACATCATAATCTCTACCTCTATTCTCAACACTGCTGCTAAACAATCCTGGTATCTTGTGTCCCTAAGGTACATAAAAAACTGTCCCTAACCCACTTCCAAACAGCTTCTTCACTGTTCTGCAGATAAGTATCTAATCTTCAGTATCACGTGGAAACCCTCTGTGTTCAGATTTCTTCCTTCTCAAAAATAATCTTCTCTGATGTCATGTCCTGCTATAGTTATATTGCACCTCACTTCGGTGCCTTCCTGCTCTGTGACAGGAGTCAAGCCTCTTGCAAAGCTGACTGATATTCCACTCATCTGACAAGACTCAGCTTAGGGGTCACATGCTCAAGACAAACCTTTGGAGTCTGAGTCAGCATATATAGCTGAAGTCCACTCAGCATTTTGCACCGGCATGATACCTAGTATAGCATGTGCCCATAGAAAGTGCTCACACATATGTCAAATGAGGGAATAAGTAGATGTGCACGTAAGTGAATTGGCTTTGGGACTTCTGCAAAACAGAGGCCTGAGGATGGCTGGCTCTTAATAAATACTTATTAAACAGAAATAAAAGATTGGATGAGGGATTTCCTTTGGCTATGAAAGCTAGCAAACTTCTGTAATCTTGAGAAAAGTATGATAACTCTGTCAGCATCTTGTCAACTTTCAATTAGTCACTATTGGTATGTTTAAAATTCATCTCATGTTTTTGAGATCCTAATATATCATTTCACCATCTTCTTAATTACTAGGAATAAGACTTAATGTGTAGAGCTTCAAAAATAAACTATTGCATTTTGTTACAACCCTAGCCCTGACTCTCCATCACTATTACAATCATTTATGGCTGTTCACTGGTCTTTAGCGTCGTGGCCTCCATATTTCCACTGTGCTTCCTTCCAGACCACTCTGAAGACATTTCCAGCGCTCAATAGATCCCAGTGTTTTGTGTGTGTTCAAGCATGAGCTGTTCCTCTTTGTTCATAACAGTAATGAGAGGATTTTTAAAATGAAAGTGCCGAGCGCACATCTAGGTTTTAATGCGAAGAATCATCTCTTAGGTCTCTCTTTCAAATCTGGCTTCTGTGAGCAGATTCTTTCTAAGGATTACGCTACAATTTTCTCAAAAGATCTGTAGATGGGGAACAAGGTGATCAATTCACTCTTGGTTATTAACTGGGCTTTATCTCTTCCAGTCTGTGGCTGTGGAAACCGATAGCACGCAGGAGGCTTGGCAGTATGACAGGCAATTAAGTCACCAAGATGTTCCGCCGGGTATGAGTATTTTCTCACCCTGAGACCTCGAAGTGTAGCCTGCCACTGACATTGTTAGTGATGGAATCAATTAGACAAGACGGGGCTGGCAGGTTAATTTCATATTCTGTGGTGATTATGTATGGCCTGCCATAGAGACCTCCAAGTCTGTTACTGTGTACTTATTTGAGCAGTCACTTGCCTAGCTAAGTATCGGAGTCTGAGACCCTCTTTGGAGCAGAGGAAATCCAAGTTAATATAAGTAAGCAAGTAAATAAACATCCATGGCCAGTAGCAACTAATGTCACAGTTGAAAAACATGACCATCGTTGGAACGGTGTCCAGCTGCCGGCTGATTATGCCCTCCCACAGCACCCTAGAAACTATGCCTGGCTACAGGACACTGAATCAGAGACCGCAATTGAAAGTAAAAGTACCAGATGTTCGGCTAAGATCAAACCCAGGTTAGTAATCTGCTTGTAATAGAGAACCCGATTTTCAAAATTTCTGATGAGCTTTTGTGTGGAGGGACAATTTGAGTCTATTTTCCTTTTCATCGGTTGAAGTGATTCAGGCGCTGACGAGGGGGGAAGGCAGACAGCAGGGCTGGAGACATTGCTTGCTTTCTGCATGCAGAGTCTCTGTTAGAACAGCTTAGAGTTGCTTTGAGAAATGATTATTTTTTTTATTCCCACTTTCCCCCAAGTGAGAGTTTTTGAAAGGTGGAATTGAACCAAATCAGCCTTAAAATATTTCGCAGAGAACAAGAGAGGTGATTTAAGAAATGTAATTGTCTTTTTAATCTCCCTCCTGTTTCACCAAGGCATCCCTCAAAGGCAGGATATTTTTTTGTCATTAATGAAATCTTAATTAGCATATGTCTAGATCAGTACTCAAGGCTGATCTGGGTCAAAGGCACCTATGCTGCGGCTGTGTTACCAGAGGGTTAAGTCGAGTTGGGTAAATTAGGTCTGGGCTCCATGTGTGAGCAGATTGGGAAATATCCAGCAGGGATCAGCAAATGCATAGGTTGTATTCATGTTGTCACGTCTGTTTTCAACCTAATTTTACAAGTGTTACTGTCCCCAGGAATCCTCAGAACATGAGAGAAATGGAAAACAAATACAAAAAAAAAAATGGGAAGAGAAAACAAACCGCTGCCCAAATATGACATTTAACTGAGTCTCGCTTCACAAGCTTTTAAAAATGCACCCTAAACCTTTAGCTATTAGTTATAGTTTTAAAGGAATGTACTTATTGAGTCACATACGATTTATTAGTGCCACCATAGGCCCCAGAAGCAAGCGCTGCTTAGGAAATAGTCCTTCAGGGAACCGAGTTTATTTACCAAAAAGGAGCCATCTGTAAAACTGCTCACCTTCCTGCTTGCTAAACGGAGGGACAGAGATGAGAAACGCTGCTGGCCTTTACAACAGAAGACAGATGCAGCTAGAGCAGTCTTGAAAGGGCAGTCGGAGGGAAGGCAACTGGAGCCACAGGGCTCCAGCTAGCGATGGACAGAGGAAAGCCTAAGGCGTTTCCCTTGCGGGGAGCAGCATGGAGCAGGAGTGAAGCCAGCAGTAAGCAGATGGAGTTGAGGGGTCTGTGAGGAAGCCCTTCCTGGTTGGGACTGCAGGTTGGTGTCTATGAGTATGAGAAGACGCTGGCGGAAGGGATGGATAGAGCAGAGCCGTGGTTATCATCCTCACAGGAGGGACTTGCTGTGAGGGCAGCTGTGAGTTACGAAGAATCTGGATCAAGTGCTACATGAAAGAACATGTCATGTACGTCCTTTCTGCTGGTTGCTTGCGTGGCTGGATCTCATTTGTTGTCCAGGACTTTGGGGTGAACTAGTGTTTCAGAGAATTCTGATTGAGACACATGATACCGTTGGCCGTTGGTCCGTAGACAGATCATTGGTTTCAGGACTCCTTCACTCCCTGAGCAGAAACCCCAATCTGCACATTCTCCACTCCATCACATAAAAAGACATCGTTTCCCCTCATCTTCTAGTGTGCTTTATCTGTTTCCATTTGATTGATTGGTTGGTTGAGTAATTGCAGTGCTGGGGATAGAACTCAGGGCTTAGCATTACTAGGTAGGTACTTTCCCACTAAGAGACAGCTACAGCCCATCTCTACAATACTTCAAATACCTAAGAACATGTCAGCGAAGCAGGCAGAACACATTGTTTAGAGAATGATGACGAAAAGAACTCCATACGTTCGGATCATTTTTTTAAAAACTATCTACTTATTTAGTGCTCGGGCCTGTGTGGAGGTCATAGGACAACTTGAAGGAGCTGTTTCTTTCTCTCTACCATGGCAGTCCCAGAGATGAATTTACATTGTTAGGCTTGCAGCAGATCCAGATGTTTTTTTTCCTGAATCTTCTCTCTGCATTTGACTGAGTCCAGAGATGCAGAAGCAAGCAGTCACAATGGCTGTATACTACACATTATAAGGGAGATCACACAGGAGGCTCTTGCGTGACTCAGTCCCTGGGTAGTAAAGGCCTGAGTTCAGGTCTTCATATCACCAGTTACATAAATAAAACCCTCTTCTGAGACTGTAATCTACTAATTTCCATATCCCTGAAGTAATTAGCTGATTGACACATTTTAATACATATGTTACTAAAATGCTGGGAGGCAGAGTAGCTTCCAAAACCAATGAATGGTTTAAAGATTAGAGGTTTTAAAGAACTTTGAGTCTTTGTCTACTCACCAGGTAGCTATTTAGCTTCTACCTTTTCCTCCTGTCGTCTATATCATTACAATACCCTGCAGGGTTTTCTGATAGAGGCTAGTTGTGGCGCATGCATATAATGCTTCTGGAGATGCTTGGCTCTCTTCTAACCTGTTGTTAATTTCTCCAATGCCATTGTTATGGGCGCCATGTGTTTCGGATTTCCTGAAGTTTAAAGTCATGTTTATTGCATTTGCAAGTTTGAGGAGGGGTCCCTTCTCCCTATGACATATAGACTATGTCTACATGGTGCCAGACAAGCCAGTCAGTTCATCCAGCAGAGAGCTCAAGACGAGGCCAGGAAGAGAAAGTTTCATAAGTGGACATTTATTTGTTTATTTTTCCCACTTAAATAGTTGTTTATTGGCAGTGGTCTGGAAGGGATGGCAGAATTAGCATTCGCAGACAACACCACACCAGTCACAAGGGCAGCAAGAGTGATGGGAAAGCCTGAAGGCCCCTTCTTCAAAAGCAAGTGCGTAGGCTGGGGCCTGAAGTGTTGATGGGGCAGCCTTAGTTCACCTCTGCTTAGTAGGCATGGTTAGAGATGAAGAGAGATTCGCTGGCTGCGGCTCCAGAATGACCACTTGGGGTGTACTTTCCTTGACAAGCAAGGCTGTTGGCTAGGGCTCACTTGATGTATTCCTCCTGAGCAGCCTTCAGGTTCTCCTTCCCGCCCCAGGCCTTCAGAGCAGAGGCCTGCAGGGCCAGGCCATAAGAGAAAGTCAAGGCCCATGGCTTCAGCAGTGGGCACTTGTTGATGGCATTGAGGTTGATGGACGCCTCTTCCTCGCTCTGCCCTCCAGACAGGAAAGTGACTCCAGTGACAGCAGGGGGCACTGTGCAACGCAGGGATGTGACAGTTGCCATGGCAATCTCCTCATTGGAATATTTCTGGGTACAAGCATGGCCTGGAGTGACCATGTTGGGCTTCAGCAGTGTGCCTTCCAGAAAGACATGGTGGTCACTCAGAGCCTTGTACACAGCAGCCAGTACCTTCTCAGTTACATACTGGCAGTGCTTTAGGTCATGGTCGCCGTCAGGGAGGATTTCAGGTTCCACAATGGGTACAATGCCATTCTGCTGGCAGATGCTGGCATAACAGGCCAGAACATTGGCATTTTCCATGATGGCAAAGTCAGCTCCATCCTTCTTATACTGGACACAGCGTTCTGACAGCCCATCCAGCCCTTGGGTGGTGGTCTCACCATTGGTTCCTGCCAGGGGTACCACACTTTTATCTACCTTAATGCCCACAACGCCGCCCTTGGACTTGATAACTTGGGGGAAGGGACGTCCTTTATCCGCCTTCTGGTAGAGTGTTTCGTGGAAGAGGATCATCCCCCCCCCCCTTCATGCAGGGGTTCACATGGTCATCAGGAGTTAGTAGCAGCTGGTGGTAGAAGCGCCTGTTCTCTTCCGGTGTTCTCAGTGCCAATGGACTGCAGCCGCTTAGCAATGCTTCCAGTGGACTCATCTGCCGCCAGGATGCCCTTGCCCGGAGCCACAATTTGGTGAGCGATGTCAGACAGCTCCTTCTTCTGCTCCGGGGTTAGTGCTGGGTATGGGTAGGGAATGGTGCCAGTGGCAGCACATTCCTGGCACAGGAGGGGGTGGTTCTGCCGGGTAGGGCGGTGGGTGAGCGAAAGGACAGAGGAGCGAACGCGGATAAAGTCACCAGAACCCCGATCTGCGTGCGTTCCAAAAGAACGCAGCCTATTGTGCTGAGGGGGAAGGGGGTGACCCATAAGTGGACATTTAGCAACGAGAAATCAAAGGTGTTTATCTCCTTTTCCTAGCGTTTCAACTAGTTGTTTCGCTAAAAGCAAAGGATCGAGATGCTGGTTTTATCTTCCTTAAATGCCTTAGTGGTGCTTTCAAAATTAGCACGTTGCACAGTAGCGTCAAAAGACTGGTAGTGTCCCTTACAACAACTTGAGGTCCATGACCTTGTGGGGCTTACCTAATGGTTCTGAACTTTGGTTTCTTCATTTGTGAGGCAGGGAAGCAACCATTTTGAATTTTGAATTGTTGCAAAGGTTATCAGCTCCTATAACATCACTGTGGGTTTAGGGGTCTGAGGCTTAAGTAGGCAGGATAGACCAACTAATAGCAAAGTAAACCTCTGGGGGATCATGGCATCCTAGCTTGAACGATAAAACGTTCCAGTTTGTAGCATAATTTGTGACACACAGTCGTCAGTATTACTTGGTTTCCAAATACTAATTGATTCTTTTAAGGACACATTCTTGATAGAGGCCTTTGCACACACCATCTTAGAGAAGTTGACTGTACGGGTAGAAGAGAGTGGATTTCTGCTTGTATCTGCAACTTGTACTCTTGGGAGAAACAACACAACTTTTCAGGGGTTTAGGAGACTAGGAAGGTCATATCAGTTTTTGTTATTCGACTAGCATCATTTTCCTTGTAATCTTTAAAAATCAGGGTCTTTTACAGGTCCACACGTCTTGTGGGTTTTATAATATTAAAAGAATCTGGTAGGACAGACAGAGTTTGGAGAGAAAGTGGCTAACACTGCAGATGAAACACAATACTTGAGAAGATGGGGGCTCAATCCTTTCTCCATCTTTTCTAACTATAATGCTAATGAGAATTAGGGTCCATTGATTTCATATAGCACCTTACACTGGACTTTAATGTTCTCTACCTCTAGTGATATAGAGGTGGCTGTCCTGAAAACTCTCTTTGTAGACCAGGGATTCACCTACCTCTGCCTTGTGAGTTCTGGAATTAAAGACGTGATCCTCCAAAATGCCCAGCTGTGTAGTGTGATTTTAATCTTCCTCAAAGCCTCTGAAGAGTGTTTCTGCCAATCTGGTTCATTCCTTGTTCTTTAGACAAGAAACAGTTCCCACTTTTCCCGCTGTCCCTTTAGAACTCTTTAGTAGCCATCGTCTTCGTGAGAATACTTGCAAAAGACCCAGAGCTTGGGCTCGCTAACTGTTAATGCCCCCTCAGTGAAGTCCTAGCGGGAGGGGTCTTGGACCCTCTCCCGTGATTCCCACCACGCCCTCCTGCCATTTGAAGGTAATTCTGCCCTAATTGCACAGAGGATCTGAGTCTCACGAGGTGCTAGAGTGTATAGTAAGTGCAACGCTAACCAGTGGAGGAGACTATGCCTTTTCAGCTATGCGGAAGCTGCCATCCACACTGGGGTGAGACTTGCTGTTGGTGTAGCTGCTTTGTCGTCACCATCCCTCCTGTAAGCAACCTGTCACTCACGCTAAGTAAGCCCCATAACCTCATTGGTCCCTCAACCTGGAGTTCAGTTTTATCATACTTTGGCTTGCCATTGGTGTTTATAGACACTATTGTTACTTGTGCTAGTTGAGTGGAAGTGGGTTTTTGGTTCAATGGCTAATCCTGACACAGCTGTGTAACTACCCTGAGGGAAGAGAGTCTGCTGGGTAGGAATAGGCCGTTCGCACTCTCTGTATGAGATTTCCTCAGCTGAAGTCTTCTGCCAGCCGCAGGAATGTGTAAGCAAGCATACCAGGGAGGATCAGTGCTGCTGTTTTTAGAACGAATCTATTGATTGGGTTGCTTATCTAACAGCCTACCATTCAGATCTACATGTTCTCAAATCGGGCCCCAAAGATTACCTCTAAGGTGGGGTTGCGCGTAGTTTGGTGGAGTAAATGGGATTATCCTCTGCTATGTTCTGGATCTTGAGTAGCCACCAAAAGTCTGCCTTAGAAGACTAGTCCTCAGCTTGGCGCTATTGGGATCAGGTGAAGTCGGTAAAGAGCAGGGGGCTTTCTGCTCATGGGCAACACGGGGTTGGATGGAATGACAGTCCCTGCACTTCTTCCCACCACGAAGCAAGCAGTTTTGTTCGACCGACCCTATGCTTTCTTGACAATGTGGAAGAGCAGGGCCGAAGGAATAGAGCCAACCAAAAGGACCAAATTCGTTACAAGTGTTAGCCAAGAGGAACCTGCGCTTATTAAACGGATTGTCTCAGGTCATCTGTTAGAGTTATGAAAAGTTGATGGCCATAACCTCGAATCACTCGTATTTCCTTTTACACGGAGAAGAAATTGCATACTTTCTTTACCCCTACTTGGCAACCAGCATGTCTCCAGATAGCTATACAAATGCTGTTATAGAAACACCGCAGACTGTCTTGAAGTAGTTGTTTTTGTTTTGGCCAGCGCTCTTCATCCTTTTGGTCCTCCTAGCCTTTGGCACAGTGCCTAGTCTATAGTAGGTTGAATTCATGCAGAAATGACTGAACTCATGCAAGGTTCGAAATGGAGGTTTTTATTTTTTTAACTGCCTTCCAATTCTTCTGCCAGAAATGGACAGAATAAGTCCTTCCCCCACCCTGTGCAATACACCGTTAACATTTCAGCTAAAGAGAAAACGTCACACGTCTCTCAGCCAGTTGCCGCACTGCCCTTCTGTGCCTGGCTTTATGAAGTTGTTAAAAAAAAAGTTTTCCTTGGAAAACTTTCACCAAGAAACTACCTAATGGGGGCCAGCTGCAGCTCCAGGTTTTATGAACACTTTGATAGAAACCACATTAAATAGCAACACGGGTTCACACATCAATTTCTCTTGTTAAATCCAAGTTTGGGCACGTGGGGAGTGCATGTGATATTTACTTTTCAACATCATCATTACCAAAAAAAAAAAAAACCCAAACCACCCAACCAAATAAAACAGCAGCAGCAGCAACAATAACAATATCAACAAACTCCAAATGGATTTGCTTAGTCCCCAGCAGGCATAAAATCAGAAAATGCCAAAGCGCCATGAGAAAACGCAAGCTGGTCGCAAAATATTTCGTGTTTGGAGCTCAGTGAAGCAGTCGAGGGTCAAGCATTACCAGGGAAATACTCACACAATTCCCTAAGTGGTAGTAGCAGGCTTTAGGCTGTTTCTTCTACTGCTCACTGTGGTAGCTGTGTGGCCCGCCAGCACTGACCCTTTTTTTTCTCTAGTTGATTGCCCCTGCATTGTATTTCCCTTTGGTGCAATCTCTGGACTTCATTGGTTCACCCTCTTGCCTCTGTTGGCACCCAGGCGGGAGGACAAGTTAGAAATGGTCCAGCGGCCACTGAATGGATCCATATGGAGAGAAGTAGGTGTGGCTTTTGGGCCTCCGAAATTTGCATTAGAATCCTGATTCTTATAAGGTGTTGCTCATCACTTGCTTAATTGAGAAAACCAGGTACATAGTACCCTGGGGGCTGTTGATCCTGCGTGAATAATGGGTAGTAAGAACCACACAGCTCTGGGTTTGTCTCTAAGCTGTATTTTTTTTTACTATTGTATTTGGTAATCTTCAGGCTTTCCATTTAGACATCAATGACAAATAACATCTTGCACGGCAGCAAGGAGGATGCACCGAGATTGTGCATGGACAGCAGCCAGTACATGGTAGTTAGTTCACAGGAACGATAGCTATTGTGATCATTGTCTTTTAAGAATGACTACATTTTACTGATTGCTTTACATTTATTTACTCCGTGTGTGTGTGCGTGATTGCATTTGGGTGAGTGTGAGCGTGCACATGCGCACACACCCACATGCCTTGACATATTGTGGTCAGAGGACAGTTTGCAGGAGTCAGCTATTTCCTCCCGCTATAGCGGTTCGGGGGGGGGGGGGAGTTAAACTCAGGTCCTCAGGCCTGGCAATAGGCACCCACTAAACCATATTGTTGGCAAGCCCTGGGATTATTATGGCTGACTGTTGATGAGGGATGAGTATTCCAATTCAGTGCATTCCAATGAATAGCGATTTTAACTTTGTTAACTTAAAACAACAAAAAAGGTGACATGAAGTTGGGAGGATGGTGTGTGTAGGAGGTCCTGAGAGTAACTCAAAAATCCTCCCCAAACAATGCAATTGCTGCACATGGTTCCCTTTTCAGGTTTTTCTAAGTCAAAGTCTGCCTAGAATTTTCAGTCTGAAGCAGAAGTTTTCACTGCTTTTCACGTACAATTCTTTTTTTTTTTTTACTTTTTCAACAAGTGAAATAATTATTTAATGCAGTTCTAGGTATCTGACCAAAGGTTTTGCACATACCAGGAAATCCTCTACTACTGATCTGCACCCCCAGACAGACCTGGTAAAGAAGATGCATGAATCTCTAAAGACCTTCCAAACACTGTCCAATAGCATGACAGCCAGGTTGCTTTCTTCTGAAGGCAGTAGAGAGACTTGAGAAAACCTACAAGCTGAAAATTGGGTCTTTCAGGAAGATTCACATTGTAGGGGTGATTTTCCTTCACAGGTGAGTCTAGAAACTCAATAACTTTAATGTTAAAGTTGGCCCCGAGTTTCCTTGTAGCAAGGTAATATTGGAAACATGATTCTAGGCCTAAATGAGGAAAGACTAAAGACTTTTCTGGTAAAATGTAGAATGAGAGAGGATATCCAGTCCATTCCTGTTTATAGTGCTCAAAATCTTAGCTACAACAATAAGACAAAGAAGCAAAAACTACAGGCAATACAAGTAGAAAACTATCCAATCAGATGACATGATTGTGTACTTAAATGACCCTAAAGATTCCATGAGAAAAAGCTTTGATCTGATAATGAACAAGCAAATATCACTAGTATTTCTGTACTCCAATAACAAACTTGCCGAGAAAAAAAAAATCATGGGAAAATTCCATTCATGATATCTTCAAAATTAATATCTACAAATAAAGCAAAAAGAAACCTCTGCAATGAAAACTTTAAGACACTTAAGAAAGAAATTGATGTATTCTTGCAGTACCTGTCCTGTAAAGTCTTCTGAAAGACCCAGGCTCCTGGATGGATAGAATATTGTGAAAGCCAGAAAAAAACTACATGTTCAACACAATCCTCATTAAGATGACAATATCATTTATATAACTAAAACAAACAATTTAAAAATTTTCATGAAAGCACAAAAGACCACAAATAACCAAAGCATTCTTAAGCAGAAAGAACAGTTCTGGAAGTGAAAGATGATTTCAGATTACAACACAGAGCCATAGTAACAAAATAACATGGTACTGGTTCAAACTCAACATAGACCAATCGGATGGAGTGTATGAGCCAGAAATAGCTTACACAGCTATGACCATTTAGTCTTTAAATTTTTTTATTGTTTAAAATTATAATATACTCACATCACTTTCCCCCTTTTCTATTTCTTCCCACCATCCTTCTCATGCATCCTCAAATCTCTCTCTCAAATTCACAGCCTCTGTTTCTTTAGTTGTTGCTACATATGTGTATATACTCATTTATATATTCATATATAGTTTATATTCATTTATATATTCATATATATAATCTATACAATATTAGTTGTATGCATAGGATTTCAGGGCTGACCACTTTGGAGCTCTTTGCTGGGGAAGATTATTTTTTCTGTTCTCATTATTCTTTAGTTGCTATGGTTTCTTGGATAAGAATGGTCCCCATATGCTCATATTCTTGTATGCATGGTCATCAGGGAATGGCACCATTTGAGAGGGATTGAGAGGTATGGTTCTGTTGGAGTAGATGGGGCCTTGTTAGAGGAGGTTGTCACTGGGGATGGGCGTTGGGCTTTTAAAAGCCCAGTCTCATCCCAGCATCTCTCTCTTCCTACTGCCTATGGATCTGGATGTAGAACTTTCAGCTCCTTCTCTAGTGCCATATCTGCCTGCTTGCTGTCATGCTCCTTGCTATGATGACAATGAACTAAACCTCTGAATTTGTAAACCAGCCCCAATTAAATGCTTTTCTTTATTATTACTGTGGTCATGCAGTCTCTTCACAGCAATAGAAACCCTAACCAAGACAGTTGCCTATAGTTCTTTGTCTAGGGTTGAGGCCCCAGGGGTTGTCCCCTTCATTGTTAGTATATCTTTTTGAGCTTCTTTGTTCAGATCTTCTTTGGCAGCCATAACCACCCAACTTTTGTGTTACTGTGAGGAGGAAGAAAGTGGTATAAAAGGAAGAGGAAGGAGTATAAGAAAAGTTAGTGAAGGGAAGAAATGACAAACTATTAGATTTTTTTCTTACATGCAGAATTTATGTTTAACTATATATGTATTTATGTATATGACATCAAAGCAAAAAGGGGTTCATTTAGAAGGAAGAGGACAAAACGGTAGTTAGTAGACAAATATGACTGAACTATAATGAAATAAATATGAGGAGTTAAAGCAATAGCTTAGTTAGTAAAGTGTTTGCTACGCAAAGCCATGGCACCCATGTAAGAGCCTAGTGTGTGACTATAATCCCCGTGTGGGTAGAGGTGGGTTAACCCTAGGATCTCACTGGTTAGCAGTCTGGCTAAAACAGCAAACTTCCAGTTTAATGAGAAACTTTATCTCAGGGGAATAAGCCAAAGAGCAATTGAAGATAACACCCTACATCTTGCTCTATATACTACACACACGTGCATGGGGTCATACACATATGTACACACACACACACACAGAGAGAGGGGGGGAGAGGGAGAGGGAGAGGGAGAGAGAGAGGGGCTATAGGAGAAAGAAATACTGAAAAACAGTTCAGGAAAGGAGTAGGGCCTCCACACATCTGCACATACATGATAAATACATAAGTGTCATATACAAATATATATGAATATGCCATAATAAAATGCAGTAGATTATTTTGTGTATTGACTGAAAATTTAGTAAAGTACTTCTCTGAGGTGTTCAGCAGTAAATATTATAAGCTAATTAAGTAAAAAATACAGCTGGAAAACAAAAAATAAATCCTCAACTCTTCTTGTTAACAGAATAGCTACCATATGCTGTGGTAACAACTCCAGGCTTCAGGCATTTAATACAATGAAAACAGTATTTTATCAGTCATGTTTTATGTTTAACATGGTTCAATACAAGTGAGTTTTCCCCATGTCTTCCCTCAGTAGCATCACCAGAGAACATCTCAGCTATGTCCCGAGCCTTTTATTAAAGGCCAAGGCAAATTGGAAGAATCATATGGACACCTACTAATATAGAAGCTTTCTGAAATATATACATATATAAAAGGGATCTCTATGGAGTCACCAAATAATAGGGTAATCAGTGTCCCAACTAGCCATCTGTTGCCACCAAGTAAAACCTCCAGTGTCAGGGATGGGTTACTTCTTGTCAAGTCATTGGTGAAAGAATTTTCATGGAAACACCCAAACATCCCAGGCTATTCCAAAAGCTATTGGTTCCTCTCCATAACCTGATTCTAAAGCTCTATTGCTGAAGACAACACTTACACCATGGAGCACAGAGACTTCTAGCTGATGCTTAACTAGAAACTTCATCCCTGCTGAATAGCATTCACGTTACTGGAAGGGACTCTGCATGCTATTGGAGGAGGAAGGTAATTGTCTATGTCACCCAGTTGCATATGTTGTGACCTGTAGCAGTGGCATATCTGCAGGATATACTGGTGTAACAGCTTCCCAAATGTTATGGGAGAGACTGACCATGGTTGGTTGGGATTTGAGGTTCACCCCATATCCTGGAACCCACACCTGACACTGCCAAAGTGGAAAAGAGCCCGGGACTAGATAGGCCATGGGTCTAGGGACAAACCTAAGGCTATTACCATGCTGAAGGCACATAGCAATGAAATGACTCCGAAGGACAGATCAGGGCTTGGCTCAACCCTCATCTGAGAAACTTCTTGCAGTAGACGGGGATTAACACAGAGACACAGAGCTGGACCATGTGCAGATAGTGAGACACTTTAGAGCACTCAGTCCTAAAAGAATGACTTTATCCTCCCCTCCCCCTCAAGACTTGGGGATCTAGGTGGAAGAGGGGCTTCTAAACGGAGGGTAAGAGCCAAAAGCAGTGGATGACTCTAAGTGAACAGTGTTCTCCTTATACAATAGGCCTGATGTGTACGTGAGCTCACAGAGACTTTTATAACATATACAAGACCTTCACGGGTTCAAGCCAGATGGGTTCCCAGCACTGAGAGGGGAAGTGGAAACAAGGTCTTGCTCCTAACCAAGAATCTGTCTGCAGCTGATACCTTCTTATAAACAGAAAATCATTTCCCCCCCAATAGAGTGTCTCTGGGTGTTCAGCCACAATCCAGGGCAGGCCTCATACTCAGGAGTTGTTGGCTGCCACAAAACAAACTCTGCTTTTGTGGGCTTTTGTTTTATTTCACCTTATTTTGGCATGTTTTGATTTCCATTTTTTTGGTTTATTTTTATGTTGGTCTTTTTTAATTTTTGAAAGGGGAGAGACAGAGAGAGAGAGAGGGAGAGAAAGAATAAAGTAGGAGATGGGGGAAGATCTAGGAGGAGTTGGGCTTGGGGGAGGGGAGCATAATCAAAATACATCACATGAAAAATAGTTAAATCAAAAAATAATAAAAACAGGAAAAAGAAAAGAACTCTGACAAAGAAATGCTTGTTTGGTAGCTGTAATGCCAATCGTACTTGATAGCTCTTGGTACTTCATGTTGGATATAAGCCCAAGTTTCTGATGCTCTTAAGCAGATGCAGAGCTATTCCAAACCTGTATCTCCTCGCACCCCAGGGATGTCTTTAAACAGGACCATATTTCTTTATCATCTCTTTTGAAATCTCCTCAAAATGTCTCAATTAGTGTCTGGGACATTACTATTTCCAGTCACACTGGTTTACTATAGGAATAATTGCTGCCACTGCCTGGCTTATTACATGACCTTCACGGGTTCAAGCCAGATGGGTTCCCAGCACTGAGAGGGGAAGTGGAAACAAGGTCTTGCTCCGAACCAAGAATCTGTCTGCAGCTGATAACTGCAGGGTATCTGTTCAGGGTATCTGATGGTTAAGGAAGGAAGTTCCTTTGGGGAGCCAAGCAGCTCTCTGAAGGTATCTCATTTAGAAGGGTTTCTTCGCCCCACCTATCAAGAGTAAAACTTTGAACTCACATCTTGCAATTATATGCTTTTTAGCTTGTTATATTTTCCTTAACTACATTTAATTGATTAATTAGTTAATTAATTGTGTATACCTGTGTGTCCACACACACTTGTCATTCCACTGTGTACGTGCATGTGGATGTAACTTACAGGAGTCTCTTCTCTCCTTCTACCATGCGGGGTGTAGAGATTGAACTCAGAATGTCAGAACAGGCAGCAAGCACCTTAGCCTGCTGAGTCATCTTGCACATTGTCATAGTAGGGGTTTCTATTGCTGTGAAGAGACACTGTGACCACGGCAACTCCTTTTTTCATGTTTTTTATCATTACTTTTTTTAAAAAAAATTGTTTTTATTGAGCGAAATATTTTTTTTCTGCTCCCCTCCTTTCCTCTTCTCTCTCCTCCTACCCTCTCCCCTGGTTCCCATTCTCCCAATTTACTCAAGAGATCCTGTCTTTTTGCACTTCTCATGTACATTAGATCCATGTATGTCTCTCTTACAGTCCTCTTTGTTGTCTAGGTTCTCTGGGATTTTGAATTGTAGGCTGCTTTTTTTGCTTTATGTCTAAAAGCCACTTAGGAGTGAGTACATGTGATATTTGCCTTTCTGGGTCTGGGTTACCTCACTCAATATGATGTTTTCTAGCTCCATCCATTTGTCCTCAAATTTCAAGATGTCATTATTTTTTTCTGCTGTGTAGTACTCCATTGTGTAAATGTACCACATTTTCCTTATCCATTCTTCGGTTGCTTGGGCCTGCTCCTTCGGAGGTCCCTGATTTGTGCCTGGTCCCACAAAGGTCTCTGGGTTGGACCTGACTGTGACAACTCTTATAAAGGAAAACATTGGATTGGGGCTGGCTTACAGGCTCAGAGGTTTAGTCTATTTTTGTCATGTCAAGAAGCATGGTGACATGCAGGCAGACATGGTGGCATGCAGGCAGAAGGAGCTGAGAGGTCTGCATCTTGATCTGCAGGTGGCAGGAAACTGTGTGCTACACTGGGCGTAGCTTGAGCATATGAGACCTCAAAGCTTGCCCAGGCAGTGACACACTTCCTGCAACAAGGGCACACCTCCTAAGATTACCACTCCCTAAGTATCAAGGTTTCAAACCCAAGATTCTTTGTAGGCCATTCCTGTTCAAACCACCACACAGACCCTCGTTATAGTCTTTCTTTCTTTTTTTTAAAAAAACTTAAAACATTCAAGGGTGGTCTCCTCCATCTGAAATGTTAGTTTGTGCTAATGCTACCAACTTGTAGGAATGAAATGAGGTTAAGACAAGATGCCCACTGTAGGACAAATGACAGTTTAAGGAGAACAATGTGTAGGGACAATAGTAGTAGTCCTACCTCTTCCCTGTGGAGTTCAAGCAGCAGAATGTTGGAGCCACAGAGTGATAACTATAATAAACTAGCAAGTATGCCTTAGTAACTTGGAAATTATTGATAGAGCTAGAGGTTTTTTTTATGAATGCAGTTATATCTGTTTTTCTTTGTTATTCAATTCACTTGATTTATTTGATGGCATATCGTGAGCCACTCTGTGGATGGATAGCATGATTTAGTCTTAGGGCATTAGTAGTGATGTAGAGCATGGAAATGACCATGTGACTTAGCTTCAAAGTTGGGTGACTGGTAGTGGTACATGTCGTCTCCCTTCTTCTCCAAGGAGTTTTGGAGAATAATTGTTTAGTGGATACTAGGAGGGAGATGGAACTAGGACCTAGAATTGAGAGCCCTTGAAAACAGAAGGATAATGAGATTTCTAGAAAATGCAGGTATGGTGGAGAGGTGGGTTCACGGAAGACAGCAGTTATAAAAAAGGGGACCAGTAGTCTGGAAGACAAAGGAGGTGAACAAGTAGCTGATGGGGGACCTGGGTTTATAGGTCGGCTGCTAGAGTGCTTGCTTAGCATGCATGAAGCCTTGGGTTCCAGCCCCAGCACCTCAGAAACTAACTGGGAATGGAAATGCACGCCTGTAATTGGAGCACTTAGGAGGACAGGCAGAGGATTAAAAGTTCGACGTCATCCTTACTTCTGTAGAAAGTCTGAGGTCTGCCTGGAATACAGTGGACCCTCACCAAAAAAAGAAAAAAAAAAGGCAAGGAAACGGGACAAGGAAGCTACCCCACTGATGTGTGAAAAGGAACTTTAAGTAACTTTAACCACTAACATCCATCCTGTGAAACTAAACTGCTGAAGTAACTGCCTCCTTCGGGCTACCGTATTTATTTATTTATTTTTATAACTGCTACCAAATGACTCTGGTTTTTAATTCTTTACTTTCCATTTTATGGCCCACAGTTTCCTTCAAGTGTGTGAGTGCCCTCTCCAGATGGACTGTGGACCTCATTTGGGAAGAAGGGCAGGGCAGCCGATTTTCATCTGCGCCTTTAAGAACTCTCTAGGTAGCCCTAAAATACATAAAAGCCCAAATGCTGGACAGGAAATTTAGCCATGTCTCTTGCCGAATGGGGATCGGATTTGAGTCAGTTTGATTTTTCTTTTCCTGTTGGGCAAGACTACTGGCCTTGTAGACCGGCTGGAGCGCCATCAGAATAGGGTGGGTTTGTGCAGGGCACAAGACAGTTCTGGCTAGGTGACGCTTTTTATTTTGAAATTGCTTTCTGTGCAGACATTCCTGGTGATTCTGGGTGCTTCATTTCGATCTTGGCCATATGGCCCTGCTCCCAAAATTCCTCAGGCTCTTCCAACTTCTGTTCTCCCACCACGTGGCCACAAATTGACTCCTCACTTTGCCTGGAGCTTTTAATTGGTTTAAATAATAAACTCCCCAAGTCTTTGTTTGTTGGCACACAGAACTCCTTGCGCAATTGCAAATGAGTCGGGCAACCTGCTTTGATTTGGTGATTAGTCATAGCTCTTAATTATTTTTACAATTTCCACCTGAGCGATCAGGAAATGAAGCGCCAGACACACTTCCAGCAAGTTGCAAAGAACCTAACTATGGTATTTCCTTATTGACTGTTTCCACGCCTGGGAGAGGGCTACACAGTGGTGTTGTGGCTTGGGAGGTGGGCGTCGCTTGGCTGAAGTCAAGTTCTGGCATTTTAAGCTGATTCCTGTCAGACTCTGGGAAGTGATGGAGACAGATTAAATCACATAGCCTAAAAAGGGACTCCCCCACCCCCTTATCAGAGCTCGAGGCTCCAGTCACATCATAGCATAAATACAGAAAACATGGATATGGCTTTGGGAAGCCAGAGTTTTCCTCTTGCCTCAAAAGAAGACGTTTTTTGTTTAAGGCGTTTTTGTTGTGTTTTGTTTTGCTTTGCCTTCGTTTATTTTCCTGCCTCATCAGTGCAGATGGCCGATTAGCAATGCCTTTGGGTTTTGTTTGGGTCTGTTGTCTTTTCCTTTGGAGGTCAGGTCTCTGAACTTCTGAAACGGAACCATCAGCAAATGTAATACAGACATTTTTTTTTTTGAAGAGGGGTTTGTTTTTCATTTGAAATGTCTTATGAAAATCCCCATATGGCTCTGTTTCCTTTGTTGCGGATGTATTTATTCACCCCAGCAGTGACCCAGTGCCATCTCTGCCCCTCTCTGCTTCTCGAGAGGACTAAGTTCAGGGGTGTGCTGTGAAGCTCTTTCTCATCAGCTCTCCTCCCACACTCCTGCGGTCTGCCATACCGCACCTTGGGCAACCCTTGAGCGGGCTATTTGGGACAGATGTTAACACAGCCCCCCTTCACTGCGTGTGTGTGTGTGTGTGTGTGTGTGTGTGTGTGTGTGTGTGTGTCAGAGACCAGGAAACACTGGCAGTGGTTTAGCAAGGCTCTGTGGTCTGTCTGGCGGAGGGGAGCAAAGATCATGGATTTTGAAGACAGGTAGGTTTGGGCATGAATCTCAGTCCAGCAAAGTAATAAGCCAAGTGAACCCAGGAACATCTCACAACAGTTGAAACCTTACAGTCAACATTTTCATCTCAAAAGGATCTTAAGATTTCCCGTGTGAGATTGTTTGGGAAGGGTCAACAAAATATTGTCTCAAATATAGTTGTGACTTTACTTGTCACCGCGTAGGCGTTCCAGAAATGGTCAGTCTTTCGGAGGGGGTCCTTGCTCTCCTCCCAAATGATGAAAGCTCTTGTCTGATTAATGCTTGCCTTAGGGACTTTTCTATTGCTGTTATAAGATACCACAATCAAAGCAACTTATCAAAGCAAAAGTGTCCTTACGGCTTACAGTTTCAGAGAGAGTTTTGGGGAGCATGCCAAGAGGAAGACAGGTACTCACTGGAGCAGTAGCTGAGAGCACATATCCCGAGAGGCAACCAGGAGGCAGAGTGAACTAACTGGGAATGTGGGCTTTTGAAATCTCAAAGTGTGTCCCCAGTGATGCACTTCCTCCAACAAGGCCACACTTCCTAATCTCTTCCCAAACATTTTTACTAACTGGGGGCCAAGTATTAAAGTGTAAGGAGCCTTTGGGGCCGTTCTTGTCCAAGCCAGCACAGTTCTCTGCCTAGCTTCTCTTCCCTGGGCTCTCAAAAACCCCAAGGTGGCGTGGATGATTTCTGTTATTCCTGTTTGTCAACCATCTGGTTGCAGCCTCTTCTCATTCCATTAGACCTATAGTATGATTTGAGAGCACAATATGATCATACATGACCTCTTTCCTCATAATGAACTCTATGTTTTGTAGACATTATTGAGCTAGGCACTGGCAGATGTCACTTATTAAAAGGTTCATTTCTTTTTTTTTTAGCTTCTCATTTGTTTATTTTTTTTAAATTTATTTATTTATTAAAGATTTCTGTCTCTTCCCCGCCACCGCCTCCCATTTCCCTCCCCCTCCCCCAATTAAGCCCCCCCCCCAGCCCGAAAAGCAATCAGGGTTCCCTGTCCTGTGGGAAGTCCAACGAACCCCCACCTCCATCCAGGTCTAGTAAGTTGAGCATCCAAACTGCCTAGGCTCCCACAAAGCCAGTGCGTGCAGTAGGATCAGAAACCCATTGCCATTGTTCTTGAGTTCTCAGTAGTCCTCATTGTCCACTATGTTCAGAGAGTCCGGTTTTATCCCAAGCTTTTCCAGACCCAGGCCAGTGGGGATGTTCTACTGGGAACTCACCAAAAGGTTCATTTCTTAAGTGTTTCACAGGGATACTGAAGAGTCTAGATTCTTTCCAGAGATTTACTCTGAGCTCCATCCATTGATAGAGGTTAAATTAAGGAGACACATGCTAAAATTATTTAGTGCTCCATTGTTTGAATGCACACGGAGTATTCATAAAGCCCCGGGTTCCCTCATTAGCTTCCTATAAAGTAGGTATGGGTAGGTATATGCCTGTAATCACAGAGCATAGGAGGTAGACTCAGGAGGGTTAGAAGTATAAGGTCATCCTTAGCCACATACTGAATTTGTGGTCAGCTTGGCATGCATAAGACCCAGTCTCAACAAAGAAACAAACATTTCTATTTTCATCATCAAATCTTCAGTAAAGTCTCGATAAAATCTAAGAATAGTTCTTTTTAATTTAATTTAATTTTGTTTTATTGCATGATTTCTTTGCATAGCTGTGACTGTCCTGGCTTCACTCTGTCCTGGAACTCAGAGATCCACCTGCCTCTGCCTCCTATGTGTGGGGATTAAAGCTGTGCGCCACCATACTCAGCTCTACAGATTGTTCTTAACTCTGTTTCTACTTGCTGTCTTGGTTTGGGTTTCTATCACTGTGAAGAGACATGGCGACCACAGCAACTCTTATAAAGGAAAATGTTCAATTTGGGGGGGCTTGCTTACAGTTCAGGGGTTCAGTCCATTATCATGAAGGGGAGCATGGTGGCATGCAGGCAAACATGGTGCTGGATACAACTTGATCAGAAGGCAATGTGAAGTAGACTGTCACACTGAACTAATCTTGAGCAAAAGAGACCTCAGAGGTTACCCCCTAAGTGTCACACTTCTTCCAACAAGGCCATACCTACTTCAACAAAGCTGCACCTCCTAATAGTGACACTCCCTTAGGGATGATAGGGGCCAATTACATTCCAACTACCACAGTTGCTATAATATTATTTGGATGAAATCAGAGGAAAATTGATTACACAGAGGGAGGAGATGACTGATAGATGAACCGGAAACAGTGGTGTAAATTTAGAGGTGACTGGTAAAATCAGAATGGATTTATGGATTGCAGGCATTCATTAGTGTCTTCCCGTGACTTGACAAACCTGTTCTAAAGATCACCTTTCCTGGAAAGTAGGCGATTATCAGTTAAAGCAGGGTGTGTTAACACATTGTGGGGCCAAGTTTCTGCAGTTCAGATGACTGGCTACATCTCCAGAGAACCCAGGTTTAATCCTGGGTACCCTATGGCTGCTCAAAATCACCTGCAACTCACGGCGGATCCAGCACCCTCTCCTGGCCTCCATTTGCACCTGGCATACAATTCATACATAGGCACACATGCAGGCAAATCAGCCATATGCACAAATACAAAATGAAATCATTTAAAATGAAATATTTTGAAACATTTCTATTTCTTGTTTAGGCCTTATACTATATGTCTTCTGCCTTTTGGCTGACTCTTCTCCACCTAGTCCTCACTCAGAATGCCACATTTAGAGAAGTCCTGTGGTTGTGCTGACAATTCGTACAGCTTTTGATCATACATTTCCAACTAAGTTAAGTCACAGTGCCATGTGGAACTTCCAAATAACTGGGGAAGCCCAAATCCTGCCTTGCGCATGAATCTTCTTTTTTTAGTTTTATCATTTTATGTATATTACTGTTTTCCCTGCATGCATGCCTGTGTCACCCAAGCAGGTTTGCTCACCGCAGAGGCCAGTGTTGGATTCCCTGGGACTGCTGTTACAGATGGTTATGTCACCATGTGGGTGCTGGAATTTGAACCTCGGTCCTCTGAAAGAGTAGCTAGCACTCCTAAGCACTGGTTCATCTCTGCCACCCCTTGGGTCTGGATCCTTTGCCTGGCTCCTCACTAGAAAGAAGGGGACTGGAAATAGCTGGTGAACAACACTGCCACAGAGGGGATCTAGAGGACAGATTCTGGAGATTTGAAGACGGAAGACATCTAGCATGTAGCTCAGCATAGCATACTGGCCTTGGAAATTTATTCATTCTTGACCACCTGGATCCAACAGGCATTTATAGAGCACCTACTATGTGCCAGGTATTCTTTTAAGAACTCGGGCTACATTGTAATGGCTGGAGAGTTAGACAGCAAGCCTAATTCTCTTGGTAGTATTCCCTGAATTGACAACCAATTTGCAGTCTCTTCACATTCTTTCAGGCTATGGCCTTCTAACTGCTCTCTGGTGGATCAGAGAAGTTACCAGCTTTTTTTCATGGTTCTTTTAGGGAGCACAGCATCACTGGCCTCATTCTAGCAATTGTTCCACTATGCAGTCCTTTGATATTGTTGCTTCAGCTTCTCGCTGTCTTAGGATATCTAGGACTTCACTAGTAACATTCTTGTGCTGAGCCCTCAGTGTGTTTTTTTTTATTATAAGAATTTGTGTTCTTTTCTGGGCCCTTTGTTTAGACCCTGAAGGTCTGCTGTCACTTTCCCATGCAGTGTTGTATGCTGCTTAAGGGCACTAGTTGTGGTCTCAGATAAAATGGGCTTAAATATTAATTCTATCAGGCGCCAAACTTCAGTTTCCACATCTCTAAAGTGGTGGCACTAGCAATATCTGTCCCACAGGGGTGTTTGACAATTATATTTTCTGCATGTCAATTATTTTTTTCTCTTTTTTATTTAAAATGTTTTTCATTTTACATACCAACCATAGTTCCCCTTCCTCCCCTTCTCCCACTCCCCTACCTTCCCACTTCCCACCCCTCATCTATTCCTCAGATGGGGTAAGACCTCCCTTGGGCAGTCATTAAAGTCTGGCATACCAAGTTGAAGTAGCACCAAGCCCCTTGCCCCTGTATCTAGGCTGAATAAGGTATCCAACCAGAGGAAATGGGCTTCAAAAAGCTAGTTCATGTACCCAGGATAAGTCCTGGTCCCACGTCCAGGGACCCCACAACAGATCAAGCCACATAACTGTTACCCACATTCATGAGACCTAGGATGGACTCATGCAGGTTCCCTACTTGTCAGTCCAGAGTTTGTGAACTCCTACTAGTTTGGGTCAGCTATCTCTGTGGTTTTCCCCATCATGATCTGAACACCCCTTGCTCATGTGATCCCTCCTCCCTCCCTTCAACTGAACTCTAGGAGCTCACCCAGTGCTTGGCTGTGGGTCACATCTGCTTCCATCAGTTACTGGATATAGGTTCTATGTTGAGAAGTAGGGGAGTCACTAATCTGATTACAGGGGAAGGGCAGTTCAGACACCCTCTCCACTATTGCTAGGACTCTTAGCTGGAATCATCCTTGTGCATTTCTGGGAATTTCCCTAGCACCAGGTTTCTCCCTAACCCCATAATGGCTCCCTCTGTAAAGATATCTTTTTCCTTGCTCTCCCCTGTCCCTCTCCCAACTTGGCCTTCTAGATCCCTCATGTTTTTACCCCCATCCCTTCCCTTCTCTTTTATCCCCTCCCAGCTTACCCAAGAGATATTAATATTTCCCCTTTTAGGGCCCTCCATGGATGTCCTCTTAGGGTCCTCCTTTTTGCCTAACTTCTCTGGGGTTGTGGATTGTAGCCTGGTTATCCTTTGCTTTACATCTAATATACACTTATGAGTGAGTACATATGTTTGTCTTTCTGAGTCTGGGTTACTTCACACAGGATGTATTTTTTCTAGTTCCATCCATTTGCCTGCAAATTTCAAGACATCATTTATTTATTTATTAATTTTTTACTGTGGAGTAATACTTTATTGTGCAAATATACCAGATTTTCTTTATCCATTCTTCAGTTGAGGGGCATCTAGGTTGTTTCCATATTCTGGCTATTACAAATAATGCTGCTATGTGCATAGTTGAGCAAATGTTTTTGTGGTATGATTGTGCATCCTTTGGGTATATGCTCAGGACTGGTATTTCTGGGTCTTGAGGTAGATTGATTCCCAGTTTTCTGAGTAACAGCCATACTGATTTCCAAAAAGGCTGTACAAGTTTGCACTCCCACCACTGGTGAAGGAGTATTCCCTTTACTCCACATCCTCTCCAGCATAAGTTGTCATCAGTGTTTTGATCTTAGGTATTCTGACTGGTGTAATTGGTATCTCAGAGTTGTTTTGATTTGCAGTTCCCTGACAGCTGAGGATGTTAAATAATCATTTAAGTGTATCTTGGCAATTCAAGATTCTTTTTTTTTTCATCTTTTTTTAAAAAATTATTTATTTATTTATTTATTAAAGATTTCTATCTCTTCCCCGCCACCGCCTCCCATTTCCCTCCCCCTCCCCCAATCAAGTCCTTCTCCATTGTCAGCCCAAAGAGCAATCAGGGTTCCCTGCCCTGTGGGAAGTCCAAGGACCACCCACCTCCATCCAGGTCTAGTAAGGTGAGCATCCAAACTGCCTAGGCTCCCACAAAGCCCCTGGCCTGGGTCTGAAAAGGCCTGGGATAAAACTGGACTCGCTGAACATAGCGAACAATGAGGACTACTGAGAACTCAAGAACAATGGCAATGGGTTTTTGATCCTACTGCAATTCAAGATTCTTTTGTTGGGAATTCTCTGTTTAAATCTGTACCCCATTTCTTAATTGGATTATTTAGTATTTTAGTGTCTGGTTTCCTGAGTTTTTTTCATATGTTTTAGAGATCAGTCCTCTATCAGATGTGGGGTAGATGAAGATCTTTTCCCATTCTCTAGGCTGCCATTTTTTCTTATTGACCATATCCTTGGCCTTACAGAAGAGTCCCAGTTTCAGGAGGTCCCATTTATGAATTGTTGCTCACAGTATCTGTGTTACTGTTATTATATTTAGGAAGTAGTCTTTTTTGTCAGTGTGTTCAAGGCTACTTCCCACTTTCTCTTCTATCATGTTCAGTGTACCTGGGTTTATGTTGAGGTCTTGGATCCATTTGGACTTGAGTTTTGTACATGGTAATTTATAGAAATCTATTTGCGTTCTTCTACATGTTGACAACCAGTTATGCAAGCATCATTTGTTAAAGATATTTTCCTTTTTATATTGTAATATTTTGGCTTCTTTGTCAAAAATCAGATGTTCATCAGTGTGTGAATTAATATCAGGAACTTTGATTCAATTCCATTGATTCATGTGTCTGCTTTTCTGCCAATACCAAGCTGTTTTTTTTTTACTATTACTGTATAGTAGAGCTTGAGGTCAGGGATGGTGATGACTCTGGAAGTTTCTTTTCTTTCTTTCTTTCTTTCAAAAAAGATTTATTTATTTATTATGTATACAATGTTTTGCCTGCCTGTATGACTACAGGCCAGAAGAGGGCACCAGATCTTATCACAGATGGTTGTTAGCCACCATGTGGTTGCTGGGAATTGAACTCAGGACCTCTGGAAGAGCTCTCAGTGCTCTTAACTGCTAAGGCATCTCTCCAGCCCTGGAAGTTTCTTAATTGTATGGGATTCTTTTGATCTATCCTGGGTTTTTTGTTTTTCCATATGAAGTTGAGTATTGTTCTTTCGAGGCCTGTGAAGAATTGTGTTGGAATTCTGATGGGGATTCCATTGCATCTGTAGATTACTTTTTGTAAGATTGCCATTTTTACTATGTTGGTCCTACCTATCCAAGAACATGGACGATTCCATTTTCTGATATATTCTTCAGTTTTTTGCTTCAGAGTCTTAAAGTTCTTGTCATACACATCTTTCACTTGTTTGGTTAGAGTTACCCCAAGATATCTTATGTTATTTGTGGCTACTGTAAAGGATGACATCACTCTGATTTCTTTCTTAGCCGATTTATCATTTGCATATAAAGGGGCTACTGATTTTTTTGAGTTAGTCTTGTATCCCACCACATTACTGAAGATGTTTATCAGCTGTAGGAGTTCACTGGTAGAATTTTTGGGCTCACTTATGAATACTAGCTATCATCTGCAAATAGTGAAAGAGTGATTTTCCTTTCAATTTGTATCCCCTTGATCTCCTTTTGTTGTCTTATTGCTCTAGCTAGAACTTTGAGTACTATATTGAGTAATAAGGAGAGAGTGGACAGCCTTGTCTTGTTTCTGATTTTTGTGGGATTGCTTTCAGTTTCTCTCCATTTAGTTTGATGTTGATTGTTGGCTTGGTGTATATATTGTCTTTATTATGTTTAGGAATAATTCTTGTATTTCTGCTCTCTCCAAGACCTTTATCATAAAGGGATGTTGGATTTTGTTGAAGGTTTTTCAGCATCTAATGAGATGATCATGTTGTTTTTATTTTTCAGTTTGTTTATATGGTGGACACATTGACTTGTTTTCATATCTTGAACCATCCGTGCATGTCTGGGATGAAGCTTACATCATGGCAAATGATTTTTTTTATGTGTTCTTGGTTCTTGGATTCGATTTGTCAGTATCTTATTAGCATTTTGCATCAATGATCATGAGGGAGATTGGTCTCTTTCTTAGTTGTGTCTTTGTGTGGTTTGGGTGTCTTGGTAGCTGTAGCTTTGTAAAAAGAATTTGGCAGTGTTCTTTTGTTTCTATTGCACAGAACAATTTGAGGAGTATAGGTATTAGCTCTTCTTTGAAATTGAAATTCTGGGAGAATTCTGAGCTGAAACCATCTGGCCCTGGGGCTTTTTTATTATTTCTTTGGGAGGATTTTGATGACTGCATCTGTTTCCTTGAGGTTATAGGTCTATTTAAATTGTTTATCTGGTCTTGATTTAATTTTGGTATGTGGTACCTATCCAGAAAATAGTTCATTTGTTTTACTTTTTCTACACGTTTTTTGAAGTATGACCTGAAAATTCTCTGGATTTCCTCAGTGTCTGTTATTATATCCCCCTTTACATTTCTGATTCTATTAATTTGGATATTCTCTCTCTGCCTTTTGATTAGTTTGGTCAATTGTTTGTCTCTATTGTTGATTTTATCAAGGAACCTAGTCTTTGCTTCATAGATTCTTTGTTTTGTTCTCTTTGTTTCTATTTTATTGATTTTAGCCCTCAATTTGATCATTTCCTGGTGTCTAGTCCTCCTGGGTGAGTTTGTTTCTATTTGTTATAGAGCATTCAGCTGTGTTGTTAAGTTACTTGTAAGATTTCTCCATGTTCTTTATGTAGGCATTTAGTGCTATGAACTTTCCTCAGCACTGCTTTCATAGTGTTCCACAGGGTTAGTTATGTTGTGTTTTCATTTTTGTGAATTCTGGGAAGTCTTAATTTCTTTTTGTATTTCTTCCTTGACCCAGTGATGATTCAGTCAGAGCTTTGTTCAATTTACACTTAGGCTTTCTACAATTAGTGTTTTTGTTTAATTCTAAATTTAAGTGATTTGATAAGATACATCAGTTTATTCCAACTTTTTTGTATCTGTTGAGGTTTGGTTTGTTACAGAGTATGTGGTCAGTTTTAGAAAAGGTTCCATGAAGTGATGAGAAGGTAATTTTTTGAATGGAATGTTCTATAGATGTCTGTTAAGTGCATTTGAATCATAACATCTGTTAATTCCCTTATTTCTCTGTTAATTTTCTGTTTCACAGACCTGTCCATTGGTGAGAATGGCGTGTTGAAGTCTCCCACTATTAGTGTGTGGCATTTGATGTGTGATTTAAATTTTAGTAATGTTTCTTTTACAAATGTATGCCCTTGTATCTGGGGCATAGAGGTTCAGAATTGAGACTTCATCTTCATCTATTTTTCCTGTGATGAATATGTAATGTCCTTCTCCATCTCTTTTGATTAATTTTAGTTTGAAGTCTATTTTGTTAGATATTAGGATAGCTCTATCTGCTTGTTTCTTAGGTCCATTTGATTGGAAAATCTTTTCTCATCATTTACTCTAAGTTAAAGTCTGTTTTTGAGGTTTAAGTGTGTTTCTTGTATGCAGGAGAAGGATAGGTCCTATTTTCATACCTGTTCTATTTGCCTATGTCTTTTTAGAGGTGAATTGAGTCTATTGATATTAATGGATATTAATGACCAGTGATTGTTAATTCTTGTTATTTTTGGTTTTGTTTTTGGTAGTGTTTGTGTGTTTCCTTTTATTGGAGATTGCTGGTGTGAGTATCTATGGCGTGTGTTTTCATGGGTGCAGCTAAGTTCTGTGATTTAGAGTTTTTCTTCTAGTACTTTCTGTAGGGCTGCATTTGTAGATAGGTGTTGTTTAAATCTGGTTTTGCCGTGTAATATCTTGTTTGCTCCATCTATGGTGATTGAACGCTTTGCTGGGTATAGTAGTCTGGACTGGCATCTGTGGTCTCTTAGAATCTGCAGCACATCTGTCCAGTACCTTCTGGCTTTCAAATTTTCCATTGAGAAATCAGGTGTAATTTTATCAGTTCTGCCTTTTTATGTTACTTGGATTTTTACTTTGCAGCTTTTACTATTCTTTCTTTATTCTGTATATCTAGTGTTTTGATTATTATATGGCAAGGGCAATTTTTTGGTCCAGTCTATTTAGTGTTCTGTAAGCTTCTTTTAACTTCATAGACATATCCTTCTTTAGGTTGGGAATTTTTTTCTATGATTTTATTGAATATATTTTTTGTGCCTTTGAGCTGGAATTCTTCTTCTTCTTCTATTCCTATTATTCTTAGGTTTGGTCTTTTTATGGTGTTCCAGATTTCCTGGATGTTTTGTGTTAAGAATTTGTTCGATTTAACATTTTCTTTGACTGATTGGACAATTTCCCTTATTGTATCTTTAATGCTTGAGATTTTTTTCTTCCATCTTTTGAATTCTGGCTCCAGTGATCACTGATGCGGCAGGGGAAGGTGGGGATGGGTAGCAAGGATGCTACTGCCTAGTCACTGGGTGTGCAGTAGGTCTACATGTCAAATATTAACACAGTAAAATGTGTAATAATAGCTAGCAATTGCAATTTACTAGTAAATGAATAATGAATAAGTTATATGTGAGCTGATAGATGACTCAGAGTGTAGCACGGTTAATAAAAACCCAGAGACAGATATTGGGCTTCAACCTGAAGGTCAGAAAAGCAAAACAACCAGTCACTGGCTCTTGCCTCTACCTCAGTCTGAAATGGCGATTCTGTCTCCAGGAATTCTCAAATGAGACTGTGTGTGAGAGCTGTCTCCTCCCATTTTATATTCTTCTCTAGGGCTGGGATTAAAGGCATACACCACTACTGCCTGGTTTCTACAGCAAACTAGTGTGGCTACTGGGATTAAAGGTGTATGTCACCACTGCCTGATCTGTAAGGCTGATCCATGCAGTTCTTTTATTCTCTGGTCTTCAGGAAAGCTTTATTTATTAAAATACAAATAAAATATCACTACATCAAAGTTAGCTCTCATAATTCACTTTATTAGTAGAGATATCCTATATCTAAATTTCTTGTGCTATATTCCTTACATCACACAGAGACAGACATGTAGGAAATTCTCTGCATATGTACTCCCGATGAATTTTGCAGTTGTGACTCTCATAGTAATAAGTATGTGCTCTAGTCTCACCCCCACATCTGTTAGCCTTCCTGTTTTCCTCATCTCCAGGCCTCTTCTTGATCTTAGATGCTGTAATTTCTACAAGTACTCATAGTTTAAATGGGACCCCACCCAAATAGTCTACTTTATAATGCATTGTTTTGGCAAGAATATAAAGAAAATAACACACCACTTTTGTCATTGTGAATGTGCTTGTGAACTTCCTTAAAACACATGCCAAGCAGTTGATGCTTTCAAAATATTGCACATCTTTTTACAGTATGGTTATGACAGAGAGGAAAAGATTTCTCATGGTGTGGCCTCTCTGCTTTAAGATCAGCAAGCACAGCCCAATCAGGTATTTCTTTTCTTTTCTCTTCTTCTTTCGAGACAAAGTTTCACTGTAACTTTGGAGCCTGTCCTGAACTTGCCCTGTAGACCAGGCTGTCCTAGAATTCATGAGATCTTCCTGCTCTGCCTCCTGAGTGCTGGGATTAAAGGCGTGTGCCACCATCCTGCCAGGTATTTCTTACTAGCAGTTAATGGTCTCCTGTAATAACCTCAACTGTGTGTGTAGTCATATGGCAAACTGGGTTTCACAGAAAATTGTGAAGACTAAAAAGAACATGAGGGCATGTTATAGGAGGTTCTTCTTTTTGTGTGTTGCTTTCATTGGCTGAATAAAGAGACTGCCATGGCCTTTTGATAGGGCAGCCCTTAAGTGGGCAGAGTAGACAAAACAGAATGCTGGGAACAAGGGAATGTGGCAGACACCATGAAGCCCTGGCCCGAGATGGACATAGGTTAGAATCATTCCCGGTAAGCTCCTCGTGGTGCTACACAGATTATTAGAAATGGGTTAGATCACGATGTGAGAGTTAGCCAATCAGAGGCTAGAGCTAATGGGCCAGACAGTGTTTAAATGAATACAGTTTCTGTGTAATTATTTCAGGGCTAAGCTAGCCAGGTGGTGGGACACAGCCTGCTGCTCATCCTACAACAGACTAGAAAGAACACCAGGTTGCCCTTGAAAGGAGAAGAGAAACAAAATCTAAAGTTATGCACATATTAAGTCCTCTTCTGTAAAAGTTCTTCTTTTTATTATATAATATATTAACTTTCTCAGCCATCCACAGTCTACAAGTCTTTATCAAGTGATTATTGAAAGGGCACAGTACTATAAGGAACCTGTGGGAAGGGAAAGAATTTCAGAAGCATGATATGTTGAGTTTATTTAGTGTAGATTTGTGTGTTAGTTATGCTTCTTTAGAAGAACAGAATTTACATCTTTCTATCTACCTACCTACCTACCTATCTAGGGAATTTGTTCTAATGACTTACAGGCTGTGGTTCAACTATTCCAACAATTGCTGTCTACCAATGGAATGTCCAAGAATCCAGTACTTGTTCAGTTCACAAGTCTGGATGTCTCAATTGGTCTTCACTATACACTGGAATCCTAAAGAACTGGGCTCTAATGCTAGTTAAAGAATGACATGCTATGGAGAGGGAAAGCAAGCAGCCAAGAAGGAAGAACTTCCTTCTTTCATGTCCCTTGTAGGCTTCCAGCAGAAGATGTGGCCCAGATTGAAGGTGGATCTTTTCACTTCAAAGACCAAAATTAGAAGGAGGTCTTCCCACTTTGAATGATTAAAATTGATAATAATCCCTCACAGGTGTGCCCAGCCATTCGGTTTTAGTTGGTTCCAGTTGTAGTCGAGGTGACAACAAAGAATAGCCATCACAATTCACTTTGATAGCCTTAAGGATAGTGTTCACAAGGTATCTTTGGTGACATTAAAGTTGCTCTTGCAGAATAGGCATTTTCTGACTGTTTTCTTTTTGTGCTACTATAACATAATACTTGAGACTGGGTAATTTACAAAGGATGGAGATTTATCCTCAGTTCCGGAGAATAAGAAAGTGTGGTAGCTTACAGCTTACATTGTCTGACTCCAAGATGACACATTTCTTTTCTTGCGTGGAGTGTTGTATGTGTTGCTGGTTGACCTTGACTGAAAAATTCTCTTCTAGACAGAGGAGGGATGTTGTGGAGGGTTGTTTATTTGTTCCCCCCTGCCCAGACATGAAATAATCACATAGAAACTATATTATTTGCAATACTGTTTGTCGAGTAGCTTAAGCATATTTCTAGCTAGCTATTATATCCTAAACTAACCCATCTCCATTAATCTGTGTATTGATGTGGCTGTGGCTTCCTGGCAAAGTTCTGGTGTTCTCTGGCAGAGGCAACTGTTTCCTGTGGGGTGGCTACATGGCTTCTGCCTGACCACGCCTACTCTCTATACATCTCTGTTTGTATTTCATGCCTGACTTTACTCTGTTAAGCCCATTGACTGAAAGCAGCTTTATTTATTAACCAATAAAAGCAACACATATACAGAAGGACTTCCCATACCAGAGGGAGGTTCCTGAGGGTCATGAAACTTACAGGAAACTTAAAAGTCTCAGGAAACACAGGAATCTCACAAGATTCATGAGGCCCTTCCCTGAGGTTATATAAGCAGCAAGCAATCACTTTTGAGTGGAGTAGCTGAACTTCAGGGAACTGTAGAGATGCAGCTTTCTGTGATTTGTCACCCATGCTTGGGGTGAGCTTTATGGTGTAGTAACTGCCAGAGATATCTGTATTTCTTAAAGTAACATCAATAAAATACATTAGTTTACCAAACTGGATCTGAATGGAATAGTTTCCTTGATCTGTAATTGATTTTTATCTCAGATGGGTAGAGAGAGCCTCCCTGGGGAAAGTATTTCAGCAGGGAGAAATATAACAGGAGAAAAAAGAGAGAAGCAAACCTGCTACCACAAATTCTTCCTGCGGTAACTTTAATTCATTGATAAGGACTTGAACCTTATGACCTAAACAGTGTCCACTAGGTCCCATCTCTCACTGTGGAGATCAGGTTCTCAATATATGGATTCTGGGTGACACACTGAGAACACTACTAAAATTCCATGAGAAGCTGAGAGACATGAATCGCACAGTGCCAAATGGTGGTCTGGGAAGACATAAAGTACATGAAACTGTCTGCTCTTTTATCCCAGACTGCTAGCCTTTCTTGGTGAATCATCACTGTCCGCCACATAATCATCATTTTTAACAAAGTCTTTGGCCTCTAGTTTCCACTCTTATTTACTCCAGTCTTGTCTAATTTCAACACAATAACCAGAGTTGCTCTTTGAAAATGAAAAATACTATACATACATCCCTAGGTTGCCTCATTTTCATAAAGGCATGAACCTATTTGTAATTTTTGACCAGTGTCCCTTCCATTTTATGCACAGTCTGGCCAGTTTCCCTAAATGGAGTTCATCCTAGGCAACCTAGGTATGTATTTAAAAATCAATACTTAATATAAAATACAGGTAGAGCCAGGTGGTGATAGTGTAGAACTTTTATCCCAGCATTCCTGAGGCAGTGGCAGGCAGATCTCTGAGTTCAAGGTCATCTTGATCTACAGAGTGAGTTCCAGGAGAGTCAGGGCTACAGAGAGAAACCCTGTCTTGATAAAAGAAAGAAAGAAAAGGAAGGAAGGAAGGAAGGAAGGAAGAAAGAAAGGAAGTTGAGAGGAAGTTGCACATACCTTTAATACCACACTCTGGAGCAGAGGCAGAGGCAGGTGGATCTCTGTGAGTTCAAGGTCCACCTGGTCTACAGAGCGAGTTTCGGACAGCCAAGGCAACACAAAGAAACTCCGTCTAGGAAAACCAAAAAAAAAAAAAAACCAAACAAACAAAAACAAAACCAACAAAACAAAACAACAGCAACAAAAACCAAAACAAACAAAAACAAAAAAAAGAAAAAAATTAGAAAACCAAATATATGCAACTGCTGTCTGCCAGTGTGGATTAATGAAGCCCAGCCATGCCCTCAATGTGAAGAAAGTACTGAGCAATAGAAATCATGACAACGAGGATACAGCACATTTTTCATTTACCTTCAGGCTAAGCCAATCTATTCAGCCAGGCAGTGGTTAGCACTGTGGTGGAATGACGGCAGAGGGGTGTCAAGATGCTATTTAGGTTCTTTTTCTTATTTACAAGCTTACTCCGTAGGCATACACACGTTTTGAAATGTTATACTAGCCAGGCATAGTGGTGCACACCTTTAATCCCAGTACTTGGTGAGGCAGAGGCAGGTGGTCTCTGGGTTCAAGGCTAACATGATTTACATAGCAAGTTTCAGGACATCTAGAGCTACCCTGTCTCTAAAAATAATAATAGAAAGGTATTTTATTACGTTGATAGCAATTTTCCCCTTTCTCCACAACTCTAATAAATTCAGCAAAATAAAATAGCAACAAAAATATTGAATAAAGGATTGTGTTGCTGTGGCAGATAGGAATGGAGCCTTTTTTGGAATAATTGCAATAGAAAAAAGTAGGGAAAATGATGAGAGCCAGACAAAGGGTTATTTTATTTAAATCCATTTGATCATTTATTCAATATTTCTTAACCGTTGTATGACAGACCTCGCTTGAAATGTTTGGAACACATCAGTAAAGAAACCTTTATCCCTGCCCAAATAGTAGTCACGTTCTAGTGGAAGGTAGTAAGCATAGTAGCCTTTCAAAAAAGAATGTGCAAGATTTTCCCAACCTCCTCCCCCGTCTATTAGTGGTGTGTGTTAATGCCGTCAGTAGCCATGCCAAGACAGCAAAAGGGACAGTGAACTCAGGGTAGCCGTTCACTCTTCCCAGATGGGTTCAGATGACTTTATTCTAAACAGCGGCATTTTGGATGAAACAGAGGAGACCTGGGGCTGCCTCTGTCTGTGTTCAAAGTCCAGTTTTTCAGGGTGAGCTGTGTTCTCTGCAGCTGACTAAGAGCCAGGCTGTGCCCTCCTCCTACTGGCCTCACTGCAGCACCTGTCATCCATTAGGAGGCCCCCTACTGGGATCTTTCATCATTGAAAATATATGATGATTTTCATTACCGTTTAGGCTAATTGGTAGTGAGTATTCCTTTAAAATATATTCCCCTAAATACTGGGCTTTGGATTTGCTTTGAAGTTTTTAACACCAACACAGTTGGAATAAAACCACCGATACCAATCACAGAAACTGCAAAGTCCAGTGCAGGAGGTATCAGCACCGTGGCTCTTGCCTTATTATAGTCAGTTGGGTAGTCGGCACACATGTGCAAAGAAACCTTCCGGCCAGGCATTAGCTAAAGCAGTCCATGGCTGTTTCTGCCAGAGGGCCAGTTAAGCTCACTGTGCTTGCGCATCTCTTTGCAAAATTATTTTCTAAAAGAAAGTGTTCCATATATCCAGTTTGCTGTCTAAGCTAGTGGCATAATATTCGATTAAAAAATAATGATATCACATAGTATAAGATTCCAACACTCCAAATAATATCCCGAGTTTAATAAAATAAATATTCACATTTTAGAGAGGAAGTGGAGAGTCCGTAGTGTCCTCTTATGTGTTATGAGTAAAATGGCTTAATAACCTGGTGCAGATGAAACAGGAGGGCATCATGAAGCACCACACGCAAACTTTGTATTTCCAGATAGGTAAACAAAGGTGCTAAAATGGTTAGTGGTGTTTGAAACTGAGCTTGAAAATGTATGTTATAAAACCCAATTGTATTCAAATTTTTTTAATAAAAAGGCTATAATATGGGGAAAAAGATAAGTAAACTTAGATTCTTTTTTTGAGAGAGGATCTCACTCATAGCGCAGTTTGGATTTGAATTTAATGTACAGTCCAAGCTGTTATTAAACCTCTGGTGATCCTCCTGCCTCAATCTTCAGGCTGCTGGGACAACAGGAGAAAGCCTCCACACCTGGCTCTAGAATTGTTATGTGACAATAAAGGGTGGTATGAAGCGTCTGTAGCCTCCTCCCTGTCCAGTATAGACAGGCATACTCTCACGTAGCCATTCATTTTACAGTGCACTTCCTTTGTATAAATTCGCTCTCACGCAAAGTTTGGATGCAATCAATGTATATATATATATATATATATATATATATATATATATATATATATGATTTATGCAGCTAGTAGTTTAATCAGAAAAATGCTTCATATATTTTACTATGAAATCTATTGGAGCACCTAGTAATGCTCGTTTATTTCATTTTTATCTAAAATGTTTACAGTTCCATGGCTCAGCACCATGGCTCAGCAAATAAAGGCACTTGCAACACAAATCTAGAATGTGAATTTAATCCTGGAACTCACATAAAAGTGGAAAGAAGAAACACTCCACAAAGTGTCCTCTGGCTCCCATTTCCCGCTCTCATCTACATACGCATGCAATAATAGTAAGTTTGGGAATAAAACAGTAAATTTAAAATGTTTGGATTTCAATGGTATGGCTACAACCTTTGCGAGAATTCTCTTTATTACTTGATTCCAGTACCTAGTACAGCATCCAATATGTAGCAGGTACTTGACAAATACATTGGAAGGTAGCAATACTCATCAATATGCTATTAATATCATGCTTCAATAAATATATTGAAAGAATGAAGATAATGTATTTTGGATTCACCTACCTATACAAACTACATGCATAGACCATTTGCTGTCACCATGAATAAAATTAAGTCTCTAAGCCCTGAAGATAAGACGTCGGAATTTTAAATGAGCTACATTTATCTGGTCTATTTCCTCCTAAGATACTGAAACTAGATTTTTATGTTACAGAATAAGAAGCAGCCAGACTTCTAAAGAAGTGAGTGGACTTTCATTACTAGTCAGCAAAGGAGTCTGGACTAGAACCTAGGTCTTTGGCTAGCTGCCTCTGACAGATAATATTTTCCCCTGTTGGTTCCCTTAAGGGGTGCACCCACACACTAAGACAATGGGGATGTTCTATTGGGATCTCACCAAGGCCAGCTGGCCTAGGTCTGAAAAAGCATGGGATAAATCCGGACTAGCTGAACATAGCGGACAAGGAGGAATACTGAGAATTCAAGAACAATTGTAGTGGGTTTTTGATCCTACTGCACGTACTGGTTTTGTGGGAGCCTAGGCAGTTTGGATGCCCACCTTACGAGACCTGGATAGAGGTGGGCAGTCCTTGGGCTTCCCACAGGTCAGGGAACCCTGATTGCTCTTCGAGCAGATGAGGGAGGGGGACTTGATCGGGGGAGGGGGAGGGAAATGGGAAGTGGTTGCGGGGACGAGGCAGAAATCCTTAATAAATAAATAAATTTAAATAAATAAATAAAAAAACCCTAGATCAGAAGATCCCTAGCTACTGTTTCCAGCCCAGCAATCACAGAATCACCTGGGAGCTTGTTAGAAGCAAAAATTCTTTTCATTAACTACAATTACTTTTCAATTGACAGCTGAAGTCTGTAAATATTATTGAGGGATCCTGTGTTTTTTTTCACACGTGTGTACCAAGCCACTGTCTAAATAACTAAACTTACCTCCTCAAACATCTATCATTCTTCATGGCGGAAACCTGTGATTCCCACAGGGTGTAATTATCTGGAGCCACCCAGAGCTTCTTGCTCCCGTCGAGCTGAAGCTTAGTGTCCACTTCCCACCTCTCCTCTTCTCACCTCTCCTCTTCCCACCTCTCCTTACCATTCCCAGACTCCAACCGTCAACCTTTCACTGTGAACTTCCATGGCATCAACTCTTTTCTCTACTTTTCATTATAATTATCTATTCATGATAGTTTTACATATGGATAGACTTTACTATAACATTTCCACACACACACACACACACACACACACACACACACACACAATCTCTCTGATCATAGCCATCATCCCAACTGTCTTTTCTTTTTTTTTACTTAATTTATTTTACACCCTGCCCACAATTTCCCTCCCTCTTCTCCTCTCATGACCCCCGCAATCCCAATCCTCCTCCTCAACTTCTCTTCAGAAAGGGGCAGGCCTCCCATGGCTATCAAGAAAGCATGGCATATCAAGTTGTAGTAAGACTAGCCATCTCGTCTTGTATTAAGACCGCACAAAGTGAGCCAGTATGAGGAGTAGGGTCCCAAAAGACAGTAGAAGAGTCAGAGACAGCCACTGTTTCCACTGTTAGGAGTCCCAGAAGAGGACCAAACTACACAACTGTAGTGTATGTGCCGAGTGCCTTGGCCAATCCCATGCAGGCTCCCTGGTTCAGACTCTGTGAGCCCCTATGAGTCCAGGTTAGTTGATTCTGTGAGCTTTCTTGCTATAGTCTTAACCTCACTGGCTTCTATAATCCTACCTCCCTCTCTTCTGCAGGATTCCCCGAGTTCAGTCTTGTGTTTTACTGTGGGTCTCTGCATCTGTTTCTATCAGCTACCGGATAAAGGCTCTGTGATGTCAGCTGGGGTAGTCACTAATCTGATCACAGGATATGGCCAGGTCAGCACAACTTCCTTTTCTTAAAAAAAAAAAAAAAAAAAAAAAAAAACCATTGCACTCCTTACATCATTTTTCTAGAACTTTCAAGTTGTCTTTTTTTTTCACCTTTTAAATCCATATAGTCAGTAGCCATATAAACTCCTCAGGTTCTTGGCACATAGAAGTTAACTCTCTTCTATTTGTATTACCATATGTAGTATACAGGTAATAGAATTTGCTCACTATAACACAGGTCTTGGGAATTTTATTTGCCAGATTTTGTTTGGCTTTTATTTGGGGCTAGGGATGGACTCCAGGGCTTCATGTATGCTAGGCTCTTATTTTACCACTGAGGTACACTCCCAGCCAAGATTGACCTGGTTTTGAATGCCAACTGAGCCACTAACTAGTTATAGGACCTTGGACACATTATTTAAATCCTTTCTGAGTCTCCCTTTCTCATCTCCACAACAAGGATAATTATATACCTACTTCTCAGTATTGTTACAAGCATAAATAAGAAAAATGCATGCAAAGAGCTTAATATAGTGCCTTGAACATAGTAATTGCTTAGTAATGGCAGCTATTATTATTATGATGGTGATTATTAGCATAATCATCATTACCACCATCATCATCATTTGTTCTCAAGTAGGATGGATTATTCATTTGGACCTAGATTTGGCATAAATTTAAAACTAGTAGGTAATTGTTTTAGTATTCCAAAGGTTACAGTGGCCACAAAAAAATGGCTATTTATCAAGTACCATTTCCATGTCCCCAGGCTTTTGAAAGCGAGTTGGAATAAGGCCTAGAGAAATGTTTCTTAAGGGCTCTTCTGATATGATTTGAATGGCAAGCTTTCAGATGAATTCACCCACTGTGGGTTTCCCTCTGGGGTTATAACAGTGTCTCTGAATAGACCATTATCTCTGAAATGTATTCTCCTGCAGAGGTGCTTCATTCCTTCACTAGCCAGATGGACAGGGGTGCAGCTGGGAGCCTGTGGGAGTAAACACCTCGCTGCCTTGCTATACATAGGCTATGTCCTGGGAGTCTGCTTTGGGTGCTTGATCTTGCTTGATCTTCACAGTTAGGAGTATGAGAAAGTGTGGCAACATCCCCCTCCAGGCTAAAAGATGTGTTCTAAGGAGATAGTGGCATCCCCTTTTCCAGAAAAAAATAGGTCAATCCATACAAGCACAACTAAATCAATCAATCAATAAGTAAATAGATACACACACACACACACACACACACACACACACTAAGATACATGTTGTAAAAGACACATAGAACAAATGAAAAAAGAAAAGACAAAGTCAAATTCCTCCCTCAAAAAAAAAAAAAGAATTGCCCCGGAGCCTTATGACCCTCCCCATGCAGTTCAGGAGTGGAAGAGTTGGCCACACCTGGAGTGAGTTTGGGTGGTGGTGTCCCATGCAAATGATCCTTTCAAGTCATTTTCAGGATTTCAGTGCTGCCAACATTTTAACAGTTCTCCACATTTCTGTCATTGAGGGGAAAGGAGGAAACAGTCTCCCTGGTGGAGTTCTCGTCAGAGAGGCACGAGTACATTACTGTCCCTTGAGTTTTTGAAGTAAGCTACATTTCAAGAGATGAAACAAAGGTAACTCTTAACATCTGCCAGGATGTCCTCAGTCCTTATATCAAAGAAATAGCCACGGATGCTAAATAAAGAAAGCAGGCTTCATAATTTATTCAATTAGAATATTCAAAATGCTGGGCCAAGTCGACTTTGGCAAGCAAAGTGCTGTAGTCTTTCTAGGAAAGAGCACCTGAACTACAGGAGTCTTTTGGGTTGCCTTTCAAAGGCCTGTGGTCCAAGTTGAGCTTACCAGATGTGCTAGCAGATGTTGCTGAAGTAAAGCGCATGCTTTCGGCATGTACGGCTAGAGTCCGAGGACCTTTGCTTTCCAAGTTCGTTTTTATGTAGAAATAACTACAGAGAAATCATTATTTTTAACAAGACATATTCTTGTCTTTTTTCAAGTGTGCAAAAAGAAAAGCTATTTAAAATTCTACACTCATGTATATGCAGCCTTGGGGAAGCCCTATTAGATGCAGAGATGATTAATGCTCGCCTCAGAATCTTATTTGCTTCTTCAACTGATTGCTCATATAGAATCTTACTTACCAAGTCCTTGAGTATTGAAGTACCCTATCATTCTAGGAAATCACTACTCACCAGTCTGCCTCAGGCTGTGGAGAGAGGGTACAAGGATGCAGTGTTTCCTGAATGGACAAAGCGGCTCATTCTCCACCCCACTCTCTTCCGCAGCACTGGCTTCACATCTGCCCCCAACTCAGCTCAGAAATTCTACTTCCCGGAGCAGACATTGTTGTGATTCAGGTGCCTTCAGGACATTTACGCGTGGAACACACTGACAGGTGTAGAATTTGAGTCTTTCAAATGCTTATGCATCCTTAGAACAAGGAAAGGAGAGGGCATTTGTTAAAGAATTCTCATATGCAAATACCGGCTAAACACTCCGCTTTGGGTAGACAGTAGCCCAATGAATTGAAGGTACTCCAAAGCAAAACCATCGCTTGTACCCTCATCCTCTGCCCTCTGCTTAAAAGGGATTATTGGCTCCTAATTTCCCACTCTGCATTTAAAGCCTCAAAGGCGTTGCTGGCAGTTCTAGCTAGCGCGTTTTAAATGCATCTCATCTTTCCCCAATATTTCTTGATAGCTGGGACTAAATTCAAGCGCCACTATCATCCTTTCTAATCGCTTCCCTCCTGTCCATGCTCATGTTCATCCCCTGTTGAGCCCCCCTCCCTCTACAGCTTTAAGCATCCACTCCACTGGCCCCCAGCCTCCCATTCCCCCCGCCTGTAATCAGTCCTCCACACGCACCACAAGAGAGCTTGCTAAAAACACAAGCTGGCTGATCATGTCACTAAAAGCCTTAAATAATAAGAGAAAAGAGGCATGAGGATAAAAGCTGAGTGGGGTTATCAGAACTCATGCTTTAGAGCTCAAAATGAACAATTATCCTGATTTTAAGTATACCCAAGTCATTTTCCTAAGAATTACAATTGTTATAGCGGAACTTGTCCCTCCAGGGTATGTGGGAAGGACATTTTTATCTGTGTTATGGCCTTAAGGACATTATGTCAAGACATTATGTATTGTGTGTATCTAGGAACTTTGGTTGACAAGGTTTGTCCAAATACATATAGCGATGGATTCTGTTCCTCAGACAACAGCATCTTACTCTGTGCCAGGTGTTTTGCTGGGTGTTTGCAGTACAAGTAAGTATGTGACATAGCATCTGTCCTCAGGGAACTTCATCTGATTCTCTGAAGGAAACTCAAAGCCTTCAATAACACTCTTTATCTATAGAAAAACCTCTAAACTCCCCATTATGAAACATAAGCAAACCAGCCTTTCAGGAACCCTGCTCTAAGCTAGGGTAGTACATTCTGATGAAATCTTCCATGAACACCCCAGCTGCCACTCACTGGATATATGATCATGGGGAATTTTTTTTTTCTGTCCTCACCTATAATACTGGAGAAATAATGTTTCCTACCTTGTAAAACAAACAACAAGGATGACAACAAACCCCATACAGATGTAGGATCATTTTGGTGTGAACTTCACACACAGGGCTTTGGGCCATCCTAAGTGATAAGGAACTTAGGACCTCTATTAGCATGCTTTTGGATTCTTTAGAAATATTTGCCATTCTAGGCAGGTTACTTTTTTTTTTAATAATTTTTTTTATTAAGAAAAGAAGAAAAAAAACATAAACAAAAAACAAGTTTCCACCTCCTCCCAGCCTCCCATTTCCCTCCCCCTCCTCCCACCCTTCTCCCCCTCCTCCCACCCTTCTACCCCTCCCCCCACTCCTCTCCCCCTCCCTCTCCAGTCCACAGAGCAGTCCAGGTTCCCTACCCTGTGGTAAGTCCTAGGTCCTCCCCCCTCCGTCCATATCTAGGAAGGTGAACATCCAAACTGGCTAGGCTTCCACAAAGCCAGCACATTAAGTAGGATCAAAACCCCGTGCCATTGTCCTTGGCGTCTCATCAGCCCTCATTGTTCGCCATGTTCAGAGAGTCCAGTTTTATCCCATGCTTTTTCGGTCAAAGTCCAGCCTTGGTGAGCTCCCAGTAGATCAGCTCCACTGTCTCAGTGGGTGGGTGCACGCCTCGTGGTCCCGACTTCTTTGCTCATGTTCTCCCTCCTTCTGCTCCTCATTGGGACCTTGGGAGCTCAGTCCAGTGCTCCAGTGTGGGTCTCTGTCTCTGTCTCCATCCATCACCAGATGAAGGTTCTATGATGATATGCAAGATATTCGTCAGTATTGCTCTAGGATAGGGTCATTTCAGGTTCCCAATCCTCAGCTACCCAAGGAACTAACTGGGAACCTCATGTTGGGCACTTGGGAGCCCCTCTAGGGTCAAATCTCTTGCTCACCCTAAAGTGGTTCCCTTAACTAAGAATTGTGGTTCTGTGCTCCCCTATCCACCTTTCCTTTATCCCAATTCTCCTGATTCCCCAAGTCCCCCCTCCTTCCCTTCTACCTTTTCTCTCCCCATCTCCCCTTACCCCCATCCCACCCCACCCCCAAGATCCTAATTTTCTCCCCGGCAATTGGGTCTACTTCCCTTAGCCAAGAGGATAACTATATGTTTTTCCTTGGGTTCACCTTCTTACTTAGCTTCTTTAGGTTCACCTATTGTAGACTCCGTGGCCCTAATTTATGGCTAGAAACCAATTATGAGCGAGTACATCCCATGTTCATCTTTTTGGGTCTGGGACACCTCACTCAGGATAGTGTTTTCTATTTCCATCCATTTGCCTGCAAAATTCGAGAAGTCATTGTTTTTTACCGCAGCGTAGTACTCTAGCGTGTATATATTCAATACTTTCTTCATCCATTCTTCCATTGAAGGGCATCTAGGTTGTTTCCAGGTTCTGGCTATTACAAATAATACTGCTATGAACATAGTTGAACAAATGCTTTTGTCATATGATAGAGCATCTCTTGGGTATATTCCCAGGAGTGGTATTGCTGGGTCCAGGGGTAAGTTGATCCCGAATTTCCTGAGAAACCGAAACACTGACTTCCACAGTGGTTGCACAAGATGGCATTCCCACCAGCAATGGATGAGGTTACCCGTTCCTCCACAGCCTCTCCAGCAAAGGTTATCCTTGGTGTTTTTGACTTTAGCCATTCTGACAGGTGTAAGATGATATCTCAAAGTTGTTTTGATTTGCATTTCCCTGATTGCTAAGGAAGTTGAGCACGACTTTAAGTGTCTTTTGGCCATTTGAACTTCCTCTGCTGAGAATTCTCTGTTCAATTCAGTGCCCCATTTTTTAATTGGGTTAATTAGCATTTTAAAGTCTAGTTTCTTGAGTTCTCTATATATTTTGGAGATCAGACCTTTGTATGTTGTGGGGTTGGTGAAGATCTTCTCCCAATCAGTAGGTTGCCTTTGTGTCTTACTGACTATGTCCTTTGCTTTACAGAAGCTTCTCAGTTTAAGTAGGTCCCATTTATTCAATGTTGCCCTTAATGTCTGTGCTTCTGGGGTTATACATAGGAAGCGATCTCCTGTGCCCAGCTCCTGTAGGGTACTTCCCACTTTCTCTTCTATCAGGTTCAGTGTGTTCGGGCTGATATTGAGGTCTTTAATCCATTTGGACTTGAGTTTTGTGCACGGTGATAGATAAGGGTCTATTTTCATTCTTCTACAAGATGACTTCCAGTTGTGCCAGCACCATTTGTTGAAGATGCTTTCTTTCTTCCATTTTATACTTTTAGCTCCTTTATCGAAAATCAGGTGTTCATAGGTTTGTGGGATAAAATCCGGGTCTTCTATACGATTCATTGGTCGACTTCTCTGTTTTTATGCCAGTACCACACTGTTTTCATTACTGTAACTCTGTAATAGAGTTTGAAGTCAGGGATGGTAATGCCTCCAGAAGATCCTTTATTGTATAGGATTGTTTTGGCTATCCTGGGTTTTTTGTTTTTCCATATAAAGTTGATTATTGTTCTCTCCAGATCTGTGAAGAATTTTGATGGGATCTTGATGGGGATTGCATTGAATCTATAAATAGCCTTTGGTAGAATTGCCATTTTTACTATGTTGATCCTCCCAATCCAAGAGCAAGGGAGGTCCATCCATTTTTTGGTATCCTCTTCAATTTCTTTCTTCAATGCCTTAAAGTTCTTGTCAAATAGATCTTTCACTTCCTTGGTTAGATGTACCCCAAGATATTTTATGCTGTTTTTGGCTATTGTGAATGGTGAAGCTTCTCTGATTTCCCTCTCTGCTTCCATATCCTTTGTGTATAAGAGGGCGACTGATTTTTTGGAGTTGATCTTGTATCCTGCCACATTACTAAAGCTGTTTATCAGCTGTAGGAGTTCTTTGGTGGAGTTTTTGGGGTCGCTTATGTACACTATCATATCATCTGCAAATAACGAAAGTTTAACTTCTTCCTTTCCAATTCGAATCCCCTTGATACCATTATGTTGTCTTATTGCTATTGCTAGAACTTCAAGCACTATATTGAAGAGGTATGGCGAGAGTGGACAGCCTTGTCGTGTTCCTGAGTTAAGTGGGATGGCTTTGAGTTTCTCTCCGTTTAATTTGATGTTAGCTGTCGGCTTGCTGTATATAGCTTTTATTATATTTAGGTATGACCCTTGTATCCCTAATCTCTCCAAGACTTTTAACATAAATGGATGTTGAATTTTGTCAAATGCTTTTTCAGCATCTAATGAAATGATCATATGGTTGTTTTCTTTCAGTTTATTTATATGCTGGATTACATTGATAGATTTTCGTATGTTGAACCAGCCCTGCATCTCAGGAATGAAGCCTACTTGATCATAATGGATAATTTTTCGGATGTGTTCTTGGATTCGATTTGCCAGTATTTTGTTGAGGATTTTTGCGTCGATATTCATGAGTGAGATTGGCCTGTAGTTCTCTTTCCTGGTTGAGTCTTTGAGTGGTTTTGGTATCAGAGTAATTGTGGCTTCATAAAAGGAGTTTGGTAATGACCCTTCTGTTTCTATCTTGTGGAATACATTAAGGAGTATAGGTATTAGATCTTCTTGGAAGATCTGGTAGAATTCCGCATTGAAACCATCTGGTCCTGGGCTTTTTTTGGTAGGGAGGTTTTTGATAACCTCTTCTAATTCTTCGCGACTAACAGGTCTATTTAGATTGTTCACCAGGTCCTGATTTAACTTTGGTATATGATATTTATCTAAAAAAGTATCCATTTCCTTTACATTTTCCAATTTTGTGGCATATAGGCTTTTGTAGTAAGATCTAATGATTCTCTGAATTTCCTCTGTGTCTGTGGTTATGTCCCCCTTTTCATTTCTGATCTTATTAATTTGCCAATTCTCTCTCTGCCGTTTGATTAGCTTGGATAGTGGTTTGTCAATCTTGTTGATTTTCTCCAGGAACCAGCTTTTTGTTTCATTGATTTTTTGTATTGTTTTCTGTGTTTCTATTTTGTTGATTTCAGCCCTCATTTTGATTATTTCCAGTCTTCTACTCCTCCTAGGTGAGTCTGCTTCTTTTTTTTCTAGAGCTTTCAGGTGGGCTGTTAAGTCTCCAATGTGAGCTTTCTCTGTTTTCTTTAAGTGGGCACTTAGTGCTATGAACTTTCCTCTTAGGACTGCTTTCATAGTGTCCCATAAGTTTGAGCATGTTGTTTCTTTATTTTCATTGAATTCCAGGAAGACTTTAATTTCTTTCTTTATTTCTTCCTTAATCCAGCTATGGTTCAATAGTTGACTGTTCAGTTTCCATGACTTTGTATGCTTTCTGGGGGTAGCATTATTGTTGAATTCTAACTTTAATCCATGGTGATCTGATAAGACACAGGTGGTTACTAATATTTTTTTGTAACTGTGGATGTTTGCTTTGTTACCGACTATGTGGTCGATTTTCGAGAAGGTTCCATGAGCTGCAGAGAAGAAGGTATATTCTTTCCTATTTGGATGGAATGTTCTATAGATGTCTGTTAAGTCCATTTGATTCATTACCTCCACTAATTCTCTTATTTCTCTGTTAGGTTCCTGTCTGATTGACCTGTCCATTGGTGAGAGAGGAGTGTTGAAGTCTCCTACTATTAGTGTGTGCGGTTTGATGGCTGCCTTGAATTTTAGCAATGTTTCTTTTATGTACGTGGGTGCTTTTATATTAGGGGCATAGATGTTCAGGATTGAGACTTCATCCTGATGAACTGTTCCTGTTATGAGTATAAAATGCCCCTCTCCATCTCTTCTGATTGATTTAAGTTTAAAGTCAACTTTGTTAGAGATTAGTATGGCCACACCTGCCTGTTTCTTAGGTCCATTTGCTTGATAGGCCTTTTCCCAGCCCTTTACTCTGAGTAGGTGCCTGTCTTTGTGGTTGAGGTGTGTTTCTTGTAAACAGCAGAATGTTGGATCCTGTTTTCTTATCCAATCTCTTAGCCTGTGCCTTTTTATAGGTGAGTTGAGTCCATTGACATTAAGTGATATTAATGACCAGTGGTTGTTAACTCCGGTCATTTTTTTTTTTTAGTCGTAGAGTTTGTGTGTTTCCCTTCTTTGTTTTGTGTTGGTGAAGGGTCTCTAGATGTCTGAGTTATTGTGGTCATTGTTGGACTCCTTGGTTAGTGATTTTCCTTCAATTACTTTCTGTAAGGCTGGATTTGTGGCTGCGTATTGTTTAAATTTGTTTTTATCCTGGAAAATTTTATTTTCTCCATTTATAGTGAATGAAAGCTTGGCTGGGTATAGTAATCTGGGCTTGCACCCATGGTCTCTCAGTTTCTGCAGTACATCTATCCAGGACCTTCTGGCCTTCATGGTTTCCATGGAGAAGTCAGGTGTAAGTCTGATAGGTTTACCTTTATAAGTAATTTGGCCTTTTTCCTTTGCAGCTCTTAATATTCTTTCCTTATTCTGTATGCTTTGTGTTTTGATAATTATATGGCGAGGGGATGTTTTTTTTTGATCCAGCCTATTCGGTGTTCTGTATGCTTCTTGCACCTTCATAGGAAAATCTTTCCTTAGGTTGGGAAAGTTTTCTTCTATAATTTTATTAAATAGATTTTCTGGACCATTGAGCTGCCCTTCTTCTCCTTCTTCTACTCCTATTATTCTTAGGTTTGGTCTTTTTATTGTGTCCCATATTTCCTGAATGTTTTGTGATGAGAGTTTGTTGGACTTGCTGTTTTCTTTGATCAGTGTGTTTATTTTCTCTATGGTATCTTCAGAATCCGAGAGTCTTTCTTCTATCTCTTGTATTCTGCTGGTTATGCTTGTTTCTGTAGTCTCTATTCGTTTACCTAGATTTTCCATGTCCAGACGGCCCTCTGTTTGTGTTTTCTTCTTTGCCTCCATTTCAGTTTTCAGGTCTTGAACTGTTTCCATTATCTGTTTGATTGTTTTTTCTTGGTTTTCTAGGGTATCATTCACTGATTTATTCAATTCTTCAAACTTTCTGTTATATTTCTCATCCATTTCTATAAGGGCGTTTTTTACATGCTCTTTAAGGGTGTCAATCACTTTCATGAAGTCAATCTTTTCTCCTTCCTCTTGATTAAGGGGTTCTTGTCCTCCCATTGTGAGGTCGCTTGTTTCTGGTAGCTTCATGTTGCTTTTCAGCTTGTTGGGCGAATTCTTGCCTTGATGTTGGCCCATCTCTTCTTCCAAATGCTCCCTATGGATCTTCTTTTACCGGATTAGGTCTCCTTGCCTACCAAACGCTGTCTCTCCCCAATGTTGGCTCTCCCAATGCTGGGTCTCCTGGCACCGAAAGATCAGGCCTCCGTGCTGGTTGGGCAGCTCGCAGACAAAGCGCCTACCCCGCTTGGTGCAGGCAGGCCACAGAAACAAAGGAACTGCTGTCCGCCCGGGAGCCCCGGATACTCGGACCCTGCGCCCAGATAGGCTGGGCTGGGCGATGCCACGCGCCTAAAGAGGGCAGTGGGGGCGAAGTGGGGAGGGCTCTGGACGGAAGCTGGGTGGGCCAGGAAGAAAGAGGCAGCAGAGAGCCCAAGCAGGACAGGGGGCCAAGAAACCCCTGAGCTCCCCGTCCCAGGCTGGCGCCATGGGCCAGAAACTCACCCCAATGCTGGGTCTCCTGGCGCCTAAAGATCAGGCCTCCGTGCTGGTTGGGCAGCCCGCAGACAAAGCGCCTACCCCGCTTGGTGCAGGCAGGACACAGAAACAAAGGAACCGCTGCCCCCCGGGAGCCCCGGCTACTCTGACTCAGCGCCCAGATAAGCTGGGCGATGCCACGCGCCAAAAGAGGACAGTGGGGGCGAAGTGGGGAGGGCTCTGGACGGAAGCTGGGTGGGCCAGGAAGAAAGAGACAGCACCCGGGGAGTAGAGGCCCTGCAGAGAGCCCAAGCAGGACAGGGGGCCAAGAAACCCCCGAGCTCCCCGTCCCAGGCTGGCGCCGTGGGCCAGAAACTCACCCCAATGCTGGGTCTCCTGGCGCCGAAAGATCAGGCCTCCGTGCTGGTTGGGCAGCTCGCAGACAAAGCGCCTACCCCGCTTGGTGCAGGCAGGCCACAGAAACAAAGAAACCGCTGCCCCTTGGGAGCCCCGGCTACTCGGACTCAGCGCCCAGATAGGCTGGGCTGGGCGACGCCACGCGCCAAAAGAGGGCAGTGGGGGCGAAGTGGGGAGGGCTCTGGACGGAAGCTGGGTGGGCCAGGAAGAAAGAGGCAGCACCCGGGGAGTAGAGGCCCTGCAGAGAGCCCAAGCAGGACAGGGGGCCAAGAAACCCCCGAGCTCCCCGTCCCAGGCTGGCGCCATGGGCCAGAAACTCACCCCAATGCTGGGTCTCCTGGCGCCGAAAGATCAGGCCTCCGTGCTGGTTGGGCAGCCCGCAGACAAAGCGCCTACCCCGCTTGGTGCAGGCAGGCCACAGAAACAAAGGAACTGCTGCCCCCCCCCCCCCCCCCCCCCCCCCCCCCCCCCGGGAGCCCCAGATACTCGGACCCAGCGCCCAGATAGGCTGTGCTGGGCGATGCTACGCGCCAAAAGAGGACAGTGGGGGCGAAGTGGGGAGGGCTCTGGACAGAAGCTGGGTGGGCCAGGAAGAAAGAGGCAGCAGAGAGCCCAAGCAGGACAGGGGGCCAAGAAACCCCCGAACTCCCCGTCCCAGGCTGGCGCCGTGGGCCAGAAACTCACCCCAATGCTGGGTCTCCTGGCGCCGAAAGATGGCAGGTTACGTTTGATACAGACTTTCCTACTGGTAAAATTCCCTAGGGAGAGCACAGAGCCTTAGGTCGGAAGGCTTTGTACTTAGTATGGTTGTTCTAAACCGGTCCCGGGCAGTCTGAGGTCTCAAGTGGAAGCTCTCATCTCTGAGGAGTTGATAGAAGCTTCCAGCATGCCCCCTTACAGTTCAAGAGAAGGCCTACAGCTGGCAAGAGGTTGGAAAAAAAGATTCCCTGCAGCTTCCCCTGGAAAGAGACATCTGGATATGATGCTATGGTCTGTGAAGTCATCCTGAATGCCATAATTGCTTTCTACCAGTGAGCTTGAAGTGTCATGTTAAGATGTACAACACCCAAGTGTTTTGATTACATGAAATCAAGCTAATTTTTAAATCACGGGAGTAAACCCTTGTTGGATGTTTCCATGTAAAAGTGAAAGAATTCAATAAAAGACAGCTCACAGTATATTGCCATGGCAGTGTCTAGGACTGCCGCATCCACCTGCCTTTCTGTCTGCTCTAATGCACCTCATCTGATCCAGTCATGTGATCTGCTTCTCTGCCGTCTAAGTTGTAGGCAGAGTCCTTGTATACAGAGTCCTTGTATACAGAGAACTCACTAAACAAATGTTGCGTACTTGCTATGGCCCCGCCGTTTCTCTTGGTGATGGCAATATGGTGGTTAATAAGAAAATTTTAGCCCTGTTGGGGCAGATCTTCCAGAACCTTAAGATAGTAACACACGTTAGTTAAATATGTAACCTAAAGAACTATTGGGGAGAAAATAACTCTATGCAACACGTGAGGATGAGAAGATCCTGGGACCGGATTGGAGTGACAGGATTTTGAGCATGCTAGTGTCATCCTGGAGATGACATCTGAGTAATGGAAGGCAGTGTTGGATCATGCCACAAAGCTATCTGGAGAAAGAATGTGACTGCTGGAGAAATTGGGAAGAACACAGGACATGGCAAAGAAAAATGTTTGACGTGTTTGAAGATCAACACATAGCAGGATGAGTGTGGCTTTGGTCAGAAGAAATAAGGTAGAGATGTAACCAGACATCAAGAAAGCAAAAGACTTAGAAGCCAAACTAAGTGCCCCAGGTCATGTTCTGACAGTGAAGAGGAACTTAAGGGAAGGTTTTAAGGAATGACAGCATTGAGCTCTTTATTGCAATGAAATTGTCATTTTTAACTGTGCTAAAATCCACATAACAGTTTACATTGGTTTAATTACTTCTTCTTGGGTATCAGATTTCTCATCTATAAAAGGAAATAAATATTGGGTAAAAACACCTGCCCCCAAGCCTGATGACCTTAGATTGATGCCCAAACCCGCATGATGGAAGGAGAGAACTGACTCTCACCTCTGCATTCATGCCTTAGTCACACCCTGCCCACTAAACAAAGAAAAATGTAATTGATGAGAGCTACCAGGGAACGTGGACCAGTGCCGGCTGGAAGACTAAGAGAAAGGGCACAATTTAGGAAGGTGAGAGGGAGCTGGGCTTCAGGATGAGCAAGAGAATGCCACCACTTGACATGGAACTAGCCAGAGGTCTAGAAATTCTGTTAACCTTGTATCCTTACTGAGGGTTTATGCTGATCCCAGAATGTGCTGTGTCCAGGATGACTTGATCTCATGAGGTCATATAGAGGTCAAATTCATTTTTTTTAAAAACATTCTTCCTCACAGCAGGAGCGAATGAGTAATTATGAAGTCTAGGAAGAACCTTTCCATGTTAATAGTCTGGCAGCCCTGGGTTCCTTAAGTTCAATACTTAAGCATACGACCTGATGCCAGGACTATATTTACATGGTCTTAATGTCTGTTTAGAAAGAGAATTTTTATGGCCGCCATTGTCAGTCAACTTTGACTACAAGCCCACCAGGTAGCAGTCATGGGAGCTTAGGTCAAAGAGGATGGAAATGGTCAAAGCAGCTGACGCTGAACATTCTAGAGACAAACAAGGTGGAGGTGATGGATGAATTCTGTCAAAGCTGGCTGTTTTGAGTCTCTCAAATGCCATCCACTGAAATGTTGATATAGTTATTTAAAAGCCATCAGGATTTAATTAGTTTTATGACTATATGTTATTTTATTTGATGTTTAATAAAAATTATATACATACTAAGTATACCACGTTTCAATTATATTCTGCTTTAGGCAATTCTCAGACGAATAACGGCATTTCTGAAGGAGAAGTGGAGTCATGAAACATGCTTCCTTTTAATCTCGGGCGTTACCCTTTCAGACATTTCATGTCAAGCCAGACTTTCATTTGGTTTGCCAAGTTTTCAAGTCATATACTACAGCGCGAGCTTGGATTCACTCATTCATACAAGTGTACACTGAGCACCAATAAACTAAGCAGAGCCAGGCGTTGTTAGCCAGGAGTCTAAAAGTGTATAAAATCTGCTCTGTGGCCTCAAAGAGTTCACAGAATAGCAGGGGAGCTGAGGCAGGATTACAATTCCAATATAAGGTGGAATGGGAGAAGTGCCAACAGAGAAGTACAAAGGGCAATGGTGTTCAAAGGACAGTTCGATCATTTCCAGATGGGGAGATCAAAGAAGGCTTCATGGAAGAAGTGGTATTTCTGCTGAGCCTTGAGGGGTAAGATTTCTGCTGCAGGAGATGAGTGAAAGAAAAGAGAAACATTGTAGTTGAAGCGCATGGGCAGGCAAAGTGACTGAATTGGGCAGATAGCTCATCCTACAAAGTGCTGGCGACTTTACGGGGGATTCTTCTCATGGTTGTCAAGCAGTCTCTGTTACTGCTCACTAGAAACGGTAGCATGGAAGTTCTTTGACACGTCTGACCTGGTAACCTTCACTGTCCACGAACAGAACTGAGTTTCAACTTTAGTTGGTGCTATAGACTAGATGCTAAAGGAAGAAAGGCCATGCAATGCTGGAATATTATGGGCATGGGAGGAGGAAGTGAGGGAGAAACAGAGGATGGAAGAGCATCTGAGAGGAGTGGAGATGGGGAGGTGAACAAAATTAAAAAGGAGAACATACCAGAAGCCCGTCCCAAGCCAGCCTGAACCTGGGCATTGGATGGAGAAGGCACTGTCAAGGTTTGATAGGAAGGCTTAGCGTGGTTGGCCAGAGGCTCTGGTTTTATTTTGTTCCCTTTCATTCTCACTCACTTTAGAAACATTCAGATTTTGCCCCCTTTCCAGTCAGCGTGAGTTTGGTGAATTCTCCCCGAAGGCATATTTTGGTCTCATCTATTGTTACTTTGTACTCTCCCACATTGTAGTAGCCTTAGTCAACTTTAAATGTGAAGTTTTACATCTTCAGAATGGGGATACTCGTAACCATCAGAGTAGGAACAGTGAGAGTAATAAACAGTTAGATCATAGGATACTTGCCTTGGGATTTTCACGTTTCAAGCACTACATTTCCTTATAGCATGCCTATTCTGTACAAAACCATCCTTCCTAGAAAAATTTTACAGTGCAAATATAAAATTTAGTATTCTACATCACAGCTATACCCACCAGGGACTTATATTTCTATAAAAGCTTTATATCCAGAGTCACTTAGCAAAAGTAAACTGCTTTTCTGCCCTGCCTCCAGGCCAGCTGACTCAGCACTTTGCAGTGGGCGAATGAATTATGCTCAGCTTTCTGATCGTTAGTTTATTTTATACACTTAGTCTTTTCAACAAAGATAATACAGGGGGAGTAAGACTGTTCAAACTTACTTTGGATGACTATTTAGTGTTTATTAACCCTCAGGAGGTCAGAAGTGATTTGCTTAGAGCTCATTTGTGATTTTTCAGGAAGCTTTGGATTTGGAACAAATTGTACACACCTTCGTGAAATCCACGTGATCTTTCACACTGATACTCAGAAGAGTGTATCTTATGTGAATGTTGCTTACCGTCCCAAAGAATTTACTGCTAAAATTATAGAGGTTTCAAATATTATTTTTATGTCTTTTTAGAAAATCCCAAATGTTTCAATTTATATTGTCAGTAGAGTTAGTTACCTTTCTAGACGAAAAAAAATCACCAGGTAAATTACTTTTAAAGTAATTATGTCATTGGCTAAAAAAAGGAAAACTCCAAAGAGTAGAGACTTATAAGAACCAAGTTAATCTTGATTCAAATCAGTGAATATGAATAGCAACCTTCAACATGTCAAATGAGGGGAAAAGAAGTATCCCAAACCTAATTCCAAATTTCCTTAAGTGTGGAACAACTGTTTTGCCTGCTTTTAATAAAATACAAAGCTAAAAGAATGTCACTGGAAAATTCACAAGCCTTCTTTTGACATCAAATACCTCTTGAGAAACAACATTTGCAGCATTTTGGTGTAAATGAATTTTGAGCATGTGGGTTAAATTTTCCACAAAATCTGCATAGTTCAAAAACTAAGTGAGGAAAGATTTCAAAGCAACGTGTTGAGTTTGACCAGTGAAAATGATGGGATAATTAGTGAATCCGTAAGAGGCCGCAGACATAGTAAATTGTTTTCTTCCTAATTTTAAAGGGACATGTGCACATTTTTGAACCAGACACATCTTCCATTTACTACCAGCATAACCTCGAAGATCTTTTCTTTGCTTCTTTTCACTGTTTTCATCTGTACAGTGGAGTCAGCAGCCATCCGCTCATAGTATCATCCTGTGGCTTTAATAAAAGTGGTTCACTCTGCTTAGCACTTCTGCGTACGTTTGTAGACTGATGAGCGGCTAGAAGTGTGTAGATGTATTTTAATTGCTCGAGTACACATATGGGCGTGACTATAAATTTCATGAATATGCACACAACCGTTGTGTGAGCATTTGCATGAACTTTTGTGTAGCCAATATGTGGATGAATTTTTACTCTGCAAATGTATGTGAGAATGGGCAAAACTACACCACACACACACACACACACACACACACACACACACACACGTCTCTGTGTATAAATAAATACATGTGGGCCCATGTGCTGAGTACCCTTTCTATCTGTAGTGGTGACACGGTCTGGGTTACAAACCAATGTAACAGAATATGCAATGATGATAACCTGAGGCCTATCCTAAAATTTGACTCAATATTAATTTGTCAAATTGTCAGCATTAATGAACCAATTAGATTTTGAATTTCCAGAAAGTGATCTTTTAGTGAATTCTCCGAGGCTATGATAATTTCTTATGCATTTGGTATATTTCTAACATAAAGAGGAAGATGCAGTAAGATGTGTATATAGTCATTTCCCATCTTCGGAAGCAACACTTTTGCAAATGTTAAAGTGGACTAAAAGAAGAACAATTAGCAGAGTGTATATATCTGAATAAACAGGTGATTATTCCAAATCTCCACTTTCTAGTCTTTTACCATTCCCAAGTTGCTTGGGCCGAAAAAGAGTTAAGTCGCTTGTTTGACACACAGTAGCAAGTTTTCCCCTTTGTCTCTGAGTACTTACCTTGTTGGTGATAGTCGGCTGGAGCACTTACCACTGGCCTTGGACACATTCTGACACAAAGCTCCCCGTGACTTTCTGAGCTCTGCAAGAAATAAGCTTCCTGCGATCTTTGGGAGACTCCTCTCCCCAAAAGAAGCCTTCAGGATTTCTGCAGTTCCTGGACAGCTCCCAGCTTTCCTACTACATTCAGGCCCCACTCGAGAGCGTGCTCCACAGCGGCAGCTCTCTGCACATGCATCTCCATAGGGCTCCCAGGTCCCAGTTCCCCCATTGGAGAGGACCAGGCTCACCACACCAGCAGGATTTCCCTGTTAGTGAAAATAGAAGCGCACGGCCCGATGCTTAGCCCTTCTTTGCACCTGCATGTTGGGTTGTGGCTTAGTCCCCTTGGAAAGGGAGGACTGCCCACCCTCTCTGTGTGGGACACACAACTCTGTTGAAAACCACCTTTACTGTAATGATTGCTTTGGAAGACGGTACTGGATGCTTTGGTGCCGCTACTGTCACCTGTCTGGGCTTGGTATGCTCTCTTTCCTTATTTTTCAGCCAGTTTTGTGCTTTGTTTCATGTTTTTGTTTGCTTGTTTGTTTGTTTTTCTGGTACTCCTCCCTTTCTAGGATTTTGCTTTATGTCTTCAGTTAGCTGTTGGCACTCAGCCCTTGCTGAGCAACACTTCTTAGGTAATGTGGGATTTAGTCCCTTTCTGCCTCTTCTCCAGTGCACACAGCTTTGGAAACACTTGCATATCTACCCAGAGCCTTTCCCCTCTCTGTGTTTCTGGGCCATCCCTTTGTTCCCAGTTCAGTGGCTCCTGAACACAAAGATGCACCTAAGAGCAGGGGTTAATGCAGCATCTTCTCCTCTGGAGCGCACTCTTGTCCAACTCTTGACCTCCTTGATTAGGTCTCAATCTGTTTCCGTGAGGTACTGAAACTAATTATGCAGATGAAGAGCTTGAACACACATTCAAATAATCACCATGGGCTGGAGTAATAGAAAATTCAAGTGGGCTTAGCACAGGTCAGACTCTTTACATTAAGCTGCGAACACCCTGTCTATATCTTTGTTATTCAAAAATAGCAAATATTTCTTGACTTTGCAATCAGGTAGCTAGGATTTGGTCTTTTTTATTTTTAGTTTTGTAACAGAGAGCTTTTTGGCATTTCGATAAATTTACACTATGAGGAAAGTCAACTCAATTTTTATTTTTATCTCTACTTTGCAACAGCCTTTATGAGAGACAGGGAAAAGTATTTTCAAGCATTTATAGCTCTTGTACTAATTTGTTAAGTTATATAGGGATCATAAGAGAACAGGAATTTCTAACTTGGCACACACCATGAGAAATTCCTGTGAGTGTATTTTGTCTGCACCCAAGGCAAGTCAATTCTCTCTCTCTCTCTCTCTCTCTCTCTCTCTCTCTCTCTCTCTCTCTCTCTGACCTTGGGAATTGATTTAGTCTCTCTGAGCCTTACTTTCCTATTTGAAAAAAATTGTTTATTTCTGCATAGGTTTGTTTTGTTACTAACAATAGTAGATTAATATTTATCAAGCCTTTAAGAGCAAGTAGTGCCAGGCAATGGTGGCACATGCTTTTAATCCCAGCACTTAGGAGGCAGAGGCAGGCAGATCACTGAGTTTGAGGTTAACCTAATTTACCTAGTCCTACAGAGTGAGCTCCAGGACAGCCAGGGCTACACAGAAAAGCCCTGTCTTGGAAATCACAATAAAAGAGAGCAAATTGTATTCCATGTAGTATCTTATTCCATTCTCATAACAACTATCAAGACATGCATTATTACATCTTAATTTTACTATCAAGAAAAACAAGGCTCATGGAAAAGAAGTGATTTGCCTGAAGTCACCCAGTTGAAAGCTGAACTCATAGTTAAGTAAAGACTTGAATTCGCATGATGCTTCAAGACTCTCCATTGTTAGGTGTGTCTGTGGGGATCAAGTGGAATGAAGCTGTGAAGGTTTACCAAGTGATTAAATACCACATGATTTGCTACTAATAAAACCATGATTACCAATCATTATTAGACTTTTTCTTGCCTCTTAAAACAACAGATTCTAAGTGCATAGAATAAACCAGGTTAACATGGATCATGAGATATGACTGTACAGAGCAATGTTTTAATTTTTAGATGTGTGCTACCATTTTACATTTCTGTGAAATCCAGCACATAGCATGTTCACTGTTGTTTGGAGGGGGAATTAAAGCGGGGAGAATTTGTTTTTCTGCTATGTCTGATGGTCAAAATTAGCTATTCTTTCAGTTTAATCATTTTTCTTAATTCAGGTGACTCTTGGCATTGTTTTGGAGGCTTCTTTCAAGGAGTTATAATTATCCCCTAACTAGTTATTGTTATGGTTTGGTTCTGAAATGTCTCTCATAAGCTCAAGTGTAGAATACTTAGTCCCCAGCTGGTGGTTCTGAGTGTGTGTGTGTGTGGTGTGTGGGGGAGGGGGTAGAAAGTTTAAGAGGAACCAGGTCATAGGGCGTGTATTTTGAAAGTTATAGGGGGTCCACTGTCCTTTTCCTCCTGTTTGTGATGTAAGTTTTCACTGTTCCATAAGTTTATCTGCAAGCACATTAAGGCCAAGGAAGGCTGGAATGAATCCTATGCACCTCCTAAAACACACCCCCTCCTTCTGAGTTGTTTTCTCAGATAGTTTTGTGATATGTAACGAGTAAAGCTAAATACTGTCAGCTTTGTATTGTGACACACAATGAGGAAAGCTAACTAGTACAAATCTCAAAATTGCCAAATATATAGGGGAGAGGTCATTGCTAAATGTGGAGAGCACTTGTCGCCAAGCCTGAGTTTAATTCAGTTCAATTCCTGACACCCTCTTTGGGGAAGAAAAGAGTCAACTCCCATAGGGTGTCTTTTGATCTCCACATATGGGCACACTCATTTGTGAGTGTATGCAAGCATGTACACATGCTCACACACAGACCGATAAATGAATGTTAAAAATCATTTTTTTTATTTTATGAGAACCTAGGCAGTATTTAATTTACAAAGGAATGCTTAGTGTCTGGAGAGATAGCTTAGTGCTTCAGAGTACTTTGTGCTTTTGTACTGGACTCTAGTTTGGTCCCCAGCGCCCAGATCCGCTCATAACTACCTATTGTTATGGGAGCTCCAGCAGCAATTTTCGACCTTTGCAAGCACATGAGAGCACTTGCTACATAGAAACTCACAGAGCATACAAGCATAGGTGAAAATCAAGGAGTCTACTGTTCACATTTTGCTTATAAAGTAAAAGGAATGCTTACAGGCTTGATAAAGGGAAGTTACATGATGAAAATCATCTAAAACATGCTGCCTAGGAATGTGGATAGACCTGGCATGAGATTATTTTCCTTTTCTTTTTCTTTTTTTTTTTCTTTATTAGCCTCAGAGCTGTGGACAATGCACTTGGTGCCATCTCATCTGACAAATCATCATTTTATATGCTACTAAGCCAGTAAGAAGGAAAAATAATTCTAAATACATAATGGCCATATCAGTAATGCTGGCAATGTATGGGTTCGCCATGTAGACCTTTCATTGTCTGCTTAAAACTGCTTGGATTTAGGTGGAAACTTTTGAGACTTTTCCTGTTTTCAGTTCCTTTGATTATGCATGTAACCGTACTAAAATATTATATAATTTTCTTTTTGCAGACATCTTTTTCTTAGATCCTGTCAATCATTCATCATTGTGTAAGAAAATACAGAACTGTGTAAATTCCACCAGGGATATTTATTTTGCCAATATGCCATTTCACTCTGCTACTCTGTTTTTAGACCTGTCAGCAGGCATAATACATTTTCTTTTATTAAAATAGCCAGTCTGGCTAGTTTGAAAAACCTTTACATTGTTTTAAAAAACCCTCACCACCTTGGTACTGACATTGTATATAAACTCCAAAGACGTGACAAAGCCACCAACAAGTATGATTGAATATGCACACACATAGATGATAGCTACTTTTCCATACTGTGTAGACAATAGGAATTGTGAGATGCTGTTGATTACAAAACACACGATGATTTTGGAGTTGTACAATGTGAGTCTTAGGATCTTTTAAATACAGTTCTCGAAGGTGATTTAGTGTATTATTTGAGATAATGGAACTAGACATGATTCTTGCTCGAATGGCTAGCACAAATAGGCAAGGAAGTCTTTCAGCACATAGTGCTCAGAGATGGTAGTCAACTGTTACTAAACTAAACCACCTTTAAAGTAGGCATCACAGTGGAAAAGACCCATAAGCTCTAGAGAGGAAGGGCCAGGAAGGGGCTGCTTTAGCCAAGTCCACATGCTATCTTTCTGGAGCGCTTGTGCATGCACTTATTATTCTGAGATGCTACGGCCTCTCTGGTACCACTGTGATGACATGTAGAGGGAAATGGTTGGCTTCTTTCAGACTAGATGTTCATGGATTAATTAATGGATAACAAATGTGTTTACGCATGCAATGTAATATTATCAAAATTTAAAGATAAAGGAAATTCTATTTTCTGCTAAAACATGGATAAATATGATGCTATTATATTAAGTGAAATAAAACCAGCCAGACAAAGACAATTGCTGTATGGTTTCCATATATGAGGCATCTAAAACAATGAGTCATCAGAACAGAAAGTAGAATGATAGTTACCAGAGACAAGGGAGATTAGATAAATGGAATGGTTGTATAATGGCCACAGAATTTTCAGTTTGCAGGATGATAAGTTCTGGAGAATTGTTTTGTAATAATGTGAGTATACTCAACACTATTGGACTGTGCATTTAAAAGGGTAAAGATGGTAATTTATTTTTCCGTGTGTTCATTTTTGCCACAATAAAACTTTTATGCATCCTTAGGACACCCTGTTTTGTTTAAAAAGTATTTGTACTTCTCAGACAATATTTTTCCCATTATTTTCTTTCTTCAAAGTGAGAAAATATTGTTCTAAATGAAATATACATGTCAAAACAATAATCTTAAGTTCATGGCAAATAAGGATCAAAGGGCGGTTTTTCGATCAGGAAGAGCCAGATGTGATGGCTCACACCTGTCAGCCCCACACTCCGGAGGCTGATGTAGCAAGATCAAGGGTTTGAAGTCAGCTAGGGTCACATAAAACATTCCAGACAAGCTGGGGCTACGTAGCAAGATCCTTTTTCCTAAAACAAACAAGCAAACAAACAAACAACAGCAACAAAGAAAAGAAAGCAAAACCAGTCATTTCCCCACCAAATTCAAATGCAAACAAAACCCAAACAAAACACACACACACACACACACACACACACACAATCAGGAAATATTGGTGTATAGGAAATCTCTGATTTTTTTATGAATTAATTCTCTATGTTCCTACTTTGCTGAATTTGCCAGTTCTAAGAGCCTTTAGTTTTTCTATTTTTGAAATCAGAATTTGCCAAGATAATTTAACTTCTTGTTTGTATCTCTTTTCTTTCTTTTGACTTCCCTGACTGCAATTTCAAGGTCTATGTTGAAGAGTGCTGACATGCTGGTTGGGTTCTTGCTTTTAGAGGAAATGCTTGAAGTTTCCTTCATTAAGATGCTGGATATGGATTTTTTTATATATAGCATTTAATATGTGGAGGAATAACCCTTCTAAACCAGTTTACTCAAGGCTTTTATCATGAAGGGTTGTTGAATTTTATCAAAGGCTTTTTTTTGTTTCTATCGAGAGGCTCATATGATTTTTATCTTTGATTCCATTTATGTTCTGTATTAAGCTTATTGATTTATATATGTTGAGCTGTCCTTACATCCTTGGTATGAAACAAATTTGATTGCCATGTGTACTCTTTGTATGTGTTGTTGGATTTAATTTGGTAGTAATTCATTGAGAATTTTTACATATATAGCCATCAAAGGCGTTGATCTCTCATTTTCTTTTTTGGGGGTACACTTATCAGGTATTGGTCTTAGAGTCATATTGACTTTGACTTTGTAGAAGTCAGTTGGAAACATTCCCTCTCTTTTTAGTTCATGGATTCATTTTAGGAACATAATTATTAGTTCTTTTCTTTCTTTTTATTCATCTATTTATTTTATATTCTGGCCACAGTCTCCCTCTCACATCCTCTTCTCTCGGTCTCTTTTCCCCATCCTCCCCTCCTACCTCCTAATCACCTTGTCTTCTGTCTCCATCCAGGAAGGGGCAGGTTTCCTATGGGTATCAACAAAACATAGCATATCAAGTTGCAGTAAGACTAAGCAACTCCCCATGTATTAAGGTTGGGCAATTGGTGCCTGGCCCAATTGTCATCAGAAAGGCGTCATCCAGCAACTGATGGAGACAGATACAGACCCACAGCCAAACACTGGACAGAGTTTGCGAATCTTGTAGAGAAGGAGGAGAAAGGAGTTATTAGTTCTTTAAAAGTCTCATAAAATTCTGTTGGAAATTCATCCATCTACTGCTGGGCTTTTCTTTGTTGGGAGACTTTTTACTAATGCTATACTCATATTGCTTGTTGTAGATGAATTTAGGAATTTTTATACTTTCTTAATTCAATTTCAGCATATAATTTTTCAAAATATTCTCTAATGAGGGCTGAATAGAGACTCAGCAATTAAGAGCTCTGAATGGATACTCTTCCAGAGGACCAGCGTTCAATTTCCAGCACCCACATGATGGTTCCAGCCTCAGGGTATCAAGCACACTCTTCTGACTTCAATAGGTATTGTATGTATGTGGTACACAGAACATCCATGTGCATAAAAATAAATTAAAAATTAGCTTATAGATTCAAGTTGCAGGAATACAAATTTTTGTTGACCTCTGACTTTATTTACTTGGGTGTTCTATCCTTTCTTATTACTATGGCGTATTTATTTTTCCAAGGAAGAAATTCTTATTTATTTTTCAAAAACCAATTCTTTGATTCACAAATTATTTTTCTTCTTTTTTCCTTCTCCATTACATGAAATTTTAGCGCTGATTTTTATTATTCTTTTCATTCCAATAGTTTTGAGTTGCCTTTTTCATGGTTTTCTAAGAATATGAGAAGCATCATTAGGGTACTTACTTAACTGAGATCTCTCTGTTTTAATGTAGGTATTCATATCTATAAACCTCTCTCTTTGAACTGTGTTTCTTATAACCCACAGAGCCTGGCATATTGTCTTTCTAGCACTGTTTGAGTCTACAAAATTCTATATTTCCTCTTTGGTTTCTTTTGTGACATGCTACTCATTCAAAAGCACATTGTTCATATTGCAGTGAGATGACTCATCATGCGACATGAGCTGACTTCAGTCACTGGGCTCATGTGGCTGTGAAAAGAAGGATTTGACTCCTCAGCATTTCCGTCTGATATCCACATGTGTACTGTGGTATGCATGCCCCCCCCACATCATGCACAGACAAACAACAATAATAATCTTTTTAAAAAGACACCCAGTGTCAATCTCTGGCCTCCACAACATTTGCACACGCAGCAGCATGTACAAACACACACAGTTACACACACACACAACTCATACATACCCCACAAACACACATATTCCCATATATATATATATATATATATATATATATATATATATATACATTATGTTACAAAAGAACAAGTAATCAAGTTAATACATGGAAAAATAATAAGAAAATATACTTTTCAATTAAGAAGCATGAATGGCCATATTACATACGACATACCATATTACAACGACTCCACATATTTATCTGTCAAGGTAATACAACTTAAATCCATACTGTGATTCCATTGCACCCTAGGCAGAAGAGTTATTATTTAAAAAATTGAAAAGTTCTGGCAAGTATGTGGGGGAGATGGAGCTCTTATACCCCACTGGCACAAGTTTAAGTTAATACAGGCATTATAGAAATCATTGTGGAGGTCCTCAGACAACTAAAAATAGAAGCTATTATATGTTACAGTTCTACTCTTCATGGGCATATACCTCAAAGTAACAAAGTCATACTGGCACATCTATGCTTATTTTGATGTTTTTGATAAATCCAAGCTATGAAATCATCTCAAGGACCTATGAACAGATAAACTGATACAAAAATATAGCAAAGTCTATTTATACAGTGGAATATTATTCAGTCACAAAGGTAATTGAGCTCATCATGTTAAGTGAAAAAAGGCCAAAAACAGAGAAAGACAAACATCACATATTTCTTCCTCAGTGTGAAACTAGAATTTAAAAACAGAAATTGTACTTTGGTTCTGTTAGGGTCATATAATTTTTTGTCATTAAAAAAAAGAATCATGTATTACAAATTTAAATAATAAAATTAATGATCTCATTTTGAAACTATGACTACCTATACTAGATTTAACCTAGAGGGAAAAAAATCTGTAATGAAGCTAGAAAAACAGCTGAAAATTAGGAAGCAATTCTATTTTCTTTTTCAAGACATGGTTTCTTTGAGTACCCCTAGCTATCCTGGTACTTGCTCTGTAGACCAGGCTGTAGACCAAACTCAGAGGTCTGACTTCTTTGCCTCCCTAGTGATGGGATTAAATGCATGAACCATTATGTCTGGTTGCAATTCTTTATAATTAATTCACAGAACAAAAGCAAAAATAAAACCAAATATAAGCACAGAATACTAATTAATCAAATCAATATCCAAATGCATGAGATACAGTTAAAACAGTACTTATATAGAAATTTGTGATCTAGAATGTTGGTGTCATATAGATTAAATAACAATGAGTTAGGTTCCAATTTTAAATAAAGAATTGTAAGTTAAATACAATGGAAATGTTATGAAGCAAAGAATAAAGATAAAAGCAGGAGTCAATGAAATAGAAAACAAATACTGGCTGAAGTAAGTCAATAAAGTCAACACTTGTACTTTGAAAAGTTTAATTTATAAGTATAATAAAAATAAAGGCAGAAAACACAAATAAGCAATATCAAGAATGAAAACAGGAGCTAGATGTGGTAGCTTACTCCAGTAATCCCAGTATTTAGAAGACAGAGGCAGAAGAATCACACACTGGTTGACTGCTTGATCTACATAGAAAGTTACATTCCAACCTGGGCTACAAAGTGAGACTTCTCCATAGAATTAAAAGGTCAGCCAGGCATGGTAGCATATACTTTTAATCCTGGCACTTAAGAGGCAGAGGTATGCAGAGTTCTGTGAGTTCAAGATCAATGTGATGTACATGGTGGGTTCCAGACCAGCCGGAGATACACAGCAAGATTCTCAAAAAACAAAACCAACCAAACAAGCAAATAGATAAGGAGCTAGAAAGATGGTTAAGTGTTTAAGATACTTGTTCTTGCAGAGTATCCCAATTTGTTTCCCAGCACAAACATGGTGGTTCACAATGTCCATAATGCCAATTCCAGGGGACCCAACTCCCTTTTCTGACCTCCTAGGGCACCAGAAATTCATGTAAGTGTGCATATAAACATACAAGCAAAGCACTCATGAAGATAAAAGAGAAGGGATCAGAATAATTAAAAATTCTTCTGAAATTAATAAAGTAATAAATGTATACTCATTTCATATCTCTAAATTAATAAATATAAAGTAATTTTTATTTAGCTATAAAAGTATTGAAGGGACAAATGATCTCAATTTTATATAGATTAATCCAAACTTGAGAAAAAGAAGGACTGCTTACAAACTCATTATGCTATGTCATGAAAGGAAAATTATAGATGATTTTCATTCATAAATAAGTAAATATATATTCAAAAATACTGTAGGATAGTGCTTTTGTATACTGTAAAGATTTGTCACTCATACTGGTTTAATAAAACACTGGCTGGCCAGTAGCCAGGCTGGAAGTATAGGTGGGGGAACCAGATTAAGAGAATTCTGGGAAGAGGAAAGGCACAGAGTGAGTCACCACCCAGACACAGAGGAAGCAAGATGAGAATGCTGCACTGAGAAAAGGTACCAAGCCACATGGCTAAATATAGACAAGAATTATGGGTTAATTTACATTGTAAGAGCTAATTAATAATAAGCCTGAGCTAGTATGCCAAAGAGTTTATAATTGTTATAAGCCTCTACGTGTTTCTTTGGGACTGAAGGGCTATGGAACCAGGTGGGACAGAAAATTCTGTCTACATAGAAATCCTAAGCACAGTATTTGATAGATAAATTGATCAAAACATAAAAAGGATAATGCTTCATAACCAAGTTTATGTAGCACAATTAATAAAATCCCAGAGACAGAAGTTGGGGTTCAACCTGAAGGCATGAAAAGCAGAATAGTTGCAGGGCGGTGGTGGTGCACACTTTTAATGCCAGCACTTGTGAGTTCGAGGCCAGCCTGGTCTATAGAGCTAGTTCCAGGACAGCCAGGATAATTACACAGAGAAACCCTGTCTCGAAAAACAAAACAAAACAAAACAAAACAAAACAAAAAAGAAAAACAGAACAGCCAGCTGATGTGGGATTCCCCTTTGCATGCTGTGATTACCATTAATGAATAAAGAACTACTTTGGGCCTATAGCAGGGCAGAACTTAGGTAGGCGGGGAGATGGAACTGAATGAGGGGAGGAAGAAGGCAGAATCAGAGAGATGTCATGGAGCTGCAGCCAGAGTCAGACATGCCAAAACATTGCCAGGAAGCCACAGCCATGTGGCAAAAAACAGATTAATAGAAATGGGTTTAATTAAGATGTAAGAGTTAGCCAATAAGAAGTTATATCTAATGGGCTAAGCAATGTTTTGATTAATACAATTTCTGTGTGGTTATTTCAGGTCTAAGCTAGCCGGGAGGTAGGGAAGAACAAGTGCCCTTCTACAGCCAGTCACTGGCTCTTACCTCTACTTCAGTCTGAAATGGCAATCCTGTCACTAGGAATCTCAAAATGAGACTGTGTGTGAGAGCTGTCTCTTCCCCTCTTATATTCCTTTATATTCCTCTCTAGGGATGGGATTAAAGGTGTGCATCACGACTGGTCAGTTTTTATGGCAAACTAGTGTGGTTACTAGGATGAAAGGTATATGTCACCACTTCCTAATCTGTAAGGGCGATCAGTGTAGCTGTTTTACTCTCTGATCTTTAGGCAAGCTTTATTTATTAAAATACAAATGAAATATCACTACAAATTTATATAATTCTACAGTCGTAATTGGTTTACTTTAGGAAATTAATTTTTATAACTTCCCACACTGAAAGAATATTATTTCAATAGAAGAAAGATTCAATGGTCATTTAGTACAAAAGGCAACAGCCATTTAGTTTAAAAGTGTTAGAAAAAGGAAGAGACTAGACCACAGAAAATGTATTTAAAGAGTAAAAAAGTGCATTATTATTGTTGTGTTTATGGCTAAGAATTCCCATTTGCAACTGAGAGGAAAAGGTTCTGGCAATCACAACTTCTATTCTATATCCTATTGGCAATCATAGCAAGTGAGATAAGAAAAGAAAAACAGTTCTTTTTATTCATAGGTCATATAATTGTCTATGTACAAAAATCAAAGCATGCAGATAAATTACAAAAATTAATAAGATTGACCAAAGGTAATATGATAAAGGTAATATGTAACAATCAGCTGTAAATTTATATAACAGAATAGAATAGGAAATGTGAGTAATAAATATATGAAAAGTTTTTCAATTCCATTTATAGTAAAAGAGTCATAAATTGAAACCACAAGGAAGTAACTATTTCACAGTTGTAAACCTAGCAGAATGAGTAACAGACATCTATTTCCTTTTCTGAAGAATTATTTTGTCCTAAATTTGGGCACACTTCATATCCACAAAGAACACTATTATACTAATAACATAAAAAGTGTTAACCTTACGGTATATAGATCTGTGGTAGAGTACTATATGCTTGCAGCTCCCAAAGCTTAGGTTTAGTTGTCAACGCCAAAGAAAATGACAACAATAATGGCAATAAAAACGATAATAGCTCACAGATATTTAATGTATGTAATACACATATAGATATATAAATAGAATACTTCCACAAAAGTAGTTTAACTCTAGCTCCATGCTATAACTCATGAATCTTGGAAGCATAATATAAAGAGAAAAAAATCGCAGAATGTATTATTGCTACTTTTTAAAGAGTTGGAAATGTCGAAAACTCAACAATACATCGTTAAATTACGTAAATGTATGTGGAACACTGCCAAAAAGGAGATGGGTGGTAAACACAAAATGTACGATAATTACTACCTCTCGGCGGAGGGCAAGATATAGAATTTTGTAGGAACTAATGACACTTTCCAAGTAAAAAATTTTTCCTTCCTTCCTTCCTTCCTTCCTTCCTTCCTTCCTTCTTTCCTTCTCTCTCTCTCTCTCTCTCTCTCTCTCTCTCTCTCTCTCTTTTTGGTTTTTCGAGCCAGGGTTTCTCTGTGTAGCCCTAGCTGTCCTGGATCTTACTCTGTATTCCAGGCTGGCCTCAAAGTCACAGAGCTCTGCCTACCTCTGCCTCCCTGAGTGCTGGGATTAAAGGAGAATACTTTCTTAATACTGGAGAAATTGAAGGTACATTTGCACATATTATGCATTTATTTGTATACAATTTAATGAAAACCCAAATGTATTCTAGATCCACTATTTTCCCTTTTTTATCGATATCAAATCATTTTGAAAAAGGCTAATACTCTGCTTATTCCATTTTAGTAAGAAAGAGGACAGAAGAGTTTTTCAAGCGGTGGTTATCTGTGACACACATGACTGAGTAGCTGGGGGCTGAGGGCAGTGGATGACAACAGCAGACGGAGGGCAAAGGAGAATATTGAGAATATAAACAAACCCATTTACAAAATCCAGTTGTTTTCTCAGGTAATTGTCGATAGCGCAAAACACATTTTTGTTCTGCCACTTTTAAGAGCTGCAAACAGACTTACTGGCAGATTTTCTGATCTATTATGGCAATGGAAACCAGCTGATGCTTGTTTTCAAATGTGTTTGCAGACGGCCAGAATTTATGGCTCAATTAATATAACAAACGTGTCTATGAACTTAATGTAATCATTTTGACCTTAATAAAGTCTTAAAATCTCAAGTAAATCTGTTTTAGGATTGAAAAATGTACACAAAGGTGAAACATTGCATGGGTTGTGCTAGTATATATGACTCTTGCCTCCTACCGCTGCACTCTGGCTAACAGTGCCATTAAACATGTTTCCGTTCATGTTAGCAATGTATAAATCCATATATTTGTAGGACGCTCTCATCAATCCACAGGCTTCTATACAAGTGCATATTCACACGCACACATACATACACAGACTTTTTTTCTCAGCATTGACATGGTTGGCGGCTTGAAAAATGATGGAGATCTTTCTGTTCGAATTCCAAATATCAATGTTTATGCTAGAAATATGCTGTTCTTTTCCCTGGATTTGTTACTGTTGAAAGGTTAGCCACATTGCAATAAAATATATTGCTATGTAAATATCCCAAATAATGTTTTTGCCCCCATAAGGAATGACAAAAAATATCTTATCAAAAGCAAAATACTAGTATTTCTCAGTAGGCAACCACGTACCATTGTTAAGCTTAGCTATTAAGTCTCTAAGTTATTATACTATTACAGTACTGAAAGAATAATAAAATAATTCTAGAGCACCATATACCATGTTGACAAACACAGCTTAAAATGACTAAAATTTTATTATTTCAAAGGGGACAACAGTTATCCATGGCCTCATGACAGCATTTCTAGAGTGTTGAGTGAGATTTAAAAAGAGACTTGCGGTCCCGACTTCTTTGCTCATGTTCTCCCTCCTTCTGCTCCTCATTGGGACCTTGGGAGCTCAGTCCAGTGCTCCAGTGTGGGTCTCTGTCTCTATCTCCATCCATCACCAGATGAAGGTTCTATGATGATATGCAAGATATTCGTCATTATTGCTCTAGGATAGGGTCATTTCAGGTTCCCTATCCTCAGCTGCCCAAGGAGAACATGAGCAAAGAAGTCGGGACCACGAGGGGTGCACCCACCCACTGAGACAGTGGAGCTGATCTAATGGGAGCTCAACAAGGCCAGCTGGACTGTGACTGAAAAAGCATGGGATAAAACTGGACTCTCTCAACATGGCGAACAATGAGGGCTGATGAGACGCAAAGGACAATGGCACGGGGTTTTGATCCTGCTTAATGTGCTGGCTTTGTGGGAGCATAGCCAGTTTGGATGTTCACCTTCCTAGATATGGACGGAGGGGGGAGGACCTAGGACTTACCACAGGGCAGAAAACCCTGATGGCTCTTTGTACTGGAGAGGGAGGGGGAAAGGAGTGGGGGGAGGGGGAGAATGGTGGGAGGAGGGGGAGAAGGGTGGGAGGAGGGGGAGGGAAATGGGAGGCTGGGAGGAGGTAGAAACTTGTTTTTTTTTCTTCTCCTTTTCTCAATAAAAATAAATAAATAAATAAAAAGAGACTTGCCTGGCATTTTCTATTGTTTCAGAGGTCTCCCTCAATAACCCTAGCAGTTAGGGAGAACTCCATTGCTAGCTAGCCACCAGTCAAAGAGCATACTGGTTTGACTCTTTAAAATGTCTGGTTATCTCCTCTGTCTCTCTCTGTCTCTCTCTGTCTCTCTCTCTCTCTCTCTCTCTCTCTCTCTCTCTCTCTCTCTCTCTTGTTTTTGCCATGAAGGAAGCATAAACCTCAGTGCTTCAATGAAAGTTGGTCACTCCTTAGAGCTTATGATCTACAATTACACCTGTTTTGAGGAATTATGCTAATAAAGAAGAGAGACCACAGAACTAGAGATGAGGATGGAGTGGCCATCTTCTCCATGAGCCTTGCTTCATATCAAAGGTGATTTGCAAGAATGTTGAAGAGCCTGACCTCACTTGGGGAGGTCGCGGTGTTTGTCACAGAAACAGCGCTTGAACAAGCCAGTACAATGGCATTTAAAGGTCTTTGAAGAAGATTAATAGGCCTCATATATTATACTTGATCAAAGCAAAAACTGATCTGCCATGATTAATCTTCATTGTCAAGGTGACTGAATTTACAGTCACCTGGGCGATACACTTCAGGGTGTCTATGAGGATGTTTCTAGAGTTTTATCTAAGGACATATTCGCCTCGAATGTGGATGGCATTAGTCTATGAACAAGGCTTCTGTATGTAATACAAGGAATGAGCCAAGCACCAATGCTCTTCTCTCCCTGCTTTCTGAATGCGAATGCAGCGTGTCCTTGCCCTTGCCTTTCCATGGCTGTGCCTTCCTGCTATGCCGTGTTAGACAGCAACTGCTCAAACTGAAAGCCCAGTCCTTCCTTGAGTTGCTTTTCTCAGATATTTTCTCACAGAAATGAGAAAAGTAACCAATACATTATCTGATTTTGTTTTAGTACTGCTGGTTTCCTTGATAGTGGGAAGCTCAATCTGGACACTAAAAACAATTCACTTCCTTCTGATTTCACACTCTCTGCCAATGTTAGTACTCGTTCTTAAGCCAAGGGGAAGGGTCTTTTCCTTTCTCTATCTCCCATGAATGCATTAGTATGTGGATAAGTGTTTATATGTGGTGATATGATCAGCAGAACAAAATCTGCATCTTGATTTCTGGAACATTCCTCATCCTGCTGAAGATCATTGCAGTGTTATGACTGTTATCCCCAGTAGCATCCTGGTCCACAGTCCAGCATCCTTTCATTGTCTGATTGCTGCTTGTCTTCATACTGCACCAGACATTTCCCAGTCCATCAAGTCTCCCAGGAGCTATGGGACACTTACAGGTAGTATCTTTGCAAGGATAGCTCTCTGGCTGATGCTGCCACACTCGATGTTATATTTGCTGTATAGGGCATTGAAAGCTACATAGCATCCAGGATGTTCTGTTTTTTCTGAGTAAAAGTAAAATGGCAGATATCTAGGGTTCTTGTTTGACCTTCCCAAGGATAAGGCATCTCTAACTTTGTATCATTTATTTGAATTATACCCCTCCATCAACTCCTCATTTCACCCAAGTATGATTCTTCTGCTTTATTGGTGTATAACCTTTCTTTACAAAGCATTACTCTGACTGGCTGACCCTGGTTCTGTTAGTGCAAATCCAGACTGCAGAACCTCATGTACTAGGCAAATGCCCTACTGCTGAGCTCTGTTTCCAGGACTCACACACACAGTCTTTTACATTGTGAATACTTATAAAACTTTGTCCTTATAATTTTTAATTCTTGCAGGGCAATGGTATTTTTAAAAAGAGGTCTGGAAGCACTAGAGAGAAAGTTTAGTGGCTAAGAACACTTGGTGCTCTTAGCAGAGGACCTGGGTTTGGTTCCCAACACCCACATGGTGCCTCATAAACATCCATAATTCCAGGTTCAGGGCATCCAACAACCCTCTCCTGGCCTCCGAGGACAGCAGGAGCACACACACTGTACATGCATGTTGGCATGCATACACATGCATAAAATATTTTCTAAAAAGAGGATTAGAAAGTCTTCAATTTTTCAGCATAGCCTGACTTTCAAGGTGAGTATTTTTCTATGTACTTGGACAAAATGTAGTTTGATGCTTAAATCGATCAATGATTTCTTTATTCTGTGGTATACCTAAAACACCACCCCACCCATCCTAAGCAATGAATAGCATGTGTTCAATGGAAGAGGAAATGGGTATTTGGGAAAAAAAGTATACTTGGAAGATGAAATAGGTGTTATTTTACATTTGTCATAAATACTGACTAAACACATGTATCTTCCTCTTCTAAGACGGGTCACAATTTATATAACAACACACTAGACTGTCTGCTGGAGAGCCATTGACCTCAGAGAGCAATATAGAAAAAGTTGTGGAGGAGAACCATGATTATTCTTAGTTGTTAACTTAACTACATCTGAACTGAACTAAAATCCAAAAATAAAGGCTGCATTAGTGAGTTTTTTTTTCTTAAATTGAAGTAGGAACGTCCACTTCTAATCCGAATCTTGCAGTGGGCAGATCTACCTATAATATGGGCCACACCTTCTGCTGACAACCTATATAAGGACATTGAAGAAGGAAGCTATTACTTGTTACCTGCTTGCTCTCCATAGCAAATTCATCCCTTCACTGGTATTAGAGCCTACTTCTTCATAGTGTAGTGTATACTGAAGACCAGATGAGATTCCAGCCTCGTGGACTGAGCTACTTCTGGATTCACTGGCAGCCTCTGTTGGATTAGCTGGAGTGTAGCCTGTAAATTGTTCTAATATATCATAAGATCCAATACTTCATAACATTCTATAAATTATGTCACTCTAGAAAACCCTGACTAATACAGAGGAGATAGCCCTGATTTACCAAATATGTGTGTTAGTGTGTGTGTGCGTGTGTGCATGTGTGAGTGTGTGTATGTCTGTGTGTGTGTATGCGTGTGGGGGGGGTGCAAAAGTTAACACTGAGTATCTTTTCAGTCACTTTCTACCTTATTCCGTGAGTCACTATCTCTCACTGGAGTTCACCAATTTGGCTAGACTGACTGGACAGTGAGAACCAGATTCTCCTGTCTCCAGAGTTGAGACTATAGGCTCATACCAGTGTGCCTGGATTTTTACATGGTCCATGTATTCAGGTCCTCATACTTGTACAGAAGTACGGTTATCACTAAGCCCTCTCGCCAGCCCCTCTAATAAGGTTTTTCAAACTGAAGAGGATGATTCAAGACATTGAGGAATTTGTAACCCCCTTGTGAGTGGGGACCTGCGCTATCTCAAAGTGCTAGTATATTTGATGTTTTTATTGTGTTTGTGAAGCCACTGAAAGAGCTTGTAAAGAAATCCCTTAGGGCATGTTTCAGGAAGCAGTGTCAAAACTATCACTGGACAGAGATATGTAGATCCAAACAATTCTTAACTTATAACTCAAGCTTTTTTTCCCTGAGTTGATCCCATCGTAAATGGTTTAGAGGCCAACTGGTGTTTGAAGTCAGGAAAGCAAGAGGACAACTTTATTCTTCCTGAAAGGATGAGTAATCCACAGATAGTTTGAAATATCTGCTCTTCAGAGTTGATTGCATCAAATGTTATTTACCTCAGTAGTCACTCAGTCTTGTTTCCTCTATTTTACAAGAAACTGAGCCCCAGGGAAGGAAATAGCTGAAATTTCAGCTCATTGCTATTCATTCTGTGGTATCTCTATGGCACAGTCTGCTCACATTTTAATCACAAAGTAACTATCTACATAAAACTTTTGCATTTCATAGTTGTGGTAGCATGAGCTTATCATAGTGCCACATTTTTTCATTCCTGAATTTTCAAAAGAATATGTAGAGAGCAAAGAGTTCAGATCCATTGTGATGGGACCAAAAGGCAAAAAAAAAAAAAAAAGAAAGAAAGAAAAAAATGCAAGACGTTAAGGGAATTTTGAAATCATTTTTTTCAGTGTTGAGTACCTTATGCTATAATTATCTACATTTTAAGTTAAATTTATTGCAGAATTGTTTTCTTTTGACTTCTAAGAAATCTTAGTACTAAATGTCGCAGCACCACAAAATAAATAGATTGGTTAACTTGACACCAGTTAGTGAATTTCTAAGCCTCCAATTACTTTGTAAAAAAGGTACTTATTTATCTATTGGTGGATGCATGCATCTGTCTATGGATGTGTGCACACCACCATCTGCATATGGTGGCCAGAGGATGACTTTTGGAGTCACTTCTCTCCTTCTACCCTCTGAGTCCCCGGGATCGAATCTAGGTTCCCCAGCCTCCCTCCTAAGACTGGTTGGTCCAATTAGCAGGCATCATCTCATGAATAGTCATCTCACTGGCCCTGACCACAGTTTCTTTCTTTCTTTCTTTCTTTCTTTCTTTCTTTCTTTCTTTTTTTCGAGACAGGGTTTCTCTGTGCTTTGGAGCCTGTCCTGGAACTAGCTCTTGTAGACCAGGCTGGTCTCGAACTCACAGAGATCTGTCTGCCTCTGCCTCCCAAGTGCTGGGATTAAAGGTGTGCGCCACCAATGCCTGGCATGACCACAGTTTCTTAGTGATAAGATGAAAGCTCTTGTTTGGATCACCTTCTCTAAGAGTCAGTGCATCTGTATGAATTCCATACCTCGCAGTCATGGCCAAGTCTTACTTGTCCCCAGATCTAATTGATCACCAGGTACTGGTGTGTTGACAGAGGTTTCTGTCCTACCCCATCTCACAGTTGTTTAGTCCCAAAGAAACACACTGAGCTCTACATTAATTATAAACTGGTTGGCCTATTAACTCAGGCTTTTTATTAATTCTTGCATCTTAAATTAGCCCATAATTCTTGTCGGTGCTAGCCACATGGCTTGGTACCTTTTATCAGTGAGGCCTTCTAATCTTGTTTCCTCTGTGTCTGGGTGACAACTGTAGACTGAAGCTTTCCTCTTCCCAGAATTCTCCTATTCTAGTTGCCCCACCTATACTTCCTGCCTGGCTACTGGCCAAGCAGCATTTTATTAAACCAGTACAACTTACAAAACTTTACAGAGTATAAGGCCATTGTCCCCCAGCACTGGTGTCTTCTGTCATTTATATTTCCCCATACCCTTCTACTCCATGTGCCCTTTCTTCTCAAGGGACTCAGTATCTTCCATCAGATTCTAGCCGTTTTCCCTCACTCTCTAGGAAATTAGCAAAATGATGCTTGTAAAACACTGATTTGACCAAATCATACTTTGGGAAATAGACTGTCTATGTTTTCTCTACTTCTGAATTATGAAGCATGCCTTGTCCTTCTCTCCACTCTGTCTTATAGCCCAGTCATTTAGCCAAACTGCACTGTTTAAGATTTAGAGGAGCTGTGCCAGTATCCTCAATGCCTAGGTTAGTGTCTGACATGCTATAGGTGCTCAATAAAAGTTTGTGGACCATAATGAATTGATTTAATTATAAATTTGAGCTGTAATAACAATATGTTGTTACTGTTTCTTTTCTTCTTCTCTTTTTTGTTGTTTTTTCAAGATAGGGTTTCTTTGTGTAGCCTTGGCTGTCTTGTAATTTTCTCTGTAGACCAGGCTGGCCTTGAATTTACAGAGATCCTCCTGTCTCTGCCTCCTGAGTGCTGGAATTAAAAGCATGTATCACCTCTGCCTGGTTATGGTAGTTACTTTCTGTCATGTTTCTTAACTCTGTAATGGGTTAGGTCTCTCTTCTCAGTGCTGATGATATAGAGAAGAGCACATGTCATGTGACATGGTCAACAATTTAGATGGTGAGCAATGTGGAAGCAGCACTTAGGTCGGTATTTTATTCCTAATGCTTAGCCCATAGCTGGACAGTCCACAACTAAATGATTAAATAACTGGATAAAATAATGCCATGACAAGGGTACACTGTCAGTTTTTCTACCGTGTGTTCATTTCAAACTGGATAAGACTTTTGCCAAAATTAGTAGCTAAAAACCTTAGTTTTAATGAAACTTACAAGAACAATGCTAGAAAGATTATCATTGCCGATCTCAAAATATATTACAAAACCTTAGTAACAAAACCAATGTGGTACTGGTACAAAAACAGACATGCAAACAAATGGAACAAAATAGAAGGGCCAAGCATGAATAAAAGTAACTATAGCCGTCTAATAGATAACAATGATTCTAAAACATTAACTGGAAAGAAAGCACCTTCAACAAACAGTGCTGAGAAACTGAATGTCCACATGTAGAATAATGAAATTACATCAGTATCTATCTCCTTGCTCCAAATGGATCAAAGACCTAAACCTGAAACACTGAAACTGCCAGAAGAAAACATAGGCAGTGCCCTACATGATAGAGGTGTAGGAAAGAACTTTCTGAATAGGACTCCATTTGCCCTCGAATTAAGGCCATCAGTTAACAAATGAGACTTCATGAAACTGAAACGCTTCTGTATAGCTATAGAACCAATTAATTGGGTGAAGAAGAAGCCCATAGAATCTTCGCCACCTATACATCTGACAGGATTAATATCCAGAATGTAAAAAGAACTCAAAAAAGAAGTATTAAAAAACAAACAACCCATTCAAAAATGGGCCTGGTATATGAACAGAGAGTTTTTAATATAAAAACTAAAAATGGCTAAGAAATATATTTTTAAAATGTTCAAATCAGAAAAATGTTTTAAAGTGTTAGAAATAAGAGAAATGCCAATGAAAACAACGTTGAAATTTCATATTGCACCAGTCAGAATTGCAAAGATCAATAAAGCAACAGGCAAGAAACGGCTGGTGAGGAGTTGGGAAAAGGGAGCCCTCATTCATTGTTAGTAAGATTGCAAGTTGGTCCAGCCACTCTGTAAATCAGTGTGGAGAATCCCAAAAAGGCTAAAAATAAATTTACCATCTGCTCCATCTATACCACTCCTTGGCCTCTGCCCAAAGGGCTTGACATGCTACCTCCTCAGGTTCACTGATGCTCTACTCACAATAGCTAAGAGGACAACCAAAATGTCCTTCAACCGATGGATAGAAAAATGAAAATGTGTTACATCTGCACTATGGAATACTATTCAACTGTAAAAAAAAAAAGAAACAAACCGAAATCGTGAACTTTTCAGGTAAATGTGTGGAACAAGAAAAGATCCCATTGAGTGAGGTAACCAAGACCCTGAAAGACAAGCATTGCATGACTTCTCTCATTGGAGGCTCTTAGCTCTTAATTTTTAGAGGTGAGTATATAATCTGGAGTAACTGCAGAAACCAGGAGACTCAGAAGGGCCCATTATAGGGGCTGGGGGCAGGCAATAGAGAAGGGAATAGCAGGGTACAAGTGATCTGAAGGAGGAAATAGGAAGAATGAGAGGGAGGGAGAGAAGTACAGAAAGAGGGGGAGGGTAAAGTGACAGTAAGAATGCCTGTAAAAGTCATCAGGAACCATACCTTTAACTACCTAAAAACACCTATAATACATGTGAATTGATATATACACATACATATACAGTTTAAATGAAAATTTCCCACTTTGGCTGGCAATGCTTCTCCCAAGAACCATAGACAATCTGACAAAAACCCCAACAGCAGGCACGAGAAGCCCTCTTTTGAGTTATTGTTCTGGGTTGTCCAAGAGACTCCCCAAACATTATAGATCACTGTTGTTGCCCTTGGTTGTCTCTAAGATGTGGATGGTAAGTCCCTGTTGCAGACGATACCATGCACTTCATGCATAGGACCAAAAGGACCTGACATGGATATGACATTAAAAAACCTCCCTGAATATAAGATGTCATAGTACCAAAAGGCACCGTGCAGGTTTCCAAAAGGCAAGAAGCAACCGATAGTCTTACCCAGCTATCAGACCTACAAACTACAATAACCAGCATGGCATCATATCCCTAAGGGTGCAACAGTGGCACTCATATCTTGGCAATAACCAATAGTTCTCTAATTGAAATTAAGACCTATTCAACTAGAAGGAAATCGTGTCTGGTACTGGAAGCCTAGCTAACTACTGGTGAAGACATGGATCTTGGAGAACATGAAGCCACCACTTAATGGAACCAGCAAAAACCCCAACTACATTCTAAATATTTATCCTTATTCTCACAAATGAGTGTAATGAGTGTCCCTCACCAAAGAAAAGTCTCTTTGCAATAGGTGGAGACCATTACAGTAAATCACAACCAATAAAATTACAGAGTTGTAGAGCCCAGTCCCAACTGATAAATCTACAACACACCTCCTGCACCAAAGACTCAGGGATTATTGAGGACAGGTGAGCGGGCAGATTGTAAAAGCCAGAGAAGCAGTAAGTTTGTTGTGAGATCTTGTCTCCAAGGAATGTCAGAAACTAAATCCATAAAGTCTCAGCAACAGGGCTGTCTAAGAATGATTGAATAATTAGACATGCTAATGTAGATGAGGGAGAGCTCATGAGGTCTCGACTGTGGACAAAGAAGAATACTGAGACCAGAAATAGCTGTTCCCCAGGGTAGACTACACCAATTGGCTATCGGATACCAAATGGTCAATCCTAATAACAGATAAATACAATTAACGTTATAAGGACTGAGAAGGTTGTGCTTGTATATTTGGGAAAAAGACATATGTATGTAACATTAATTAAAGGAAAAGAATCCATGAAGTTGAAAGAGAGAAAGGTGGGCAGTATATGGGAAGGCTTGGAGAGAGAAAAGGGAAGGAGAGAAGTGCCATTAAATTATAATCTCAAAAATTAAAGAAGAGTAAGACTAAAGTCAGACAAGGTGGCACTACCCTAAGCCTCAGCATTCTGGGAAAAGGAGTATTGGTAAATTGGAGTCCAGCCTAAACTACATAGTGGGGTCTAGTTTCCAAAATATAAAAAGAAGAGAAAAGGGAAAGGGGGGAAAGAGGGAGAGGGGAAAGGAGGACAAGGAAGAGAAGTTTAACACAAATGTGTATACTTTTTTTGCTATTGGGACTTTTAACCCATGGATGTGCTAGTGGAAGGAGCAAACGCTGGCCCCTGCCGTGACTGCATCATCAGGATGGGAAAAGGAGAGGTGGTGCTTTTAATGCCACTGGGAACTGCTGGAACTGTACAAATAATGCAGGTATTTTGGGAGGGAAGAATAACTGGAAACCATCAGGCAACAGGGGCTGAGGGGCAGTTCTCATAGTGTGTCCGTATTGACTTCGGGAAATGAGAAGGTATTTATTTTACATGCTATGGAAATTAAACAAACAAAAACCTATATGACCAAAAGTGAAGACGAACACATGCATTCAAGTGAGAGCAGGGAAAATTACACTCGTCTAGGAAAAGGTTCCATATGTTCTCCAATACCTAGGCACAACTGGGTGCCGCTTTAATGACTTTCCAACTGCACCCCGTTGCTCTTAGGTATTGAAGAACATATGGTGTGTTTCCCCTTTAACTGTGAATTTCCTTGCTTTTGTCAGTTGGTGTCTCAAGCTTAATGGATTTTAATGCAGCTTTTTGGGGTGTGAATACAGTCCAAAGTTGTTATTAGCAAGGCCGTGCTAATAGTATACACAGATGTTATCTCTTAGTCTTCCCCAAATCTGCTGTGAAAAATCTACATATACCAACTTGACTTTGAAATTGTTCTTAAAAGCCCTGAGAGACTTTCTGAATCGGGCTCCTCAGCTCCAAACTTAGCATGGATGATAAATGACCATTTAGTTGCCAATATAGCACAATATTTCCATTTCCTGCCTTCCCGAAGGTATTGGAAAGGTTGTACGAAGTTCACACTCACAGTATGTGATCTCCAACAGGCTAACTTGAACCAAAACCTTTTCAATTAACTCAACACATTCCTGTATAAAGCCAGCCTACTTTAGGCTCTGTACAAATATGTCTTTATTGATTTTCTTGGCACAGATCCCTCCTGAAAATATAGTGGAATCTATTCTTTCAGGTGATGTGGAAAAGAAGGCACTGTCCATGTATGGCAAATGTTGGATGACAGAAGAATGACCAAGATTTCACCCACAAAAAGTTCTAGATTTCACTTGATCTTTTCATTGCCTCTGAGAATGTTAGTGAAACCGGAAAGGAATGGGAAAAACAACCCTCCATTGTAGTCCTGCCACCCCCTGCAAATCAGATTGTTTTCATGTTTTTTATCCCTCCTATACTCAGTCAAAAATGCATACTTTTTTTCTTACATAATTATACTCCCAATGTAGGAGCCTTCAGAATGCAACTTTTTTTTTCAGTTTAAAATTATAATGGTAGGATTTCAGGGAATGCTACCTAGCACAGTTCTTATGAACAAACGCAACAGAGACACAGCAGAAACAGAAACTCATGTGTTGAGGTTTATGGGCCAGAACAACCCAGCATCTGTAAAGTCTAGAAAGCTTTCTGACTATCTTAGGAGGCTTGTTATTTATGCTTGAAACCTCACTAAAAGGGAGACAGAAAAGGAGCTGGTGATGATTATCTCGCCATTTTGAGATCCAGGCTGCCTAGAGAAAGGAGCTCAGTGTTGGCCAGTTGAGAAGGCCACCTTGGGCTTTGTACCATTCCAATCAGAGGAAGCAAGGCTGATATGAAGTGACACACAGCGGCTGACTAAAGACCAAGCCTTTCTGAAACTGATAGCTTCTAGCAGAAAACCACATCCGTTAACTGGGTACTTTAAGCACTCTACAGAAAGGGTAGAGCTGGGTGATCCAGGCAATTTTATGTGTTGTAAGCAACAACAAATACAATAAGAAATGCTGCAGATAAAACCTGGGATCAAATTACCAGAGTAACAAAATACTCAAGTAGGTTCAGAGGAAAACATAGTTTTCTTTAAAAAAAAAAATGCATGCACATGTAAATTCTATGCAATCATGTGTTTCACCTAAAATCCACTCTTTTTAATGTTTTTGGTTGTCTAACCCAGTGGTAGTTCCCTTAAGACATAAAAAGTAATTTCTAGAATTAGTTTAACAAAATTGGCAATATGAGGAAAATAATTAGACTCCAAGTTTCTGGGTTTTCTTCTTAAGCTTATGCCATTCAATCAATTTCCTCTTTATCTTTGTAAGATTTTTTTATTATTATTATTTTCGAGACAGGGTTTCTCCGTAGCTTTTTTGGTTCCTGTTCTGGAACTAGCTCTTGTAGACCAGTCTGACCTCAAACTCACAGAGATCCGCCTGCCTCCGCCTCCCGAGTGCTGGGATTAAAGGTGTGCGCCACCACCACCCGGCTCTTTGTAAGATTTAATATCAAGCAATTCTTCAGTACTTTTTTGGGTTTTGAGATGGAGTTTTACTATGTGGGTCAGTCTAGCTTCCAGGTCATGATTCTCTTGCCTCAATTGTCTGAGTGATGGGATTAAAAGCACACACAACTGCACTCAACTTGAAGCTACCATTTCTGGTAACGCTTCCAGTCTGAAGCTGAGGATGCTGCTAGCGAGGATGGAGATGGCAGTTGTTACGCTACAGTTATAAATAATGCCAGGAAGACCACGTTTGTTAGGCATTGCTAAAACAAATGTAGTCTAAATACCATTTTTCCCTCCAGTTTAGTTTTTTCACATTTTAAATTTTGTTTTATGTGTATTAGTATTTGTCTGTATCTATCTATGTATGTATACTGTGTGTATGCCTGGTGCCGGTGGAGGTCAGAAGAGGGTATTAGATCCCTTGAAACTTAAGTTATATGTTGTGGGAGGTCCTTCCGCTCCCTCAGCCTATAGCCGCTGAGATACCAGCCCATTGGGGCGTGGTCTCTCTCCCTTTATAAAAGCGGTCTCTCTCTTCACTTCCTGCCCCACCGGGGACTAGACTCCCTTCCTGGCTGCACAGAGGGCTGTTGTCTGGGACGGTGATCTGTAAGTTTTTTCCCCTTTAAATAAATACCACCCTATTAATCATAATTCCAAACTGGTGTGGCATTGTTTGTGACTTACGCCTTCAGTTATAGACAGTTGTAAGCCAGCACATGAGTTCTGGTAATGGAACCTGAGTCCTCTACAAGAGCAACAGGTGCTCTTATGCACTGAGCTATCTCTCCAGCCCCATTTTCTTCAGCTTTTATTAGAAAGCACGACTTGATCACTTTATACTTACAAATTACTGGTTAAGTTAATTTGCCAACTTGCTCTACTTAAAATACTGACAGATGGAAATGCATCCACTTCTGGGAAGATATGCTAGCTCTACTTAGCATAAAATTCTACAGAGGTTCTGCATGTATCCCTAAGGAAGGCAGAACGTGAATTCCTCTGGGACTCTGGAGTAGTCTATCAAAACTGCAACATTTCTTTGAAGCCATCCTAATGTAAAAAGATCACAAACATTTGCATGTCTTTTCATAATATGCTTATGTTTGTTTTATTTTAAAACTATTTTACATGATGGGAAAATTATGTTACTTTCTTGTTGCAGTCTTCCGAGGAATTTCTATGTTCCTGGAAGGTCATAACATTTGTTTCATGACTTATTCTCATTCCATGTGTCTATTGAAAAGCACAGCAGGGCAGTTTTAAGACTGTTATTTTTCAACTATTTCAAGAAACACTTTAGTTAATTAATATCATAAAACAGTTGCTTGAAGCATTTTAATCACTGAACTTTAGATTACTACTATGGGATAATACATGAGAAAATTGCTTTGAAAAGCCCCTGATGTTATGTTTCTGTTATGTTTGACCATGTCCTTTCTTTATGGTTAGTATCCACTAATGAGTGAGTACATACCATATTCATAGTTTTGGGTCTGGGTTACCTCAGATAGTGTTTTCTAATTCCACCCATTTGCATGCAAAATTCAAGGTGTCATTGTTGTTGTTTTTTTCCGCTGTGTAGTACTGTAATGTGTAGATGTGCCACATTTTCTTTATCCATTCTTCCCTTGAGGGGCATCTAGGTTGTTTCCAGGTTCTGGCTATTACAAATAATGCTGCTATGAACATAGTTGAGCAAATGCTTTTGTAGTATGATTGGGCATCTTTTGGGTATAGTCCCAAGAGTATTATTGCTGGATCCTGAGGTGGGTTGACTCCCAATTTTCCTAGAAATCACAATACTGATTTCCAAAGTGGTTACACAAGTTTGCATTTCTACCAACAATGGATGAGTGTTCCAGGGGACACATTCTTGAAGAATACTGACTCTTCTTCCATCAGCAGTCATCAGCTTCCAATCACTTTTCAGCTAGGAACTGGACTTCATGACTATCCTTCATTTATGCTGGCATTTTGGCTAGCTTGATCTTGTGTCTCTCTGATGCAGGCAGCACAGCTGCTGTGAATTCATGTGGACAATGGCCCTGGAGTGTCTGAAAAATGTTGCTTTCCCATGGGTGTTCACTACCTTATGCTATTACAATCTTTTTGTTCCCTCTTTGTAATGATCCCCGAGCCTTGGAGATATGGGATGGGATATAGATTTCTCATTTAAACTAAGAACTCTATAGTCTCTTAGTCTCTGAATGTTACATACTTTGGAATATCATTATCAATCACTATCTACCACAAAAAGTTGAGAGGTGTGCTAAGCCTTGGGTATAAAGATAAGATATTGGGGGGCAGTTTGTTACTATATCCGTTTAGAAGAAAAATAGTACCACGTTCTCGCCTAGGAGCAGTGACTTAGCCATCAGTGACTCTTTGGGTTAAATAATGACATAAGGTGTTAGTTCTATTCTTGTGGGTGGGTTTTGAATCTAAACAAAGTGGTTGCTTACCCACTTAGCATCCACGCCACTGTTATACCAGTGGAGATATATTGCCATGCCAGTTGTTAGAAAATAAAAAGTCCAGTGCCAGGCTGAAAAGATGGCTTGGTGACTAAAAACACTGGTTACTCTTTCAGAGGAGATGGCTTTAATTCCCAGAACCCAAGTGGTGCCTCATAATCCTTTGTAACTCTAGTTATAGGAGATTCAGTACCATCATTTGGTCTCCACAGGTATCAGCACACACAAAGTGCTTTTACATACATACAGGTAAAACACACATAAACATAAGATTGAAGTAAGAATATAAATCTTCAGAAAAATTCAGTGCCAGGTATGGGTTATCTCTTTTGGAGTTATTGACTGGTGTGTCTTCACCCAAATATTATTGGCTATCAGCATTGCCCTTGGTTACCTTTCAGAACTTATTGATAAGGCCCTGTTACTGAAGATACCACATACTTGAGTCACAGGACGGGGAGCAATCAAGCTGATATTAATGAAGGCATCATCCCTACCGGGTAGCTTTTGTAGTCTTGGGAGGTTCTATGCACACTATAAGGGAGACACCAGTCTTGTCTATCTCTGAATTTTAACATATAGTATCTTATTAATTCTTTGAGAATTTCATGCACATATTTGATCCCTGTTCCTCTGACTAACTCTCTCCAGGTCCATCTCAATTCCTTACTCCCGCCCAACTTCACATCCTCTTTCTCTTGAAAAGTAACTCACCGGGTCTTATTTGTGCTACTCATATGCATGTGACTATGGGGCTACCCTTTAGAGCATGATTATCCAAACAGGAGCCATACTTTTCAGGATACTTGGCTCATTCTGCCCCAGTAGCCCTCAGCTGTCACTAGCACCTCACTCAGTGGCGGATGTTTGGGTCTCTCCTCCTCCACGCTGGGATGTTTAATGGTTTGATCTTGTGTAGGTCTTATATGGGTAATGCCAACTGTTATGAGTTCAGGAATGACCTGGTCTTGTCACATTCAGGAGACACTATTTCATCAGCATCCTCCCAACCTCTGGATCTTATGGTCTTTCTGGCCCCTCTTCTGTGATGGTCCCTGAGCTTTGGGAAAGAGAGAGTGATAGAGATGTCCCATTTGTGGCTGAGCATGCCACAGAAGTTTATTCTCGGCTCTTTGATCAGTTATGAGTTTCCACACTAACCACCATCCACCGTGCAAAGAAGCTTCCTTGACAAGATCTGATGTTTTTAAATGTGAGAATTATAGAATGCACTTTGAAGTGAGGCTATCTTGAAATCAAATTCATGCCTTTACTTCTTTATCATTTGTCACTTACCTTCTCTGAAACACCATATATATATATATATATATATATATATATATATATATATATTTCTTTTCTGTAAAATAGAAATCACATGAAAAATTTTTGTGAGGACTTGATGGGATATATATATATATATATATATATATATATATATATATATATATAAGCAAATGGAAAATCCCCTAATAATTCTTCTTACATGCTTCATTGTCCTCTGGTGCAGATGGACTACAGTCTGGAATTTCTGGGGCTCTGGGCTCTTTGAGTTAGTACCAGTTGGATAAGGGAAGCATACCAGCCATGTTCTGGTTGTATTCTCTTTGTTCTCTTTTGTAAATGTGTGGGTTGGAGTCTTTGTCATTTGGCAGCAGCTCAAATATCTGCACCATTTTCCACTGGGAAAAAAACAAAAACAATTGCTATAAAAGAATTATGAACTTACTCACATTTAAAGGCCTTACATGTGCGATTTTAAAATTGTCAGAATTTAGGATTGTCTTTGGTTGCTGAATTTTCATACTGAGATATTAAATGTTCCTTAGTTGAAAGAATTCTGATAATTTCATCAGAAAATATAGATTATATGTACTGAATAGGGATTTAAAAGTTTGATTTATAGTCTGAAACATTGGAATCATATATATAGATAACAAACACTGACATTGCTTTAGACATTGTTCTGAATGTCTTAGAAATATTAACTCATTAATCCTCTATGTAGAGCTTAGTTGTCACACATGTATTATCTGGCTACAGTACTATCCCAGATGAATAGTCTCTAAGGCTTCATTTTCCCCTTGAATAATATCAGATTTCATATGATCAGAGTACAAATGGCAGCACTACGATTGCTTATCTATTCTCCATTCCTCATTTATATCCTCAATAATAATACTGTTAGTGATTAGCCAGGTTTCTTAGTTACATACAAAAAGCTACCGATCACAGTTGGTATAATCAAGTCAGACTTTGTGGGTGCATAGTCAAAAAACAAGTAAAACAAATTGAGAGAATGATAGAAACTATGAATTGCTGCAGGGCAGGTTAGGGGCTTGACTCTGGAAGTCATTTATGCTGCCACCACGACTGGGCAGTTGGTGTTCCTACTGCTTAAAGGAAGTGTTCATCTCAGAAGTCTTGTCCTCCATAACATTATCCCATTAGCTAAGCTGAAGAAATTTGCCCAGAGAAGAGAGAATGTCATCATTTGGCTTTAGCGAGAGGTAGGCCTTTGTTTTCCATTTGATGTATGCTGTGGCAGAATTTTCCCAGTGAGATACTGATCAGTCACAAAGCAATTAAAATAATTGTAACAAACAGTAATAGATTAAAAATAATCTCCAATCCATCTCATAGTGTTGTTCTAAGGATAAAATAAATGATAAATACTAAGGATGCCATGAGTGTTACCCAATATTACAATGTAGAGTAGGAAAATCAGTTCTTTTTGAAGCCGTTGTTAAGTTCTTAGATGGGGTACCAAGCCAACAAGGGAAAAGCATACAGAAATATAGTCTTCTGTATCATTTGTGAATAAGGGAATGAATCCACCAAAATGGTTAAAATTGTGACTCATGAAATGTTGTAGGAGAAAATGTACTAACATTAACAGGTGTTTAACCAAGAGAGTTAACAGTGAGAAATTCAGCAGGGCAGATTCATACAAATCCCCTCCTACTTCCCTCCATTTTGTAGGATAAGGGTGCACCTTTCCTGGGCCATAGGAAGTCTGCTTGTTTCATAAAATCTTAGTTGCTGTAGGAGAAGGGGAACTATTTCACCCTGTACCTGATATTTATCAATTGCTTTCTCCTTGAAATGTTCAATAGCTAAGGTACTATATTTCAGGAATAAGATAACTTTCGACATCTGTACCTTCTCTTGATTTTTGGAAGATATTTTAATTTGGAGGTGGTATAACTCTCTTTCTAAATGAGTTGGTCAAGTATGTTAACAATTAAGTGCTTGCCAGGTGGTGGTGGTGCACGCCTTTAATCCCATCACTCAGGAGGCAGAGATGGGTGAATTTCTGTGAGTTTGAGGACAGCCTGGTCTACAAAGTGAATTCCAGGACAAGCTTCAAAGCTACAGACAAATACTGTCTCAAAAAAATAAAAACCACAAAAACTCAATTAATAGCTCAGAACCAAGCCTGAATTCTGATTCTATTACTTCCTATGTATGAAATCCCTAGTCTATGAGACCCAAGTCTCATAGAGATTGTTTCTTCTTCTGAGGAACAGGTTGCCCATAAGGCAATGGGAAAATTAATTAGCTAATGCATATGGGCTTAGCATACAGTGGCCCTTTGTTATTTAGGTATCATCAGTGGAAGAGTGTTGGAAAGGGAGAGTGGTAGAAGAAAGGTTTTCTGTACCATAGTTATCTTGTCAATCCAGGCATCGGTACCACTATATTTGAATCATTTATGTATATCTATATATCTAACCAAGTCTTGAACTTTTTGTGCCTAGCCTCTGTTCCATTTTTCCTCCACTGGCTCTATCCTCTCAGTCCCTTCTATTGTCAGTTCATTGTGAATGTTCAGTCTCAACATCTGTTGTATGGTTATCAACTATTTGAATAGGCACAACTGGGGAGAGGGTGAAAGGATCAGTGTCTGGTGAGTGTTAGGCTGAAGAGTGGTGAGAAGGTGAAGAGGTATATTACAGGGAATTATTGAAACACATTTTTGGGTTTTTTGAGAATTAAATATACATATGCAATGTATGTAGATCATATCCACCTCTCACCTTCTTCCGTTTTCCCTAAACTTCCTTCCCCCCCCAAAAAAAAAATTAAAAAAAATAAATAAAAATAAAAAAAAACTTCCTTCCCACCTTGTGCCCCCTCTATGGTAGTTTGAATGAGAATGGCCTAATAGGTTCATATATTTGAATGCTTGATTCCCAATTGGTGGTAACATTTGGGAAGATTGGCAGGTGGGGACTTGTTGGAGGTGAGTCGCTGGGGATGGGCTTTGAGGTTTCAAAAGCCTACCCCAGGCTCATCTAGCTCTCTCTTTGCCTTGTGCCAGTGGGTTAATATATAAGCTTTCAGTTTCTGCTCCAGCACTGTCTTAGTTGCGGTGTCTATTGCTGTGAAGAAACACCATGACTACAGCAACCCTTATAAAGAAAAACATTTAACTGGAGTGTCTTACAGTTTCAGGGATTTAATCCATTTTATCACCATGGCAGGACATGGTGGCATGCAGGCAGACATGGTCCTAGAGAACGAGCTGAGAGTTCTCTGCAAGCAACAAAAGTTGAAGTGTCTCCCACACTGAGAGTACCTTGAGCAAAGGAGATCTGAAAGCCCACACCCACAGTGACACACTTCCTCCAGCAAGGCCGCACCAACTCCTAAAGTGCCACACCCTTTGGGGGCCATTTTCCTTCAAACCCCCACAAGCACCATACTTGTCTGTCTGCTGCCTTGCTTCTGGCCATGATGATCACAGACTTTAACTCTCTGGAGAGATGAGCCCAAATAACGCCTTTTATAAGTTGCCTTGGTTATGGTGTCTTTTCACAGGAAGTGGAATATTGCTATTACAGACCTGACCATACTGTTTTGTGGAGGAATGCAGACGGTATTGGAATTTTAGACTAGGAAAGTAGTGGGAAGATATAAATGGGGCTTAATGGGATCCTCTAGTAAGAGCTTGAACGACAAAAGTTCTCAGAACAATGTGAACTATGGAGTCTCAGTTCAAGAGTTTTCTCAGAGGAGAATAATATTAGCAAGTGGGCTAGAGAACATTCTTTTACTATTTGGAAAAATGTAGAGCTGCTTCCCCCCTAATGCTGGGGTATTGACTGGCTTGGTCTCATACAGCTCTTGTCTAGATAACTACAGCTGAGTCTATGTATGCAATATCCCAATCATGTTCAGGAGATACTGTTTTGCAGCAGAATTCCCTGGGTTTGACTCTTACAGGTTTTCTATCACCTCTTTTGCAATATCCCTTGAGTTTTCAGGATAGGGGCCTGTCACAGACGTTGTGTTGGTGACTGAGCCTGCCATTAAAATGTATTTTCTGCACTTTGTTTGACCAGTTGCAACACACAGGATTTTTAGGGCAGTAAAAGTATTCCATTTGATACCACAGTGGTAGGCACATGTCATTATCCATGAGTACAAACCTGTAGGATGTCCAATGTCAAGGATGAATTCTAATATGAACAGCAGGCTTTCAGGTTTTTGATTACAGCATTACCCCTTCTCTTTTCTCCTTGCAAACCTTCCAATGTAGCTCCTCCTGCTCTCTTTAAAATTGATGGTCTCTCTTTCTTTAGTTGTTATATATTGTTGTGTGTATTTCTAAATATATAAATACATGTTCACCTGATGTAATGTTAATTATATGTGTATGTTTTCAGGGCTACTTTTGGTACTGGATAGTTAATTTGTATACTATTCCCTAGGGAGGAGATTCTATTTCTTCTGCTCTCAGAATTCCTTAGTTGACTGTAGTACTTTGTCTATGGTTGAAGCTTCCAGGGCTTTTTCCTATCCATGTTAGCACATCTAATGGTGTTTGTTGTTCTTGTTCAGCTCATGTTTAGGCCACCATGATGGTGAGAATTTTTAGGTATAGTTTCAGACATTACTACAAGTTATGCTATCGCAGCAAATTCATAGTTCATTCCAATGTCTCTTACAACTTTCCGGCCATGTTCTGCAATGATCCCTAAGCCTTTTGGTGCAGGAGTTGTGTTGGGCTGGGCTCTACAACTTTGCACTTTGATTGGTTGTGGTTTTCTGTAATGGTCTCCATCTGTTGCAAAGAGAAGTTTCTTTGATGAGGAATTACTCTTATTGTGGGTATAAGTATAAATATTTAGAATGTAGTTAAGGATTATGCTGATTTAGTGAAGTGGTAGTTAGTTGTAGGTTCACCTCCAAGATCTACAACTTCATTATTCTTGGGTAGTTGTCCAGGTTTCCAGTACCAGATATGATTTCTGCCTTGTTGTATCGGTGTTATGTCCAATAAGAAAACTGTTGGTTATTGCCAAGGTATGCATATCACTATTGCACTACTAGGTAAATGCGTCATGCTGGTCATTGCTTTGTTCATAGATGTCATTGCTTGGTTGCTTCCCTCCATTGGGCTCTGGGTTTTAATCAGACAATAATATGGGTTTATAAGTTGCAACAAATACGATACTTTGATTTGTGATGTTGACAGCAGAGACAGCTGTGCATGTGTATAAGGATTATATGAGAAAGCTTTGTAATGTCCCCTTAATTATGCTATAAACTTAAAGTGCTCCAAACTTACATGTGCTGAAAAGACAAAAGTATCTCAGCAATACATTGACATCTCTAGTTTTTAAAGATTCTTCAAAACATAATGTTGAGATAGACTCATGTGTCCTGGAAGAAGGTACAAATTTTTAGCTACTTTTCTATAATTACAGAAATTATAAGAAAAGGAGTCTTTTGGTTCCATTCCGCTGTGCTGCTCTGTATAATGGGTCTGTAGTTACATTATACTCTTCCGAAATATCCTTGAGAGTATATCTGGTTTTGACTAGGCTAGCAGATACATTTTAATCCTGAAGCCTTTAATTAGCATGCCGTGTAAAATGGCAGGGTTTAGTGTTGTAATTCTGGAAATTAAAAGTCATTTGATGATAACCCTGTGTCTTGATATTGCCTCCTATGTTACAGGTGCTCCTTAAGGGCATTTTCAGATTTGCTTTTTATGGCTTAGGCTGTGTATTGTTATATCAATGGCATCTGCTCTGACCCAATCCTGCCAAGGCTGTGTCTTAACTCTATAGAAATTTCTTCAGTTATTATCAAATGGTTCTACATGCATGTCCTTAGCCTATGATAATGATACAACTTTAGACCTGTGTACAATGCAGTCAATTAGAGTTTGTGTTAGTGGAGGCCCTGGTATCTTCAATTCAGGGTATCTAAGCTTGTCATTTTGTCAATATTCAGCAAATGAAAGAGAAAAGTGTGTAACTCAGCTAGCTCAGTTGGTAGAACATGAGAGTCTTAATCTCAGCGTTGTGGGTTTGTGCCGCATGTTAGGTGCCAATTTGTTGGCCTACAAAAGAGTTCCAAAATAAGGCCAGAATGGAGTTTAACAAAGGTTTATTTATTTGGGGATAAACTCACAGAAAGGGTAGTGATCTCTAGTCCTCTGCATGCGCTGGGAACTGGAACTGAATACAGCAGCGAAGGAGGTCCCCACATGCTTTTCATCTGCATCTGTAGTACATGAGGCCACGCCCAAAGTGGGCTGGTATCTTAAAGGCTATTGGCTGAAGGAGTTCCCACAGCAGGAAAGAGCACAAAGAGATTGGCAAGAATGGCTGAAACTGAAAGTCATGAATATAACCGTTTAGTTTTTGTTGTTGTTTTTTGTTTGTTTGTTTTGTTTTTGCCAAACAAGACCACTATTAGTCACAAGATGGGAAATGTGCTTTAGCTGGGTACTCAGTCATGGGGATACCTGGATATTGATGAGGAGTCTTTTCCAGAGGTAATAATAAAATAATGCTTACAATCAATATATTGAAACACTGGCTCTGTGTTATGTGCATTTGTCTCATTTAGTCCTTTTATAAAACCTTATTGAGGGGCACTATTTTTAGGCCTAATTTTCAGGTGAGAAAACTGAGGTTCAATTAGTTCAGTACATATTTTCCTAAGGTGTGCTCTCTGAAATTAATCTATTTGCGTCTAGAGCTATTCATCTTAATCTCTCTATGGTTTTTACTGGTTCTTTATGATTGTTCGGTATTAAAGTACATTCTATTGAATTCTAACCTAGTGGAAACACGAATCATCTAGTAAAAGGCTTTCTTTAGTTTTGGGGGTGTTTATATCATATGATGGCTGGCTAGTCTCCCAGCTATATTTCAGTTCTCACCAGGTGAGCTTTCAAAAACAATGTGCATAGATGCAATATACTGCCACTAGCAGATTCTTATCCACAGTTTCTCTTGTTATGTTGTCCGCATGGGTATATGAAGTGTTTATGAACCTAGAGAATGATGATTGAAAATGAGGTTGGAAATCTCACAAGCTACTTCTCTGATGAGATTTCCAGTTCCCTTTGAGTCACATGGAGCACTGATCTAACTACACCCTCGTTGTACTGGGAACATTCTGCTTTGGGTCTTGACTATCATCAGAAGGGCTGGGAAGAGAAACATAACGGATGCAAATTAGCACAAATCTGTGGCCAAGGCTACAAGGAAGCCAGACTGCCTGAGGTCAAGAGACTTACAACTAAAAGTAATTGGCCTTTTCAGGTGCAAGATTCACAGGGGAGAAACTCACACCTGGAAAGAGCGAGCAGAGATCTTTCTACACAACAGAACCTCTGTTCTGTGGGGATGCACACTGTCTGCTGGCCATACTGACTGGTTGAAAGGTGGAGACCTGACTAAAGATTTTCAGATGCTTTTTATGAGGAAGTCACTGTTGGGAGAAAAGAAAGACGTGGATACAAAGCATGGGCATCACTTAAGGGTTTGATTTTCATTTTGCTCTTTGGGAAATTACATAACTCACCTTTCAAATTGGAAGGAAAAATAGTCTTTATACCATTTTCTGTGGACTGGCTTGGATATGAAACTTGAGACATTTCTCTATGCCCACCTTTCTACCTCCCCCCCCTAACCTCCATCAAGCAAGCTGTATGTGTTGCCAGTTCTAGTGGTGGGTGGGAATTTTGCAATAGAACTTGAAATTTGAATGTGTGTGGTGTTTCCACACATACACAGTAAAGGGGGTGCAAAAACGCAGGGTATGTTGGTGCTGGTTAAGTAGCTTAACTTCAGCTCTTTTGCCATATCTGCTGTATCCATCTGCGGAGGAAAGGTTTGTGAGTAGTCAAGAGGGCTTGTAGCAAGGACTCTGGTATTGTGTTAGGCACGGGACACAGAGTTGAAATGCTGTGGATAATCTTCCAGGACACTCGCAGCCAGCTAAGAATATTGCTGAGTTGGTAGAGTACCTCTCTACAATGCACAAAGCCCTGAGGTAGATGCCAAGTGTTGCATAAAGCCAAGTATTGGGACATACACTAGGATTCCTACCTAGTAACTTACTTACTTGCGAAGTAAAGGCAGCAGAATCAGATGTTCAAGGTGATTCTTGGGTGCAGAGGGTATTTGATGGCAGTTTTTGTTGCATAAGGATAGGAAAAGAATTTCACGGTCTTGTCGAAGAGCCCAGTGTAAGAAAATCTAAGATAGAGTAGGGAAAGGGGGCACTAGTATCAAAGGAGTTTGTCCTTAGGCGATAAGGAATAGATTGTTCAAGAGACTAACACAGAGCAACATATGTTAATGATTCTTTAGTGGTATGCTTCAAACTCAAGCCTTACTGAAAATGGAGACTTTTCTTTCTTTTAATTTTTAATATTTTATTTTAATATAAATATTTGTCAGTTATAGACAAAGATAATTTACAAAGTACATGCCATTCAAATGAACTTTGGTAACCAGAAAAGTAAGTTTTCAAATAACAGATCAGATAACGCACTAGTTTCATGTAGAAGTAAGAGATTAGTGACACAGTCAGGTGTACTTTGGGGTGTTTAGAATGCCTACAGACATACAGGACAAGGTAGTGGATGTTGTGTCATTTAACTTACGTTTTTTTTGGGAGGGCGGTTTCAAGACAGGGTTTCTCTGTAGCTCTGGAGCCTGTCCTGGAGCTAGCTTTTATAGATCAGGCTGGCCTCAAACTCACAGAGATCTGCCTGCCTCTGCCTCCCAAGTGCTGGGATCAAAGGTGTGTGCCACCACTGCCCGGCTAAATTATCTTCTTAACAGCTGGTTTTTTCCCCCCTGGATGAAGAGCAGAAGTTTTCCTTGTCTCACCAGTTAATTTAAACCCTGCTCTTTTCCATACATCAATGAAGTCAATCTTTGGGCACTAATAAACCTTCCCTAGCAGGTAGTCTGCCTATGTGTGATGTTAGGTTTGACAAGATATTAGATTTTTTTGAGACAATTACATTTAACTGTGGATTTCAGTTTTGTGTGGAGTAGGGTGAATGCTTTTGCCAATCCCAATGTTACCTATTATTTCCCTATTTAAATCCCTTCTTGTGTATAATTACACTAGCTCTTCCTTTGTATAAAGAGCTAATACTATCTTGAAAGTGCTCAGTTTTCAGTACATCAAAACTACTTAGCAAGAACAATAGAGAAAAATAAACTTGACTTTGTCTTGGGTGGAACTGATCAGAGCCAAACCTCAAATAGTTTTGGTCACATCCTGCTCACTGATGAGGACATGTAGCAGACTCAGTTTGGCTTTTAAGTGCTTGTATTCATAGTACGCATCCGCCATTGGCATCCTGCCTTCCTTCTGTGGACTTCTTCCTGTCTCTTTGAACAAGTGTTCTTCAAATTCTCGCAGGGCTTTCCATAGCCTCTTCTTGTCAGCCCTAGTTTCTCAGAGATGGTCAAGAAGGACTGGTATAGCAGCCTCTCCTAAGTTGGACATGAAGAGATCTGGTTGCTTCCCCCCTTTCTTTTCATCTGGTAGGAGGGTCCTCATAGACTCTGTCTCAGAGGAGGTGAGGTATCACCAACAGGAAGGCGGGACACTGAATCTGGTAAAGAAGGTTGTTGGCTTCTCTGTGGACAGTCCTCATCGGTGTCCTTTTCCTCAATTGTTGGGATCAGGGATGGTGTTGACAAGATTTGCTTGATAATCTTGCATCGGTCCATAAAGAGGCTTTATGAAGTTCTTATCTTGCTTAGTTACCTTGACATCATCCAGGGAAGGAGTCTGGTCTCTCTTCTCCATCACCATAGCATCTGAAGTCTCTTCTCCTGAGGAGCTTGGCCCAGGACCCAGAGCTTCCAACTTGTCATTTTCTTTGGGCACTGGTGGCTGTTCACAGGGCGGGTTTCTCCGGGGGATTTGCCAGTACTCCCTCGTTCTTCCAACAGCTTCAGCTTTTGTTCTTTGAGCTGTTTGCATCCTTTAGCCAAATCATTCATCCACTTCAGAACCTCAGGATTTGAAGTCTTGTCTCCGTGTGAGGGCTGATACTTCTTTTCTTGCTCAAATTTTTCTTCAAACTTCTGAATCTTCCTCTTAAGGCTCCAAATCTGCTTTGTGAGCTGTGTAATGGTCTGGGGTTCCTTACCATCCCCACCACTGCACTGAGAAGAGCTTCGTGGCATTATAAACTGCTGGCTCTGACTTTTGCTAAAGATGGAGCACCGTGGTGACAGCAAATGGAGGCTTTTCATCCTGCCCAGTCCTGCAACTGCTTTTAAAATAACCACTCAGAGACTTAATATTAATTTTAAGTGTTCGGCTGGTGGCTCAGGCTTATTACTAGCTAGCACTTACATTTAAATTAACCCATCTCTATTAATCTAAGTATAGCTACCAGGCTGTGGCGTTACTGATCTGCTAATATGTTGTTCCATGGGAGGTTGGCTGATATTTCTCAAATTCGACCCTTCTTTTTCTGTCTCTCTGTTTGGATTTCCCACATGAGTCTCTCTTGCCTTGCCATAGGCCAAAGCAGCTTTATTTATCAATCAATGAGAGGAGCACATATTCACAGTGTACAGGATCCCATAACACCTTACCACCAACTCCCAAGCAAACCTATAAACATAGTATTTTATACACTTAGAAAATGAGTTTCTCCCCCTTTCTTCACCAAGAGATGTTTTTCATTTATTTTATAAACTTGTTAAAGGGGTTGTCTCTGACTCTTTTACTGGCTTTTGAGACCATATTCCTGGTATTGGGTCGCTTTTTTCAATCTTAATACATGGAAAAGTGCTTAGTTAGTCTTACTGCAACTTGATATGCCATGTTTTGTTGCTATCCATGAGAGACCTGCCCTTTCCTCAGCAGAAATGGAGGAGGATTGGATTGGAAGTGGTACTAGGGGGTGTGAGTGAGAGACTGGAAAGAGAGGAGTGAGGGGAAACTGGCTGACATATAAAATTAAAAAATAAATTTATAAAAATAAAGAAAAAAGAAAATCTAAAAAAATTAAAAAATAAACTTGTTCCATGAACCAGACACTGTACAAGGCCTATAGAGTTACCAAATAAATATTTACAAAGTGTAGTTGGAAGTTTTCCTCTCTGCCATCTGGTCCACTTGACCAGTTTCTCCCCTGCCTGATAGTCACTGTAGCCACTTATAAATAATCATTCAGAGGCTTAATATTAATTATAATTGCTTGACTGATGGCTCAGGCTTATTACTAACTAGCTCTTACATATAAATTAACCCATTTCTAATAATCTGTATATTGTCACATGCTCTATGGCTTACTGTTAATGCTCTGGCATCTTACTTCTCTGGTGGCTGCTGGAGTCTTTCCAATTCCACCTTCTTTCTCCTTGTCTCTCTGCTTGGATTTTTCACCTAACTACATTCTGCCCTGCCATTCGCCAATGAAGATTCTTTATTAACCAATGGTAATAAGACATATTCTCAGCATACAGAGGGGAATCTCAGATCAGCAAGGTATCATGGGAACCCAGGGATACTCTACCCTAAGGACAGGCAGAGAGAAGATTTGTCTTCTGGACAGTGCACACAATTCTGACAGGTTTTGTTAGATAACCTTGCATGGGAGACTGGAGACAAGACAATGTGGCGTTGGTGATGTACCACATGTTGACCAGGACTACTTAATAGTTCATATGTTTTGTCCTTTCTATAAATTTAAGTCTCATGTCAGAACTCCAAAGATGGATTTGAGGGAGTGGTCACTGTACATTTTGTCTTCTTGGTGTGGATACATTGAATAAATCTCCCTTTCATAATGTTCACAATTACTTGCTTGTTTAATTGGCTCATTGAGGGCAAGTGGATGAACTTGGCTTATTAAATCTGAACCCAGGCTTTAACGCTAACACTAGTTACAGCTCTAATAAATTCATTAATATTAAGATAACACAGATCCTTTGTGTGAAAAATTGGAGTCAAAGACAAAGGGGAAGAAACCTTTTCTCAGACATACTCCTCATTATATCTATATTATATATAGGTGTGTACACATGTGTATATGTGTGTGTATGTATACACTAGAGAAAGAACTCAGTGTCTCATGCATGGTAGGCATGTGCTCCAAGAATTGAGTTATTTCCCCAATCAAGCCCACATTTATATTTGAAAACTGATTTATTCTGCATAATAATATGCTATAGTCAATTTCTCCAGCATGCAACAACCTTTAAGGGAGTAGTTTACAGGTCATAGCCATGCTGGCTTTAAGTCTGCCCAACATTATTCAGAAAAGTGTAGCTTTTCCCTTCTATCCCCTTTTCAAAATGCTTTCCTTAACCCTTTGGGCTTCCACCCCAAGTTTTGGGCTTCCTATTATTCCCCTAAAGGCCCCCTCCCTACCATGTGGATTCTTTCCTGTCAAGTGTCTGACCTCCAGGCCAGGTTAAACAGCGGGGTCTTTTTTTTTTTTTTAACTTCTCATCTTCATTCTCCTCTTCTGGGCAGCTACTGAGATTTTACAGCTTTCCCAACATGGGCCTTTTCTTTTAAACTCTAATAAAATTGTACTTGAGCTTTAAAACAATAACCATTACCACTGTGGTTATTGGGGACAGTATAGTACCTAGTGGGTGTATTGAAGTGAGCTCCTCTTGCTGTTTGTTTAGACGGTTTACACTCGTTCAAGTACATAAACAGAGCTGTGTTTAAGATCTTTTAGCAGACTTATGGCTCAGGAGTTAAGATGATTAGGTTTTGATCCTGCTTCTCTCACTTACAAGCTTATAAACTCCAGCGAATGACATAGAAACTATGTGCCTCTGTACAAAATGAGAATGCAATAATATACTACCAGTCTTGGGAAGTTAGGATAATTAGTTGAGGTAATGCGTACAATATTCTTTGATACGGCCTTGTATCTATCTAGTGAGTGCTTGTTCTACATTTAGCATTGTTAATTGTATAAGCTAAATGATGGGGCCACAGGATGGGCATGTTGCCAATTTGCTCAACAGAAGGGGAGCAGTAATTTCCACTCCTAGCAGTTGTAGGGTATGATATGGATGGGTTGCTTTCTCTGAGGATGGAACGGAGAGCCTTGTACGTGCCCTGTAAGGAGCCCTTTACACAAGCCCTTTAAGCAAGCCCAGTAAATGGATTGCTTCTGCAAGTTGGATTTTTATTTGCAATTGGGCTTTGGTTTGTCATTGGTGTCCAGTAAGGAACAGGTTGACATTTTGTACAAAGAGTTTCCAAAACTCCTTTATCTCTATCCAAATCCTTTAAGAACAAGAACCATTTCTGATCCCACAGCACTTACTCAATGCCTGTAGAGGCAACGGTTGCTTAATACATATTTGCTCAAATACTGACCCACACCTACAGTGGGTATTTTTGCTTTAAAAACATCTCTTACTTTTGAGCAAACACTTTCTCTGAGTTTTTTATTTGAATTTTAAATTTGTATATTTCATTAGTTTAGTATTTATTTCTCTGATTAATGAGAGTGTTTCCTAATATTTATTAGATAGCAGTGTTTTTTTTTCTTTTGCAAATTGCCTGTTTTTTATTTGATTATTTTTCTTCATTACTGATTATAAGTACCTTCTTAATCTTGAGTTTGTCGTTTGCTTCTTAATTTTGTGTATGGTATTATTTTTATGGGTAAACTATTGTAAAATTAAAATTATATGGTCAAGTTTTAATTTTTATCTTTTTAGTTTTGTATTTGGTGCTAGACAGCAAATGCCTTTTTAATTCTAAGATTGAATTTTCTTCTAGTTTTTAATGTTTTGAAAGACAGTATTAGAACTGAATCTCTTACATGTTAGACAAGTACTCTACAAATGATCTACACCCCAGCCACTGGCTTCAACATTTTTTCAAATCTATTAGATTAAAAAAATATCAATCCAAGTTCCCACTGCCTACCCTCCTCCCATTCCCTCCACACACCTTCCCACTCCACCCCTATCTGATCCTCAGAGAAGGTAAGGTACATTGCCCTGTGGAAGGTCCAAGGCCCTCCCTACTATATCCAGGCTGAGCAAGGTATACATCCAAAGAGAATAGGATTTCAAAATGGCTTCAACATTTATATTTAACTATTTCACTCATCTGAAGTGCATTTGGACTCAATTTCCCATTAAATAGCTGACAACTACCTCATCATTTCCATTTTTATACAATTGTCATATCTCCTTTATTTGTATACTAAGTTTGTTTGCTCATTAGTTGCAGTTTCTGTGTTCATGGTCCAAATTTAATGGTATTTTTTAATCACCAATAATTCCTGTTTTTCCAAAAAAACTTTTAGGCTGGGTGTTGTGACAAATGCCTTTAATTCCAGCACAAGGGAGGCAGAGGCAGGTAGATCTCTGAGTTCCAGGCCAGCCTGGTCTACATAGTGAGTTCCAGGACAGTCAGAGTGTGTAGACTGACCCTAGCTCTCAAAGGCCAAACATTTACATATCTGCCTGAATAATTTTTTTATTGCTTGCTTTATGTTGGAAATATATCCTGAATGTGAAATGGATGATGAGTAAATACATAGATTATCTTATGTATTCATCTTCTGAGATTCAGAATTTATCATAATACCTTTTCTGTCATCTGATATTTTCTAGAAAGTACTCTAAACAGGCTGCTACAACTTGACTGTAAGCAGCCAAGTGGCTAGTTAGTGGCAAGGCTATAGAGGAAACTAGGATTTTCCTAGATGACATGACTTCATGCCATCCGTACACATTAAGACCCAATCATCCATGATAGCATTTAACGTATATATTTTTCCACTAAATTCTTCTCAAATTCATTTAATTTTCCTTTCTCTTTTTATACCCAATTTAAAGTTCTAAACAAACCTCTTTCTGCCTTTCTCACAGACTTTATAAATATCAATGTTGTATGTAGTACATCCTATTTTACCAGAAAACTACAATAAGATAAATTTAGACTATGGTTTGAGCATATAATTACAGCATGTCGTAAAACAAAGAAAGTTAAAAATACTAACCTAAGCCCATAGCAATAAATACTGTAAAAGATACTCATTCCTTTATGGAAACCCAAAAGAATTTGCAAAAATCTCTTTTTTGTGCGTGTGGGGGAATTTCATTTGGGATTGAAGTATAGAATTATGAAGCTGAGATGTGCTTTTGAATATTCCAACTATACCTTTTAAAGCAAATGTTAGCAGCCAGGAAGATTACATGGCAGTACTTGGAATAGATATGGAGCCTATCATCTTTAGCTTACTTGGCCTAAATCAGTTCCAACTAGCAAATGCCAAAAATGATGTTCACCTCAAATGTACATGTTGGCCTCCGGAGAAATGTTTAGATTGTAACATTTACTCCTCTGAGCACAAGCGGTATGGTAATGGTCCAACAACCTGCAGATTCAGAAATAATGATCGTTCATGGAGGTTCCTGCCAAGACCTTCATATTGAAGCAGCAGAGTCCCTGCAAAGTTGAGACGTAATTATGCATAGACGATTTGAAAAAGGATGGGGACCCCATGATGCTATTCTTGTTTGAAAAGGTTTGACATGGAAGCAGACACCAGCATTCAAGAATGTTTCATATCTCATCACAAAGGGAACTGTTTTTAGGATTGGCTGAAGGAAACTTCTGCCAATTATGGAAAAGAAATTGCCTTAGTGTAAGCGAGTCATGCACCACTGAGTCTCTGCTATTGAGTTATATTAAAATGTTATGCTCTTCACCTTTATCAGTAAAGAATGGAACAACTTTTTGGCTGTGTGCCATGCCATTAGGTATAAAGGAAGCTCATGGATTTGGGGTTGGGCTTTCAGGTGCTATGGAAAGATACTGAGAAAAACAGGGATTTAGTAGCATTCAGCCACTGTAGATTTGGGTAAATTTTTCTTCATCTTTGAGTCTCAGCTTTCCTAAGTGTTACCCTTCCTGACAAATAAAGACCATTAAAGACTTGAATATTTAAAAGTTAAGGCTTGATGAAGGAAAAACACAAATATCTTGTCTGTTTTGCACACATACACGGGATCTAGAATCTCTATTTTATTAAAACCTTTGCTCAAAAAGGGAAGTCTCATTTGCGGATACTATAGAGTCACAGTAGATCATATAGGGGTGTGTGTGTGTGTGTGTGTGTGTGTGTGTGTGTGTGTGATAGAAGGGGAGGGTGAGGGTGAATATGGTCAAAGCATGTGACGTATTTGTATAAAATGTCTTTATGTAACCCATCATAGCATGCAATGAATGTATGCCAATCAAAGAAAAAAATTATCTTTACAGGAGAATTATAGTTAGGAAGTCATAAAACTTATGAGGGTGTTCTTGAGTTCATAAAAGTGAACAGTAGTACTACAGTAACAGTAGTTACATTTTTATTGATGCCTTTCTACATGCGGTGTGTGTAGACACACGCATTACACAAATGTGAAATTTGATGATAAATATATAATGTATTCGGCAATCACTGATGCCATGACCATTTTCTTCTTTTGGTAACTTTAATCGTGATTTTTCACATGGAAAAGGTGTTAATAGATAGGTGTAACTAGAAGGCTTCTAACATGTATGAAGTTTTGTCAGTGTTATAGACACAAGGATATGCTAAGAGCATATTTACTTTTTAGCCATCTTTAGTAACAGAAGCCTATAGTTTTCTTGTTTATTGGTGAATTTATTCTTTTTAAAATATCATAATTAAAAGACAGAAATTTGCCTAGATTTTTAGGGACTTGAAAATAACCTGGACTTTTAATCTTGCTGTGGCATCTCAGTCTTCAGCAAGAAGCAGATTATTTGTTTTCCCACATAGTCTTCTATAAACTTTACTTGAAAATCCAGTACGGAAAACAACTGTTTTGTACCCTGTGAGTTTGGCAATGTTCTTAAAAAGTTAAAATATTATTTACTTTATAATCACACTTCTGATTTTAAATGGAATCTTCAATGGCTAATCTGCCTATAATTTTCCACATATTTTATTCTACAGATGGCTAATTTAAATTCCATATATAAAAAATGAAAGTAAAGATTCATTATCTTGGCATGGCCAATAATCTTTTCTACAATTATATTGTATTTACAAGACTATTTCCATTGATAGTTATTTTTATATAATGATAGAAGAAAATACAGTAATGTATTGCTACGCTCTAATGTCTACATAAAATAGGTGACCTAGCTTAAAGTAGAATTTTTATATAGTAGAGTAGGTGACAGAAAGGTTAATATCGAATTCAAAAAGCATCTTTAACTTGTAGAAACACTTAACCCTTGACCAATAACAATCATTGTATTATTCCCTGCAAAACTCTAGGAAGAAATTTCAGTACATTTTTTCATTTCTAAAATATATATCTTCTAAATCAAAGTTTTCCTTAATGTGTTTTCTAAAAGTCCAAACATTCTGAAAGGCCTTTAATGAAAATCATTAGTTTCTTCCCCTGACTCTGCTCTATCAGTTTTCCTAGTATCAAGCTGTACTGTTTGGTATCAGTCTGTTTCTTTGGCTATTTTGCTTCAATTCTTCAGATTTTTAAAATCTTCACTGGCCCCTCTGAATCCCCCTGCCCTTCACTGATATTTTGGGACTAAGATTTACTTATTATTCTGTTGAGTTTTCTTTCTTCTGTTTCTTATGTCTTCTGTATTCTTGATTTGTACCTTCACTGCAAAGCTTCTTGAAGTGGAAAGGGAGAACCATGGTACATCGGAAATAGTCTTTGCCATACACTTGTTTAAGTATGGTAAGCTCCATTTTGAGAATGGTTTCCACTCTGAAATTTGCATTGTTCTCCTTTTGTTTTCCAAAATCAATCACCATTCTCTACCCTTTTAGATGAATTTAAATATATAAATACTGCAGTTTAGTGGCCCACTTGTATGCTAGTGTTTTTAATATCTACTATAATGTAGTAACTAGTACAAAACATAGCCACTTTATTTTATTTTTATTTTTTGATTTTTCGAGATAGGGTTTCTCCGTAGCTTTTTGGTTCCTGTCCTGGAACTAGCTCTTGTAGACCAGGCTGGCCTCGAACTCACAGAGATCCACCTGCCTCTGCCTCCCGAGTGCTGGGATTAAAGGCGTGTGCCACCACCACCCAGCAACATAGCCACTTTAAACAGAAAGCACTTCCACTGCCCCAAGGTCCTGTGAATGACCTGATTTCTACTCCATGAGGTTCCATTTGAGAGTTCAATAATCAGATGCCCAAATGAACTGGAATGGCTCACTTATATGGCTGGAAGCCACTGCTTAACAGTGAACTGTGAGTTCACTTGTAACTTACTACAGTACCTTTACTTTGCTAGTTCTAAATGACAATACTCATCCTTTTGGACTTTTTCAGATGCTTCTTGGTTTCCAAAAGGAAGTGTCAGTCCTCCTAAAGCTTGCACTGTCATCTAAGAATGTCACATTGACTATATTATATTGCTCAGAGGCAACTGCATATCTAGTCCAGGTTCAAGAGATAAGAAAGTAACAGTTGCTATGAGAAGCAGCCCGAGCACATTAAGAGAAGAAACTGTTAGGATCACCTTTGGAGACTAGACACCATAGTAGTTTTATTGAACATGAAGTTCTGTCACTTTTATTTTCCTTGTTGGGTTTGTATAACCTTTCTAAAAGAGGGGACAAATATATTTGTAATTTATTATTTAATAACTTCAAATGTATAGAATGCTTTCTTATTTTAAACTAACAATAATATTTTCAGTTTATTTAAGCCCGGACAATATTCAAAGTACCAAAATTGTCTCAAAATGTCTGTATGTTTGTATATGTTTTTTTTTTTTTTTTGGTTTTTCGAGACAGGGTTTCTCTGTGGTTTTGGAGCCTGTCCTGGAACTAGCTCTTGTAGACCAGGCTGGTCTCGAACTCACAGAGATCCGCCTGCCTCTGCCTCCTGATGTGTTTTTCTTTTTTAAGCAAACATTTAAAATTATTTCTCTTATTTTTGAGATTATACTTTTTATTCTATTTTATTTATTCATTTTCCACATGCTTGTTAGTGCATGTGCTAAGGTCAAAATATAGGAATTGGTTCTCTACTTCCATCATGTTGGTCCCAGGTACTGAACTCAGATTATTGGGCAGTCACCTTTACCCACTGAGCCATCTTAATAGTTCTATAATGTAGCGTGATTTCCTATAGGTCTTAATAATGAAAGCCCAGAGTCAGATACTGGGGAAAGTACTGAGAAATCAGAAAGATGAAGGAACCAAACCACTACCACCTTACCTCTCAACTTCTCAGAATAAAAGAGATTGAGTCCTGTTTTATCCTGCCGTATCCCTTCCTCTCTCTGCTCAGCCATATCACTTCCCATCTGTCTGTACAGACCTCCAGACCTCTATGGTTAACTAGTGGCTAGCTCTGCCCTCTGATCTTCAGGCAAGCTTTATTTGTACAAATCAGACATCACCACGCTATAATGTGTTTTGATCATACCAACCCTCCAATTTTTCCTTCAGTTCCTCAGAATCTCAGCATCACAGCCCTCCCAAATTCACATTATCTTTTTGTAGTCCCCTGAGTGCCATCAGGGCTAACCTTTGGGTGTGTGTATCACAATCCACTGGAGCATGGGCATCCTAACAGGGGCCACTTTTCTGAAAAAAAACTGACTCTATTTACCCCAACAAACTTCAGTCTCCAATAACTCCTCAGCTAGGAAGAAGTAGGACTTCACGAACTCCTCTTGATCTATGCTGGAATGTTGCCTGGCTTGATTTGGGGTAAGTCTTGTGCAGGGAGTAACAGCCACTCTGAGTTCATAAGTACAATGGCCCTGACATTTCCAGAAGATAGTCTTTCTCATCTGTCACCTGTATAACCTCTCATTCTCAAAGTGGATTACCTAAGCCATACTATTTGAATCTATAAATTCAAGCAAAATGTCTGTGGATGGTGATTAATACTTGTGGTGATATTTTGATTGTGATCTAACAAGTAAAGCTTACCTGAAGATCAGGATGCAGACCTAACCAGGCAGTGGTTGGCACACACCTTTAATTCCAGAACTCAGGAGGCAGAGGTAGACTGATCTTTGTGAGTTCAAGGCCACCCTGGCCTACGTGAAACAGATCCAGTCTGAAAGAGAAACAGAGCCAGGAAGTGGTGGCTCACACTTTTAATCCCAGTACTTGGGAGTCACATGCCTTTAATCCCAGCATTAGGGAGGTGGAGACAGGAAGGGATATGGCTGGGCTGAGAGAGGAATATAAGGTGGGAGGAGACAGAAGCTCAAGGCATTCAGTCTGAAGACTTGTAGACACAGGATACACCACTCAGTCTGAGGATTTCGTAGAGGTAAGAATTGGTAGCTGGCTACTCTGCTTCTCTGATCTTTCAGCTTTCACCCCCTTCCTTAGTTTTTGGGTTTTTATTGTTAAGACCAATTATAAATTGTGCCACAAATACTGGAAAACAAAAGACAAAAGAACAGTGCAAATTTCTGAAACCATTATCAAGAAAGAATTTGATCTTTCCCAGCCCCTTCTTCTGCAATGTTCCCTGAGTCATGTAGGGAGGGGACATGACATAGATGAGACACGAATATGTTCATCATCATGAAATCAGAAGTCAATTCAAATCTTTAAAATCATTTACTTAAATCAAGAGGTTATATGAATGAATTTTTAATATTTTCATTATGGTATTTGATTCTTCATCTCATCACAGAAACTCTTGGTCAAGATTAATTAACTTTGGAAGCATGGAGATGGTCAACTAAATAAATTAAAAGTTGACACTGATGAGGAGAAGAAAGCTAACATTCTTCTATCCATTTATCTACTCATTCATTCATTCATGGGGGTTGCTAAAATGAGACTCTGCTATCCTAGTTTTCATATCTTTAGAATTTTAAAAAGGTTCGAGTCTCGTTCCCTCACATACACACAGACACACAAAGGGAGGGAGGGAAGGAGGGAGGGAGGGAGGGAGGGAAGGAGGGAGGAAGAGAGAGAAGGAGAGTGAGAGAGGGAGAGGGGGGTGGGGAAGCGAGAATGAATTCCTGTATAGAATTACTGGAGTGTTAAGGTTGCCACATCTCTATCTTGATTGACCCTTTTAGGTGGCTGTATTCTCATACCTTATGTCAAATGAATGACGTAGAATTAGTGGTAGCAAAAATCAGGGCAGAATAGAGATAAAAAGTGATTTCTTGTTTTGCTTATTGATGGTTTGTCTTTGTACGTTAGGCCAGTGTAGATCTTCAGGGTAAAGTCAGCTCAGAGCATTTTCTTTTTTCATACAGGATCTCACGTAGTCTAAGGTGACTTCCAACTCACTATGTAGCCAAGGATGACCTTGAACTTTTGACATTCCTGCCTTAACATACAGACTTCTGGGGCCACAGTTGAGTACCACAATGTCCAGTTTATTCTGTGCTTGTTATTGAAACCTGGACTTGGAGTGTGCTATAGGCAGATGCTCTACCCACTGAGATACATGGCCATCCGCAGCTTAGAGAAAGCTTACAAAAAGTCCAAGTGACAACCTGAAAGTGAAGGCAAAGTATTCCAACAGGAGGTGAAATTCCAAGTCCTAGGGCTGAAGCGTGAATTCACAAAGAGCCAATCAGAAGGATGGAGATAACTAGCCCTGTGGAATGGAATCAACTGTCTAGAAGTAAACCCACACCTCTCTGGTTGATTTTGACAAGGGTACTTACTGTCTTGATTACTTTCCTATTGCTGTGCTAGGACACCATGACCAAAGTAACTTACAGAAGACAGAATTTATAGGCCTAACGGTTTCAGAGGGGAAGTTTATGACCATTATTATAGGGAACATGATGACAGACAGGCAGGCATGGTGCTGGAGCATCTGGCACTTAAAGAATGACAGATAACATTTACAAATCATGTTTAATAAAGGATGAATACATAGGGGATTGAAGAGATGACCCAGTGTGTAAGAGTATTTGCTGCTCTTACAGACGACTCAGGTTCGGTTCATAGCACCCACGTGGTGGTTCATAGCCACCTGCAACCCCAGTTCCAGGGGATCTCTTACTTACTTCTGGTTTCCAAGGGTGCTGCATAAATGTGGTATGCTTACATACAAACAAGCAAAACACTCATACACGTAATGCAAAAATAAAGTAAATCTTTGTTGAAAAGGGAGCTGTTCATAGGATGTAGAAAGATCACTCACAGTACAATAATAAAATAACAACTCCCATTAACACAGGCAAATGCATTAAGTAGGCATTTCTCCAGGAAAGATGCTTACCTTTGTTACTTCAAACCATAATAAAACATCGCATTATACTTAAATGAAGAAAGTAGTACTGATAAGCATGTGGGAAAACTGGCCCCCATGTACATGGCTGGTGGGCATTTAATGTGGTACAACTTCCAGTGAAAATATAAGCCCTTCTTCCAAAAGACTAGCATAGTGTTAACACTATAAGCTCATAGTTATGCTCACAGTATCTCGCCTATGAGATCTGAAAGCATGTTCTGCAAAACCTTGCACATTAGGAAGCAGATATTACTTATAATAAAAAATAGGGCCAATAAAATGTTTTCAGCTGTTTCATTATTAAACAAAATGTTGTTTAGCCACACAATGGAGTATTGCTGAGCCATTAAAAGCCATTATGTCTCCATACCCATGTATGCCACAGAACAGACAAAACTGAAAAACATTATACTAACAGAAGGAAGTGCAAAATGACCACATTATGGTCCCATTAATAGGAAGTCTCAGAACAGAAAAGTATAGAATTATAAGGTAGTTAGTGGCTGCTTACAGTGACTATTGAGCCAGGGGAAAGTGCGAGGATTCAAAGACATTATTAGGGTGAAGAAAACGTTCTAGAAAAAAAATCACCATTAGTAGTTCATATCTGTGACTATGCTAAAGGCGTTGAGTTGTACATTTTAAATGGATGGATTGTACTGTGTCTAAATTATACTGTAATAAAGTGCTAAAAATGAGAAGTGGGCCAGAGAGTTAATTTTATTCATGAAGTGGCTGGGCTACTCGAGAAGCCACTAAGATACAGCGAAGGAGAGAATCATCTCTGGAAACCCGCACAGTTAAGAGTTCCTCCACAGTTTGTAACTGAGCAGCTGTGGCATCATCCCCCCAATCTTCTCTTTTTGGGTTTGGCCTCAGAGGTACCAGCTTGTGAATATTTGAGGCTGGAGTGTTTGCAGCAGAGGGAACACCGTGCTCGAAGCCACAGATGAGAATGTACATGCCGTTGGTATGCAGCAGAATGAGTGAAGGTGATGAGGGTAAGGAGACAGAGCGAGGAAGGCCAGTGAAGTTACACAGAACAATGATCATAAAGTATTTCCAGTATGTATCCAAGCTGTTACACTTGCATATAATCTGTGTAATGGCAAATATGGGCCAGACCAGATTTTGACCAGCAACATGGAAACTGATATCTTCAATCTTTAAAATCTGGCTTGGCACGATGACTTGCTTTGTCCAACTGGGCATTAAGAAAAATGGCACAAGCAATAGTTTGAAACACATGTGTGCACTGGGTTTTGCTTTCTTGTTGTCCTTGGAATCTCAGATTAGTGCGGTAGATGATTAGAGACACACAAACCGGTTGCCTCTGTTAAGTTCATTGACACTCAGCCCAGCCCCAGAGATGTGAGGCCACTGAGTAAACTGCAGATACATGTACCAATTCAGCCCAGATCAGCAAAAGGACCATGCAGCAGAACCCAGTCCATATCACTGACGCGCAGAACTCTGAAAGATGCAGCTGTTTCCAAACATTGTATTTGGGGGCAGCTGGTTACATTCTACATTTAATAATACATATTAAAAAGGGTTCTCGGGTGCCCCTTTTCTCTATGCTTAAAGCTAAAGAGGCAAGAGTGCTTCTCAGGTTTATATGTCCTATAAAGTCCAGCTCATAGGATTTGAGGTTTAACCCTCAGCTAATAATAATGGATGGGCATTTTATTGGAGCATTTTCTGTGTTGAGCAGTTTCCTTGGCAACCAAACATATCTTGACTCTGAAGCAGCAGCCGTGGTATGTGAGTTAGTCTGTCCCCTAGGAGGGGGGAGATTTAATCGTGAGAATGACATCAGCTAGCATTTCGTGAGCTCTTGGTACATCCTGGGCACCTGCACTCACATTATTTCACTGAATCCTCATCCACTACCTTGTTTCCACGGACGGACTGGAATTTGGGGAAGCGGAGTGACTTGTCCAAGCTTGCCTAGGCAATAAGCAGGAGGGTCAGGATCTAATTCTTCCCCTGCCTGCCTCAGTTCCCCAAACACTTTAGTCTAGTGCCGTGCAGATAGTGAGACCTACTAGGCTAACCCAAAAGCTTGCAATAGTGACTTCTTCTTCTTCTTCTTCTTCTTCTTCTTCTTCTTCTTCTTCTTATTATTATTATTATTATTATTATTATTATTATTTTTATTATTATGAAGTTAATCAGGCACCTCAAGACAAGTCTGAACTGTCCACTGTGGTCAATCCCATGCCTTGTTCTCCTACTCCATACCATCATTCCATCTGCAGCTGTAGAACAGCTGGCTTAACCCTTTCCTTCAATCTCAGGGGAAAGGAGGGACCAGAGGCTGCTCCTGGAGAGGCCTGGCAATACTTTTACTCTTCATTAAAAGTTTATGTGCATTATACACTTCATGATATGCAATTGGGTTTCTTATATGGCACTCCAGTGCATAAATGACTCCCTGGACACATTTGCACATTTCCATTGTTAGAATGGAAAGCCTGGCCAAGTCACAAAGCAGGCATGGTTTGAACTATTCAATTATTTCTGGTGCACTAACCAAATCCAGGAGAGTCTTTACTCTCTACTCTCCACAGGATTGCTGGCTGGACAGCCTCTCTATTTCTATTGGTCAAAACCTTTCTGTTGTGAATCTGAATACTGAGGAAGATAAAAAGACCACTGGTGAGAAATGACTCCGCTTTTCAATTGATTGAGAATTGGCTCATGCTGATTTCTGTTTGTGAGCTATTTTCTTTTCTTTTCTTTTCTTTTCTCTTCTCTTCTTCTTCTTCTTCTTCTTCTTCTTCTTCCTCTCTCTCTCTCTCTCTCTCTCTCTCTCTCTCTCTCTCTCTCTTACTTTGTTTTTTTAAGACAGTGTTTCTCTGTAGCTTTGGAGCCTGTCCTGGAACTAGCTCTTGTAGACCAGGCTGGCCTCGAACTCACAGAGATCCACCTGTCTCTGTCTCCTGAGTGTTGAGATTAAAGGCACATCTATACAAAGAGATGTTGTTGATCTAGAATATTCAGATTAATAGAATGTAAATGGTCACCTGGGAACCTACATATTTAAGATGGCCGTGCCTCTGTGAACCTGGCACCATGAGTAGAGGATGGCTTATTTGTCTGGTTCTTGTGGTGTTCAGTATTTCTGTGTACAACAAATAAGCTATGTGATTTGAACCATTAGTTACTTTAAAGGTGACTTTATAGTAAACTACCTTTAAAGGAGGTGGTTATAGCAGCCAGGCCACCCTTAGTGGTACCCTTTCATAATGGCCTGTGAGTATAATATGGTGATTGTGGCCCTATTTTATTTATCTTCTCTCCCCCTCCCCCCACCAATGGTCCTCATTGCATCCATCCTGGACTTCATAGCAGCCTTCTTTTGCAATTCTTTCCTCTTTGCCTCTTGCCCTCTTGGTTAATTGGTTAACACGTTTTGGGAGCAAATCGACTTTGCACTAGAGGAGTAACATGAGAGCAGGGGCTGCTGCCTTGAGAATGAACTCTTCCTGTGGTAAGCGCCCTCCGGGCGCTTGTCTCCCGTGGGCCACCTCCACATTCGGTCTCTTCTCAGGGTAGTCTAAAAAGTCCAAAGAGCTGGGACCCAGCTGAAATTGTTTAACTTTTCTCTATTTTAGGGACCTAGGTTTTTCCACAGGTGAGAAACCAATACAAAGAAATTGGAGAGAATATTTAGAAATCCCTTTAAAGCCCCACCTAAGCCTGTGACAAGAAAGGAATACCAATGCTGCTTAAGATGGTTCAGGGCCCCGAGACTAAATGCTGACGTTTGGAACTGAATTCTCTCAGGAGACTGCTACTGTTGTTATTTATTTTGTGAGCTCTGAAGCATCTTCTTCTCCTACACTTTTGCCTGGAAGTGATTCAGGACTTTTTTGAGGGGGTGGTTCTTAGATCTGCAAGAGAGTTTTGATTCTCCTATTTCAATTTCTCCCAGACAAGGACAGGCTGATAATGGGCACAATACCCGAGCTTCAGTCACCGCAGGATTCTCCAATAAGGTCACTGTGTTCTTCTGAAATGTCTACCTTTGTGAATTGATTGTAGACTTGCAACTCTCCTGGCAGGAGGGTAGATGCTTTAGGGGGGACACTTACACCCCTTCCTTTGGGTATCAGATTGACACAATACACCCTAAGAAATTGGAATTTCCCCAGGAATCTTGTGGTGGAAGAAGAGAAAGGGTGGAGGCTCTGGAGTTAGGCAGGGCAGAACCTTGTCTCCTTAAAGAGATTTCACACAACTCTGGCTATTCGCAGGAGAGAGTGGAGTCAAGACATTTATGGGTCAATGGTGTGCATGACAATAGTTTGACTAGGATAGCCTAGTTATCCAAACCTCTCATCTTCTATTTAGTTATTAGACAGGTCTCACTAAGTAGCCCCAGTTGACCTGGAACTCAGAGCTCCACCTGTGTCTGCCTCCCAAGTGGTGGAATCAAAGAAAGGTGAGGTGTGTGCCACCCTGCCCAGATTTGCCTTCTCTTTAAACCTAAATCTCATGTCAGTACCCCCATGATGGATGTGTAGGGTGGTGGTCACCAGGCCCCTTTCTTTGTTTCTATTCACAATGTGGTCACACTGAATGATTCTCCTTTCTCTGTTCTTCACTATCATGTGTCTCTTTAATTGGCTGATTGAGGATGGGCAGCTGTGCCTAGCTTGTTAGGACTGCTAGAACCCAAACTCTGATCAAACAATTCCAGGAACAAATAGGCACTGAGGCAGGCTTAGTTAGAGGCAGACGTTGGGGCTCCAGAAAAAGTCCCCTAAGGTATAGTAACATGGCATGCTGAATCCTTTAAACTGAAAGACAGTGGTAGATCCTCAGAGGATCTACCAATCTACCAGTGAGGTAGAAGCTCACTGGCCTGGTGTCCTCCTGTACTCTCCCCACACTTCTTTCTTGAAGTTTCATAGATAATTTCTCTTCCCTGAAGCAAACCATAAAAACTGTAACATTTCTCTCCCAAAACACAGCCATAGAGTCTGGAAATTTAATTTCTACCTACCTTTTCAAGGCAGGAACCATCCGTAAAGAAATTCTGTAGGCTAGGTGTGATCGCTCACATTTGTAATTCTAGCACTTGGGTGCTGAGGCAGCAGGATTGCTGGGAGTTCGGAATTACAATGAGTTACGGGTCAGTATGGGTTCCAGGGTGAAAATCCACTTCACCAATACCCTTCCAAAGCAGAGATTCTCTAGCATATCTTGTCTGGTCTTCAGTCTTAGATCCTTGTTCTATAAGGGGTGTGCCCAGTATCCTGGAGGAAGATGCACAAACAGGGAGGCTAAGCAGGCGGTGACCAGCTAGACATCAGTGGCTTCCTTCATTAGGCCACTGTCGTTAGATTCTTCTCTTTGTCTTGTCATCTAGATGTATAGCTGCCCATGTCGTCAAACTTAGGTATGTTGCTTAGGCATAAAAGGAGACAGTTTTCCTGTTACCCTCATTTCTGAAGGCTCCTGTGTCATGTGAAACCTTGGTTAGATGGATGTGTTATTTTCTTCCTGTCTAGCTGCCTATTATTATAGGAGTGTTGGCTGTGACACTTATGATGTGTCCTTGAGGAAAAGGATCACACATCTTCCCTCCATACATGAGAAACATGAAGACTAAAGAGAGAATCTTTTGACACAACTAGTAACTTTGAAACATAGAGATTAACAAAGATTTCTTTCCTGTGAAGGACTCTGAATTTAAGTATTCCTAAGGTTTGTATAGCATTATATTTCTGTCACAACCATTCAGTTCCACTTTTGCAGTGAGAAAGCAGCTTTGGGCTCCATAAACAGATGAACAAGGATATATAAAACTTTATTCACCCAAACAGATGGCTGGCAAGGTTTGGGGCATGGGCTATAGTCTACTAAATTCTGTGTTGGAGGTTGATGGAAGTCCAGGCTCAAACAAGGAGATGACCTTAGGATCTTGAGCTAAGCAAAGGTGGGATTCATATTGCCTGTAACTCCATGCATCAGGATCAGAAATCAGGCTCCTGTGGATGCCATACGGAAAAATTGAGGGGCACTAATGTGACCCCTCAGTGACATTCGCAGGGAGACAGAGGGTAGGAACAGAATCTGTGGGTTCCCATTGCTTACAAATGTTAAAGACGTGGCATGGGGTAGGGTGAGCAGAGAGGCAACCTGCTTAATCCATGATGATTTATATTTTCGTATGTCATCAGCAGAGTTCAACTCAAGGTGAAGTAATGGAACTACTACGACCCATTGACCTTGTTACGTCATCAAAAGGAACAGCTTCTGACCAGAAAAAGATGAGTTCATTCATAGTGATTGACACATTACCCAGAAACCTCTAGCTTCTTGCAGTTTCTCATACAGTTTTTAAATGTGCTAGTAATAATTACGTAATGTTACCATTGTGTGTGATGTGTGCCTTAGTGTAGGCTGCCACTGTACACCAATTCATCTCTTCGTTCTCTTGGGACCACACCATAGCTTTGTCAAAGGGCAGGGGAGTAAGCAGCCCTTTGGCACGCACAGGCTAAATGTTGTGGTCATTATCATGTGTACATTGGCACAAAGAAAGCAGCCCACATCCAGCATAGGAACAACCGAACAGCCACTTGCTGTCTCATGTCTTTAGATGAAATTCAAACAAAAACATTTGCACATTGTTGCAGTAAGGAGGGGGGGAGTCTGCATTTACTGAGCAAAATAATAGTTTGAACGTTGCCTACTTCTAAGAGCAGACATGTATTTAGCTGAGGGAGACATTTATTTAATTACCCTGATGTAAAGATTTCTTGTCTTTTGCAGCTACATGGCTCTAAGAGACTGCTGGGTACCTGAAGGCCAGCTCCTACTGGGACTAATTTTATCCAGACAGCTCCAAGCATGTTCATTAGGCACTGATTAGGTTTCACACAGGTGGAGAAGGTTAGGGGCACAGATAGAGAGGCGGTGCTGATTATGTTAAGCATAAAACACCATCTGTTTCCCAAGAAAGACAAGGGACTGCATCCACACTTCTGGAGGGACAGACACCAGGTCACTGCTGAAGCTGCTGCTCGCTCCTTCCCTTTCTTTCATCCCGCTGCATTCACAAGTCTCCAAACGAGTTGGTAAAAATGAAGAAAAACACCAACTAAGATATCTAAAGGCCGCTGAAAAAGATGCGAAGTTCTTAGCCATCCCATTCAGACTTGCTGGTCAGAATGAATAGGAAAGAATTTTTTTTTTGTTTTGTTATGTTTTTTTCCCCTCTCCAATGCAAGCATTGTACTTGGCATGAAAATAGAATTACTACATTGATTCCCTTTCAGTGTAAAGACCCCCACCCCCACCGCAAATAGCCTCCCTAGTTAGCTGGACTCTTCTAAGCACTTTAATATGGTTTTGTTTGGAACCAAAGAATGCAAATGAGCTGACATACAGATCTCCCTTTTCTACCAGAAAATAAACAGCCCAGAGACATGTGCATGCATAAACATTTAGGGGAGGAGAGGCAGCAGATGATGGGGTGAGCTGATTGGCACTTGAGCTCACCTGATAAGGGGTCTTCACACTTTGTCGCTAGCCCACACAGAGTCAGGGGCTCACAATACTGTCTTCTTCCCAGCCACTCTCCAGGAGCAAACCACCCCACCACCTGGCCTTTCCCCATTCACCATCCCTCTTGCCTGCCAAAGAAAACTTTGCCACTCAGCAGGTGGTGGTGGTGTGAGATGCAGGGCTTGTGCCTCTCCTCTTCAATCCATGACCTCATGGGTTTAGAGCCCTGTCTTTTTTTTATTATTATTAGAGCACAACAAAGCCAGCTGGAGACCAATCAGTAGGATTTCTTCCCCCACACTAGGCACATGAAGGCACAGGCATCTTGGAACCAAGAACAGCTCACCATCCTGGGGTGACCATGGTGGGCTCTAGTTCTGTGGGTCCAAGAACAGAGGACCATTCCGGTGATGACCTTGGTAGGCTGTAGTTCTGTGGGTCCAAGGTGAGACAAGAAGCCTGGCTTTGGGCGTGGGATGAAAGAGGAGCTATTTGGTTATGTTCACCTTTGTGAGGTTGTCTGGGGCAACTCTGTTATCTTTCTAAAGGAGTCAGTCTCCACCTTGCACTGAGCGCAACTTCTATTCGGGAAAGGTAGCTATTATACACAGGAAGTCTGGAGTCCCTACATTTGAAAGCTGGTGAAAAATCATGAAAGTCTCTACGTCACTCCTGCAGCTCAGTGGTCCTGGCCACTACTGAATAGTGGATATTTTATGCATATTTAAAGAGTGGCCTCAGTAAAAACACACTCTAAATTAGAAATCAGTTTTCCAGTTGAGAGACTCCATGGGTACCTCTTTGACAAAAACTAACAATGTTACTTTAAATCTAGTAAATGGCACTTCCAACATCCAAACTGTTCTCTCCCTCAATTTTCTACCCTATTGCCTATTCAGAGGAATCCAGATTTAGTGACCAGCTGAATAAAGTCCAGTCCTATGTTTGCACACATGCCATTGCTTCTGACTGCAATGGCTTCTTTGTCTTCTGACTTTTACTATGTCCCAAAGAATTTTTAAGATGATTTTTAAGTTCTCCTGAAGTGTGCTGGCACAATTTAAACATTTTTCTTTTCTGAACACTATGGCCACTAACACGTGGCCTCTGAGAATCTGTGCACACACCTCTGATGTTTTTATTTTATTTTTGTCTTTTTTCTTTTATCTTTGTTTCTTTCTCTCTTTCTCCTTCTTCTCCTCCTCCTCCTTCTTTTTGAGACACATTCTCTCTATTATGTAGTTCTGGATGTCCTGGAACTCACTATATAGACCAGGCTTGTCTCAAATGCACAGAGATCTGTCCACCTCTGACTCCTGAGTGCTGGGATTAAAGGCATGCGCTACCACACCTGGTCTCTAATGTTTTTTTTCTCTGCCAATAGATTCTTCTATACTTGAAGACAGAAGTTGCTGCTTCTCATCTTTCATTTTCCATGCCCAATTTAGCATAGATCTAGGAAAAACTAGAGGCCAACTAAACTCATTCGCTTACTTACCGGCTGCCTACTAGAAAGTAGAGGGTAACAACTACTTCCCCTATAGTGGGTCTTTGCCTACCATCAAAGGGGACAGTATCTAAAGTTTGCTTCATGGCATATGTTTATTTTTATCCCTTCCAAAAATTTCATGGCAATAGTTACACCTTGTTTTCATTTCCTTTCCTGTTGACATGATGAAATTCCCCAGCAAAAGTACATTAAGTGATAAAGGGATTATTTGGTTCACAATTCTGGCTTTTTGTCCATTGTTGCAAAAGTCAAGGTGGCTGGAACTTTAAGCAGATCTAGGCAGATCACAACTACAGTCAAGAGCAGAGGGCAATCATCTGATGAATGCATGCTACTACTTGGTTTATCTTTTCCACTTCAAGTATCCCCTGCTAGGGAATGGTGCCACCCAAAGTAGGTAGGTGTTCCCATCCATCAAAATAATCTCCCACAGACATGACCAAAGGCCAACCTAATCTAAACAGTCCTTCATCGAGAGTCTTTTCCCAGGTGATTCTAGATTGTGTCAAGGTGACAATTAAAACTAGACATCATACACACATTTTACAGGCAAGCAAAGCAGAGGCTCTCAAAGGGAAATGATTTGTCTGAGCTTACCCATCTGGGAAGTTACAGTTCTGGATCAGAACACCTTCTGATCTGATCACACAAAGATATTTTTCCACTATAATCTAGAGTGTCCAGGTTGGGGCTAGAAATTCAGGAGTTCTGGTCTAGAAAGAATGGCTTTTAGTTTTTGATTAATCAGTCCAATGTGATTTGATGGGCTCTTGGTATTTAGTGAAGCACTAACATGCGCTGTATTGGATGCTGGAGTTTTACAGAGACAATATCAAGCCCCCGACTTTCAAATGTTTACAATCTCACAGAGGAATTCATATCTATTTAACAGTTTTCTGATAGCAGGTTGTGAAATGCTATAAGTTTCTGTAGAAGAAGAAATAGCTCGAGTCTGATTAAAATGTGAAACTTTCACACGGAAAGGCTTACAATTAGTTATCTTTCAATGGAAGTTTCAAGAAAGTTTCATATTTTTACAAATAGAAAGTTAAAAAGTTAGAGAATATAGAGATTGAAAGAGTCTAGAAACGTGTGTGTGTGTGTGTGTGTGTGTGAGAGAGAGAGAGAGAGAGAGAGAGAAGGAGAGAGAGAGAGAGACTTGCTTTAGTACTCAGTACTGCTAGCTGCCTAGTGTTGAGCACATAAAATCCTGATTGGAGAGGTGCTATCTTATTTTCTCCTTGTACAGCGTTTACAACAGAGTTCAGGGATGGAAATACTTGGAGTGTGCTCATGTGATAATCGGTCTGAAGAGGCCATCCCAGTAGTCTATAGACCTGCCTCTTTCTGAATCCGTGAATAGTTATAGGCTTTCCATTCCATAGAGACACCACATATCCACGTTTTAAAGCCTTTTTCATTACCATTTAGGAAATTTATAAAAAGGGAAGCACATTGCTGGAAGTACCTCAACAAGACAGATTATAATCCATAATGAATTGCCTCTAAAGTTGATGTAACAGTTCTTTGGGGGAAAGAAATAGGTGTATGTGTCTCTGAGTCTCAGGCTCGTCATCTGTCAGGTGAGGACCACAAAATCTAAGACTCCTAGCATCCAACTTTCCCCATCCATCTTTGAAAATAGAGAATTAGAAATTTTCCTTTATCACCATTTAGTGTCTGAGTCCACTACTTATCGCCAAATGGAGGTTAATCAAAGGATCACAAGCTAACTCCTCAACTGACGGGTGGAAACTGACCACAATCTTTTCTTTGGAGTCAATTGCTTGCCGCTAGGCACTAAAAAAGAACATCTCCTGGAACCCCAAGAAACCAAAGTGATCATTGATTCCAATAACCTTGAAATATAGCTTGGCTCAATCTTGAAAGTCCTGACGTTTTCTTGGGGTCCAACAAAGAGAGGAAAGGAGAGTGTTTAATTCACTTTAAATGAAAATATAAATCTGTCCTTTGGAGGTTGTTTCCCTTCCTTTGGCTCTACTACAGTTTGGAATAAAATTTGTAAGAGTTATGTTACTCCTATGCCAGGCAGTATTTGTGTGAAATGGTGCAGCCTTCCATAAGAACTATGTTTGTATGTCTCTTCAATACATACATATTCACAAACCACCTTGATAGGCCTTGAGATTCTTCTACTGTCTTGCACAGGTTTTCAGAATCCCTGAAAATACTCCCTCTGGTTAAATGGCAGCATGGTCTTTCCACACTAAATTAGGTCAAATAGTTTTGTGGATGCTTCCATCTTGTTTGTTCATGTTTGAGATGGCAGCGGCTTCTATGACTGCACTGAGGGACATAGGAAATAGGTCTACCACCGATATTTATTTCTTCAGGTAGAAACTCAAAGTCTCCTCTGTTAGTATTACCAGTAAGCCCACTAGCCAAGAAGACGGTATCTTCTACTTTGTAGGATGTTGCAGAATATTACTTTAGCTGTGTAAAGATGTGCTTCATTTGTTTATGCTGCATTTGCTTAATGATGTAAAGATGTATTGCTTTGCCTGCCTAAGGCACCTGATTGGTCAAATAAAAAGGTGAATGATCAATAGGTGCGCAGTAGAGGAATAGACAGGGCTGGCGGCGGAGAGAATAAGTAGGAGAAGGAATCTAGGCTCAAGAAGGGAATGAGAAGAGAGAATGAGGGAGAAAGAGAGAAAGATGCCCAGGGCCAGGCAGCTGCCAGCCAGCCAGACACAGAGTAGGACATTCAGAATAAAAGAAAAGGAAAAAGGCTTGAGGCAAGCATGGATGAAGAGAAACAGGTTAATTTAAGTTATAAGAGCTAGCGGGACAGACATAAGAAAAGGGCAAGCATTCATAATTAATAATAAGTCTCTGTGTTATGATTTGGCGGCTGGTGGCCTGAGAAAGCAGAAATTCTTAGCTGAGAGAAAGATGTTTTGCCATTCCTATTAGATGATAGCTAATGGAGAGGATTTTCCTTACTTGAAGATTCATTCAAACAAACAGCAAACAATAAAAGGACACAGTTTGTTTTCTATTACCAACCCACCTAACTTATCCCATATATATATGGGGCAAGGTGTAAAGGAAGTATACAAGAGAATGAAAGTGGAGAGAGAGAGAGAGAGAGAGAGAGAGAGAGAGAGTAACATGGGGAGATACCTGAAGGAAGGAGGAGATTTATATAGGTACACTTTATTATACAGTAGTCCCAATGCTTCTTACTGTCATTTAGTTTATAGTTCAGTGGAGAAAGACAGATGTGAAGTAAAATAACTAAATGAATACTAGTGTAAGCCAGTGTTAAGTTATGTATACATATACACATGCGCGCGCGCACACACACACACACACACACACACATACATACATATATTTGGGCAGGCTGAGTAACAAGAGAAGGACAGGGCTTGACCTTTTATGTAAGGGTGACTGCCACTGTAATGTTTGAGTCACTTTCTCAGTCATTTCCTAACTCACAGGTCAGGGTGATGGCATGAAATTCAGTACGGTGGCATGCCACTTCAGGATACAAGATGATGAGACACAGCTTCTAGGAATGGTAACTCCTATAATTGCAGATGCACAGTGTAGTGAGTGGATTACTGAGGCACATAGGGAAATGGAAAACCAATCAAGTGGCTTTCCTGTTACCTGTGTGCACTGGGGAACAGGCACTGTTTCTCACTCCCTTCAAGAAGCAAGGGATAAGCTATGACTTCCAGAGCTGCCTGTTTGCAGGATTGAGTGCACGTGGGTCTCCCAGGAAACCTGTTGCCAATGACGATCCCACAACCCACTGCAGCAGATCTTACTCAGGAACCCTTTAGACCCACAACCCTAAGAATTGGAGTGACTTTATCCAAATCTAGTCTCAAGTCTTTCTCAGATTTCTGTTTCGCAGCAGAGGTTACTGTTAAACCACACCACTTTGTCTCTTGAATCTTGTCATATTTTCTTTAAGTAGCTCACCATTTTTCTTATCTGTTCTCTTAGAATTTTTTTCTCTATCATAGGTCAGATGAACATTTAGATTAGACATATCTCAAGATAGAGATGGGGACAAATACAATGGCAATGAAGCTGAAAGGGAATTCAGAAGGCAGATGATAGAGGAGCTTTAAAGTCAGGCTGAGGAATTCAACCTTAAGCCTATAGAAAATGAACAGCCCTTGTAGACTTGCCAGAAGAGAGCTGATGTTTTAAGGTCAGACACAATTGTATGGGCTAGATGGTGTGGGCAAGCAGTGACAGCGGGATAATAATTTTAGCAGGTAGTTTTAGGACTGCAGGCAAGAGCAGAAACTGGCCTGTGTCTGTATTTGGGAAGAGGAAAATCGAGAGATCACGGCCCTGCGAGCTATTGCAGATGTTAGAGTCCGTAGGAGTTAATGGTTGATTGGCTCTGCAGGGTGAGAAAGGATAAATGAACCAGATGACTTCAAACTTTGTAGGTGTGCCCTGCTATGATCTGCTATTGCAACCACGGCAGGGAGAGCAATATGGTGCAGGGGGAGATAATGATTTTGGTTAGAGTCACGTTACGCTTGATGCGCTGGTTCTACAACTGTGAATAGGCAAATATTCAAGAGAAAAAATGGCTCCGACTTCTGGATATGGCATTGCTTGCTTTATAGGGGATGGTTTACTTATTTTAAAATGTGTTGAGTTTTTATTGTGTTCCAAGTGCTTTGTAAGCATTAATGAAGAGACAGAGTAATCGGTGTCCAAGGACCTGGCAGTCAGCAGTGTTAAGGTAGAGACATGGAGGTAGATACCAAAGAATATATGAAAAATGGCTGTATCAAAAGCTAGAACGTGTATTATATGACAAACATTGAAATCAAGAGAATCATCTTTACTTAAAAAGCATTATTTTCAAATGAGCATGGTGGGGAACAACTGTAATCTCAGCACTCAGGAGGCAGAGGCAGGTAGATCTCTGAGTTGGAAGCCATCCTGGTCTACACAGTGAGTTCCAGGCCAGCCAAGGATACATAGAAAGACTCTGTCTAAAACATCAAAATGAAATATTATTATTTTGTTTTACATTTATAAGAATTTTTGTTGCCCAATAGTGGTGGCACATACCTTTAATTCCAGCACTTAGGAGGCAGAAGCAGGCAAAACTCTGTGAGTTTGAGGCTAGCCTGATCTACACAGCTAGTTCTGGGACAGCCCTGAACCCTGTCATGAAAAACAAAACAAGCAAACAAAAGTGAAAAACCAGTAACAAAACAAAACAACAACAACAACAAAAGGATGTTTCTGATAGCCCAGAGGGGGAAAGGGATAACATAGAAAATGCAAAGCATGAAGAAAAGGCCTAAGGGCACAGTCTTTGAGACACTGACATTAAAAGTTTAATGAAATGAGTAATCATCATAGGAGATAAAAATAAAATCGAATGAGAGAGCGAGGGTGAGGAACAGGAAATGTTTTCTTTACAGAGTGAGAGTAGTATCAATGTTGCCAGGTTAAAGTAAAGATGACAGAGTTGAGGTCATTGAAACTGAAAATTAAAAGGCCATTGTTGAAAGGATAAAGACAGAGATACTGAAAGGTTGACATTGATTTTTGTGATGGCACAAATTTATAGGGAATTAAAAAGAGAGTGGATATTTACAAAACCAAGGAAGGTGTCGCTTTTTAAAGCTTATAAGGCTGTGGTGTGAGTCAGTGGTGGTGGTAGAGAGCGTGTCTTAGCATGTGTTCCGTGGGTTCCATTCTTAGGCTTATGAGGAATGTTTAGTAATAAAAGGTAGGTTGTTGTTATTCCATGAATGAGCAAGAAGTAAGTTTCTTGAGACTATTTTGGGTTAAGAGAGATCATGCTTACTGAGGGAAATGTGAGAAGGAATACTAAGCAGGAGTAAAAACCCAATGGGGAAGTATACCATCATAGCTGGAATACATGATACACATCAAGGTAGATTCAAAAACTCAAAAAAAAAGAATATACAGAAAAAACTAAGAAGGAATATATTGGAATGCTAAAATTCATTGAGATGGATTTTGGAAGATAAATACAATACAAAAGAATAGACAAAAAAGAAATTAAGCAAAGACAATTGAAAGACTGAGGTAGAATGTATGGAAACCAAGGAAAGCCGCACTTTATAGCTTGAAGTTTGAGAACTCAAGGAGAAGGGCAGGAGACAGAAGAGGAAACAAGTTAGGATGGCAGCAATGTTTCTACTTGAGCGATATGGCTATACAGTGGGGCTCACTCTGTAGGAAGACTTGACTGAGAGCTCACTATGATCTTTTTAGATGGGGATGAGTGAAGTAATAAGTGTGTGTCATTTACAATTGCATTTAGCACAGTAGTATCTGAAAAAGATAAACTAAATGAAAACAGATCTTTTTTTTTATTACAGAGTCAAACTAATTCAGTACAATCTCCATCTCCAGACTGCTAGAAATGGAGGTGAGAACAGGTGCTGCAGATATAAGAATATGGAGGGTGACTGAGCAGTGAAGAGCCCAGTGGAGCATAGGATACTGTGTTTCCCTGGAGTAAGCGAGTGCAGAGTCAGAAGGCTCCCCTTGGATGCTGAGATAAGACAGGTGTGTTTTAAGGATTAAGATTTTAGTGTTAGTGGGGTTAAAAAAAGATTTTAGTGTTAAGATTGGTGTTAGGGGATTAAAAAGTTCTTAGTGTAGCTGCTGAGCTGACTGGTAAAGCTGATCGGCACATAGATGAAGGTTATTTAAATAAGACAGATGAAAGTTAGTGCCTTAAATGCATTAGTCACATGAAAGTTAAGCTTTAAGAAGATATGGTGGAAAGAAAATGACATTCTGAGTCCCAGAACCTTCTGGAATGCAATGGAATTCCTGAGATGTGGATCTAGTAATGACTGTGAAGACAGTTTAGTTTGTCAATTGAATGAGGATGGCTTCAAAAGAGGAGTTCTTGGTGTGAAGGACCCCAGACAGTCAATATGGGATTAGGAGTTCCTGCCCGGCTCCTCTGCTTTAGCATATGGAGTGTAGACAAAGAAATTCCAAGGAATTTATAAAGTTCAGTCTGGCCAGTGAACTCACACCCTCCAAGATCACCTGGGAGTCCATCAGAAAGGCACACCCTCGGGTCCCACTGCTGTCCTGCTTAACTGTCATCTGAATTCTAGCAAGATCTCCAGACAACACACATACACATTGCAATTCTCCAACATGGGTGAAGTGGTTGTGAAGGAGGTAAATCAAAAGAAAGGTAAATTGCAATGAAAGAGTAAAAAAAAATTCAAGAGATACACTAGCATGAACTGGGGAGTTGGTGTAGATGGACTGAGCGAAGAAGTAGTCAGTTATAATTGGAAACAAGGTGCAGGTCTAAAATCCCTGATTTCCACAGCCAGTAGAGCAGGCAAAGGCAGATTGTTTCCGCTGTGGTCCAGCCTCAGGTGCTGGCAGAAACTAGGCTGGCTGTAGCTGCTCAAATCCTTGATGACCCTTTTCTGGATGACACCTTGTAATGAGAAGAACCTCAGCTCCTCTTCTACAGCTTTGAGCATTGCCAAGGCCTGGAGCAGCTGCTTAGCACACTGGAGATGTTCACAAAGGAATTGGGTTCCTGTGAGAAAGCAGTCGAAGCATTGCCTGTCAGTGGAAGGGACAGAGGACAGTAGCTCAGTTGGTTGAGTAAGTACTAACCTCTCACACATGAGGTTCTTGCGTACTGCACACGACTGGGCATGTTGGTGTATGTGTGCCATCCAAGCCCTAGCAAGAGTAGAGGTAGGAGGATCAGGAGTGTAAAGTTAGCCTCAGCTACATATGGAATTCAAGAGCAATGTGGGATCAATGACAGCCTGGGCTTTGCTTGTTTGTTTTTTTAAGTTATGTACTTTGATTTCAGAGAATACAAGCTAAGTGTACAGTTCCAGTCATACCTGCTAAGGGATTTGTTTTATTTTATTTTTTTAAGCAGATGTTTGTTTCAGTAACTTAAGGTAGGCCTGAGATGAATGTGAAGATAGCAGATGCCAGAAGACATACTTGCCTCGCGGGGAAAGCGCGGCAGCTGCCTTCAGCTCTGCAAAGCCCTGTTTATTGCTTTTCCTTCCTGTTTTGATCTTACTAGCCTTGCTGTTTCCCCTTATGGATGAGACGTAAATATTAATCGAGGCAATATTAATTAAAATACCCTAAAAGCTTAAAGCCATGGCTAGAACATATATTGGGCTGAACATATGTGCATGTAATAGTATCAATATTGAAAGCCCCTGCTGGGAAAAGCCATTGCAAAGGATTTTGAGCAGACTTACTTCTGGGATCACTAATGATTAATTAGTGTGTATCATAATGTAAAGCAAATGTCACCCTAGCTACCTGGGATTGTTGTCATTTGAGAGTAGAACAATTTCCTCTTGATCACCACTAGTAAAATGAAAACTGCCTGCCATCTTGTGGAAGATGGTGGGTATCTCATGCCTAAAGAAAGCAAGTGAGTCTTCTAGGCAGGTTCTCTTGGGTTCCCCTCCCCCTTCCCACGGATGTGTTGTTTCCTATAGAGAACTGTATTAACAATTAAAATGGAAATGAGTACATCTCAATTAAAAATTACACAATTGTACTCCTCGTCACACATTTCAAAACCAAGGCATTTTGCTTGGAGAGGAAGATGAGCAGTGTACTGCCACTGGGTAGCCGTTTCTTACAGAATTGCGGGTTGGCTTGACCCACTTCCATTTATTGGCTAGCCTCAAGAGAAATTATAGCTGAATGAGTATTTCAGATCACTAGCTCAGAAGCAGAGTGTTGGCTATGAAGTGGTGGAACGAATGCCAAACTAGCAGCTCATGGAGTTTTAGATTGTGGAAGATTTCTTGAGATGCTCGGGAGTTTAACCTGCTCCTCAGGGGCCTTCCAATGCTTCTGCCCAGGGCATCCATCAACTCAGTTGATTACTGTAACTCACTCAATCCCCGGAAAATGTGTGTCCTGGGGAACAAATGGTTATTCCTTAACTCCAATCACAATTGCGAAAACAATTGAACCAGTAAAGGGCTGCGTGGAGGAGGCAGGAGAGTAGTGCAGCAGAGAGGAAAACAGGGTTTGCAGAGATCAGGAAAATAAGACTTTGCATAAGTTCCTTAGCAGGAGGTTTTGGTCAAATGGGGCTGGCAGGGAGTTAAGTGGCTCTTTCATTAAAATAACTCGCCAGGTTGGTGAAGATAGTCAGTTTGGTAAGCTTGTATATTCAGACCCAGGCTCCGGTCTTTGATAGATTGTCTTTGAAAATCTGAATCCAATCCAGCTTGCCTATCTAGTCCCCGGCACTGTATTGTGTCTGCTTATTTCATCTATCTATCTATCTATCTATCTATCTATCTATCTATCCATCTATCTATCATCTAACATTTTAATATACGTATATATGCATTTATTTATCATTAATCTACTTTTCTATGACCATATATAACACACACATGCGTGTGCGCACACAAACACAACAACTTACTTATTGTTGTGGTTCAATAAACATTACTCCATAGCTTGCCACTCTGAAAACTTGACTGCTACCTGTAAATACCAAATTCTGCTTCTGGGTTTCAAGCACATGTGTGTGTTCTATAGGAGGTTATCTGAGCAGTATCAATATAGACAGAGGTTATATAGTTGAAACAAAAACAACGTATATTTATTAATGCATAGCTTGGACAGTTTCTATCAGAAGACAAAATATTTTTTTAAAAAATTGCAGGCCTTATTTTTCCTTCTTAATTTTAAAATTTTTATATATGAGCACTGCATTTATATCATTTCTCCTCTCCAGCTCCTCACATTTCCTCCCTTGTTCTCTTTGAAATGCTTGGCCTCTTTTTTTTTTAAGCAACACACACACACGCACACACACTTCTGAGTCCATGTAGCATTGCTTATATGTGTATACTTTTAGGGCTAAACACTTGGTTTTGGATAACCAATTAGGGGCCTTAGCCTTGGGGAATATTATTTTCCAGGCTAATTATGAGTATGTGCATTTTTTTTTGTGAGACAGGGTTTCCCTGTGTAGCCCTGGCAGTCCTAGAATTCACTCTGTAGACCAGGCTGACCTCGAACTCAGAGACCCACCTGTCTCTGCCTCCCGAGTGCTGGGATTAAAGGCGTGCGCCACCACCACTCAGCTCAGGTTACATTTTTCATTGACGGGAATCCATGCAAATTGTGTGCAAAAACAATTACAGAATAATCAAACAGAATAGAACGCTCTCTACTTGTTATTCCTCAGTCACTAGGTTATGTATGAACATGTAACCCCAAACGTGTATTTCTGTAATGGTTAGATAGATGTATCAAAGGAGGATGTTGCAGTTTGGTCTAATCTACAATGCCATATAGCATCTAGTTGCTATGTAAACACTTGTTAAAGGGCTTATTTTCAAATTGCTTTGTATTGTCACAGTTACACTTTCAAAAATAAAAGGAAACAAATATACACCCATTCAGTCCGAACTAGATCACCTGATGACCTTTCCACTATGCTTTTGTTTAAATTTCTTCCATCAGGAGACGTTCAAGAGCAAGTATCCTTATTGCTCTTAGCCTGAAATGAGAACTCCAAACTGGATTATTCTGATAGAATGGCGCCAGTGTTACTGATAGACAGTAAGCAAGAAAGTTGGTGTTCAAGTTGAAAGCAAAGGAATAGAGGAAAGTTCTCATTTTCAATTACGCTCTTGACAGGGTGTGAGTTTCATTTTATTTTGTTATCATGTATTTATTTTTCTGGGTATGAATTTAAATACACATGCTTCTGAAATATGAATGTAACTATGCATTTTACCTAAAAGAATAAATGCCAACCGTGAGCATTTCAGTTTTTAAAGGCACTTAGAATTGAGTAAAGAATTGAAGTTTTAGAAACCCAAATAAGAATTCCTATTTTCCAGCTGAGATAAAGCTTTCTGATGGAAGGAATATATTATGGGTCCAAAAAGTGCAGTGACGAGAATAAATAAAATAAATTGCTTCCAAATTGCTGAAACAGTTAATACTCCTCTGTCTGACTGCTAACAAGCTGCTGTTAAGGTTGTCCTAGCACCATTCAAACCGTGAGTCTTGGCTTTCTTTCCCCCAGCGTTCGTGGATATGCATCGTTTAATGAGAACACATTCATTAAATGTTTTGCTCTTTATAATTTCAGGCTGCTGGTGACGGGCAGAATTGTATTATAATAGGAAGGAGAAGTGGCTGGTATAAAACCAGTCTCTCTTTTTTTCCCCCACTCATCGAGAAAGACTGAGTAGCTCACTTATGGTTATGCTACCCAGGAGCACAGCTATTAGACTTTTAACTCATTGAATTATGCTATTAGACATAGAACGATTATGCATTTCATTGATTTGTTAAAAGAAAATTTAAAACTCCACGTTTGTATACTGAAGATTACATGCCAGGCAGGAGAGTGCCACAGTGGCTGCTTTACATACACTGATGATTAGAAAGAATAACAAATCTGGCTGCAACGGGAAGTTCTTTTCTGTCGGTGTTAGATTAGGTCCCTCTGTGCTTTCTCCCATTTTTCTTTGTGCTGTCTCTGGCTTGTAAAATCTGGAGATTCAGCCTCTCCTACGCCACATCCTGTGCCTTCTCCTGATATGTCCATGTTTGATGTATGATTTTATTAGGTGTCCTTGTTTAGCTTAAACAGTTGGTACTTTGGGAAGCCCGTAGAAACCTTCAATGCATCATCTAACCAGGAGTGACTGAAAAAAATAGTGCTTGCTGATCTACGCAGTCCCATGTTTGTCTATGTGAAAATCCAAAATAGATTTCAGTCTTGATTAGAAGGAAAATCTTTGGGGGCACACAGCTGCTGAGGCGGGGGGCATGTAGAGAGTGACTGGGGAAGTTTCTGTGAGAAAATCTACAAAGAGGGTTGACTCAAGGTGTGGAATGTTTATAATCTTTTGAAAGGGGCATTTGCAAGGGGACAAAGAGCCTGGTACCTTATGGAGACAACAGATGCTGATTGTACATGAGTTTTGATTGTATAAGTAGTGAAGAACTGAGCCAATCAGTTGGGTATTTTGAATTCATGACCTCAAACAATTGGTTAAGCTTTTCACCCCCACTCTGGGGCTGTCTAAAAAAAGTGTCTGGAGAGACACCCTTCAACATCACTGTTTAGATTCTCAGCTTTCAGGTTGATGGCCAGAGCTCAGGAGAGAGATGCATGCAATTGTGTCTTTCAAACATAGTGTGCTTTTTTTTTCTTATTTTGTTTGCAATTTAGAAAAGTAAGGCAAGGCGATTGAGCAGAGATGGGGAGATTGTTCGCTGGGTAAAATTCTTGCCATGCAGGCAAAGGACCTGAATTTAAATCTTTAACATCCATGAATAAAAAGGCAATTGTACAAAATTGTGTAAAATGTAATTGTCTGTAACCATAGGACTGGTTGGGTGGGGATAGGCAAGACACCCAGAGCTCAATGACCAGACTGTCTACCTTAATCAATGAGTTCCAGACTCAGAGAGAAACCGTGTCACAAAAACTATAAGGGAGAGTGATAGAGGAGGACTCTTAGTGTTGACCTCTGACCTTCATAAGTAGGTGCACATATGTGCCCGCACCCCACACATGTGCATGTGGAAACACACACACACACACACACACACACACACACACACACAGGATTAGTTGACTGAGTAGAAAAACTAGCAATCAAAGCAACTATTTGAAGCAGTTGACTAGCCTCCTTCTTCTGGTTGCTATCACTTCTGCTGATGCGCATGCTCCACTCATAGTGTAAAACTGCAGTCCGACTGTCAGGGATAGGGATGAAACACACAAAAAAAGGACTTGACACTGTAAGTTGTGTTACTGACGCAATTATTGACAATACGGCTTAGCTGGCAGACTCTGTTTGTTCCTGAGTCCATAATCCTTTTGTGGCCCTATCCAGGTGGTCCAGGTGGCAGTCTGTCTGCTGATAATGAGCAAAACAGGTCTGGGACACAGACCCGTTGAAAAAGAAAATTTCAACAGAGAATGACACAAAAGGTTCGACAGTAGCACCGTGTAATCTACCCAGGAAAGATATTTGACTCCAGTTTGAATTTTATTTCTCTACATGTTGCAATTGAAGTGTATGATGCCTTCTGCACCATGGTCTCACCATCTAGTCGTAGTGGATAAGCTAGAGAAATGCCAATAGCCTGTGTTGTTTTGGAGACCACTGGGTCCTCCGTGACCAATAACTCATCAGGGAGCTATCCTATGCCTGGCACTGAGATTTTTAATGAATAACCCATGACTTCTCAACCCTTTTCTACCCAACTGTATCCCCACTTAAACCTTTAAGACCCAGTGTTTCCTTAATTCTTTCCTATCACATTCAATTATATATTTTAATTTGGTTGAAAGATAGGTTTCTATATGTTTTTATACACATTTCATTTGATTTATTCATTTTATTTCCTTGTTGCTTTCATTTGTCCTCTCTCTTATTTAACCTTCTGCCCCTATTAACACTCTCTCTACTTCTGTTTTATTCATTTTTTTACTACCACCCATTCTTTTTTTGTTTGTTTGTTTGTTTTTTTGTTTTTGGCGAGACAAGGTTTCTCTGTAGCTTTGGAGCCTGTTCTGGAACTAGCTTTTGTAGACCAGGCTGGTCTCGAACTCACAGATCTCCACCTGCATCTCCCTCCCGAGTGCTGGGATTAAAGACGTGAGCCACCATTGCCCAGCTCACCCATTCTTTAATATATCTTTCTCCAGGGTTCTGTAGAGTAATACAACACACACACACACGTGAAATATATATGGAAAGACAACAATGGTCTTCTTCAGCACTGTGTATGTGAGGTCACTACTGGCCTTTATATAGGCCATAGTTGTAATGGATGGGGGCAGTGGCTTTCTGGTTCGATTTGCGGCATGCTTCATAGGTGGAAATTCATGCCTGGCACTATAAAATACTGTATCTGCTATTTTGATTTTCCTAAGTAGTCATTTTACCAAATTACTCTCTAAATAGATGTCTATACCCATGGATCCATACTGTTATAAACCTCATCTGTGAAGCTTCTTTTTGCAATGGGCAATGGTTAATACACAGACTCATGACTGGTCAGACTTCTGGGAAGACATGAATATGTGACTGTGAGTGTTCAGCTGTATAGGATACACACACACACACACACACACACATCCCCCTACACATACAAATCCCACCACATATCCCACATACACACATATCCCCCACAGGTCCCATACCCACCCACACCCAGAGAGGGGGTGAGGGAGGGAGAGAGAGAGAGAATCCAGGGAGCGTCAAGGACTTGGGGGCAGAAGCAGGAGAAGGGGAAGAAAGAATGTCAGACTCAGAGGATGGGAAAGAGTGCTGGAAAATATCTTAATGGACACAATATAAACATTGTACTCATGAGTTCACCGTAACTATGGTTACTATCATAAGGCTTGCACAAATTTAAGACAGACAAAACGTGAGCATGGATAGGATAGAGAAGTCCAATAAACCTTTTTCCTACCTAAGGAGCTGCATGTAGTTCATGGCTGCTGAAGGAAGGGAACCATTTCCCTTTAAGGGTGAAGCCGTGGACTAACCGGACTAAGTGGGAGGTAAAAGAAAGCTGAATAAAGTTGGAAGGGGGCACAAGGGAGTTAGATGAAGAAAATGGGGCACATACATGATCAAAACACATTATATATGCATAAACATTTCCAAGAATAAATAAAAGATTAAACAGATAAAGTAAAAAAAATTAATCGTATAATTTTCTTTTCACTGTGAGAAAAGCTCTTCCTTTACTTAACCTCTGGCTTCTCGACACTTTGTCCCATCAGTTGGTGCTTTGGAATTCCCAAAAGCTCCAGCAGTACCTTCTCCGCTGCGTGTTAGCACTTGATAAGCCCTTGACACTGAATCCGGGAACACACAGGAAGGTTTTCTCTGTGGCTGGTTCCACAAAGGGAATCAGTTGTGTTTCAGGCCAGGGCCTGTGGGATGGCTTTGCTTTTAGAATGACCTCCCACCTGTTTAATGCAAAAGGAGCAGCACAGGGCAGGGTGTCCAGCCACATGTAGTTCAGGCTATGCACGCAGGGCTTCCAGCCACATGCAGCCCGGGCTATGCATGCAGGGCTTCCAGCCACATGCAGCCCGGGCTATGCACGCAGGGCTTCCAGCCACATGCAGCCCAGGCTATGCATGCAGGGCTTCCAGCCACATGCAGCCCAGGCTATGCATGCAGGGCTTCCAGCCACATGCAGCTAGGGTTATGTGCACTTGTCTTTCCTGTGTAGTCGTGCCAGGAGTTCAACAGCCTCATGCCCAGCTTTCTATTGAAGCACTGTAACATCCATTAAATTACTTCAGAAGCTACCAAGTGGGTTTGACAAAAAGAGATGAGGCGCCTTCGTGTGTGCCAGAGTGTAAGCCCCAGGAGCAATTCTGACTAAGTGAAGACTGGCTTCCAGGACAATGTAATCTTCAATACACATAGTCTCCAGTGTTAACCTGTCTGAATTACCTGCCTTCTTGATTGTTGATCATGCCAAGCTCACACTTAGCTCAGGGGCTTCATGCTAGTTGTTCTTCGGGGGTATTTGAAGTTTGCTACCCACTGACCCCCCCACCTCCTCCTGGCTTATTTCCTCACTGTACTGTGCTCTCAGCTCCAATGAACTTCTTCCTCCAAAGTCTCTTCACTTTACACTTAGCTACGTACTTGTTAGTATTTTGTTAATGTGCCATCACTTACAGCTCTTGAAAATTTCTTATTCTGTACATGTTATCTCTCCAAATCTTTCCTAGAGTGAACTTTTCTTTTTTGGAAAATTCATTTTATTATTATTTTAAATAAAATGTTTATTTTTTGAGAATCACATACATTTTTTAGAATGTATTTTTCTTGAAGATTATGTATACTTGGAAATGCCACCTAGTTCCTGACATATAATAGATATGCCATTGACACCATTAAGTGAGTGAATAAATTACTGCTGCATGAGTACTGTTAAACATAGGATTAATGATAAAAAATTATAATAATATCTAATCAGTATTAGACATTGTCTTAGATCATTTTGTATTGCTATAACAAAATACTGGATACTGGATATTGTATATATATATATATCTGAAGTTAATTTGGCTCATTATTCTGTTGACTGGAGTCTCTAGGAAGTATAGCACTGGTACATTTGCAGAGATTCTTTAGCTCTCACGATATGCTGAAAAAGGGGGACAAGTCTCATGGCTGACATATCCAAGCATACGAGGTAAACAATTGCTTTGTAAAGACTTGCCTTCATGAGAACCAATCCAGTCATGGGGTGCCGACCCCTCATCTGAGGACCATAATATATTCATGATAATGGACAACCTATCACTTTCCATAGGCTCCTCTATCACCTCTACACCATCACACTGAGCATTTAGCTCCCAGTATATGAACCTTTGGGGAAGAAAGCGCAGGTGAAGCATAGCATGGATGTGGATATGCTTCTATTTCAAAGTGGGTATTTCCTCTATGTCAGTGGAGTATGCCACATGACAAAAGGTATTTGAACTTCACTGCTGATCAAAAATATCTTTACTTCTCCAGCAGGCCAAAGGCTGTTACTAACATCCCTATGACCCAATTTTGTACTGAGTTAATATTTCTTTTTTTTCCAAGTTTAACTTTTTATTGATTCTTTGTGGATTTTATGTCACGTATCTTGATCCCACTCTTCTCTGTCTGTTCCCATCTACCTTCTACTCTGGCAACCCCTACCCCCAAAATTAAACAAGATAAAATTTAAAAGAAAAAGGAAAAATCTCATTGTGGAAGCTGTCGTGTGACACAGTGAGTCACATGGTGTACTCTTTATTCCTCACATGAATCATTTATCTGGTTTGAGATTTCTAGTTTTTGCTCCATCTTCAATACTGGGCCCTCACTGGGCCTTCTCTTGGATATCCTGTTATTGTCCTTTGTCATAGAGATCCTAAAACTTTAAATTTGCAGGACTGGACCCTTCATGCCCTCTAGCAGATCATAGATAGAGTGGATGATGTAATGGGCCAATTCATAGCACTGGTTCTGGCTCTGGGTGATTGCTTGGTTGGTCAGCTCTCTGGCTCTCCAGTACTGCTCTGGCTAGCTTACCCTATGTAGTAAGCATCAATGGGTAGGGCCACATCTTCTGTTCTCATGTCCTTGGGGGTCAGCTTGTTCACACCTACACCACGAAGGTGAGGTGTTGGGGCCACTCTGCCCAGTGCTATAGCTGGTGAGAGGCAGGGCGAGCTCTCCTGCTCTAGTGTCCTCAGGGGCAGCTCTTTCACCTGCCTCAGACCTGGAAGGACATGGGGGGCTTCTATCCCTGCCCATGCCACCATACAGTATATGAGGGGCAGGACTCTGTGACTCAAGCCCGTGTTCTTGGGGCTGGTTCACCCATGCATCCATCAACAGAGTCAGCTATACCATGTTGCCCAGGTGAGGTGCAGGGCCCACTCTCCCTATTGATGCATCTGTTGAGGGGCAGGATCATCTCTCTTGCCTGCTGCAGGTGGCAAAGGGCGGGAGGAGGGTATCTTTATCTTTCCTTCACCACCACATGGCAAACAAGGGAGAGAAGGCCCACTCTCCCACTCTCATGACCTTAGGGAAGGCTCAACTGGGTCCCCACCAGCAGGGTTAGCACTACTGTTGTGCCCAAGTGAGGTGTTGGGCCTACTCTCCTGAGTGCTGTAGACAGTAAGGGGCAAGGGACAAGGGAGCAGCTCCCCCGCTTGCTGCATGACAGATAGGAAGTGGGGCTAGCTCACCCAAGCTTATGTTCTTGGGGTTGGCTTACCCACACCATCATAAGCAAGGTCACTTTTACTGGGTTGCTCAAGTAAGGCGTAGGGCCTGTTCTCCCAAGTGCTACAGCTCACTGGTTCTCATGACCTCACATCCAACTCTCCCATTTGACACAGGTGGTAAGGGCCTCATGAGGAAGGGAAGACATCTCCCCCTTGCTCATAGCACCACATGGCAGATGAGAGATGGGACCAGCTCACTCATGTCTCTCTCAGCAGGGTCAGCTTAAATTTAAGTGCATGAGGATGCAGAGAAAGAGAAATGGTAGTGCTTATCTAACTTCTTTTTCTCCCCCTTTATTCAGTTTAGGTTACCAACACTTGGGATGCTGTTGTTCCCATCAGGGTGTGTCTTCTTTCTTGAATTAATCCTTTCTGGAAACACCCTTACAGGCATGAGCATCTTCTCAGTGATTCTAAGTCCAATTAGGTGACAGTTAAGATAAACCAACATATGACCAAATGACACTAGATTGAGGTTGTTTCCCTCAATTCATGGATGATGAATGGATTAAGCATCGATATATTCTGGTAAATGCATATTTGATGAGGGGCTAGATCATCAGAACATGAGAGCCTGGGTCATTCCACCAACTCAATTACTTCAGATACTAAATGTGCCAGGTAAGGATGCATAAAATAACAAGGAGTAGATGAGAAGAAACATTAATGAGTATTAGCTATGATTTTGAGATTAGCTTTTAGTTGATTCCAGATACAGTCCAGTGGATAACCAAGATTAGTCATCACACCTAGTCAAACTGTTTCCAATATGCAAAGTTAGTGAATTTGAGTGAGCACAAGCAGTAGAATAATGAACAGCTGCTCAGCTGCTCAATCTATGTGCCCCTTTCATGACTGGCTGGTTATGTATTCTAAAGATGCTCAAACATATAACTGTCCTACCCTACACACTTGTTTTTTTCACACTGAGTAATGGGAGGGTTTCATCCCTATTTAACTGCCTCAATGGATGGTTATGAAGCATTGGATAAACTTTGGAGGATAGATTTTAATTGTTCCTTCAGTTCTCTTTTCTTCCTTCCTCTCTCCACTCCTTTTCTCTTCTTTCCTGTATTATTTTACCTCTCCTCCACTTCTTTCCATTTTTTATCTCTCTGTCACTCTATCGCCACCTCCCCCCCCCACTTGTCAATGGAACACAGACACCATACTCTGATCAAACCTGAATTACTTAGAGGAGGTCCATGGAGATGTTCTGGAGTTGAAGAGAAATATTATTCTTTATGCATTTTAAAGAGAGTAAGGCTCAGCTCCAAGAAAGAGCTAGATATGTATAGATAAAAAGCAAGGTGGGTGTGAAAATTTGCTAAGAAATAGATAGGACAATTCTTTGCCAAACTGACTTAACAGTTTTTTTTTCCTGAAGATTAGCAAGGGTTATCAGATCTAAATATGGGAAATGAATTTGATGAGCTGGCAAAAGTGAAGGGTTGTTATCCAACTTGACCCATCAGGATTCTCACTCTAATTGGATGGTGTAGAGGTAAACACAGAAGCTCCCAAAACACAGAAGTCTACCTGAGAAGAGACTTCATAGGGACTAACTAGAGTTTGGTCAAATAAATAGTCTGCCCCATTGGCCAACAGTATCAGGTAGCAAAACTAAAGACAAAGGCTTGAGTGAATCTTCTGATGATTTTTAACAACCAATCTTTGAATCTGAGTTTTGGCGTCCGACCCTACTATGTTGTTTCTACGTCATAATACACACAATTTCTGATGGACAACAAATCATCATTGTTTTAAGACACTACGTTTTATGTTAATTTGCTTTGTACAAGTAGGTAATTTACCATGATTGGACTTTGTGTATAAGCCTAGTGTTTTATGCCTAATATAATAAATAAGGCATTTATGTATATAAGTGTGAAAAAGTATAAATTATTTGACTTCTAGGGATTTCCATTTTATCAAAAGATGCATAAATTTTTCCCCTTCTTAGACAAGGCTGTATTAAATAACTGCTTGATACAGTTTTTCAAAAGCCAGATTCCCCACTCCTTGCCTTGTTCAGAATATCCTAAATGGCCAGCTTAGCTTCTTTCTGATGGCCTGAAATCTCTACTGAAAACACACATACTTTTTGTATTCCCAGTCCCATTTCCCTCCTTTAAAGGTAGTCCTATATTAGTAGGTTCAAGATATTAGGATTTCCACAGGGGATCCTCTGTTGAAAAAGAGAAGATACTGAAGCTTAGGCGGTGCCAGGAGCAACACATCCCCAAAACCAGACTCCCACGGTTATCTGTTTTCAGCAAAGTCTACATGTGCATACTATCTGACTTTGTTTCTTTTCTTAAAAAGTAAATGTGATAGGGAAAGAAGCTGTGAACTCTCAGTTGCTAGATCTTTTCCAAACTGTAAACAAGGCCTTTTCCTTTTATGAACTCATATGCCATTATAAGTCCCTCAGGAGCAATCTTATTGAGAGCATGCTACCTCACCCCCAGTAATCCGACTAGAGGTTAACTTTATCTTCAGAGTTTGTTTCCCAGGCAACCTGGATCAAGACAGGAGTGCATGGGGAAAGCACTAACTATCACAGCAACCTGAAATGTGTTGGATGTACACTAGAACATGAGGAGCTGAACTCATTCTCCATGAAGGATGACAACAGAAAAAAGCTATAGTGCCCAAAACTAGGCTGTCCAAAACCCAAGGCAACCTTATCACTTTCTTCCTTGCCACTAAAACTAGAATCAGATATTGCACCTCACATATCTGTCTTAATATGGGAAACTATGGATTCCGTTTAAAGTCTCTAGTAGGAACAAGTTATAGAAATGTGCACTCTTGTCAAATATTCTATGATTTGGGGATTTGAAATTGAAAAAGCAAACATAAAAAGGGTACATATGTTTCAATCTGCACTAATTTAAAACTTCAACTTAGGATCAGAGAATGCTTGCCTATTGTGGAATTAAAAGGACTAAAAATATTATCATCTGTACAAATACACAATGTTATTTAAATTTTTGAATAAAACTATAGTTACTGAGGAAACAGTAAAATTACAATGTGATAAGGATACGTTTTGCAATACTCTCTTATTTGCTGTTTTGAAATGATTTGTTTCCTTTCAGAACACCTAAAGGAAGGGAGAAAGGCAGGAAGAAAGGAAGGAAGGAACGAAGGAATGAAGGAACAAAGGAACGAAGGAAATAAGGAAGTGATACAGGCAAGCATCAGCACCTAGACTAGATTCTGGTCGATATCTAATTCAGTGGAGAGTTCTGGTTGAAATGCTGTCAGGAATCATTACAATACCCAGAAATCTACTTCTGTGAGAATAACATGTGATTCTATAGAAAAGGAAACTAGAAATGGACAGGCAACTCACATGGTGATAAATTTTAGCCCCTAGTCCCAGTATCTATGTTAGAATTGGGCTTCCCCAAAAATGCTTTCTTTTTTTTTCATGGAAGGTAAAACAAGTATTTGATGATACCTGTATTCAGTCAGTCTTTTAAAATTTGCTGTCATGGAAAACCCAACTTGTTTCTATTTTCTAATAGAAAAAAATAAAGATTTTTTTCACAAGGATACCTGAAACTTTCTGGGTAAGTATAATAAATGATATTTATCTTCTTTGTTTTATTTTATATCTCTACAATATAGATAATAGGAGAGGGACTCCAGGCATTAGGAATGCTAACAAAACTGTGGATGTGGGGTATATGATTAGAAGTTCTAGGGACCTTTTCACCATGCTAAATTTTCTTTATTCAATATAAGAAGGAAACATAAATATGTGACTTTCAGAAATTTCCAGAAAATTCTAGGAAAGGAGTGAAACATCCATGCAGTCATTTTCAGAAGTTTTAGCAGACCACTTTCAATCCTTATCCTGGGAAATGTAAGGCAATGCAGAAGTTTTCTTTATGGAGACTCTACTTTGTGTCAAGAGCCTTGCAAGCTGCGTTCCAGAGTTACTTTCTATGGTCTTCAGAGATGACTTACTGTGTTACAGAAGAGGAAATGGAGGTTTAGAGACGATGAATAGCTTATTCCACATTCCACAGCCTCTAAGGGGTACCATTCGGACGCCATGCTGGCTTCTGTAGTTTCAAACAGCCTTTTTATGAGAATTCATCAGTTAATCCAGAAGCATTTAAGGTATTCCAATTATGATCTCAACATGTTGAGGCTCTGTAGAATTATGAGATGGTATCTCTGGCCTTGGAGAATAGACAGCTTATATGGGGAGACAGAGAAGATTAGGATCAACCATAATATCATGCTGGTCTTAAAAATATGGTTCATGCATCTACAGCAATCTTTTCAACTGGGATCCCAGTAAGAAACAGAAATGAAGGCATCCAGCTCAGGCCTACTGAATGATGGCTTGCATTTCAATTGGTTCCCGAGCTAAATTGCACATAAGGTCAAGTTCCATAAGCTCTTGTACTGAGCAGCAAACGGGAGGCATATGAAGGAGGAAATGCCTGAAGCTGCATTCTGAAGATAGCATTATATGAGTCTCCCTATCATCTCCAAGCTGGTTTTTCTTTTGTGGAAGTCATTTCTAGTCTTCAAAAGGCTTTGAAAAGATGTTCTGAAGATAAAGAGATGTTCTCTTGGTTTGAAATCTAGGGAATGATTCTGGGAAGTATTTCAGGCAGCTGAAGAGTGACAGGGGAAAGAAGAGAGGAGAGAGAAGGTGTACGTATGTGTTTGAGTGTGAACAGAGATTCCGAGTCCACAATAGGAATGAAGAGTGGAATCTGTCACTTAGACACTGATCTCCCAGCTTTTCTTCCCACTGTCCTTGTGCGATCACTCTCTGAGATGGTAGGCCTGGGACAGCCTGCTCTGTATGCCACTGGACGGAGAAGTACAGGCTTATCCTTGCACCACTTAATTCTAGCAGTATGGTTGGGACAATTTAGTAATCATCCCCTTTCAAACAAACTCATGCCATAATAAAATTGCACTTCCTTTAGGAAAACTGACCTCTCTTTGGTAGAATTTGTATTCGGTTTAGGGACCAAGAACATTAACTGTCTCGCTCTTAACTGAGCACCATTCTAATTAGAAAAAAAATGCATTAGGAAGCATGTTAGCGCTTGAGAGGGGCAATTCATTCCTGAGTTTGATATTTTAAAATATAGCAGATTGTAAAAAATGCAGATTACAGAGGGGATATAGTGTTAAAATTGCTTTTGCCATTATAAAGATAAAAATAGCTCTTGGTTCAAATTTCCTGCTGCTTCTTTCTAAATGAAGGAGTTAAATACGAAAAAGGCAGGTGGATGCTGACGCTCCTTTAGAAACAGATGAATAGAGTTGATGGCAGGAACTACAGGGAAGCTATTGAGGCCGCAGATGCATATGCTGCCCTTACTTTCCACAAAGTTCAAAGTGGGGTGAAGCTGCCCTGGTAATTGGCTATGAAATAGCAAACCCTCTGGAGAAAAATGGCCCTTGAACTTAATTATCCCTGTTCTGGGCAGCGGGTAGCCACCACCGGGTTGATTAGTAACGCCACCTATTTTAACAGGCACCCAAGTTTAAGTGTGAGTGTGTCTGTTTGGACCCTGGCACCAAGTTCAATTAAGGACCTGGGAGTTTCTATCTGTTCTGACCAGGTCCAGATCTTAAGCAGATGATTCTAGAAATCCCCAAGGTAAAAGCCCATTTTTCATCTAAGCTGGATAGGGGCATAGATTTGTTAAAAATCTAACAGCACCTGTGATGACCAAGAAGCATTTTGTTATTGGCGCATAGTGATTTGACACACTTTTTTCTTGGTGTTCCCATTCTGTTCTGGTATTTCCAAAAGGGTTTATTGTGCTCAATTTTCAGATGTATTAATTCTCAGTAAGGGTATGTGAATTTCACAAGACAGCCTGCCTTATTAAGTGATTGAAGATAGATATAGGACATGATCCTGGTGAGATAAGGGGAAGAAAAGCTGCTAAAATTTAAAACAAAGCCTACAAACATTAATATAACACCTCTGCTAACATTTAGAAGCAGCACTCTAATTTGGTTATATACATATATTAGAATATGTGCACACCTGCGCTAGCACAAGTGTGAATTTATGCATGTGTATGTGTGTCTGTGCATGTGTGCTACAGAATGTGTGTATTTATGAGTCAGGTCGGGTGTGGAGGTCAGATGACAACTCGTAGGAGCTGATTCTCCCCTTCCATCACGTGTGTTCCAAGGATCAAAGTCAAGTGATCAGGTATAGAGCAACAAGCACCTGGACCGGCTGAATGATCTCACTGGCCTAAATTGGGATCTTTGGATGCAAAGTTCGCATCTCTTTCCCCAGCACTATTTTATCTCATTTTTATCTTCGTTTGTGATTCTGCAGGACTGATGCATGTCTGCTTTGGTCACAGACTACCTCAAAAAGGATGCTATTCCTATGTCAGTTATGAAATATTCCAGGCTGTGAATTGGTGAGTCAGTCTAAGAGCCAACCAAGGGTCCTAGTCATTTCTGAATGAGTAACAGTTACAATACATGGAGTATTGTAGTAAGCACTTCACAGTTGTTGGCTCATGATGAGGTACGTATTGCTTTGGAGTTTCATTTTAGAGTTAAGAGAACAGGAGGGAGGGAGAAAGAAAGTGTGAGACAGAAACACACACACACACAGAGAGAGAGAGAGAGAGAGAGAGAGAGAGAGAGAGGGAGGGAGGGAGAGAGAGAGAGAGAGAGAGAGAGAGAGAGAGATTTATAATTTGTTATATAGTGACAGAGCTAGCAAAGCTAGGCAATGTGAATCCTTGGCTTTTTTAAAAAAATAAACAAATTGCCTAGCCTTGGTAAAATTTGGACTATGTTCATGGGTACAAGACATTTGTATGACAAAAATATTTCTAAATTACTCCTCCTAATGCTCCAGAAATCTCTATTCCTTTTATTAAATTTTGAGTGTACAGTATGAGAATAAGCATCTAGAGGATATTGTCATGCTGAGGTGATAGGAAGAGACAAAATTAAAAAAAAAACTCCACTAAAATTGACTTATTTTCTTTCAGATGCGAACATCAAGGCTCAGTGAGGTTAAGTAAGTTGTCTAACACAGCATGGAAGGGGTAGATTCACAAACGCATCCTCGACTGCCTGATTTCAGAGGTTGAACATTTAATCTCTCCAGCAGGGTTACATAATGACAGCTATTAAACATCTCCACATCCTGGGACCGTGCCAGGCCCTGCTTTGAATACTTCATACACAATAGGTCACTTTATCCTCACAACAGCCCTGTGAGGCTGGTCTTATTATCCTCATCACAAAGATTAAAAAATAGACTGGGATTCAATAAGTAGTGAGGTGAGGATTTGAACCCATTTCTGTTTATTTCCAAAGTCCTTCTCAATAGAATGGATAGAGAAGAGAATTGAGTTCAGCGTTCAATTTAACCCTTTACTCCCTGTTCCGATTGGTCAGCGAGACTGCTAGTTCATGCCCAGCTGGTCTGGAGACCTCCAGGGTAAAATAACTGAAAAAGAGAAACAAGAAAAATTCATAAATGCATAAACAAGAAAAATTCTGAGGTTGGCACATCATGATAACTTTTTTATTGCCATACAATTAGCCATCTTATGCCAATCCTTGGGTACATAACCTTCACTGTATCAGTTAGAGTTTCTATTGCTGTGAAGAGACAACATGTCCATGGCAACTCTTAGAAGGAAAAGCATTTAATTGGGGCTAGCCTACAGTTTTGGAGGTTTAGTCCACTATCTTCATGGCAAGAAACATGTAACTGTGCAGGTAGAAATGGTGCCAAAGAAGGAGCTGAGAGTTCTACATCTTGATCCACAGGCAGCAGGAAAAAAAAAACTGATACATTAGGCCTAACTTGAACTTCTGAAACCTCAAATCCAGCCCCCGGTGACACACCTCCTCCGAGAGGACCACACCTGTTCCAATGTGGACACATCTCTAATACTGCTAAGCATTCAAACACAGGAGTCTATTGTGGCCATGCTTATTCGAATTTCCTGCCCCCCAGGCTTAAAGTCATAACATAATGCAAAATGCATTTCGTTCAACTTCAAAAGTCCCCATAGTCTATCACAGTCTCGACAATGTTTCCAAGTCCAATGTTGAAAGTTTCTTTTGAGAGTCATGAAATCTCTTTAACTATAATCCCCTGTAAAATGAAAATAAAAAAGCAGCTCACATACTTCCGACATATAATGGCACAGGATATACATTGGTGTTCCAAAATGTAGGAAGGTAGGGAAGGGAGCATAGTGAGGAAATACTGGACCACAGCAAGACCAAAAACCCGCTGGGCAAACTCCAAATGTCTGATATCAAAGTACTCTACAGATCTTCAACTGGTCCAGCTTTGTTGACAGCAACATACTTCTTTCTTTTGGGCTGGTTTCACTCCCTGTTAGCAGTTTCTGCAGTTTTCCTCAGCAGGTATCCCATGGCTCTGGCACCTCCAACATACTGGGGCCTCCGAATTCAGGCTTTACCTTCACAGCTTCACAAAATGACCTCTCTAGGCCCCATGCTGGGAACCCCCCTGCCACATGCCTTGCCTCAGTGGCTTTCCTTGGTCCCAGAGGCAAATCCCATAGTCGCTTTCTTCTGCCCTTAACTCCAGATCCACACAGACAAGGCTGCCAAGTTCTGCTGCTTGCTGAGGCTGGAATGTGCCCTCCTTGTTCAATTACATCTTCACTAACTCTCTGTTTTTGACGCTTTCCTCCACTGCCTAAGCTTGACTGTCCTGGGACCCACTCTGTAGACCAGGCTGGCCTTGAATCTATAAAACCACAAATCTCTGCCTTCTGAGTGCTGGGATTAAAGGCATGCGTCACCGTACCTGTACCTAAGCTTTTCTTTAATTCCTTTTCACAGGTTGGCAGTTTCTCTGGGTGGGATCTTGAGCACAAGTTGGAAGCTTCTCTGGGTTAGATCTTGACCTGAGTCCACCCTTCCCTTTATCCCATTTGATGTCAGGCGTTTCTTTAATTCGTTTAGCTCCTTGAATCCAGGACTTAGCTCCATTTTACTTCCTGGTAGCCCTTTTCTCCTCTAATTCTGCATTTGATATTTTCCCTCACCCAACTTGCTCTTTTTTATTATAGATCTATGTATCAGTGACACCGTGAGCACAAAACAGATTTCTTCTGCCCGTGCAATCAGTCCAGAATTCTCCAACTTAGCCTCAGCTGGGCAAGGACAAAAAGCAGCCACATTGTTCACCAATATATTACCAATAGTCTCCAGGCCACATACCAACCTTCTTCTCCTCTGAAACCTCTCAAACCAGGCCCCAACAGATAAAATCACCCTCGGCATCATTGTCTTCATGTCCCCACAAGGATGGCCCATCAAGCCCCACTTAACACATTCAGTTGCTTTTCTAATCCAAAGTCCTGCAGTCCACATTTCTCCAAAGAAAAGCATGGTCAGACCTATCACAGAAACACCTAAGTCCCTGGTAACAACTTCTATCTTAGAGTTGCTATTGCTGTGATGAAACACCAGGACCATGGAAATACTTATAAAGGAAAACATTTAATTGGGGTTGCCTAATAGTTCAGAGGTTTAGTCCCTTGTTGTCATGGCCGAAAGAATGACAGCGTGCAGGCAAACATGGTGCTTGAGAAGGAACTGAACGTTCTATATCTTGATCTACAGGCAGCATCAAAAAAATATCTGAGATCTTGCTTGAGATTCTGGAACCTCAAACCAGTCACTTTGACATACTTCCTCCGACAAGACGGCACCTACTTCAACAAGGCCACACCTCCTATATGCCACTCCCTATGGGCCAAGCATTCAAACACATGCGTCTACAGAAACCATACACACTCAAACTACACCCATAGATACAGACATCTTAATGAAGTGGTATAATGATTCTTACCTGTTTTTAAGGTAGATCTACTAGCGATTTCTACTTATTGGCTAGTTTTATATTTTATAATTAAAATAACTAAACCTTTATGAAATAGAACAAAACAATGTTGTCATATGAAGTCAAGCCCTTTATAGAGCTACTGAACTTGTTTTGCTGAAGATTGAACCCAGGGCACCAAAAATGCTAGGCAGACACTTTAGATGTGAGCTTGCACCTGAGCTCCTGCTTTCAGAGATGATGGAGTTTATGTTTGAAGATAAATCAATATCAATATGGAGACTATAAATGAAAGAGCTTCTCCAATAGATTACACATGAACACACATATTCTGGATGCAGAATGTGCAGCTTCAGGTTTCAGCTCCGTCTTAGACTGGTTGATTAACTTGGATGTGCCTCAGTTGCTCATCAGTAAAATGAGCTGGTACTGGATTATGCCTTTATGATAAAGTTCAAATGAATAAATACATACAGGTACTTTTAAACCATACTTCAGTGGTGGATGCTCAATATGTGTGTGCTAGTTTGTTTGTAGAGGTCACAAGAAAAATACTTCAAAGGGGCTGAAGGACTAGATTTATAGTGTTTTCTTCTGGCAGAGGACAGGTGAAAGTGGGTAGTACCTTAAAATCAGTGATGGGGGTGAGTTAAATGAGCCTGGCCTAGGTTCAGATATAAAAGATGATCTGCAACTAGCATCTTAGGTTGGACTAAAGAATTTTTTGTTTTGTTCTGTCAAGACACGGTTTCAATGTGTAGCTCTGACTGTTCTGGAACCTTCTCTGCAAACCAGGCTGGTCCTGAACTCAGAAACCTTCCTCTGCCTCCTGAGTGCTGGGATTAAAGATATATGCCACCACATCTTGCTTAAAATTTTTAAAAAATGCAGATATAATTGCAGAAAAAGAAGTTGTACACACAAAAGGTCACTAGCTGAGAGATTAAGAGAGCATTTATGGGAAAATGATTTGGGGATGATAGTCACTGTCTAGGAAGAATGTAATGTTTTAGGAAAACTGAATCAGTATATAGACACTGCTGTTAGCCAGAGAATTATTAGGTCTATGATCTAGCATAGATTCAATGTGGGTTAACTGCATATAAATGTCTAATGATTTACTACATGATATCTATAGTCCACCTAACCACATCATTTAATACACCGAGAAAGCAGCAGCAAGCTAGATACTCTAATTTAAACCCCAAGGTTCCTAGATTCAGTGTCAGAGTACCATGGGTGGCTACTCCACATTCATTTGTATAATTTGAAAGGTTTTATCTGTTTTCTGCCAATAGAGGAGGCTCAGCCTACAGGCAGTGCAAGTCAGAATTACTACAGTGTTAAAAATCCATGGAAACATTGCTCTAAAATTGGTAAATTGGGACTCAGTGGGTATTCAGTATGGCCACTTTGTCCTTCAGTTGGGATAACTCTCTACATATATTCTATATATTCTACCCTTCCTCACAATTCTCCCTAAGGGCTGAGATCTAATAGGGCATGGAGAAAAGTGAGTTGATAAGACAAAACTTTTGAGCTAGCTTTCCTTTGCTATCTCACGTGTGTGCTTGCCAGCTTCATTTCCCAATAGATATATTCATCTTGTAATCTATTTCAGGGTCTTTTCTTTCTGAACTCACGTCACTACAGAAGAATAATGTCTCTTCAAAAATACTCAGAAAACAATGAATCGATACAAATAAAATTCGATGTCTACTTCTAAACCCCTTCCTCCAAAACAGAGTTGAAAAGGTAGTGCTGTCTCTGCATATTGTGTTACACTGCTGTGTTATCTTTTCTATACTGACTCATTCCTTAATAACCGATGCACCAAATCTTCAATATCCCTGGCAGTTTGTTGGCAGGACTGTCTTCTGCCCTGTGTTCTATAAAAGATATATGAAAGTAATATGTCACTTGAGTTAACTGCTACTGTACATAGCCATTCTTTATGTCTAAGTGCGTTCAAGGATCTCTTAGACAAAAACAATGAGATCTAAACATATGGACAGATTTCCCCCAAATATTCATCTGATTCTGGTACAAGAGTGTCTTTGGGATTTGACCTAAAATCCATACGACTTGTTTTCGCCAAGTTATATGAAGCGTTTGAGGTCAAAAATACCAAGAATTTTTAATTATGGAGACATTACTAAGGAGCTATAGATGTGGTCTTCGCATATACGATCTTGCTCTTCCCAGTGCACACGATAGGAGCAGAGCCCCTCCAGCTGCAGCTTCCTTAGGAATACACTTTTTGCCAGGCAGCTTTAGCCTTTAATCCCAGCACTTGGAAGGCAGAGTCAGGGGAACCTCTGTGAGTTCAAGACAAGAGAGGGAGTTCTTGGACAGCCATAGTGGTTACCCAGAGAAGCCCCTGTGTTGAAAACCGAAACCAAACCAAAAGACAAAGGTGCCTTTCTCTGTAGATGCTGAACAGCAGCACAAGTCACGTTTTCCCCCACGTTTCATTTCTTTTCAGTGGACCAGCTCTGTATGTCCTCCAGCACATGTCAAAATGGAGACTGATACTCATCACCTACTTCACAAATCTAGTGACGTTCTCAGCTGGTTGGGAGCCTTAACAACCTACTCTGTAAAAGTAGAGTCAGGGAGTTCAGCTATGTGAGTGTCCCACAAAATGCTGTATTTCTCCAAAGGCTATCATAAGGAGAAAAGAAATTATAGAAGTACTTTATCTTGAGTATACAATTTGGAGATTAGACATTGACAACATTTAGCTTGCTTGTGCTTGGCTTTTTATCAGGTTTTTAATAGTCATCTTCATATTACTTGGTAACTTTTGGGAGGCCTCATTAATTAGCAATCAATTTTCAAAGCTGGTAAATTCTTTCAGTAAGCCAGTATCTTATGAAGTCCCAGGAAAGAGCTATACGGAAGGTCAAAGATATCGCTAGCCATTTCTGAAGCCTCCGTGCACCCCCTGAAGCCTCCGTGCATCTTCTGAGCTGCATTTGTAGGTCAACTGCTATCAATTCAATTTACGCAATCTGGAAGAATTCAATAAAGTGTTACTCCTTTTTCCTCTGCTTTGCTTCAAAGCTAAAAGATAAATGGTGGCAGTTTTAGTCATTCAGTACCCTCTGCTCATTTACAATCCTAACTGACATCAGCTGAAGTATGGGATGTAGGAAAAAAGTAATTTCTTCCTATAGAAATTGGAAAATGCCTTTAAAACCAAGCAATTGAAAAGCGATTTAAAATGAAAGAAAACATATTATTAAATCATAAAAGAATGCAGAATCGCTGCAACTTAATACTGAAAAGAAACCTGGGAGGCCAGACATACAGGTCAATATCCTAACCAATGTAAATTTCCCTTTAATGCTTGTAGGGATGGCATCTTTAGCACCTCTTCTTCAAGGCAACCTGTGTCATCTCTGGCTCACTCCAGCAATTAAAATAGTATTTCTATACTGAATCATTTTTTTAATTTAATGCAACAAAGATCATAGGATTAAAATCCAGCGAGTCATTTGTTCACAAAAGAGTCCAAGACGATGTCTTTGTGATGAGCCTATGTAATTTCCTTCTGTGACAGAGTTTCAAGTCTTGAATAAAAAGGTGGAGCAATCAGTGTAGGACACATCTGGACTTCACTAAAGCTACGAGGATCTGCAAGGAATTTCCATTAATGAGCTGGGGATATCAGGCCTGGATTATACCATTACATGAGTCTTACAGCAAGGGCATTAAGCAGTGCTTTGGGAAGAACCTGGGACAACATATACCAGAAACCACAGACATTTCTCTTGGACGTTCTAATTTTTTCTGAAGGGCCTGGAAAGAAATCAATAAGAAACTTCCCACAAACCTGCAAAGACACAATTTTAGGCAACAAAGCTGGAGAGTGAGGGGGTGGACATAAAACCTGAAAATTCCTCGTGAAGCAAGAGCAAAATCCAAGGTGACCTTGACCAATTAGAAAAATGGTCTGTCAAAGAGAAGCTGACATTTGATGTTTGACAGGGACAGTGCTGGGCAATCCATATGCTCCCCAAATCCAAAACACATGAATACCTGCTGAGGCATGGCTGGAGAAGCCATCACTATGAATCACATATTGAATAAATGGAAACTAGACAGGGCCATGGTTTAAAAAACTGCTTTGGGCCTGGGGTTTGTGAACAGGACTGTAACGTACAAAAGCAAGGGCATTGTTCTTCCATCTTGTATTCCACATCAATAGCAGCTTTATTGGATCCACTCAGGCTTTTCAGCATGTTGGTCTTTCTTTCAAACATGGAGCTACAAAACCTGGACCAACTCTCAAGGTAACTGGAATGGAAATCAGTCTTCCTAGGGAATAGATGAGGAAAAGGGAAATGACTAAAATAGTTTGGAGAGACTGAGTGTTGGCTTCTTGCCTTTCTCTGAGCGGAGCTTTTCATACCTTACCAAATAAGCCATTCCTACATTGCTTAGAAATACCCCATATAAAGACATGCCTGTTCAGATTAGTTTATCACAATATTCCAATACTGCCTGAAGCTGCTTCTTAGGTTTGATCATCACGTGTGTGTTGACAACCCAGATTGGGAGAAAACATTTGATTCTGAATTCTGTACCTGGTCCATGACACTATCCTACCCACTGGTACTCTATAGGCTACCACAGCATAGAATTTAATTACAACATGCTTTTGGATATTGTGGTAATTTAAGTGAGGATGACCCCCATTGCCTCGTATATTTGGTCTCTGTTTGGTGGAACTATTTCAAAAGGAGTACGAAGTGTGCTTTTGTTGGAGGGGGTGTGCCCCTGGAAGTTGGCTTTGAGTTTTCAAATCCTGCCCCGCCCATTCCCATGAAGCTAGTGTTTCAGTGCCATGCCTTTCTGCTGGCTGCCATGCTCCCTGCCAAGATGCTCATGGACTCTAGCCCTCCAAAATAGATGCCTCAAACAAACACTTTCTTTTATAACTTTCCTCGCTCTTAGTGTTTTATCACAGCAATAGAAAATCACGAGGATGGATAGAATGGGAGCAATTCACCTAACTTGTTTTCTAAGTCTGGGACCCACCCCAGGTTCAATTCCCAGTCTCCACATGGCAGCTCACAACTGTCTGAAAATCCAGTTCCAGGGGAATGTTGGGAGGAAGAAAAAGATTAATTATAAGCTATGACTTGCACTGGGAGCGTATTACAGAAGAGTACTTAAAAATGAGGACCTGGAAGACATAAATCTAGGGCAGGAGGGCAGGACTACTGTGTCTGAACTGGTAAAATGCTAATATGACTTCAAATGATTATTTCATTGTTAATAACTCTCTTTAATTAACCTGTCTGGATGTGTCTGAATCATGTAGCATGGTACCTAATGCATAATAGATTCTAGATACATGTTACTGATTGTTTGGTGAATTTTCTAGTGTTTCTCAACTTTGGGCAATTATACTGACACTGATTTCTCTGACTCAGCATCAACACTCCATGCTGTGCTTTGAATTTTCATGAAATAATACTGTAAGACTTTTCCTCAAGCACCCTCCAAAGCATAGTTCAATGACTACTTGGTTTCTCCCCTGATAATTTTTTTATTTGAAAATCTGGTATTCTATCAGTTCACTTGAGGATACCACTTCATCAATTTTTCTTAGGCAGCAACAGTCAGCATGTTCTTTATAATTCTAATATAATATCTTCTAGATATTGTACTTGGTTTTAGATAAAAGGCAAAGCAACAATAATAAAATTAGAAGATAGAAGTCTGGCATACTGCAAGGGTGTTTAACAAACTGAACTGTTAAACTTTCTGTTCTTTTCCTACCTAGGGAGTTATCTATGGGACCTGTGATAATTATAGACATTATTGCCATGAATTATAGTACTATCGACCTGCAAGTGACATCTTTAGTGAAAAAAAGTCAGGAAGTTTAGTGATATAAGATTCAGCTAGGTTGAATCCTGTTCTGGAAAAGTCCCTGAATTATGTGTGTATGGTGGGGAAAATCACATATTTAAATAGACTTTCAGTGAGGTAAGACCTATTTCTTCCAACACCACATCCATCTAGTCCCTAGCAGGCTGGGTGAAACTCTCCTATTCCCATTAAAAGGAAAGTTCTTGATCAATCTTGGCACCATGATCTACCAATAGATCTTTCAAGAAGGAATAAGAGGAGGCTCCTTCATCACCTTGCTCCTTCATTCTGAGACAAGAAGCAAAACCTTGGTTGTCCTATGCTCCCAAATATTTGTAATTGATTACTGACTCTGGATATTTCTGGGCGGAATGAGTAGGACATTAGTAAAAATTCACCAAAAGACATCTCAGTGTACATCCTTCTAAAGAACCATCCAACAGAACGCTCTGTGCTATTCTTAGCCTTGGGCTCTCCCACAGGGTTTCCCAGATTTAGAACCAAAAGTCCCACCTTTCCTGAAAGTTCTGAGTCCCAGAAAACCCTAGTTGTAGTCACCTGGCTAAGTTAAATGAACTTGGACGAGCCACTGTTCTCCAGGCCTCAGCTTTCACACATGGAAAATTAATGTGTGGTACAGAGTAGTCTCTAAGGTCCCTTGTAAATCTCAAGTTCTGTGCTTCTATGGAAGTGTGTCTTCTGGTTTGACTTACGATCTGGTTTTAGAAAGTGATGTAAGATACAGAAACCCATCACTAGACAATGTATATAGAGGGAGGGACCCTGAAAGCACTCAGTCCTAAATGAGCGGTCTCCATCAAATCCCTCTTCTCAGGGCTCAGCGAACCTTGTGGAAAAGGAGTGGAAAGATTGTAAGCGCCAGAGGGGATGGAGTGCACCAAGCAAACAAAGCCTCCTAAACACAGCAGGGTTGACATATGTAAGAACTCACGGAGACTGTGGCAGCATGCACAGGACCTACACAGGTCTGGGCCCAAGGGGCTCCTAGAACTGAGAGGGGAAGTGGAAGAAACTCCCATCCCTAACTCAGAAGCTCTCTGGAGTTGGCAAACACTTGCAAAGGAAAAATTAATTTTCTCTAATAGACTCTCACTGGATGTACAAAACACCATCAAGAACAGGCTCCATAGCCAGCACAAAACAAACTCAATAGTGTGTTTGGATTTTTTTCTTTTGTGTCAAAATGTTTTGTCTGGGCATCTGAACATTTAAAAAAATAATTTGCAGATCTTTTGCTGATATATTATGGTTTCCAATATTGTTTTATGGCTTTTCTGTGTTTCACTGTCTGCATGTGTTCCTGTGCTTTTTGACTGGCTTTTTTTTTGGGGGGCTGGCTTTTTTTTTTTAAAAAAAATGTTTGTTTGCTTTGTTTTGTTCTATCTCAGTTTTCTTTTCTTTTCTTTTTTTTATTGAGAAAAGGAGAAAAAAAACAAGTTTCCTCCTCCTCCCACCCTTCTCCCCCTCCCCCACTCCTCTCCCCCGCCCTCTCCAGTCCAAAGAGCAGTCAGGGTTCCCTGCCCTGTGATAAGTCCTAGGTCCAACCCCCACCGTCCAGGTCGAGGAAGGTGAACATCCAAACTGGCTAGGCTCCCACACAGCCAGCACATTACGTAGGTTCAAAACCCCGTGCCATTGTCCTTGGGTTCTCATCAGCCCTCATTGACCGCCATGTTCAGAGAGTCCGGTTTTATCCCATGCTTTTTCAGTCACAGTCCAGCTGGCCTTGGTGAGCTCCCAATAGATCAGCTCCACTGTCTCAGTGGGTGGGTGCTCCCCTCGTGGTGCCGACTTCTTTGCTCATGTTCTCCCTCCTTCTGCTCCTCATTGGGACCTTGGGAGCTCAGTCCAGTGCTTCAGTGTGGGTCTCTGTCTCTGTCTCCATCCATCACCAGATGAAGGTTCTACGATGATATGCAAGATATTCGTCAGTATTGCTCTAGGATAGGGTCATTTCAGGTTCCCTATCCTCAGCTGCCCAAGGAATTAACTGGGGACCTCGGCTTGGGCATCAGGGAGCCATTCTAGGTTCAAGTCTCTTGCCAACCCTAAGGTGGCTCCCTTAACTAAGAATTGTGCTTCCGTGCTCCCCTATCCAACCTTCCATTATCCCAATCCTCCTTTTTCCCCAAGTTCCCCCCATTCTCCCCTTCTCCCTTTTCTCTCCCCATATCCCCTTACCCCCATCCCACCCCACCCCCAAGATCTCAATTTTCTCCCCGGCAATTTTGTCTACTTCCCATAGCCAAGAGGACAACTATATGTTTTTCCTTTGGTTCACCTTCTTACTTAGCTTCTTTGGGATCACCAATTGTAGACTCTGTGACCCTTGTTTATGGCTAGAAACCAATTATGAGTGAGTACATCCCATATTCATCTTTTCAGGTCTGGATTACCTCACTCAGGAGAGTGTTTTCTATTTCCATCCATTTGCATGCAAAATTCGAGAAGTCATTGTTTTTTACCGCAGCGTAGTACTCTAATGTGTATATATTCCAAACTTTCTTCATCCATTCTTCCATTGAAGGGCATCTAGGTTGTTTCCAGGATCTGGCTATTACAAATAATACTGCTATGAACATAGTTGAACAAATGCTCTTGTCATATGATAGGGCATCTCTTGGGTATATTCCCAGGAGTGGTATTGCTGGGTCCAGGGGTAGGTTGATCCCAAATTTCCTCAGAAACCGAAACACCGATTTCCAAAGTGGTTGTACAAGATTGCATTCCCACCAGCAATGGATGAGGGTACCCCTTCCTCCACAGCCTCTCCAGCAAAGGCTATCATTGGAGTTTTTTATTTTAGCCATTCTGACAGGTGTAAAATGATATCTCAAAGTTGTTTTGATTTGCATTTCCCTGTTCGCTAAGGAGGTTGAGCATGACCTTAAGTGTCTTTTGGCCATTTGAACTTCTTCTGCTGAGAATTCTCTGTTCAGTTCAGTGCCCCATTTTTTAATTGGGTTAATCAGCATTTTAAAGTCTAGTTTCCTGAGTTCTCTATCTATTTTGGAGATCAGACCTTTGTCTGTTGCGGGGTTGGTGAAGATCTTCTCCCAGTCAGTAGGTTGCCTTTTTGTCTTGGTGACAGTGTCCTTTGCTTTACAGAAGCTTCTCAGTCTCAGGTGGTCCCATTTATTCAATGTTGCCCTTAATGTCTGTGCTGTTGGGGTTACACATAGGAAGCGATCTCCTGTGCCCATCTCCTGTAGGGTACTTCCCACTTTCTCTTCTATCAGGTTCAATGTGTTCTGACTGAAAATGAGGTCTTTAATCCATTTGGACTTGAGTTTTGTGCGTGGTGATAGATATGGGTCTATTTTCATTCTTCTACTGGTTGACATCCAGTTCTGCCAGCACCATTTGTTGAAGATGCTTTCTTTCTTCCATTGTATACTTTTGGCTCCTTTATCAAAAAGGAGGTGTTCATAGGTTTGTGGGTTAAAATCCGGGTCTTCTATACGATTCCATTGGTCGACTTCTCTGATTTTATGCCAGTACCACACTGTTTTCATCACTGTAGCTCTGTAATAGAGTTTGAAGGCAGGGATGGTAATGCCTCCAGACGATCCTTTATTTTATAGGATTGTTTTGGCTATCCTGGGTTTTTTGTTTTTCCATATAAAGTTGATTATTGTCCTCTCAAGATCTGTGAAGAATTTTGATGGGACCATGATGGGGATTGCATTGAATCTATAAATTGCCTGTGGTAGAATTGCCATTTTTACTATGTTGATCCTCCCAATCCAAGCGCAAGGGAGGTCCTTCCATTTTCTGCTATACTCCTCAGTTTCTTTCTTCAATGCCTTAAAGTTCTTGTCAAATAGATCTTTCACTTCCTTGGTTAGATTTACCCCAAGATATTTTATGCTGTTTGTGGCTATCATGAAAGGTGAAGCTTCTCTGATTTCCCTCTCTGCTTCCATATCCTTTGTGTATAACAGGGCGACTGATTTTTTGGAGTTGAGCTTGTATCCTGCCACATTACTAAAGCTGTTTATCAGCTGTAAAAGTTCTTTGCTGGAGTTTTGGGGGTCGCTTATGTACACTATCATATCATCTGCAAATAACAAAAGTTTAACTTCTTCCTTTCCAATTCGAATCCCCTTGATTCCATTATGTTGTCTTATTGCTATTGCTAGAACTTCAAGCACTATATTGAAGAGGTATGGTGAGAGTGGACAGCCTTGCCGTGTTCCTGAGTTAAGTGGGATGGCTTTGAGTTTCTCTCCGTTTAATTTGATGTTTGCTGTCGGCTTGCTGTATATAGCTTTTATTATATTTAGGTATGACCCTTGTATCCCTAATCTCTCCAAGACTTTTAACATAAATGGATGTTGAATTTTGTCAAATGCTTTTTCAGCATCTAATGAAATGATCATATGGTTTTTTTCTTTCAGTTTATTTATATGCTGGATTACATTGATAGATTTTCGTATGTTGAACCAGCCCTGCATCTCAGGAATGAAGCCTACTTGATCATAATGGATAATTTTTCGAATGTGTTCTTGGATTCGATTTGCCAGTATTTTGTTGAGGATTTTTGCGTCGATATTCATGAGTGAGATTGGCCTGTAGTTCTCTTTCCTGGTTGAGTCTTTGAGTGGTTTTGGTATCAGAGTAATTGTGGCTTCATAAAAGGAATTTGGTAATGACCCTTCTGTTTCTATATTGTGGAATACATTAAGGAGTATAGGTATTAGGTCTTCTTGGAAGTTCTGGTAGAATTCTGCATTGAAACCATCTGGTCCTGGGCTTTTTTTGGTAGGGAGGTTTTTGATAACCTCTTCTAATTCTTCGTGACTAACAGGTCTATTTAGATTGTTCACCTGGTCCTGGTTTAGCTTTGGTATATGGTACTTATCTAAAAAAGTGTCCATTTCCTTTACATTTTCCAGTTTTGTGGCATATAGGCTTTTGTAGTAAGATCTAATGATTCTCTGAATTTCCTCTGTGTCTGTGGTTATGTCCCCCTTTTCATTTCTGATCTTATTAATTTGCAAATTCTCTCTCTGACGTTTGATTAGTTTGGATAGGGGTTTGTCATTTTTGTTGTTTTTATCCAGGAACCAGCTTTTTGTTTCATTGATTCTTTGGATTGTTTTCTGTTTTTCTATTTTGTTGATTTCAGCCCTCAGTTTGATTATTTCCAGTCTTCTACTCCTCCTAGGTAAGTCTGCTTCTTTTTTTTCTAGAGCTTTCAGGTTGGCTGTTAAGTCTCCAATGTGAGCTTTCTCTGTTTTCTTTAAGTGGGCACTTAGTGCTATGAACTTTCCTCTCAGGACTGCTTTCATAGTCTCCCATAAGTTTAAGTATGTTGTTTCTTTATTTTAATTGAATTCCAGGAAGACTTTAATTTCTTTCTTAATTTCTTCCTTAATCCAGGTATGGTTCAGTAGTTGACTGTTCAGTTTCCATGAATTTGTAGGCTTTCTGAGGGTAGCATGTTGTTGAATTCTGACTTAAATCCGTGGTGATCTGGTAAGACACAGGTGGTTACTAATATTTTTTTGTAACTGTGGATGTTTGCTTTGTTACTGACTATGTGGTCGATTTTTGAGAAGGTTCCATAAGCTGCAGAGAAGAATGTATATTCTTTCCTATTCGGGTGGAATGTTCTATGGATGTCTGTTAAGTCCATTTGATTCATTACCTCCATTAATTCTCTTATTTCTCTGTTAGGTTTCTGTCTGATTGACCTGTCCATTGGTGAGAGAGGAGTGTTGAAGTCTCCTACTATTAGTGTGTGCGGTTTGATGGCTGCCTTGAGTTTTAGCAATGTTTCTTTTATGTACGTGGGTGCTTTTATATTAGGGGTATAGATGTTCAGGATTGAGACTTCATCCTGATGAACTGTTCCTGTTATGAGTATAAAATGTCCCTCTCCATCTCTTCTGATTGATTTAAGTTTGAAGTCTACTTTGTTAGAGATTAGTATGGCCACACCTGCTTGTTTCTTAGGTCCATTTGCTTGATAAGCCTTTTCCCAGCCCTTTACTCTGAGTAGGTGCCTGTCTTTGTGGTTGAGGTGTATTTCTTGTAAACAACAGAATGTTGGATCCTGTTTTCGTATCCAATCTCTTAGCCTGTGCCTTTTAATAGGTGAGTTGAGTCCATTGACATTAAGTGATATAAATTACCAGTGGTTGTTAACTCCGTTCATTTTTTTAGTCATAGAGTTTGTGTGTTTCCCTTCTTTGATTTGTGTTGGTGAAGGGTCTCTAGATGTCTGAGTTATTGTGGTCATTGTTGGACTTCTTGGTTAGTGATTTTCTTTCTATTACTTTCTGTAAGGCTGGATTTGTGGCTGCGTATTGTTTAAATTTGTTTTTATCCTGGAAAATTTTATTTTCTCCATTTATAGTGAACGAAAGCTTGGCTGGGTATAGTAATCTGGGCTTGCATCCATGGTCTCTCAGTTTCTGCAGTACATCTATCCAGGACCTTCTGGGTTTCATGATTTCCATGGAGAAGTCAGGTGTAAGTCTGATAGGTTTACCTTTATAAGTAATTTGGCCTTTTTCCTTTGCAGCTCTTAATATTCTTTCCTTATTCTGTATGCTTTGTGTTTTGATAATTATATGGCGAGGGGATTTTTTTTTTGATCCAGCCTATTCGGTGTTCTGTATGCTTCTTGAACATTCATAGGTATATCTTTCTTTAGGTTGGGAAAGTTTTCTTCTATAATTTTATTAAATATATTTTCTGGACCATTGAGCAGCACTTCTCCTTCTTCTACTCCTATTATTCTTAGGTTTGGTCTTTTTATTGTGTCCCATATTTCCTGAATATTTTGTGATGAGAGTTTGTTGGACTTGCTGTTTTCTTTGATCAGTGTGTTTATTTTCTCTATGGTATCTTCAGAATCTGAGATTCTTTCTTCTAATTCTTGTATTCTGTTGGTTATGCTTGTTTCTGTAGACTCTGTTTGTTTACTTAAATTTTCCATGTCCAGCCGGCCCTCTGTTTGAGTTTTCTTCTTTGCCTCCATTTCAGTTTTCAAGTCTTGCACTGTTTCCATTATCTGTTTGATTGTTTTTCCTTGGTTTTCTAGGGTATCATTCACTGATTTATTCAATTCTTCAAACTTTCTTTTATATTTCTCATCCATTTCTATAAGGGCATTTTTTCCATGCTGTTTAAGGGCGTCAATCACTTTCATGAAGTCAGTCTTTTCTACTTCTTCTTGATTAAGGTGTTCATGTCCTCTCGTTGTGAGGTCGCTGGTTTCTAGTGGCTTCATGTTGCTTTTCAGCTTGTTGGGCGAATTCTTGCCTTGGCGTCTGCCCATCTCTTCTTCCAAATGCTCCCTTATGGATCTTCTTTACCGGATCAGGTCTCCTTGCCTACCCAACGCTGGCTCTCCCCAACGTTGTCTCTCCTGGTGCCGAGAGATCAGGTCTCCGTGCTGGTTGGGCAGCTTGCAAACAAAGTGCCTACCCTGCTTGGTGCAGGCAGGCCATAGAAACAAAGGAACTCCCGCCCGCTTGGGTACCCCGACGATTCGGACCCAGTGCCCAGATAGGCTGGGCTGGGTGATGTTATGTGCCGAAAGAGGGCGGTGGGGCCGAAGTGGGGAGGGTTCTGCATGGAAGTTGGGTGGGCTAGGAAGAAAGAGGCGGTATTCAGGGAGGGAGGCCCTGCAGAGAGCTCAAGAAGGAAAGGGGGCCAAGGAACCTCTGAGCTCCCCTTCCCAGGCTGGCGCAGCGGGGCCAGAAACTCACCCCAACGCTGTCTCTCCTGGCGCCGAGAGATCAGGCCTCCGTGCTGGTGGGCAGGTCGCAAACAAGCGCCTACCCTGCTTGGTGCAGGCAGGCCATAGAAACAAAGGGACTCCCGCCTGCTTGGGTGCCCCGAGGATTCGGACCCAGTGCCCAGCCAGGCTGGGCTGGGTGATGTTATGTGCCAAAAGAGGCGGTGGGGCCGAAGTGGGGAGGGTTCTGGATGGAAGCTGGGTGGGCTAGGAAGAAAGAGGCCGTATGACTCAGTTTTCTTTTCTTCTCGTATTTTTTTTTAGATGTCTGATGGTGCTTTAAAGAGAGAGGGAAAGAAAGGGTCTGGATTTAGATGGATGAAACAGTAGGGAGAATGATTGATTTTTGTGTCATGTAACTCCCATTATTTTCAACCCATACTACTTTATTAAGATCAAATTCCAGAATATTGCTAGCCAACTTATAAAGTAGTATATCTACCAAATTCTAACCCTGATGCTTTATTATGCAGAAGTTAAAGTGTTCTCCCTAGTTCTTTGATTTTGTTTACCTTTAAAGAACAAATATAGGTCCATATTATCTATTTGGTTCAAATGCCGTAGATGAAGTTCAGGGCATACTATAGTACACAGTATATACTGTGATTTGGTGCCTTGGTGCATTGGAAAAATTTGCTTGAAAAATTTTGAGAAGTCACAGCTAAAAAAGACCCCTTTCTTTTCTCCTCTGCATTTTGTTGCGACAGTCCCATGTGAGGCATGCCCTTACTGTGACAAAAAGAAAGGCGTCTATTATGTTGGAAGGACACTTGATGCAGCTGAAGGGAACAAGTCTTGCCAAGACTGTATAAATAAGTCCTGCCCCTTAGGGGGCGTGTTCGCCTCGGGCTAATGTTTGCCTATAAATTTGGCGAGTGTGCTCCCAGCCACTGCTTCTGCTTTCCTGGTCTCTGCAAAAGGGTAGTTCTGTAAGTCTATTTCTCCATTAAAGCTGTCTATAATTTTACAATCTGTCTGCATTCGTTTACGCCGTTATCCCTACACAAGACCCCCTTTCCCTGCCACCACCGATCACCATTAACTTTTACCTTTTTCCTAATCAGGTATTGCCAGAATTTTCTACTCTTCACCCAAACTATGTTTAAAACATTTGGGTTGAATTGTTTCTTCAGACCTTCATTTCCAAATGAAGGCTCCCATGTTATTCGAAATATAGATTAAACACACTTGTATGTTTTACTTGTGGGAATCTTTCTTTCTCAGTTCAAGTATCAGGCCTACAAGAACTCTAAAAAGGAGGCAGTAAAAGTTTTCATGTATCTTGTTTTCAAATTAATTAAATCACTTTCAGCATTTAATGCCATGTAGTCCGCTGGTTTTTAAATAATTTCAGTAGCTCTAGTGTTTGTTCAGTTATGCCTTATGTCTATGAAGATGCTATGGCCTGCCACACTGGGATCTAACCAATAGGGAGGAGATTGGTTTCTCGAATGGCAGAACACACGTACTGAGTGATATCTTTCCCTGGGATAAAGGTTTCAGAGAATGTCCAATAGTTGCTTGGCAGACTCTTTGAGAAGGAGTGTAATATGGTCGGTATGACTTACTCATTTCCTCTCTGGCCCCAGTTCTGCTACATTCTACCTTTATGTGCAGGGAGCTGAGAAAGCCAGAGTGAACGTGAAGGGAAAGGATAATGTTCTGAGTAAATACGTATTGCTTGACATGAGCCAGCCGTAACAAGGACCAAGGCCTCAAACTCATTTGAAATTGGCAAAACCTTCCCCATGGGTCAATCACAGAAAGGCAAAGCCTTCCTCTGGTCCAAGCTGAGTGTTTGCAAAGGATTAACCACTGTGAGCAAAACCTAGCTATAGCAACTTCCTTCTCACCAATATTTACAGCCGGAGACTGTTCACTTATGAATACTTACTACCCAGACTAGCTAAGTCCTACTTCGGTGCTGTCCGTAATAAACAGAGTCCACCAATCTTCCTGCTTGTGTAGTAGTTGGTGTCTCTGTATTGGAATGCACACTTGACTCTCGACTTCAGCTTTTCTGTGTCTGTGTCTCTGTTGTTTCTGTAGTGTTTGTCGTCTTCTCCATTTCCTCGCCGTCCCTAGTTATGTTTTTAGAACCAGGCTGTGCTGGTTGCAATACTTAGGACTTTGGACAAGGTATTTGATCTGTTGACTGGAAGCTACATGAGGGCATGGACAATAGCACCTTGTTTGTTGCTGCAGTCCCAAATGTCAGCTTCACACTTTGTAAGTGATTCTGCAAGTTGGCTATTGTGAGTGCTGCTACAACAGACATGGTCGAGCAAGTATCTCTGAAGTGTGCTGTTGAATCATATGGTAGTTCTATTTTGTTTTTTAGATGACTCTTTATACTAATTTTCTTAGTGGCTACGCAAGTTTGCATTCCTGCCAGAAGTACATAGGGTTCCTATTTCCCCACATCTTTACTGACATTAATTGTCTTAGATTTTCTTGATGATAGCCACTTGGCGTGGTATAATGTGGACTCTAAAGGTAGTTTTAATTTGTGTGCCCTGGCCACACTACCTCTTTATGACACTGGTTATACTGGTTTCTTTCTGTGTGTGTGTCCACCATACTTGGTTTTCTTGAGGACAGAGCCAGGAGTTATTCACATCTATAAAATGTACATTGTGAGTACTAAGCTTGACTATAGAAACAAATTAATAAAAGATTCACCTATGCATTTTGATTGGTTGTGGTTTTCTGTAATTGTCTCCATCTGTTGCAAAGAACAGTTTCCTTTATTGGGGCAAGAATTCCACTTGTATTTGGTGTAGGAACAAATATTTAGGATGTGTTTAAGAATTATGATGCTTTAGCAAAGTTGTATGCATATATGTATTTAGCAACAATTAATGAAAATAGAGGCTATGAATTTAAAAAAGAACAGGAAGAGTATGTGGGCAGGGTTGGAGTAAGTAAAGTAAAGGGGGAAAGGATGTATTATAATATCAAAAATAAAAGAAATAATTAAAATATTAATTTATCAGTCTCCTTATAAATTTCACAAAGATATTACCGGTCTAAGTTACTCATCTTCACCACTGCCCTTTGTTTGGCCTTATGTATATCTTTATCATTACAAGTAATATGCATTGTACATAATTTTTCCTCTAATATCTTATTAAACATTAGTAAAGAAATCATTTTAGAAGTAACTTTTTGTAATGTTTCTGGTTGCATCTGTTCTATTTTTTATGTAGAAAAAGGAGCAGGCTTCATGGAGGGGAAGCAGTCAGGGAGTCCCACTTTCAGATGATCTGTCTGTGCTCTTAATCTTGATTTCTACAACTTCGATTTGAATTGGTGACAGCAGACATCAAATAAAGTATACAGAGACAGAGGCAATTTCCAACTCTATGGGAAAGTGCATAAATTCATGGGTTGGCAAGGAAAATTGTCTCCCTCGACTCTTTTATAGTATAATGAGGACCTTCTACATATTTTTAAAATGAAGGCTTTAAACGCTACCAACAAAAAGGGATCATTTCTGTTTTTTACAAATGGATGTTTTAAATCATTTTTCTAAATTACGAAAGATTTTAATATTTCTACAGCTTCATTTTTCCCCCAGTCTTTTCTGGAGGAGATGTGCTGTTCTTTGTGAATTAAAGGGAGGTATAGAAATGCAAATGTAGATTATAAAATTGTACAAAAGGACTGTCTGCTAAATTGATTTCAAGGCTATATAGGACATTGTATACTGAGACAAAAGAGACGTGGAACTTAACAAAAAAGAGGAGAGATTTAGGTAAAGAACGTAATGCAGAGATCTGGGAATAGATATGCTAGTTAATATAAATGGATTTATGTAAAAGTCACATATCAGATTGTTCAGTTTAATTGCCGACCATCCTTGGTAGCTTTTGGTTCTCAAATAGCACCGCTATATAAAATGCTATTCTTTATTTCTAGTGTGAGACAGCAGGAGAGATTCTAACACAGAATAACACATAGGAAAAAATCCACAGCATACACATTACATTAAGAGCAAAGTCAGTGTCCATCAGAGTATATGTACTTGTTTGGGAGTTCAACATAAGCACATCAAGCCTCTGCTATTCAAATTCTTAAGCTGATGCTGGCAGAAGAGGATCATTTATAAACTTATCAGAGCTCTAATTTGAAGAAACAAAAGAGATGGTGACAACAGATTAAAAGAAACAGTCAGTTTTCAGAAGTGATGATAAGAAAAGACAATAGATATATATTGTTTTTTAAAAAAAAAACTCTCAGTGCTACGTTTTAAGAAACCATTCCTACTTGCCTTTATCAGTTTCCTAGAGAATGAGTTACTACTTCATACCCTTCCTAAGTGGGAACCCAATTGGGGTTCTAGGTTTGAATCCTTTCAGAATATGAGAGTTACATTTTCAATTAAATGCCAGTGACAAGATATTTCTCCTGATGACAGATTACATACCTGACTTGAAGCCGTAATAAGCGGAGGGTTCATCAAAAGAGAATGTATATGTCTCAGCACCAGTGCTTAGCATAAGCAAACATGACCCAAGTTCACGTTCAGAGAAGGATCTGTAGCGCCAGCATAAGTAGTAAGCATGGCAAAAGGCTGTCATGTGAAAGTTGCCATACTAGGTGCTGTGTAGCACAGGATACTGGATACACTAGACAACCAACTTCAAAGTTGGTTATAAGTATATGCGGAGGACAACACATTTCAAATTAGTAAGATAGAATCAACTGAGTCAGAGGAATCAAGAGAAGGGGGGCAAGTGCTAAGTTCCATTTGTGGAACTTCAGCTATCTAACACCCTAAATGGAATATGAGTTATATGGTCTCCTTTAAAGATTGACTTGATCATTATTCTAGTCCCTCTAATACCATTAGCGGGATATACACTGAGATACCTCTCAGCAATACTGATACACAATTGCTGATTGGTTGGGAGTTATTTGGGAGTGAAGCATAATAAATGCCATCTCTGAAACAATGAAATCGTACTAGAAGCTCTGGGCTTGTATTTGCCCTTTTCCATTCCAAGTTTTAGTTACTAGCCAGAGAGAGATTTGTTTTCATTTTTCTTTCTTATAAATTAATTCTTTAGCACAATGGTGGTGGTGCATGCCTTTAATCCCATGACTCAGCAGGCAGTGGCAGACAGATCTCTGAGTTTGAGGCCAACCTAGTATACAGAGCGAGTTCCAGGACAGACAGGGCTATAGAGAGAAACCCTGTCTCAAAAAACAAAAAATAAAAAAGTTAATTCTTTGAAGTTTTCATTGATGTACAAAATACATTTTAATATCCCACCACCATCATCCCTGCAACTCTGCTTCGGACCCCACCGGCATATTTTTCTCCTCATTGTATTGTCTTCCTTTTCTTCAAACATAATATTTTTATTGATTATTTGAAAATTTTGCATAATGTGCCCTGATCACACTTACCTCCCAGTCCTTCCATGTATTTTCTCCTTGTTTTTGTTTTGTTTTTGCATATCTACTGTGTCCAGTTAATGCTGTCCATAAACCCATGGACATGGGGTCCGCCACTGGGCCATGGGCAACCTACCAGTGTTCACATCCTCAAGGAAAACTGAAATTGACTCTCTTTCCAACAATCATCAGCTACCCATAGCACCTCAGCTAGAGGTGAGGGCTGGTGAGGTTCTCACCCCTCCCTGTTGGAATATTAACTGGCTTGATCTTATGTAGGCCTTGTGCAAATAACAGCAGCTGCTGTGGGTTCATGTGTATGGCAATGTTTTCTTTTTATATCGTTTCTTTCCAAATAGGACTTTCACAATCATGGACTTTTCTTGTGGTTTTGCTATCCACTTTGTAGCCAGCAATGAAAGCGAGGTTGAAATGGTACATATTAGCCCACTAAGCCTATGAAAGCTGAAGGACACATTTAACTGGGATCGAGACACTCCTCTAAGCTTTGGGAGCCCACAGAATGCTCCACAAGATTCTAACCTGTCAGCTAATGATGCTATAAATATCACTGATTATTTTCTTTTTCAAAAGAGCATTATTAACAGCTCAATCAGCTAACTAACTAAAAGGCTAAGTGATAGACTGGGTGACTTACTGAACTATCGAAGCTTTGCACAGCAGTTCATCGGACACCTTTGGTAAAGACTGAAGTGTCAAGCCATAATAGCTGGTTGGCTTAGATATGATAATCAGAAATGAAGTAGTTAAAAGGATTGTTAATTAAAAAAACCTTGATTAGAGGTCAGGCTGAGTCTTGGAAGAGATAGGTAATGACAGTGTGCTTTGGGGCAGCGTACTTGCCTAACACAATGGGCTAATCCATTAGCTGCCATTGTCATACTTCCTTTGATGTCAGAAGTGCACAGTGACTTCAATATCTGAAAATTAGAAGGATACTATTTGTGAATGGGAGCACAGGTAGTCTTTTCAGGATATTAAATTCAGGGGTGCTTGTATGGATGGGTAGGGCATAGCAATGAGGCTTATTGAAGAAAGCGGTCCCTGGGTATACTTGCTTATTAACTTTCCTATCAATTTTAACACATTTTACTGTAACTGCACAGCACTGAGTCCACCTTACATGGAAAGAGAGAAGACAAAGAGAGGCTTTTTACTATGTATCAACTTATAAAGATGAATTCTTGGGAAAAGTACTGTGTCTGTTTATATTCTCATTCAGCAAGTTTAATGAAAAGAATTTCTTGAAACGTACTTTGAAAGTATTTATTTTTGTTATTTTGAAATAGTATGCTTGTGTGTGTCTCTGTGTGTAAGAATGTACATGTGAATGAAAGTGCCCACAGAGTCCAAAAAAGGGCACTGGACCCCTGGAGCTGTTCATCATAAGGTGGTTTATGAGATGCCCTTCATGGGTGCTAGGATCCAAGCTCAGGTCCTCTGAAAAAGCAGTCTGTCCTCTTCATCCCCAGAAATGATTTTTCTTGATTTTCCAAATATATCTCTGAAAATAGTTCATTTAGAGATGAATCCCACACAGCAATAGCTTAAGGAAATATGTTGAGGAGTGGAGAGAGTGCAATGGGTAAAAGGCTGAAGACTCCATGAACTTTTCCTCAGGGTAGAGCATCAGTGGAAAATTCACAGCCTCTATCCTGCATCAGTATGTTTTCAAGACATTTCTAAACAATGATACTTACCTGGCATGCTATGGTCTAGACAAGGTACATATGTTGTCGATCATTATTGTCACTGGAGCTATTTATGTCAATAGTAGAGTCTTTTGGCTCATGTCAGGCAGTATGCCTATTGTGAAATAAATCATTGGTGTGGGAGGTTCTTCTGTCTATGTGTTGCTTTTATTGGTTAATGAATAAATCTGTTTTGGCCAATGGCTTAGCAGAATAGAGCAAGGCAAGAATTGTAAGCAGATAGAGGAGGAAAGAAGGTAGAGTCAGTGAGAAGCCATGTAGTCTCTGCCAGAGACAGATGTGCTGGAACCCTGCCAGTAAACCACAAACCTTATGGTAAAGTATAAAATAATAGGAATGGGCTAATTTAAGATGTAAGCGCTAGCCAATGAGCAGCTAGAGCTAATGGGCCAAGCAGTGATTTAATTAATACAGTTTCTGAGTGATTATTTTGGGAGTCTGGGTGGCTGGGAAACAAATGAGCAGCCTCTAACAGCAACTCATCTTGTGCATATTGAAGTTTTGGACAATTGTTTTAACTTATAAACATACAGATTAAAACATAGTTGCAAATCATGGACTTTCTCATATATATTTCCCCAAAGTTTGTGTATTGTAAATTTAACCCTCAAGTTCATATGTTAATGAATTTGGAGGTAGGGACTTTGTGAGTTAATGAGGTTTAGCTGAAGTCATGGAAGTAGGAGCCATCATAAAAGTATTACTGGCTTTATAAAAAGATAAAGAGACATTTAATCTATAGTATTTGTTATGTTTTGTTATGTGATATTCTCTGCCACGTTATGAGGCAGGAAAATGGCCCTTAGTGGGTACAAAGCAGATGCAAACATCAGAATCATGAATTAGGAAATACAAAATTATTTGTCTTAACATTTTCTTATAGGAATATAAAATGGACCAAGACACAGATAAAACCAAAATTCAAGTCAGTTATCTCTGTGTCAATTCATTCATCCCTTCAGTCACTCAACATCTATTGGGCAAATGTGATGTGATGATGGGATTCCCTTATATATGCTGTGACTATCATTGGTTAATGAATAAGCTGTTTGGGGCCTGTGCAGGGCAGAATAGAGCTAAGCAGGGGAAAACTAAACTGAATGCTGGGAGAAAGAAGGTGAAGTCAGTGAGATCTCATGGATGGAGCCATCAGAGGGGAAAGACACAAGCTGCCAGCTGGAACTTTGCCCGTAGGCCACAAGCCTTGTGGTAAAATGTAAAATAATAGAAATAGGTTAACCAAAGATATAATTGGCCAATACGCATAAGTGAATGGCCAAGCAATGATTTAGATAACATGGTTTTTGTGTGATTATTTTCAGGAGTCTGTGCAGCCAGGAAACGAACAAGTGGCCTCCCAACAGCGATAGGAGAAAGGAGTAAGATAGATTCCATAAAGCCTTGTTTAATTTTTGGTATTTAATCTCCAATATGCAGTATAATATAAAGAATATATAATGTGCTTATATGATGCTTGTTGACAAGTGAATGAATAATAAGGGATCACTACACACAGGAGTAATTGTAATGCCTACGTGACATAAGCTAACTGCCATGGACAGTAAAGGAAGGGTGCAATTAACTCCACTTTGGATATGGTTAAGTTAAAAAAGGTTTTAGAGAGAAAAATATTATTTTAATTAATCTTTCTGGTATAAATAAGATAAAGCATACACATATCGCAGGCTATGATATTATCAAAAACAAATGTTTGTCACAGCATATAAAGACTTGGCATACTTTGGAAGTAGCAAATAGGATAGTTAGAAGATGTGGTGGTGGATGGGGCTGAGGGGAAAAGAACACAATTTAGAGTCATGAAAAACTATGAATGTCCTAAGAGAGCTGTAAACCACTTAAGGTTTTAGAAGGCAGGAGTAATAAGATTCCACCTACTACCCATCACTCCTTTTCTTATGGAGAAGAGCTTTATTGTAGATATATAGAAGAGAGCAGCCAGAAGTAAGTGTTATCATGCATAAAGATAGTGGGACCGAGGCTGGTGCCATGAGGGGTGGCAGCCCTGCAAGGGGCAGCGGCAGGCCATCCAAGGCCTCGGAGAGTCCCCTTGGTGGATGGGAGACCTCAGTGGGTGAGAGACAGATAGATGTGCTATTTAGAGAAAGATTGAGTATAGAATTTATTTAGTGGGTTATGGAGGGGGAAGGGACAGGAAGAAGGGAGAAGGGAAGAAGCGGGGGGTGGGGAGAGGCAGAAGGTGCCTCTCCAGAAGAAGGGCAGACAGAGAGACAGCATACCCATCACTTCTTACGGTACCTATTAAACAACTGCTTTATACTATTCAGAGGATTTTCCCTCACAGACTCTGTAATTTACATGTCTAAGTAAATAATTTCCTTTGGGGAATATTTCCTGCCGCACATCCACAGCCGTCTCTTTCACTCTCATCATAACACCTTCACAGTGCGGGGTGGTGTAATTGCTTATTTCATCTTTAGTTTCTTCCACTTGACTGAATCTCAGGGAGGGCTGGAACAATGTCTACCTTATTCATCATTATAATTATAATTCAAGTGCTTACAACAGTCCCTGGCATGTAGTAGATATTCAATAAATACATGCTGAGTAAATAAGAAATGAACCAGTACATGAATCATATGATTAATTTGCTGTATCTACAAAATGCAAACGTATCCTTTGTGGGAAATTTCTGGTAGATGGAAAGAATTCTTTTACTACATGGGAGGGTCTGTGGCAGTTAGAAATGAAAAGCTCCGAAAATAAGCAAGTATTTGCCAAGCGCACGGGACTTAGATACAAGATAAACATTTCCATTTAAGTGATGAGATTTTTCCCATCACGCCTGGACAGAGGAAACTTCAGTGGACAAGTGTTTATCTCTAGATGGCAAGGTGCCTTATGAGAATAACACTTGCAGTCCCTAAGGACAACTGTAAAGACATATTTGCTTGGCAAGTTTCAAGCAACAATTTAGTTGAACTAGAATTTTGGGCTATATTGCCCTAGTACACTCCTGTTATATGCAAAGACAAGAGGTTCAACAAATAGTTGTAGTTCGAGCCATTTATTCAATGTTTCTGTTCTGTTATGCCAGACTGTGTTTCCTAGGATGGTTTCATGTATGCATTTACCCCATCATTTTTTCTATAAGGAAGTGGAGTCACAATTTTCATCTTCATACAGATTCTCTAACTTGCACTACCAATGAAATAAACTGAAACTGAAACGATAAGAACTCTGGATAGAAACAGTGATGTGGCCTTTCTCTGGTTCTCTTTCTTCATGCCCTCTTCTTTCTCTCCTTCCCTGTCTCCATTTCCCCCCCCTCTCTTGTCACCTATCATGAAACCACTGGAAGCAAGCCACCAAGCTGCGAGTAAACAAATTTTTTCTCATAAAGACACTACATGGGGTAACACATATGGAGCGGAATCAAAACCCCTTGTTGATAATCAGCATGAATCAAGAAACAGGCAAATGAATAAACCTTCAGATGATCTCTGCTCCCAGGCATTGAGCCTTCCAACTGAGTCCCCAGGCATGGCAGATTGAATCCAAGCTTTTCTTCCCACAGAAATGATAAAAATGAATATGTGATTATTATTACAATTTTTGAAATATACATTTTCCTTTTATTGAAAATAGATTTTGCAATATTTTTACATTAATTTGTTTATTGTGTGTGTGTACATTTAAATGTGTAAATCAGAGGACAACTCAATTCTCTTCTTGTACCCTGTGGCTCCCTGGGTTTGTTGTCAGGCTTGATGGTAAATGCTTTTATCCACTGAGTCATCTCACTAGCCTAATTTGTTGTTTTAAACCACTAATTTTTGTTTAATTTCTTTTTAGGTTAGGCATATATCATGGATACACTAGGTCTCTGTTCACCAAGCTAGTAGTATATATAAACCTAAAAATATATAACCTAAAAAATTAAAGACCCATTTGAAAATTATGACAGCCACGGTGGTCTCAAAGATTGTCATTTTCTGTTGTTTACCCTTCTGTAATCTTTTCCCCTTAAGTATGGACAGAACATTTGATTCACTCACAATCAATACACAGTGGTTGGTGGGAGTCTGTCCTTATATAAAGATTCCCTTGCAAGCAGGCTCATTCTGTAGTCTTGCTGCCCTTGTTAATTTTGATGAACCCAACTCCCAGGAATCCCATAATCATAAGGAATGAATTTTCCCAACAAATAGAGTAAAACCAAAGACCATTCCCAAGACAACCATGGCAGTTACAACAGTGCCCAGGCCTCCACTCGATGGCACACTTCCAGGGGACTCTTCTTAGACTCCAGACCGACTGAAAGTTTGACATAGTTAATAAGTAAGTTTTTCTTAAGGAAAACCTGGATAACCAACAGATGCCAGCGACTAACAGACAAGCAGAAAGGGCAGAGAGTGATAGTTATGAGTTAGTCACAACCTAAAACATCACAATTTGAAAGTGGGTTATACTTTTTTACTTTTCATTGGAAAGTTAAATTTAAGATACAATTTTTTCTTTTGATCATAATTAAAGTGCAACACAAACAAGAATATTTCTGCTTACCTCACCATTTTAGTGTTTTCTTTACTAATAACTGCTATATATACTAATAAAATTGGAAGATGTTGTAAACAATACTTAGTATAAATTCTTTAACACTGGAATTAAGTATCCTCAATAAATTAGTGATCTATGCTTAGTTGTTTACATAAATGTCCGTAATTCCTGGCTATTGCTTTTTGCCCCATATTATCCATTTCTTTGGTGAGGAAGGAAGATCAAGTTCTGACAGTTTCAATTCCCATTTTTAATGTTACCAAAATGAAAGATCAGTTTCTCTAGGGATCTAATGGAATTATAAGTGAGGTACCAAGAAGTATAGCCACACAGGAATAAGGCCTTTTGAAATGCCCTTCCTCTTCTACTGTGCTGAGACCGTTGAATCCAGGAAAAGCAGCAAACAAGCACTCACATGACTATTGGGAGCCAGAGTCTGCAGGAGGAAGCTATAGCTTACGGAGCTGTCCTGCTTACTCCACGCTGTCTAGTGTAGTCCCCGTCTGCATGGAGATCAACCTAGCACTGCGTGGAAAAGTCTTCTTGCTGGCTCCATAAACAACAGCGATGCAAGTTGCATGCAGGCATACAGACTGACTTAATCTTTCTGCTTTCCCGATCACAATCAATTTGGCTTTGCCTATTGATTTTGTAGATACCATTAAAAGGAATACCATTGCTAATGTTATATCAGACCCCATTACGCTAGTGAGCTGCTTCTATTTTTTTTCCTTCATGCTGTGGCATTTCCTTTCCCCTGAAAACACTCTTTCACTCCGTCTAGCAATTAACTGCTTGAACAGTATAATAAGGAAGCAATTAAGAGGTGACAGAGAAAAATTAACACTCCATTTCACATTAAAGGCTAAGTGAGTATCCTTGCCATTGTGAGTTAAACGTGTCTTTGAAAACCTGTAGTTTGGATGTATTTTCCTTTTGAATAAGGAGCCCAGCTCCATGTTTTTTGTCTAGCATCCCAATCTGAAAATGGATGATAACTAATTGGGTGCTGTCTGCTTAAACAGGCTATATTAATTGCAGTTTGTTCTCCTGTAAGTGTCAAGGAAAACAAAATCTTTGTAATGTGTAGGCATAATGTACGGCTGCCTTCATTTGAATATGCAGGCCATGTCCTGGTGCAAATAAAGCAAACTCCTGGATGCAATGTTGCCATGGCAGGCAGCATTTGCATAATAAATAACAGCTATCATGAGACTTTCTTTATGAAGTTCTCTGCTGTGTTGTCAGCTGTAAGGGCCTCCACTAAAGCAGCCAATATTGAGGAAGTAGAATGTGTTTTGCTTGCAAATGCAACACACCAACTGCAGTCACTGTCAAGAATACATTATTTTAGTGTTGCTGGCTAAATGGAATGGATGGCGTTAAATATGTACATGCAATACACAGAGAATTGGATCAACACATATCCACAGGATGACAAGAATATGACTTAACTCCAAGACAGTGGCTGGATTAAGTCAAGAACGTACCATTAGTTTACTCTCTGTGCCAAAGTCTTTCAGCACAATAATGCTATGCAGAATCTCTTCACCCATTGCCTAAGCCTGAGTCAAACAATTTAGAAATTCCTGTTGTTTCTGGTTCTAGGGATTTGAGTGTCATTCACAAGGTAAGGCCTTCCCAATTGCTGTATCTTCCTTTGAGATACTAGTCTGTTAATGTATTAAGGCTACCAGAGGTTTTCCGGTGCTTACTGGGGGCTTTCATGTAAGCACTGCATAAGTTTACTTTGAATGAGTATTAACATAGGAGACTGGAAAAAAATCAACTGGTTTTACTAGAGAGTCTAACTTCTCCTTTTTCCTATTTGTAAACCTCCCTTTTTAGTCATTGACTATTTCCTGGATCTTAGAAAGATAGAAACTTAACTGTATGTAGATTTCTCCACCAGTTGTTAACTTAACATTCTGGACTTAAACATTCTGCCTCGCACTTTTGGTTCAGATCAGGTCCTGTTGTTAGGTTCATGGTGAGGGTTAGGGCAGGCTGCCTGAAAACACAGGAGCTTGGCACACTGAACATAATGAGTGGAAAATGCAGTAAGGACTCCCCTTGCAACAGGCTAGAGTGGAGCAGTGCCTACCACGTACCCAGAAGAAACAAATGCCTGTCTCCCAAGATGACAGAGCAAGCACCAGAAGGAACGGGCAGAGCAGGCGTTGATTACATTCCCCCATTCTGCTACTACACTTAGCATGTTCTTTTGTTTGATCACAGTTTTTCCCCTTGTTTCTCTGCTCTTTTCCAAACTACATATGACACTTGGGTTTCACCCTTGCCACAGGATTTTCCTTGCTTTATGAAGCTTTATGTGTCATGTAAAACTGATATTAAATGCATTTTGATATGTGTTTTGTATTAGCAGAAGTCCAACACAGAACTAAAGAGAGTAAGGGGAAATCGGTTTTTCTTCCTTTATACTCACAAGGAAAGGCCCCATAGCCATCGTGTCCATCGTTTTTGTGCCTGACTCTGGGTTGAAGTGACTTTGCAAACCTTTTAATCCTCATAATACTATTAGTCTCCTGTAGACCTGAGAAAATCTGGACTCAGCCTGGCACCTCCGTTGGCTTTAGCTCAAATTGCACACTTTGGCAGAATTTGAATATTGTGCTGTTTTAAAAGATCTGGCTCTTTTCACTCCATGGTGCCCAAGGCTAGAATTCTGAGAACTGAACCTTAATGAGAATGCCCTTAACAATGGCTAATTTAATGACCTAAAGCAGCCCTGTAGGTTTCCCCCCTTTGAACCAACGAAAATGGCTAGATTCATGGCTCTCCCAAAGAAAAATTCCACAAATCTGGAGCTGATTCTCACCTTTTTATAGCCTGACTTATAAGAGCAAAGAAGTTAGATAGAAGCCTGATACAGAAGGAAGCCTAGTAAATGGTCTTTTATTTCCAAATGACAAAAAGAAAAAGAGATGGGAATCACAGAAAAAGAAAAAGAAACATGAGTGAAACCTCAACAAGTCGACTTTTACTTTTACGAGCTCAGGAAGGTAGTCTAAGCTATTAAAGACTATTTATTAGCCTCCTCCTTTTGTTAACATTTAATCATCTTAAAATTTCCTTGTTCGTGGGAGAACTTGCTGTTCAGGTGTCTTTATAGCAATTTTCTGTAGCCAAGTTACCCATCTTAAAATAATGACTCATAATGGAGATTGGGCATGAGGTGGCTGTGGCATTAGCTAAAGAGCACCATTAGAATATGCTGTATTACAAAAAAAAATAAACACTTGGGTGCCTCCGCTTTTAAAATGAAATCCTTAAAAGCAAGGCGTCTGTGGCAAATGCAGTAATAATATTTAATAATGGTGGAGAGAGTGGTGAAAAATGGCCAAAAGTGACCAAACTGTTGGAGAAACTGGAAAGGTTGTACTGTTAAGGTGTACTCCTTCCCTTGCAGGGGATTAGAGTACCAAAAAGAATTTCTCGAAACTTCTAGTTCTTTTTCTTCCTTATGTTTTCCATCATTCCTGATCTGGTATGATGTGAGTCATAGTTTGACAGACAAGGTTATCTTCTTTTTCTTTCTTCTAATACCCCTTTCAAATAAACTTATTCTTCAAGTTACATCATTGTCCATTCGGACATTTTTCAATTATCAAAGAGTTTTTCTTCCTTGATCACTGATGAAATCTTATGAGAAATAAATCATTGCAAAAATAAAACCGCTATCTCTTGATCTGACTTTGATACCATCGGTACTTTAGTGATTTATTGTTAGGTAGACAGCAGTTTTATTACTAGCTGTTGCTTCTATAGCTGTGTTCCCAGCTTACCCACAACCACATCCTAGTGAATACTTTGGAAAGGAGTAGCGTGCCTATTTGGTACACTCCTGCCCTTTTAGGAACTTGCGTGAGCATGCCTTAGCTAATCAGCTAAGATTAGAGCGGGACAGAAGGCAGTGTTTCTTTTTGAAATGCGGTTCAGTGTCAGGGGTTCCAAGGATTGTGTGTGTGTGTGTGTGTGTGTGTGTGTGTATGTGTGTGTGTGTGAGAGAGAGAGAGAGAGAGAGAGAGAGAGAGAGAGGGAGAGAGAGAGAGAGACAGAGAGAGAGAGAGAGATATCACAGATCCTTGCCTTCTTGCCTTCTGCCTTGTTTGATGCAAGTCTCTGTTTGTTTCTGCTATATACACCAGGCTAATTTGCCTTAGTGCTTCTGAGGATTTTCTGGGCTCTACCTTCCATCTTGCAATAGGAGCACTGGAATTGCAGATGTTTACTACATAAATTCTAGGGATCCGAACTCAGGTCCTCACATATGCAGGAGCGAGCACTTTGCTAGCTGAGCCATCTCCCCAGCCTGAGACTTCATATATTCCATGTGTATTGATATATAAATATATGTGCATAAAGACATTTCTTTGTAATGCATGGACTATGCAAAATGTTCAGGGGAGAGAAAGTCCAAGATTCTGTGCCATGTAACATGATTAATATAAACCCAGAGACAGATATTGGGGTTCAACCTGAGGGTCAGAAAGTCAGTCAGCCACTGACTCTTACCTCCACCTCAGTCAAAAATGGCAGTCCTGCCTCCAGGAATCTCAGAATGAGACTAAGAGTTGTCTCCTTTCATCTTATGTTACTCTGTAGTGCTGGGGATGAGGGTGCATACCACTATTGTACAGTTTCTATGGAAAGCTAGTGTGGCTACTGGAATTAAAGGTGTGTGTCACTACTACCTGGTCTGTAAGGCTGACCAGGACAGCTATTTTAGTCTCTGATCTTTAGGCAAGTTTTATTTATTAAAATGCAAATGAAATATCACTATATTTCCTCTTTTTGTCTAACATAAAAAAGGCTATAACTAAGAAAAACTATATACAATAACTATGTACAATATATATGGATAATAAATACAACATAGTCCAGTCCATTTGCATTTGACAAATTTAGAGAAAATATTCTATATCTATCCTATCTTGGTGAGTCCAAAGTCTTATACCTATTTTACTTTCTATAATAACTTGCTTTCTGTGTCTTGTAAACAAGGAAAACTATAGCTATAACTATTTAGTCTTCAACTCCCTCAGAGACTCAAGAAGGAAATAACATTAACTGAGTAAGCAGGAAGTGCGAGCAAGTGACTTCCAAAAAATGTGAGAAATGACAGAAACTGCTGGCTGCCTGGACAGTTACTGCCAGTGGCTGTCTGTTTTGCTTTGCTCACCTTCAGGTTGAACCCCAATATCTTCTCTAGGTTTTTATTATTTGTGCCACAGTGTCCCAATTGCCTGAATAAATACCAGGACCTTAATGCTTTGTACCTCACTGCCCTCAAGAGGGGTAGATTTCCTTTATTTGGTACTTGATTTTTTACAGTTTGTGGTCTGCTGTGCATATCAATGCAGGAAGGTACCCTGTGTCTCACTTCTTTTCTTCTCTGCCTGACTTTGGAGACAGCAGGGTCTTGTAAGATCATCACACTGATCAGCCTGGAAGAAAAAAACAAGTTCCTCAAGAAATTCTCTATACTAGAATTCCTAAACTTCTCTGAGTCTGTCGAGGACCTTGTAACCGATATGAATTACTTATAGGACATTGTCTGCCAAACCCTTTCATCGCTGCTACCACAGCCATAAATAAAGACTGTCTGCAAACACTACCAGAATGAGGTCTGTGCAGCTGGATCAACGAGGATTGTGCAGCTGCATCAGGTAGTGACACACACTCTGATCACTGAAAATGTATAAAATGAATAAACATGTGGCGAATTCGTGTAGCTGCATTTTTGTTTTATGATTTCAAAAGGATCAGCATTAATTTGAAAAATGCAAAGCAGAAAATAGTGGTGTATAAATCTTTGAGATTTGCAAGGTATACTGCCTTAATAAAATGCAAATGAGTTTTTTTTCATACTCCTTGGAAACCAGGAACTTCAAAGGTTTTCCACTTTACTGGCATTTCTGGAGAGTTTCCTAGCTTTTGTGCTAAATGCCACACTTCACTAGTAGTTCCTATGCATCCTGCCTCTCCAGCCACTTACAGAATGAACTGGAGTTCAGGGCAAGGTGACAGACAGTTCTCAGCCCCAACTAACATGTAGATGACTGCATTTGTAATTTGGATCCTTGAGACATTGCAGTACCATCTATTGTGAATTAGGCAGGGGCGGGGGAGGGAAGGGCTCAGTTTTCTTTTAGTGGCTGGCCACTGGAGGTTTGAAGATGGACCAGCGTGTATATGGACATCACGAACTAGACTCAATGTATTTTTCCTCTTCTTCTTCCTCTTCCTCTTTTCCTCCACCTCTTCCCTCTTTTGGGGGATATCACAAGGGTGGAAGGTGGATTTGGGGAGACTGGGAAGTGAGTGTGATCAGGGTACATTTTGTGAAATTCCTCAGTAATCAATAAGAATATTAGATTTGAAAAAAATAAATCCTGTTTCTGAGATCCCGCTGTCATCACTTACTACTAGAAAGAAAAAGGGCATTATTCTGATGACTGTGGGAAGTCATCTTGCCTTCCCCCTAAGCCATACTAGTTACTCTCCTAAATCCCACACCTCGGGCCTGTGCACAGATTGGGATAGGTTCCTTGAACACTACATCTCTTATTATGAATATCCAGGATGAGTTTAATTCTTCCATGTATTTTATTTTTAAAATATAGACTTAGAAAGTTCTCCTCATTGTGCTGGAAACACATCTGTCCAGTCCTCTTAGGACGGTGGGGTGAGGACAACAGGCCACAGGAAGGAGTATTCGTGCTTCTACCCCAGAAGTATCTTTCAAGGCCCCAAGCTCTTCTTCTCCTTTGTTCTCTCTTCCATCAGGAATTTCTGTCTTTTACAGATGAATATTTTCAAGTCCTCACATTCACCCACAGCATCCATGAGAGTACCTTTGCCTACTGGTAAAAGGAATGCAATTATATCACATGTAATTGAAAACTGGATTGTTCATTACACATCTGCAAACCTCAATCAGTTGCTTGTAATTTGTCTTTGGACCTCACACCAGCACCTTGCTGGAGCCCTGTATAAAATGTGAACATTATTTACCTTGTCTTTATTCTGGTGATGTTTTGTTTAATTATGTAATCATTGGACCAGCGTCAGCTCTTTAACATGCTAATTCTGATGCTTTCAGGAAAACCTCATGGGGAGCTGAAGCAAAATGTAATATGTGAGGAGTGGAGTCCCAAACAAACGTAAGATTAGTTGACAGTATTAGTCACTTTTGGTCACTGTGAGAAAACACCTGAGCAAAGAATTTAAGGAACTTTGGCTTCTGTTTTCCGAGATTCTAGTCCGTAGTCAGTTGACGCCGTTGCTTCTGAGTCCATGCGTGGTGAGGCAGCATGCCATGGCAGGAACATAGGATGAGCAAACCAGCTCACCCCATGGCACACAGGACATACAGAGACAGACAGATAAAAAACCGAAAGTAAGATATTCCCTTCAAAAGCATGCTGCAGTGACCCACCTCCTCTAACTCGGCCCCTCTCCCTATAGTTCATTCTAAATTCATCAATGGATATGGATTAGTAAAATAACAATCCCCATGATGCAGTCACTTCTGAACAGCACTAAGCTTGAGACCAAGCCTACAACACAGGAGCCCTTTGGTGAGCTACTTCTAAACTATGACCCGGAACTCCTTTGTGTCCTTTTAGAGCTCTGTATTTTTTCTTTTTATTTAATGGCAGAGCTTGAGAGTATCATAGCATTTTAGATCTGGATGACCTTTAGAGATTATCTACTTTAACGATTCAGTTCTGTACACAGGAAAATTGAGGCCCACAATGAGAAGGGAATTCACCTTGAGTTGTATATTAGTCAATGGCAATGAAAGCACAAAACTCCCAGATACTAATTTCTCTCTGTAGGGATAGAGGGACCTTGTCCTATGCTGCAAAGAAATAGAGGGGGCATAAGTGCTTGGTACAGCGAAGAGGTAACACTTAGAGATGTGCTTTAAATTACACGATTAACCTTAACCTGCATATTACCCTAAGACAGCAAAAACAACGAACATAAAAGGAACAAAATGGGAATAGCAGGTTTGTTGTGTACAGTCACTAGCACTTACTTCTGTATAAAAGTGTTTCTTTTGACTTATGACCCCAGATGAAATCCAGAAGCACAGCATGTGTTGGTTCACACTGGATCATGTGACATACAGCTACTTAACATAAGCAGCCGCAGAGTGACATTTCCATGGCACTGCATCGCCACAGAAGGAACTAACGCTCTCTTTCACAAGTGGGTAATTATCTCTGCCAGCTGATATTGTTTTGCTATTTGCAGGTAGAAAGGGAAAGCATGTGTGTTCTTGAGAGTACATCCTTAAAAGAAATACCTACTGGGGTAAGGAATTTGTGGGAAGCTTATTTGATAGGGTTACAGGAGTTCACACATCAGGAATGAAAGAAATAGCAAGTTTAAAGAAAAACCTCAGCTGGCTTTGAGAAGTAGTCTGTTTGGAAGGGAGAGTATGGAAACTTACACAGGGAACAATGAAATGTGACAGCCACTGCCAGCTGAGAGGGGCTCCTTTAGAGTCCAAGTCTTCCCAACAGAGATAGCCGTTAGGAGGTTACTCTACAAAAGAGGATAAATGGTTTCGCAGAAAAAAAAATAGCATCCACAGTATTAGTAACACACACGTCTGTGCTAAACGCCGCTCCAAGCTCTTAATTGGTTTCAGGTGTTAGTCACTACAATTCTTATATAAACTACCTATTAATATGCTCACTTTATTGGAATACTTGTTTTCTGGAAATCCCATAAAAAAGAACCACAAACTAGGTGGCTTAGATAACAAAAAATTATTGTCTTGTGGTTTGAGAATCTAGAAGTCTGAGAGCAAAGTATGTGTAGAATGGTTTCCTTCTTAGAGCAGTAAGAGAAAGCTCTTCTAGATCATTCTCCTTGGCTGTTGTCCATTCATTCTTCCTCTGTCCCTTCACATTGCCATCCCTATATGACAATCTGTCTCTGGGGACAAATGTCTCCTTTGTATAAGAATATCAGTGTTATTGAATTAGGACCCTGTATACTTTGACTCAGTCACTTCTGTAAGACTCCTTCTCCAAATAGGATCATACTCTAAGGTACTGCGGGCAAGTCTGTGATATGTGTATCTCGGGTTGGGGAAGGAATTCAGCCGAAACGTCATCCTGCATAATAAGACTCATCAGAAGGAAAGAGAACCTTCTCTAACCTACCACTTTAGAGTAGCTTTTAACATCAATATCAAAAAGAAACTCTGGACTCGGTAAGGAGAATGTCTTCCCCGAAGGTGAAAAGCCATCTATACTTTTATTTATTTGCCTACTTGATTTGTGTATTGCCCATCTTGAAGCTACTTGGAAGAATGATCCTAAATATTAAATAATGTAGTAAGTACTAAAATAGTTATTTCTCATTGGCTTCCATGAATAGGACCTTATATATAACAAATGTTGCTTGGATTAAGTGGAAAGAGTTTCTCCTCAAAGCATCTAAAATCTTGAAAAAAAATCTTAATTGTATTTATTTCTAAATAGATACAATTCAACTTTCAAACCACAAAACAATAAATTTTTGTTATCTAAGCCACCTAGTTTGTGGTACTTTATTATGGGATTTTCAGCAATAAAGAGAACATATTGATTGATGGTTTATTTATGAATTGTAATAGCCTCCCTTATGTTTTTAATTGCATGGAATATGGTAAGGTGATATAAAAATTCACAACATATTTACACTGAGAAGTTCTCTTTAATTTTTTTTGAATTTAGCTTCTTTATTGATTCTTTGGGAATTTCACATCAGTACCCCAATTCTGCTCACCTCCCAGTCTCCCCCATATCCTCCCCTCACCCCTGAAGTACCCCACAGAAAAGAAAACAAAACAAAGTAAGCAAGCGAACAAAAACAAGAACAAAACAAAAACAAGAAACCTCTTAGCTCCTTTATCTCTCCTACCTCTCCAACACCTCCTTGTTCATCCTGGTGGCATGGAAAGCCTCAGTGTGTCATACAGCAAACTCTCTTGTCCTATCAGCTTTACCAGCAAATGTTCATTGTATTGAGTCATTGGTCTGTTTCAGGGCCTCTGGCTTCTGGTACACCATCACTGCAGGCTGCTGCTGAGGACCATGTCTGAGTCCCTGGTCCTGTAGTGTGGCCAGGGTTTAGGTTGGCATATGTAGTTCCTGTTGCCACCAAGGACCAGGAGTATGCCCTGGGTCAGATCAGTCACCTGAGTCTAGGTTGGTACCAGAGGGTGAAAAGTTCTTGCTTAAACACCTCATATTAGAATCTGGGGTGAGCATTGAGTCAAAGTAACTACTTGGATTTGAATTCATGTGTTCGGCCTGGCTTGGATATTTAAGCTACCCATTACTAATGTCTTTTAGAAAGAAGAGTGCAAACTGATTGTATATAACTACAGATACTTGGGACATGGCTCACAATAGTATCTTTGCTTGAGGCAATGGTTAAGTGATTCCAAAGCAAATGAGGGTATGTGGGGACAGAGATGGGATAATGAGTTCGTCATCAAAATCATCCGTAGAATATTGTAAATCATACGCACATCTGAATATGTTCTATCTGTTGAGGACATACTCTATTCCTTTCAGGTTAAAAGCACTTTCAGGAAAGTGTCTCAGAATTATGGTAGCAAGAACTGTGTATTAGAGCCTATATGTATAAACTGAAACATCCCATGTTTTTCTGATATCAGCTTCACTTGTGATCCACCATTGAGAAGAAGTGGTAGAAATTAAGATGACATGTGAATTCTAGACCAATTAATTATTTGTTTTGATTCATTCATAAGTAGCGACAAGCAAGGTATGTACACATATTTTCATAGGTTGTCCACAGCGCAAGTGTTCCAAGCCATGGTGCTGAGTGAAAACTGAGATCCAGTCCATGTTTTAGATCCTTGGTTTTATGTTGTATCTATATTTATTCAACTCCACACTAATATGGTGTAATTTACCTCTGAGAGTAATGATCAAGGTTCTGGCATTTGTCTACAACTTCTGTATTTCCAGAAATTATGTGAAGTCCAACAACTTCTTATCCCAAGTGTCTTGAAATTTTCTGATCAATGGCATGTTTCGGGTGGTTTTAAATAAATATGCATTTAGTCCTGTGACAAACTTTGTGTTGAACTTTGAGGGTCAGATGTGGGTAGGAAAGAGTTGTGATGCTCAAAGAACTTCTAGAGCAACAAAGAAAGTAGACAAGTAAACACGCTGTCAAAGGAAGTTTGACAGGTGTCATGGTAAAGATATTTTGGAGGAATTTGTGACATCATGGAAAAGGCCTAACTCTGCCCTTTCTTGGAATGCACATGAATGGATGTGAGAATGTATGTATGTATGTATGTATGTATGTATGTATGTATGTATTAGTTTGGATAAAGGTTTGTCTATTTTGTTGATTTTCTCGAAGAACCAACTCTTTGTCTCATTGATTCTTTGCATTGTTTTCTTTGTTTCTTTTTTCTTCATTTCAGCTCTCAATTTGATTATTTCCTGCCATGTGGTTCTCTTGGGTGAGTTTCCTTCTTTTGGTTCTAAAGTTTTCAAATATTCTGTTAATTCCCTAGTGTGGGATTTTTCCAGCTTCTTTATGTAGGCATTTAGTGCTATTAACTTTCTTCTTAACACTGCTTTCATTGTGTCCCATAAATTTGGGTATGTTGTGTGGTAATTTTCATTGAATTTTAGGAAGTCTTTAATTTCTCCCTTTATTTTTCTTTGACCCATTGATGATTCAGGTGAGCATTGTTTAATTTCCACGTGTTCATGGGCTTTCTGGAATTAGTATTGCTATTGAATTCTAGTTTTAAACCATGATGATCTGATAAGATACGTGGAGTTATTTCATCTTTTTTGCATTTGTTGGGTGTGGTGGTACTACGCCCACATTCCCAAAGAATCAACTATGGATATTTTCCTTCATTTTTTTTTAAAGAGGGGGAAGTGGTGCAGGAGAATTGTCTGTATTCTGTCAACTTGTAGATTTTCTCTAAGAGATTTGCTGATGTCTTACAATTTTTTGTTTGTCTTTTCCTCCATTTCTTTGAGGGTATTTCTCATTTCCTCTTTAAGAGTTTCAAACATTCTCCTGAATTTATTTTTAGTTCTTTTTTTTCCTGCTTCATCTATATTTGATTGTTCCAGTCTTACTGTTGTTGAGTCTTTAGGTTTTACTGATGCCATGTTGCTTTGTGGTGTTGCATGTGTTCTTAGCATTTTTACTCATCTTTTCCTTTAATAGGTGTGGTTGAGGCTGTCTGTGATTGTGTTGATTAATTTTCTGGGTGCCAGTGATTCAAGTGCTATGGTTCTAGTTACCCCTTTGGTCACTCCATATTCCTGGAAGTCGCTCAGCACTCCTGGGCTTTGCTCTGCTCTGTTGGAGTTTGCTGTCTCAGGCATGATCTAGCTTAGGTTGTCGGCTCAGACCTGTTTCTGTCAATGTTCCTGGTCTCGACCTGTTTCTGCAGAGGTCCCTGTCTTGAGGTTGTTCCTATAAAGGACTCTGGCTCCAATCTATTCCCTCAGAGTTCCCAGGCTTGGGTGTGCCGAGAACCAAAGTGGTCCTGGTGCAGGCCTACTTTTCACCTGGACTCACAGAGATCTCTGATTCCTTCTTACTCCCTCAGAGGTCCCAGATTCCTGTCCAGACCCGAAGAGGTCCTGGCTCAAACCTAGTTCATCGGAGGTCCCAGACTCACACCCAGACCTACAGGGGTCCTGGCTTAGGTCTACTCCCTTGAAGGTCCCAGATTCACATCTGAACCCGCAGCAGTCTCTGTCTCTGGCCCACTTGCTCAGCTCCCCTGTACCTGCTTCTGTGGATTTCGCCATCTCAGGTCTGTTGTGTCCAAGGTTGATGGCTCAGTCCTGCCTCGGCAAATGTCCCTGGTCTGGATCCACTTCTGCTCCCATGGAGCTAGCTTTCTCAGGCCCGTTCAGGCTTAGGTAGCTTGTTCAGTCTTGCTCCCATGTAGTTCATTGCCTCAGGCCTACTCTGGCCTAGGTTGCTTTCCCAGTCCTGCTTCGGCAAATGACCCTGGTCGGGATTTGCTCCTGTTCTCATAGAGTTAGTTCACTGTCTGAGGCCTGCTCTGGCCCAGGTCACTGGTTCAGTCTTTCCCCTATGGAGTTCACTGCCTCAGGCCTGCTCTGGCCCAGGTCACTGGCTCAGTCTTGCTCTTTTGGAAATCACTGACTCAGACTTACTCTGGCCCAGGTCACCGGTTCAGTCTTTCCCCTATGGAGTTCACTGCCTCAGGCCTGCTCTGGCTCAGGTCACTCATATGTATATATTAAACCATACATATTGGAGAAAATACTATGAAACTACCAGAGAGAAGAGAAGGATTGAAATTTCAAAGATGAACATGTCAATTAACCTTTCAAGTATGCAGACAAAGTAAGGAGGGGGCTTTTGTCCTGGATAATCCTGTCTAAAAACAAAAATAACCTGAGAGTCTTGTGTGTGTGTGTGTGTGTTGTATGTGTGTGTGGTGTGTGTATGTGTGTGGTGTGTGATATGTGTGCGTTGTGGTGTGTAGTGTGTGTGGTATGTATGTGTGATGTGTCTTGTGTATGTGTGTGTTGTGTAGTGTGGTGTGTGTGTGTGTGTGTAGGGTGCTGTTGAGGATTGATAATGAGGGGCAAAACTGGAGAGGTACTAAGGGTGAGTGGATGGTGCATGGAGAACTACCGCAGGCTTCTACATGGGTAGGGAAAACTCTCTTGGACTATTGTCCTATAGAAGATGCTTGCAATGGGGCCAAGCCTGAAAGGGACAAGAAGAGGACTGTGAGAAGACTCCACATGAAAGATGATAAAAGCTTTAATTAGAGAAGGGGTGGTTTATGGCTTGCCACTTGTTTTTGTTGGTAATGTTTGATTACAGCAGGACCATGTCCAGACTTTAAGAATTGTTAGGAATTGCTTTTATGGTACGATATCCGAGTGGTGGGGTAGTTGTTACAGAAATCATACATTCCATAGAGTTTAAACTACTTACTGTCTGGCTCTTTTAAAAAAGAATGTGCTCACCTGGGGACTGTGGCAAAGATTAGGTATGAAAACAAGTGGGAAATTATGGGTACAATAGATGGGTTTTTCTATATGATGGTGATTTGTCATTCCCTAAAATTTTCAACCAGGTAATAAACAGAAGCATATAATGAATAATATTGCCTAATTTTTGTATCTGATAGTATTTTGCCATGTATGCCCTACTTAATTTTACCCTGAATTATATGAACTACAGGTATTTAACCTGTAGACATATATATCTGATTAAAAGTTAAATAGCATGTAGCACCATAGTCATGATATGCCTTATGAACTTCATAAATTAATATAAATTTAACAATATTAAGAGGCATCAATTTTTCAATCCTCTTATTATTTTCACCATTGCTTTTTTTAGCTTAATTCAAACATGGTAAGAATTTAATTTAATAAGAATAACCTTTATAGAGTTCTTACTGCTCTTTTTGTGGAAATCATATCATGAAAAAACTCAAAATTATTTACTTGAAAATCTTTATCAACTTGAAGAAGTTTGTACTATTACCCACTTTAACAGACACACACACATCACTATTCAGAAAAATTACTTTCCCCAAATTACATAGCTAGTAAATAACAGATCCTGGCCTTGGAATTCACTATTCTTTATTTCTGTGATCCTTATTAGGATATGATTTAAAAGACTTGGTGCAACACATGAATTGTGGCAGAGAGGACAGTGGTTAAGGACAAAGCCTATAGAGTTTTAGGCCAGAAAACTAAGATATATTTACTGAATGAGAAAATATGAAAAGAGAAAATTTTTGCTTAGTCAATAGTTCAGTTTTGAAGCTTATGTGCTGATGTGATACAATACAACTTTTAGAAAGAGCTTTATAGGAGTAGAGTGAGAAGGCAATATTTGAGGTCAGAAGGCTAGCTAGTGTGCTAGAATTGCAGATGCAGAGAGATATGGTGGGTCTTTCAGCTCTATTTGCTGAGATTGGGCACAGTGAGGGAAGACAATCCAAAGAAGGCTAGAGTGCTCAGACCTAAGGTGTCAGGCAGAGGACAATGGAAAGGGATTGGTAAAGTCCAAGAGAGAAAATTTACACTTTCAGAAATCTACACTGGTTTCTCTATGGCAAGCAGATACATGTGTGGTGTAGGAGGTTCTTCTGTCTATGTGTTGCTTTCATTGGTTGAATAAAGAAACTGCCTTGGCCTTTTGATAGCGCAGAACTTAGATAGGCAGGGAAGACAGAACTGAATGCTGGGGAAGAAGAGCAGAATCAGGCAGATGCCATGGATCTCCTGCCTGGGACGGAGGTTAGAATCTTGCTGGTAAGCCACAGTCAGGTGGCAATACACAGATTAATAGAAATGGGTTAGATCAAGATGTGAGAGGCTAGAGATAATGGGCCAGGGAGTGTTTAAATGAATACAGTTTCTGTATGATTATATCCGGTGTAAGCTAGCTGGCCAGGACGGAACAAGGGGCCCTGCTCCCTACTACACATGTGGTCAGGAAGGGAGGCAATGAGAACAGTTTAAGAGGGAATTTCACTGCTCCAGGTGGGAAACATCAAGTATGTTAACTGCAGAAGAAAATATGAGTAGGGGACAGTTTTGAGGTGCTGTAGAAGGTAATAGAGCTAGTTTAACAAGCTCCAATTGTGACCCACTTTGCTAGCCTCTGTTCGCTTCATTCAAGGTAGGATTGTGGCTTCTTTGAAAAATAGAGTATGAGAGAAATGACATTGTGAATTCTGAGCTTGGTCACCCCCTTTTTTTTCTGGATCATTCTCTCTTGTAGTTCTGAGATCTTGCCCAAGAAGGCAAACTACTTGATATCTATATACTAGAGAAGGCCCAGATAGCCTTTTCTGTGGAAGGTCCAGATGAATCCCCTCATGCTATTACTCCTAGGCATAAAGCATACAACTTAAAGCCAGCTTAGAAACGGGTCTCTCCGCCATAGGTATTTTTAGCCCAACTGTTCTTGTCACTTAACCAGTCAGTCGTGACGTTGATCTGAGAGTCTCCAGCTGTTCTCAGAAGTAGAAAAGTGCTGACCTTGCTGTGTCCTTTTCAGATTTGTCACCCAGAAAATCTAGGACCATAAGAAAATGTTTGTTTAATGTCACCTGGTTGTAAGATGGCATTGTGGGACAGCCATTGAAAATCAGAATCAGGCTGATTATGGAGACGTATAAAACACAGATTTTGCCTTCCAAGATCCCGAGCTTGCAATCTAAGAAAGACGGGAGAAAATCATATTAGAAAAATAGAAAGAGCAACAAAAGTGTTAATTGTTGTTTCAGACATATACTATGAAAACGGTGAGCAGAAGCAGCTAATAAAAGTGATGGCTAACTTTATCCAATTGCTCTTTAGTTATTTCCGTATTAAATGAACAAAGTTATATACATATGTGCTTCACCATGAGCCCATGAGACATAGAAACACACTAAGCACATTTTAGATGAAAAAATTAAGACATAGACATAAGTAATCTCAAGCCTCAAGAATTTGGTTTTGAACATGTATATTGGAATTCTGAAGTCCTTGCTTGGGACCTTTAAGACATAGCACTTTATTAGTGACTGGAAAATGGAGAAGCTGAGAACATGGACTTAGCATGCATGTTATCTTCTTTCCTAAAGAAATTCTATTTGTTTTCAAAAATAAGAGAATCCTGGCAAAATCAGTGTTTGATATAATCTGATAAATGGTAACAAGTACACCCTTTCTTTTCTGTTACAGTAATCGCCACTTTGCAATTTGTTTTAGTTTAGCCTCCCTATTTGGGTTCAAAGCAAAGTTAGGCAACAGCCCTGCTTCTACACACATGCAAAAATATGAATAGAGTGCTTCCTGAGACGAGTATCCCACAGCGACAAAGCAGCAGCAGCATCTTGTGGAGTGTAAAGAGAAAGACACTTTTGGATTTTTCTATGCTCCATCTCCTTCAACAGCTATTGCACAGCATTACGAGTGTGCCTTCTTGGACCCTTCTTCCTCATCTTGAGCTTGATTGCATTCCTGGCCTAAAGACATTGCTTGCTCTAGATGGGCAGATTCACCCCTTTACTTGCACCGTGACTCAACAGTCTCCGTTTATGAATTTGGATTTTATCCGACACTCCAGCTAGAAAACATTCCCAGCTTTCCTGCTCTCTTTGAATGTGCAATTGGAATCTCACTTTTGCCTGTGTGATAAACTTCCTCTGTTCCCCCCTTAACACATGTGTCTGTACAAACCTGGCCTCTCCTGGTTCCCCAAGCCATCTCAGAGGAGGACATGCTACTCATCTTTGAGACTGTGTGTCATCTGGGTGCTGTTGCTTTGAGCATGTTGCATCACATTCAAAATAGAGCCAACGAATCCCATTGGCAGTTGTCTGTAATCTCTTCTCAAAAACAACCAAAACAAAGTATGTTTCCTGTGTCTTGGAAAGAATAATGCTAGTTTTTTTGTTTGTTTGTTTCCCCTCCAAGTTGCAGGTTTACTTTGATCTCTTGCTGCAGACTTACTCTCTTGACTCTCTCACAGTTTCTGACAACCCTTGCGACTTTTTTCTTCACTCTCATTCCTTCCTTGCACATCTCAGACTCGAAGGAAGCCTGGCACTCCCATTTCAGTGTTCCAGCCTCCAGTGGTTGCTTCCCTTTTTCCTGTTCCTGAGAACACCCTTACCTGTGCCCACCCCAGAGAGTCCAGCCTAGGTCAACCATGGAAAATAACGACTGGCTGGTTTTCATAGAGTTTTTCTTCCTGTCTCGAGCTGAAATCAACACATTTGAAGCATGGTCCTCCCTTAAGGCTTTTCCTTTCCTGACAATGACTGCACTGCAGAGTTGCCTTTGACTTCTCCTTTCTGTCACCAATTATGTGCTTGAGGCATAGAAATCCACACTAATATTAGCATAAGAAAAAGTAATTAGGAGTGCACACCTGCCACATATACACACAAATCACACGCTGCGTTCTCGGAACCAAATCTGAGTGATTTTTGGATTATTTATTGATTGAGCACAATACATGCTCAGACTCAGATTGTCGAGAGTGTACATTAGCAGCCCCTTTTGGAGTTATTGCCTGGCATCCTAATAGAGGTTACATTGTGGAGCAGCCATCTTACTTAATAGCACAAAATTTGGGATACTCCTTTCTTCTCACCCAGAAGAAAGCAATGCTCAAGCCATGTTAATTGATGTGTTTTGATCAAGAAGAAGCCAAGGTTAGCGCGAGGCTTATTTCCACAGTGACTAAGTGGAAGAGTCAACACATCAGTCTTTTTGAGCCCACCAAAGAAGTCTCATTTCCATTCTTCTCCCCCACAACTGACACCCTAAGTAGCTCAGATTCAAATGCAAATGCAAACACAAGAATCCAGACACACTTTGAAATCAATAACATCGTTTTGTCAGGCAATTCATTTAGTATTTCTAAAAAACCAGTGAAGTTTAAAAAACAAGGGCGTTGAAAGCTTGCTTTCCTGTTCCTTGAGTTTTAATGAGCCTATTCCGCACTCTCGAAAGAGGAGCCCTCATTATAACTTGTCAATAAAGCATTAACACCCAAGATGGAGAGAGCTCCATCATTCTGGCTAATTTTCTTTCCTTTTCCCCCATCTGGACACAGTTGAAAAGTCTTCCATTGGGAAACCTTGCCATTTATTTGAACTCCTTCTTTCTAAATCATAGAGTTATCTACTTAAGAATAACTCATGACTCTTACCATGTCAGTAAAGACACTTCAGGCTAAGATTTTTTATGTTGGGATATTATGTGCTCATAGTCCTGATGCTGCCTGTCCCCCCTCCCAAATGAACCCCATGTGACTGCGCCGAGAGGCGGAAACAGCACTGTGAGAGGGCACTCCAGACTGCCTGAGCACTTTTGTCCCTTCCTCTTACCCATACTTTGCAGTTGCCTGCGAAACAGGGAAATCAGAGCCAGGTTTCGATTTTTCAGAAAGGGCTTTGGAGCTAAAGATGAGCTTGGGCCTGGTGGGGAGAGCAATGGGACTGGACTTTTATAGAACATTATCTGTTGCACTTGATACCACCACCCTTTACATTATGCACAAATATGAGGAAAAGCAGAGTGTTGGTCACCTAGTTTTCCTTTGCTCTGTCTCATAGGTGGATTCATATATTGTCATATTATATAGCTTACTTTTGATTGCTTTTAATTACTGAATATCATTGGTCATTAGTTATTTCTATGATGTAAGACTTTAGAAAAAAAATATGCCTACCCTTCCTCACCTCAATCTGCTGTATAGTCCCAGATTCAGTCTAATCTAGTATATGCAGTAAGGCATTCGATCACACAGCTCTCTTCAATTCCATAGACTCGGAATGATATCCCAAACGGGATCCAATGAAAAGATTCAGTGTCTTTAGGTGGATTTGTTCATTTCCAAGAGCTATTTAGAGTAGTGTGATAAATTCATAAGTAGGAACATTCACGATCTTTCAGAGTCTACCAAACCCATGCCCTATGATAATCAACAAATGTGCTCATGTAACAAATAGGTATGCAATCCTTGACCCTTGTTATGAACAAGTGTCATGTGGCAGGCACTGTGTTTGGCAACCAGTACAAAAAGGAGAATATACAAAACCCCTAGTTTTAGGGAGATGAACATATAATATGCTAAGTTGTATTAATTGTTCAAATAGGAGAAACTGAAATAAAAGAAGTTCTGATAGGAATCACTGCGAATCTGGGCTGTCTTGACTCAAATAATTTTCTGTTTCCTTCATATATATTGATTTTATATAACTGCCTATGTGAGGGCTTAGAAAATGATGCCCATAGTATAGCACATTTGAGCTGAAGGAGATTGGAAGGCTTCAGATGTAGCCTCAGAAGCAAGCCTCTTCCCAAAGCCATTCATAGGAAGCAGAGTGCCCCTTCCCCAGAGTGTGACACAGAGATAGTATTACATTGATCTTCCATTTCTTTTCTTTCTAGGAGCTAGCCATAAAACAGTTCTCCATCTACTTTTTCACATGGCAGATCTTAAGACCTTCATGACAGGGGGTCCTTCACTATACAAAGAAAAGCAAAAAAGGCCAGTAAGAGACTGGATAGACCTGGTGATTTTTCCCTCCTCTGTCGACTAGCATCAAACTAAACTCTTTTGTCCAATCACATGTCTATATAACTATACATTCTTCACTCAATAGAAATGCAAAAATACCCCCACCAGATCTTTATTTATGTCTTCATTTCTTTGGGGACTTGTATGTATGTACACTTACAGCATATGTGTGTGGATGTATGTGAAGGAGTACCCTATATGTGTCTATGTATATGCACAGAGCCCAGAAAAGTAGCACTCTGTGTCTTTCTTAATCATTCCCCACCTTCCTTTTTTGAGACAACTTCTCTCACTGAACCCACAGTTCACCAATTCAGTTACATTAGCTGGCCAGTAACCTCCTTGGATCCACCAGTCACCACCGTTCTCGTGTGTGGGACTATAGTCATGTGCCCTATATCGGGATTTTTACATGGGTGCTGGAAATCCAAACTTAGGGCCTTAGGCTTGAATGGTAAACATTTGATCAACTTAACTATCTTACCAGCCACTGTTTCTTCATTTCTGAAAATTCCCACGTCATGTAGAACTTTAAATCAACCAATGCATCATGCCTTTTCTTTTGTTGGCCTACCATTTGTTCTAGGGATATTAGTTGGTTACCTTTTAATGGATGTTGAGAGGGGTCACACATTTACTAATGTTGCATAAGTCAGAACACCTAGCATGGACAGTGTATGTCTTTGCAAGAGTCATAGCTACATAGCAAAGTGGTTAGGTGTTGAATGTCATTTTTTATTAGTAATACAATAATCTTTACCACAAAATTTGATTACAATTCTCACATATGGAAAGAGTATTTGATTGAAGCCAGACTCCAAATTCTGCAAGGTCCTCTCTGTTAGTTAAATTTGAGACAACATCCTACCAAGATACTTTATTGACTTGGGCTCTCTTTTTTGCTTCATAGTAGAAACAATGGGTTTTGTAGTTAAAATTCTGACTCTAATTCTTGGTAGTGTGTGGCCATGAAGAAATTATTTAATTTACATTTTTTCTAAAAATAAGAAATAAAACCCTTAATTCCCATGAATATCTTGAAATTTAAACTGACTAATACAAATAGAGAGTCTGTGCTCAAGGCACAAAAGAAAACATGCAAATGATAATACCCAGGTTCTAGTCCTGGCTACGAAACTCGCCCCACAATTTTGCTTCAACTGCTAGAGCCCACACTTTCACCTGAACAGTAATGACAATTGCCTCCACAATGTTCAATATTCCTTTCACTGCTAGCAGTCTATGGTTGACTTAGCCACTTGGAATGATTGTGTGAGCTCTTGGGCATGACAGTTACTGTGGATGTCCCGCAGGGTCTAGAAGTACCTTACTTCCTGTGCAGAATCAAGATAATGCTGTGCTTCCAAAAAGAGGTTCCAAAGACTGTAAAAGAGATGTCCCTGAAGGTCTTGTAATGATTTGTTACCCAGAGTTTTAAATGGAATATGTAACTGCTGAGGAGGCAAAGTCTTCTATTAACCCCATAGGGGTTCTCTTAACTATGTAGAACTAAAGAGATTGTCACTCAAAAGAGATCTTAATTCTAGGGTTTATTCAGTTATGCTTCTTTTTTTCCCTAGCAAAGACGCTGAAATAAAAAAAAGGAAAGATCAAGCATCTTGCCATTACTGTTCAAAATTTCTGTGAACTTGTTAACCCTGTGATAGTCTCTGAAGCATTTGAAGTGCTCATTATGAAGCTACCTTGAACACAAGCACTTCAAACTCCTTAAAGGCATCATCAAATCACACACACAATTTCAGTTATTTCTCTGCAAAGCAGCATAATGTCAGACATGAGTCAAATTAACCACCACATTCTCCTATCGATAGAGGCTCACGTCCTTATCCCCCTTATCTCTGCTGCCAGTGCTCCTTAATGCTGTTTGCATTTTCATGATGTCGGAGGCAAAGGCTCTCATACGTTAGTGATCTCAAACATGACATTCCCCTGGCTGTGTCTCTGTATTTTTTCAGGGTAAAAGTGAGCTGGTCTTTAGTTGGCTTTTTCTGCAGCAAGCACGAAACAAGAGCAGAATGAGATCTGTGAAACCCCCTTGGGAATTTTTTAACCAGACTTTCAAATTTCAACGTATAAAGATCACCTCTTTATGGTATTATCCAGGCAGCTTCACAGTGGGGAAAAAAAGCAACTGAGTGGTTATGCTAGAGGAGTTCTCAAAAAATACTGCAATAGTCTCCCCTTCCCTGCTTCAAGAGCTTCAGTGGATGCTGAAATCCTGGGCAAATTAAACCCTGTATAAACTGCTTTCTTTCCTATACGTATGCCTTTGTTCCTGTTGTCGCTATTGTAACAAAATCCCTAGCAGAGCAGCTGAAGGCAAGAAGGATTCATTTTGGCCCATGATTTAAGGAGATTCCAATCCATCCCAGTGAGGAAGACAAGGCATCTCATTCTTTTTTTTTTTCCAATTTAAATATGGCATCTCATTCTTTATCAAAAGGAGTGTGATGTTGGCTGGACACTTCATGGCAGCAGAAAAGGAAGTAGAGAACAAGACCAAAAAATGGCTCTGGGTTATCACTATCAAAGGCAACACCTCCACTAGATAGGCCCCACCTCCTTAAAAGTTCCATAACCTCTCAAAAGAATCACGAACTAAAGGTCAGTTATTCAAGCACACAAGCTTTTCGGGGGCATTTCAGACTTAAACTACAGTAGCATGTATACCTACAATAAAGTATGCTTTCTAAATTAAACATTGTAAAAGCTTAAGAAACTACTACTATTTTTTTTTAGCATATACTGTATTTACAGGGAGGCGCACAGAACTGAGGCTGCTTAATGTACATGATTAATGTGTGGGGTTGACAGACTTATCAGCTATGATAAGACTCCTGTAGAGAGGCTCCTGGACCAAGCAGGTTGGCTTCCTCCTGCTTTCTTTCTTTCTTTTTTTTTTTTTAGCTCTTCCGACATTTATTTATTTATTTATTTTATTTATTTATTAAGGATTTTTGCCTCCTCCCCGCAACCGCTTCCCATTTCCCTCCCCCTCCCCCGATCAAGTCCCCCTCCCTCATCTGCTCGAAGAGCAATCAGGGTTCCCTGACCTGTGGGAAGCCCAAGGACTGCCCACCTCTATCCAGGTCTCGTAAGGTGAGCATCCAAACTGCCTAGGCTCCAAGAAACTACTACTATTAAACTAGAACAATTTAAATAATTCATGCTAATAAATGGATATGATCTCTTTCAAAATATTTCATTGAACTTTTATTTACCCTTCCTATTATAATATGGTATGACACCATCTGTGTGGGATTAAATGAAGTGAGGTGAACGATAAGGTCTTTGAGACTTAGCATTAGGCTAATACATGACAGTTACTCACACACAGGTATTACCAGACTGTGACAGTTGGTCTGAGAAACTGAGAAAACTAACTGATAGGTGGCCTAGTAAGCACACTGTGAACATGTTGGATGAAGAGATTGCTTACATCCTAGATGGGATGGGCTACAATAGTGAGATCTCATCATACTGCTATTATGGTTTGATTAAAAAATGTTCCCCACAGGTTTATGTGTTTGAACATTTGGTCCCCTGATTCTGGTGCTATTTTGGGAGGCTGTAGAAATTTTAGGAGTTAGAGACTAGTTAGAGGAGTAGATTGCTGGGTGGTCCTCCTCCTCCTCTTTCTTCTTCTCCCCCCTCTCTGTGTGTGTCTGTCTGTCTGTCTGTGTGTGTGTCTCTCTGTGTTTTCAATGGCCAATATAGGATGAGTCCCAGTCACATACTCCTGCTACCATGAATTCTACCATGCCTTCCCTGATGTGACAGACTATATATAAATATTGCAAACTGTGAGTCAAAATAAATTCTTTCTCTTCAAATTCCTACTTGTTGATTATTTAGTTCAAGTTATAAGTAACTAATACAATGACTCAGAATTAACTCAAATCTTATGATTTGCCATTTTTAGAATTTTCTAGGCAATATGTTTTTGGACATAAGTTCACGACAAGTAATTGACAACATAGAAAGTGAAACTACAGATGCACAAGGACCATTGAAGTTTAAAATAGGCTATCACCAGTCTGCATCTTGAGCATACTTTCAGTTTGACTAAATTAAATTTTAGTTTGTTTTCATTCTAGTCAATAATTTTACTATGATTTTGTGACTGTACTGGCTAATTTTTAATTATCAGCTTGACAGAGAGTAGAGTCACTTGGGAAGAAAGACCCTCAAGTGAAGAACTGCTTCCATCAGGTTGACCTGCAGACATGTCTGTGGGACGTTGTCGTGATGGTTGGTTGACATAGTACGATCTAGCCCCTTGTGGGGAGTATCATTTCCAGTCAGGTAGTTCAGGGTTGTGTGAAAAAGCTAACTGAGCATAAGCCAGAGAGCAAGCAAGGAAGCAAGTCAGCAAACAACATTCTTTGGTTTCTGCTTCCTACTTCTGACCTGAGTTCTTGCAATGGCTTCTCCCGATAATGGACTACATGATTAAATAAATCCTTTACATCTTTGACTTCCTCTTGGTCAGAGTGTTGGTTCACAGCAACAGAAAGTGAGCTAGGAGAGAAGCTGGTACCACAGGTAGGGTATTGCTGTAATGGACTTGATCATTTTTATTAGAAAGATTATGGAGGTGGGTGGAACTCTGGACTGAAAAAAAAACTTGATTTTTCAGAGTTTAATATTTTATTTTGTGAGATTTTGGAAGATATAAATGTTTAAATAAATGCAGATAGTGGAAGACTAGCTTGTGATCTTCCAGAGGGAAGCAAGGACTCTGTGTGGGCTATTTGCATGATATTCTGGATTAAGAATCTACAGAGGTGAAATCTACTCTGCTGGACTGGAAAAATGGATGGTGGTCAATGGGGGCTGAGAAAGTAATTGTGGGTAAATCAAGATAAGAATCACTGAGGCACAATGTTCTTGAAAGTGTGCTCCAGAAAGGGTCAAGGCTGAATCTCATGTTGCCTTTCAATTTGGTGAATGATGTATGAGATTCTCCCACATACTACTGGTTCTGAAGACTTGAGAGGGCCATGGAGAGAAGCTGAGACTTGGCACCATGTGGTAGGGTTGGAGTCCCCACAAAAAGGCCCTGAATGGGTCTTAGTGAAGGCAAAGCCTCAGTTCCAGTGTAGACTCTAGAACTGAAGAGTTAATGGAAATAAACTCAGATTTGGTGCTGTGTGACAGAGTTGTTGGGATTTCTGAAGCGAGATCAAGAGAGACCATTAGGAAAGTTGTAAGCCTCCGTTGATGTGGATGCTCCAGGATACTGGACATGCCAGTACCATTGAATATCTACCAAGGACAGCAGCAGATGGGAAGTGGAGCTGATGTGATTCTGCAAGACAAGCTGAGTGTATTGAGGACTGCAGAGTTGAAGAGGTGAAGCTACACAAGCCTTTTGGATCCCAGAAAATAATGTTAGTTGAATATATCAGATACAGAGCTTTGTATATTATTGGATTTTGGTTTTACTTTAATCTGATTATAACTGTACACTGGATTTTCCTCTTTGGAATAAGATAGCATTTTACTTGTTTTGTACAGGATCCCAAAATTTAAACTTGGAGTTTTAAAGAGACACTGAACTTATAAAACATTAAAATCTTTAAAGATTTCAGGACTTTTAAGGTTATATGCTGTTTTATGTAATATTAACATGAAATCTTGGGGACAAGCAAAGTATTATGGTTTAAGAGTGATGTCTTTGTGTGTCAAGATGATAAAGGCTAGATTATATTTATGCGTTTTTATTGTTGAAGTGACTCAAACTGGAGTCACCTTGGAAAAAACAACCTTAATGAGGAATTGTTAGATCAGAATGGCCTGTAGTCATGTCTTTGGGGGACATGATTTCTGGCTGATAAAGCAGGGTCCATCCCACTGTGGGGAGTACCATACTTAGGCATGTGAACATGGACTGTATTAAAACATCTGACCCGTAGCTAGGGAGCAATCCAATAAGTAGCATTCTTTCATGGTCTATGTTCGTAGTTTCTTCCTTCCAGTTCCTGACATGAGTTCTTTTTCTGAGTTCCCTTAAGGATGAATTGTGACCTGAAAGTAGAAGATAAAATAAACCCTTTTGTCCCCAAGGTGCTGTTGTTTATTGTGTTTGTCACAGCAACACCAAGGAAACTAGTGCAGTAACTGAATTCTTGTAAAAGCCTCGTGACTTGGTTCCAATAATGCAACTTAACTTTGTGTGCCTTCACCCTGCCCAGCTCTTTCCTCAAACAGTTGTTATCACACTGCTATAATGAAATTCTATTGTTGCCTTTTCTTGATGGAGGAAGGTCATTGGTTAAATAAAAAGAAACTGCTTGGCCCTCATTGGTTAGAAGATAGGTGGGAGGAGTAAACAGAACGCTGGGAGGAAGAGGAAGTGAGCTCAGACTCCACAGCTCTCCTCTCGGGAGCAGACACCTCAGAGAGATGCCATGCCCTGCTCTCCCGGGCAGACGCACGCGATGAAGCAAGCCGCCAGGTTAGAAATGCTGAACCTTTCCCAGTAAGACCGGTGCTCACAGATTATTACAGATGGGTTGATCAGGATGTGAGAATTAGCCTGTAAGGGCTAGAGCTAAAGGGCCAAGCAGTGTTTAAATGAATACAATTTGTTTGTTGTTATTTCGAGGCATAAGCTAAGCAGGCAGCTGGGGTGCTGGGAAAGCAGCCCCGCCGCCCATATTACTACAGATTGGCGCTATGAAGCTCCGACCCAGGATGGACATAGGCTAGAATCTTCCCGGTAAGCGCACCTAGCTGTGCTACATAGAATATTAGAAATGGGCTAGTCCAGGTGCGAGAGTTCGCCTAGAAGAGGCTAGATAGAAATGGGCCAAGCAGTGATTAAAAGAATACAGTGTTCGTGTAATTATTTCGGGGCATAAGCTAGCCAGGCGGCTGGGGTGTTGGGGATGCAGCCCCACCGCCCTTATTACTACATTTTCTGTTTGACAAACACTCAGAAAGTAAAAATGTGGGCTTATCCCATCAAGAATGTGCAGTAAAAAGACTTTGACTATTTTTAAATTTGTTTCAGATAGCGTCTCACTTTGAGTCCAGGCTAGCCTCAAATTTGTGGTGCTTTTATCTTAGTCTCTTCAGTGCTGATATTACAGGTGTGTACCATCAATCGCATTACTGAAATTATTATCATTTTTATATCTCAGAGATCCATCAAGGTAACTGAAATGACCATAAGTGGTCATGTATGCAGTATAAATTCCAGCTATCTTGCCAGGAAATGCATAGAAATTAACTGCTAAATCCATGTCCCTATAGAAGCAGTAGATAAGAACATTAACAGAGTCTCCACTTTACTGCTATGCCCCCTTCATGCTCCTAGATAAATATAAAGATGTTTGTAGTTATATGCAGATTGAAGCATATTGGTTATTGGTTTCATTGCTTTGAACCTTTCTAGAATGAAGGTGCATATAACATATCCCCCGATCACAGGAATATATATTACCCTTTGGTGGGCTGGAGTGATGTCTCAGCAGTTAAGAGCACTGATTGCTCTTCCAGAGGACCTGGGTTCAATTACCAGCACCCACATGGCAGCTAACAGCTGTCTGTAACTCCAAGAACTGACACCCTCACACAGACCTACATTCAGGCAAAACACCAATGCACATAAAATAAGAATAAATCATCCTTTGGTATATTTGTGCTCATACATATGGGAATAATGTGTAGTATTAGTTAAATGAAATGTAAGTTAAAAGGAAAACAAATTATAAGTTCTGAACCTTATAAATATTTATTCTCTCTCTCTCTCTCTCTCTCTCTCTCTCTCTCTCTCTCCCTTTCTGGTTTTGGTTTTAAAGACAGGGTTTTTTTTTATATCCATGGTTGTCCTGGTACTTACTTTGTAGACCAGGCTGGCCTTGAACTCATAGGGCCTGCCTCCATTCTCCATCTCCCAAGTGCTGGGTTTAAAGGTATACAGCACTACCGCCTTTGTTTTCTATACAAATCATTCCACTCAAGAATGATTTCTACCATAAGCATTTTTTATCCAAATCATTCTGCACTAGAGAATGAAGAATACCTGTATAATATATTCTGCACAGTTGGTCCACCAGTATTGAGCTCTTTTGTCTATTAGTATTCACTTGTATCTATTGATATTCTAACTGTCCTTAAAGTTAATTGTAGCAATAAACCCTGTCAATAATCAGTAGTAAAGGGGATTTCAGTTCTAGAAAGGAACTCAGATTTCATAACTCCGTGGTTTTCAGCCTTTGCAACATTGCAACATTTTAAAACCACACAGGAGAGTTGATAGAAAATGCACAAGTCTGAATTCTCAGATAAAGTCCCTAAAGTAAAAATCTCCATGTTAGAGGGACGTTATGAACATCAGAATGTTTCCATATGCCTTGGAGGCAAGATTGATAGGCATGTTGTCAAAGTGCAAGGTGGTTAGAGTATAGAAGGTAAGGGTTAGTAGTGATTGCAAGGAGAAAAGACTACAAACATTGATAAGCCTCTAGCAGGCTCTTCTAATCCATGTCAAGGAGTGTGACCTCTGTCCTAGAGGCTGAGAATCAAATAGAGATTTAGTCAAGAACTAGCACAATGCAATCAAAAAATTAAAGTTACTTCTGAATTTTATTTTACTCATCCATTCAATGTGGTAAGTAGAGTGAGTAGGTGTTTTTCAATATCCTTTTTCATTATAGAAAAAAATGTTGGCAGAGTCATGACTTCTCCCATAGAAGCTCTTGAACTAATGGCTATCCAACTCTATCTTCACCTAAATAGAGGCCTTTGACGAATATAATCATCCTTTTAGAGAACATGTTCTCTTAGGGGACTTTTCGAAGGGATAGCTGCTGACAGTCAGCTTCTGCCTCACTGAGGTATTGACCTCAGTGAAACAGAGGACCCATTGATTGGCAGGCAAAACCTAGGAGGCCAAAGCTACTGAAAGGGCTTTCCTTGCTTTGGAAACAGGAGTGGAAATCTAAGTCCAGACCCAGTCCTGCCCTTACAAGAATCGGTCAAGAGTCCAATACAGATATGTGTTAAATTGAATTGAGTACTGCTTGTCAAAACTTTACTTGAAATAATTGTTAGCGAATATGCCTTAATTTCCAGACTTGCCACTTCTAGGTCATATCATGGGTGAAGCTTCCAGAGATGTGACCTCAAAATGTAGCACTGTATGTACATGCACATAGAGATACCTACCAAGACATTTAGCTACTTATCACTTCGATCCATTGAAGGGCAGGGGAACTTTACATGCTGAAATTGGTTAAACGGCATATGGTTAAGTTCTTTTCAGTACCACTGCAGTTCACTTTTCTTAATAGTAATAACGCCTGTCATCGACATGGGCTTGAGAACAGAGTCTGCTTGGTAGGCATCAGCCGTACTCATAAGCAGTTGCGTGGGCATGGACAGATGTCTTCCAAATGCAAAGGAGGTGACCACAAATGTGGGTCCCGTTCAGAATATATTCCCCAAATCCACGTGCTGTGTGTTTTAGGGCCGGAGTCTTATCTCCCTCGTGTCCAGCCGGTGTTAACTTCTTTTTCATCTTTCTGCTGCACAGAGAATCAGCATGTCTGTCTGAAATTACATTTGCTCTCCATTGTCATCTGGAAAGAAAGGCTGCCGCTAATGAAGGTGGCGAATTAATATGGATTATTCAGGACCAAATATGATGGATACGCTCAACAAACACCTGCCCCATTAAAGGCAATTTTCGGGAAGATAGAAGCTACTGTAATTGAAGTCTTGGGGGAAACGTGACCCTTATGCCTTCCCTTGAGCAGAAATTATCACATGTTGTTATGTTGAGGTAAGCATAAAATTTCAATTACATTTTGGGATCTGAAAATGAGAATGCCCTACTTTGCCCTTGTTTAATTCTCTGGCGATATCAGCTGTTTATCCCTTCCCTCGCTGGCTAAGAAAGGATTAGGGATTTAAAAAAAATCACCCAAACCAAGAAATCTTAATCCATGTAATTACTCTAATTGGCTAATGGGAGTCTCTTCTCAATAGCAGACAGTTCCTCAAAGTTTACGGACGTGTGTTTATGTTTTGAAAGGATTTGGTGAGTGTGGGTCACTTTTCTGTCTCTCCCTACACGGGTGAGCAGAAAACACGGCTCAGGCACTTGGAAAGCGGATGCAGCACTTGAATTTTCCTCCACAGCACTTCTTTTCCTTAAGTTTCCACCCCACTTGCTTGTTGAGATGATGCCTAATGAAGTATTCATTGATGACAGCCTCGTCACTAATAAAACCTAAATCAAACCGTGCTCTACGTACTGTTCCTACTTTTGAAGGAGGCAGCGGTGTGTGTGGGTGCTTGTTTCCAGCTGTTTTCTTGTCATTAGCTTTTAATTTCAACAGCTACCTACTTGGGCTGCCCCTCTCTTTTCTCAGCTCAGGTATTTGTGCTGTTAGTGTGATTGTCAGTTCTGTTCTGCTTGAAAGGTTTCCATGTACGTTGCTATGGTTACAAGTGCCAGAATTGGAAAGAAATGAAGGGGGTATCAAGGGTTTGATGTAGCCGCGATGAAGGCTTAGTGCTGAAATGTTAGCTATTACTTTGGCGGAATCTATATTATTTGACAATGAATCCATTTTAATAGAATATTTAAATGCATCTGTGAATATATGGCACATCAAGATGGAAATATAGGTAACTGGATTTAAAGCAAATGAACATTTTAAAACAGTTTTGAGTGTATATCCTATGGGACACTTGGAAACTAACGAACGCTGTAAGTGTAATATGGAGAATCATCTAAGTAATATGAGCAATTTTATTAGCTCTCTGCAGCTCCCTAGAATGGCAGCCTCTTCTTATGTTCTTTGTTTGTTTTTTCCTCTTCCCCTACAGCAGGGTGGAATTCTGTGAAGTTGCTATTAAGAAGATGAACACTTTAGTCGTTAAGGTGTCTGGGGAGATGGGACTGATGGTGGTGCTTCCCCGAAGTCCTGCTGGAAATGGTAAAGAGCTCCCTGGGGAATGGTTGCCTCCATCTTTACAAATAGGGGACCCTGCGGAACGCTGAAGGCTCTGCTACCTTCTTGATATAGCTAGTTCTTCGAGACATCAACTTCTTCCTAAAGAAATTGAAGAGGCTGCAGCTTCCAGTTACAAAGCCCACCTCCATCTTCTCTCTTTACTCTTGAAAGTCTTGCTCCTCTCTCTATTGCATAGTCATACTGTGGTAAATAAGACTGATGCATTAAGGGTTTGCAATGGAAAGGGACAGACTCACAAATCCAAGGAAAAGGCAGAAGCCATAACTGATCCCGCACTGTCCTAGGACTTCCCTCACACTAAGGGAGAGCCAGAGCAATAGAGTGAGCACGCTTTCTTTTGCAGCTTATCAGCGGACAGGTAGCACCTCAGACCACAGCCAAAGGGCCGGTTCCCCAAAAGCTAATTGGCTGAAGGGATTACTACAACATTTCTCTTTGAATCTGTGATGTCCAAAGACTTCTTCGGCCCTGTCCTAGCTCTTTTGACATTTACTAACTGCTACTCCTTTTATCAGCTGACTCATCAGAATGAAGTCACTTGTTTCTCTAAAATACAGCTGATCTTGGAAGATCTTCAACTAATCTGTCTTCTTCCCAGTATGCTGTCAATTGCCTACGAAGTATGTGCTCTGCCACAATTTAAGCCCCCTTCCTGTCTTCTTACTGCTATCTACAGAGCAATGCCCCTCTGATGCCCTTCCCTAATGTCATGTCATCCTTGGAGGGTAGCATGGTGGGCAATAACATGGAAAAGAATGATGGACTCCTAGGTTTGGCACTTAACTAGCTCTGTCTTCTTTGGAATACTATTATTTAAAATCTGTGGGCATTCACATCTTTATCGTAAACTAGATGAACTACAACTAGCCTATAGAAGTTTTCTGAGCTACATAAATACATCATATGCTAAGTAGATAAAGAGATGCCATCTCACAAATCTTCGGTGAGCCAGTTGTAATTCATTGATGCTGATGATCTCCAGGTATTAGGCATATATACATATGTTAGGTACTGTACAAATATATTTTTTTACCAAACAAATGTTTGTTTTCTTCTATGTACCAAGCATTAGGCTCAGTGCTGGGGTAGGACGGAGAACAAAAGAACCGTGGTCCTTGTTCTTACAGAGTATATATATATATATATTTACATATATATATATATATATATAGATAGATAGATAGATAGAGAGAGAGAAGGAAAGCACGCAGCAAGTGAGTAATTATTATCATGGGTGATGAGAGTGAAGAATTCCTGCAACCCACAGGTTTCAGAACTGTCTAAACATGCCATCTCATGGAAACCACCTGTATAGCCATGGCAGGGGTTTCTCTGCTCTCTGAAGTGTTTTGGGTCTACCCAGACAGCTCTGGGAATGAGGCAAGGTAGTTGGCCTTTCAAGAAGGACTCCCACAGAGTGCTCAAGCTAGAGGGGTCATGTGACTGGCAGCAATAAAAGTTTTACTTAAGCCAGAGTCTGGCTGGGACTTTCTTGCTTTTACAAACAACACAAAGGATCTAATTCTCTCTAATAAGCAGAGCTACCAACAGTGGTCTGTACAATAACTTTTCAAAACCTGACCTTGTGACCCACAGGCTATCCTGAAGCCATTGCTGCCCACTTACCCCCTTTCTCCGCATCACTCAAAAAACATCCAGCCTGACCTATTGTCCCGGGCAAGAGAAAGTCCAAGAAATAATTAGCAATCCCGTCTCTGTTCTGCAAAACTTACTCCAAACATTGAGCTTTCAGGGGCTCTGGAAAGGCTAAGCAAAGATGATGTCCTAACCAGGGAGATTAGAGCTTGCTGCTAGTCTTCCGGAGCACCCTTTAGTGCAGACCATTCTCCAGCACTCCTGAAAGCAGGTTATTAAGAACTGGCACCCCTTGAAAGACTAACTTCTTTCCACAGCAGAGACTTGTCTGGTCATAGCAGGACTACTAAATAGTGATGGGGACATGAACATACTCGGAGCTTTTTCCACTGAGAGATTTTGAAAGAGGCTATGCTAATGTTTCTCCTGGGAAAAGAAAGGTTTAGGAGTCACTTTGTCACGGTGTCAGTTTTGTTCCAAAGCCCTGTTGTGTCGGCTGGTTTAATGCTTTGCTTTTCACCTGTCTTTTCATCAATTTCTGAGCAGTGATCTGGGTCAGTAGGAAACAGGAAGTGTTGAGCAGTAGACAAACTACGTGGACTGCAGCAAGAGAAGCCAGAAAGTCAAGGTTGGGTTAGATTGGAGGGTAAGCTGGCACAGAATGTATCTTCACAGAAACAAAGCATCACTTCCCGGGATGGTAAGGGCTACTTTCACCCACGTGGCAATAGCTGAGTAGAAGGTGATGGAGAAGACTTTCATCAAGAGGTCAGAAGGTGAAACTAGGAAGACAAAGAGACCGTAGAAACAGTGATTAAAAACATCATCTCCAGTCCTGGAGAGATTGCTCAGTGGATTCCAACACTGGTTGCTCTTCAAAAAGAGCTAGGTTCGATTCCCAGAGCCCATATGGTGGCTCATAACCATCTGTTACTATAATTTCAGGAATCTGATGCCCTCTTCTGGCCTTCATAGGCTTCATATATGACCCATATATGTTTTTTAAAAAAGTTAAAACCTATAGTCTTCAAAGACAGGATACCTGAATGGGTGCAAATTCTCCCGACTTCTCTACTTACCAGCTATGTGATACCCAATACTCGACAGTTGCTTGCTGTATCTGTTTTCTCTGGATGTATAAATAGAGGTATTGGCATAAAGGTGGAAGAGTCCTACTCATGTGTCTCATTCATTTATGTGTTTGGTGTTTGCTTTCTCCCCTCACTTTCCCCCTCTTCTGCCTGTTTCCCAAGCTCACTGTTTCTATAAGCTGTATTACTCAGCCACCTATGCCAACAGGTTGTCCCCTGATTTTGGTAGTGAATTACCAATGGGAGTCTGGAAAAGAAGGGTAGAAAAAAGTGACATTTCTCTCTGTTACAAATAGGTGCTGGTAGCTGAGAGAGGGTACTGATAATAGGCGAGATTTCTCTATGATTCTGGTTCTTCCTTCATAGCCTCCACCCTCCACTTAAGTTCTGTCCAGTGTAATCCAATAGAAATAGAACGTGAACCACAATATCAATCTGCATGTTCTGTAGTCACATCAAAAAAGTGTAAGGCATAGGTAAAATCAATTCAATGGTACATTTTAATATTTCAACACTTTAAAGAGCTAGTCACATGGACAGTACATGTGTTGTATTATTTTCTCATGAAATCTGGTGTGTGTGTTGCACATCTAGAGCCCGTCTCGGTGAGGATTAGATACATGCAAAGTTCTCATAGCTCCATGTGGCTGGTGGCCACTGCTCTGGGCCATGCATATGTAGCCTGCCTGCCCAGTAGCTCTAGCACACACTGGCCTCTGACTCCTGTTGCCTCGCCCTCCCGAATGCTGCAATTATAGATGTGACCCAGGATGCTGCAAGGGGGGGGGGGTTGATTTAAAGTGGCAAGCAATCAGCATCCTCTCTTATCAGTCCATACAAAAACATGTCCTAAAGTCTCAACTGAGAATGGAACACTGCTGGAGCTCATTTCAGGACTGAATTTGAGAAAGCGATATGCACAGCAGATGAGTAATGGCCTTGCAGATCATACCACTTTCCTGAACCAGTCAACCTGGTGGTATTGGACACCCAGTTAGTTCTGTACTATGCACATGTCTGGGTGAACTTTGATCTCATGTTTGCTTGCTATCTAAGCTTCAAAATCAAGAACAGATAATACGAATACAGTTCAGGAGCTCAGTTGTACACAGAATAACAGAAAAGAGGCTGGCATCAATATTTAATGTTTCTTTATTGATTTTTTTAACTGGAGAATGCTATCATAACCACTTTCAAACAACATGTGGTCACATGGAGTATTTCTATAGAACAGCTCGGGCTGCTCCAACAAACAGCTCTTTGAGAACTGTTTGGATATGGCAAAGGAGCAGGCAGGAAATCAAACTTCAACACTAGCATGGCTGTCACCAAGGAAAGACAGAAACAGTTCCCTCAGAGGTAACAGTGGCTATGGATCCTAAAGCCCTTACGTGCATGGGGAAGAGTTAAGGGTTGGATCAGGGAACACATGCCCACAGATTGATCATTTTACACAGCTCACTTCTTTTGACAGAATCAAGTAACTATACATAGAGATGGATAAATCCTTGGATACATGCATCATGTTTAGGTCAGATATGAGGTTTTTAAATTAATTAACATTTATTCATTAGTGATAAGGTTTCATCCAAGTTGGTTGAGAACTCACCATATAGCCCAGACTAGCCTTCAACTCATGGCAGTCTTCCTATCTCAATGTCTGGGTGTTATCATACCAAGATGTCATCTTTTTTTTTTTTCAGACATGGTCTTATATGACTCAGACTGGCTTTGAGCTTGCTGTGCAGTCAAGGGTGACTTTGACACTTTTCCTATGACTTCTCTAGTTCTGAGATTACAGGCACGTACCACACTCAGTTTGTGTGGTGTGAGAATGCAGCCTTTGTTTATGCCAGGCAGGAACTCTGACAACTGGGCTCTATCCCCAGCCCAGACATGTTCTTTAACTGCTCTCCAAGAGTAGATATGGCTGAGCTTCCATTTCCAGCCCAAATTATTTAAGTGTTCCAAGTGCCATACTCTTGCTGCTGGGGTCAGGCAGAATCTAGTGGGCTTCATGATCAGATGCCAGTGTGTCTGGACATGATCAGTATTGGTAGGCTAGCAAGTCTTCCAGGAGCGATACAGTGAGGTAGCCTAGAAGTTAGAGTCTAACCATCCACTGACAACTTCTGTTGCTGCTTTCCTGTAGCTGCTATTGGCTAATCATGTGCACACACATTCATACACTTTTTTCTGCTCCCAGTCTTCTCTTTCAGTTGAAGCTACCAGAGCCCCAACTGGTGTCCTGCCATTTTACTTTTCAGTCATTTAAATATACATTCTTATTGTCTAAAATTGTTACATCCCAGTTAGTTTTTCCAAGTTCATATTAACCATTTTCTGATTTTTTTTTCTGACTCTTCAAGTTTCAAGGTTTGGGCTTCATCATCAGTCCATGCGAATCCATCCAGAGAAAGGTTAGTCACAAGGGATCATGAGCAGGTCGGTTACATCTGCTGATATTTAGGCTTCTTCCTTAGAAGGAATACACAATAACCACAGCTATTCCAAGAACTGGCAATAAACTTTCCATTACCAGGGACCTTTAAACCAAAGGAAGTGATTCCCACATGGAATGTGAAACTGATTGCAGGAATATTAAAATCGTTTTCTATGTTTTCCTTTCAGGATTTTTCCCCTTTAGAGATACACTAAAATTGTTTGCCTTTGAGCACTTGGGAATTGTGAAGACAGTAGGGGAAAGTGGGAGTTATAAAATTCTGGTGCACTTGTAGCATCTGTTTGCACAACTGCTTTCAGGGAAGGATTATAAGTCCTTTATTCATTTTTTATTTTTTGTTTCTCTATTTTCTTTTATTAGAGTTTAAAAAATACCAATCCAAGTTTCCATTCCCTCCCTTCCTCTCATTTCCTTCACACACCCTCCCACCCTACCCCTATCCAATCCTCAGAGAGGGTAAGGCACTTTGCCTTGTGGAAGGTCCAAGGCCCTCCCTACTATATCTAGGTTGAGCAAGGTATACATCCAAAGAGAATAGGTTCCCAAAAAGCCAGTACATTCAGTAGGGATAAATTCTGCAGTGGCCCCTTGATCTTCCCCAGCCATGCACCTGTCATCCACATTCAGAGGGACTACTTTGGTCCTATGCTTGTTCCTTCCCAGTCCAGCTGAAGTTGGTGAGCTCCCATTAGCTCAGGTAAATTGTTTCAGTGGGTGAACCCATCATGGTCTTGACTTCCTTGCTCATATTCTCATTCTTTCCACTCTTCAACTGGACTTTGGGAGCTCAGTTCAGTGCTCGATGTGGGTCTCTGCCTCTGTTTCCATCAGTTGCTGGATGAAGGTTCTGTGATGATATGTAAGATATTTATCAGTTTAACTACAGAGCAAATCAAGATCGGGCCCCCTCTTCTCTATTGCTTAAGATCTTGGCTGGAGTCAGCCTTGTGGATTCCTGAAAATTTCTCTAAAGCCAGGTTTCTGTAAAACCTATAGTGGCTCTCTCAATCAAGATATCTCTTTATTTGCTTCTGCTAATGATTTCACTTTCTTTATAATTTGCATCCCTGTGATGAAATCAAAACTAGCACTTGTTGAGTTCTTTGTATAAACCAAGCATCTTATTGGGCACTTCACAATTATTTTATTTTGTGCTTCCTAGAATATAGACCCATGATGTGAGTGAGAAAACAGTTAATAGGTATATCCTTAAAAATAGCAGAGTTGAAAGTGGAGCCCAGGTCTAACACCTGACATACGCTATTTCTTCAGCTATCCTTCCTCTTCATAGGTAAGATGATCAAAGTGGAGTAAAGGCTGTAAAGCTGGGCACTCCACATGGAAACATCCATAGCCAGGAGCCCTAAAATTAGTCCTTCTCCCTACTTTCCTTCTTCATGGATAGTCCCATATGAGCTACTGGAAGAAAGCAGCATCTCAGAGTCACAGCTGGCTTTGCCCGGATCATAATATTGACTTGGCCGAGACTGTCAGACTCCATATAATATGGAGTCGGGAAGTATGCTAGGGCCAGAGCGGATAGGAACACATGCATAATTACTATTCTTTGGTGATTCTCAATCTAGTAGGCAAGGCAGATGCTCACAAAACAGTTGGGGAAAATAACTACAGTATTTCTACTAGTCAAAGAGCTGCAGTGAACGTATATAAGTTACCTTTCCGTGTGTCACTGTGATAAAACACTGTGATTAAAAGCAACTAATGGAAGAAAAAGTTTATTTTGGCTTATGGTTCTGGAGAGAATAGAATCCATCATGGCAGGAAGGTGTGAAAACAAACAGCAGATAAGGCAACAGGAGTGGGAAGCTTAGTAGTCACATCCTGAACGGCAAGTCAGAAGCACAGGGAGACTGGAAGTTGCATGAGGTTTCTGACTTTCAGAGCCCTCTCTCAGTGACATTTATCCTCCAGCAAGCCTATTCCTCCTTAACCTACCCAAACAGCACCATCAAATTAACTGAGACTAAGTATTCCAATGTCTGAGACTGTGGGAGACATTTCGCATCTAAACTACTACAAAGAGTAATCACCCATGGAGAAATCTGACCAATGATGAGTATCTATAAGAAAGTGATGAGGCAACAGAGACCTAAGATGATGTCAGCCAAAGAGAGGAGTACGGAGAAGTATCGATGCCGAGAAACAGAGGGTATCATGTGCGATGATGATGAGGGATGTCTTAGAAAAAGCATGCATTTAGGGGCTGGAGAGATGGCTCACAGGTTAAGAGCACAAGCTGCTCTTCTACAGGTCCTGAGTTCAATGGCCAGCAACCACATGGTGGCTCACAACCATCTGTAATGAGACCTGGTACCCTTTTTCTGGCCTGTAGGCATACATGCAGCAGGCAGAACACAGTATACATAATCAATCAATCTTTTATTAAAGCATACTTTTAAGGAGATATAGACCAATGGTAAGGTTCTATCTAGTCTAGTATGTGGGGCCATGTATTTGATCCATAGAATTATGAAAACATTCTAATAAAATATAAAAATAATTTTTAATTTTTAAAATAGAAAGCTTAATTTAAACTTTAATAGTTCTCTTTTGTCCTCAGAGATATATAACAACACTGTGAATGGGTACCTGAAACACAAATATTATCAAATCCTGTGTTTTTTTCCTATACATATGTACCTATAGCAACACCTACTAAGGTAGTAAGAAATAAACACTAACAAGTTTATATTAAAATAATAACAAACTTAGTATAATATAATTGGAAGGAACACTACCTTTGCATTATGGGTCCACTGTCAGGCAACAGAAGGGTTACTTGTACACAAGAACTGCAATAGCACAGCAGTCAATCACATAACCTAGACGGGTAGGAAGTAAGCAACTCACTAACTTGCAGGCAGCACAATGAGTATGCATAAGCCAAAGGAATGATTATCATCCTAAGTGGGAGAACATGAGATTGTTCTTCCAAAAAATCAGGCTACAGAGAATGGTGTGTGGTTTAAAGTTTCTGAATTATTTATTTCTGAAATTGTCCATGTAATATTTTCAGACCAAGTTGACCACACATAGTAAAGACTGTGGAAATGAAACTGCAGATAAGATGAGAATACCTACAAAATAGGCAAGTCAGAGCTGTTGCAGCTAATGCTGAAGTGAGGTCTTGGGCCTGCATCTTCTTTGTTCACCCTGCCTACCATTTCCTTAACCCCTGTGGTAACGCCCTAGAACATATTTGATTTGATTTGATATGTGGTGCTGAGGGTAAAGCCCAGGATCTGGCACATTCTAAGCAAGTGCTATATCACTACACTACATCCCAGGTCTACCTGGAACACATTTTAAATATGCGGACAGAGGATAATATGAGTTTTGAGAGTTAGAACCACTGGGTTCAAATCTTAGCCTATAAATCATATGATATTCAGTAATTTAAATAATCTTGATATTCTCATGTGTAAAAGAGAAATAATAATATCTATCTAACAACATAGTTTTAAGCATTAAATAGAATTAGTTTAGATATTTGTTAAAATTCAATTCAGTTCCTAACAATGACTGCTTTTGATAAATTTCTTTTCTTCCCTTTCCAGGCACATCTTCTCTGTTTGTCCTTAGTCCTTGCTTCTCTCCATTTTCTCCAACAGAATTTTCATTCACAAGCAAAGAAACCCGATTATACTTTCTTTGATTATGCAGAAAAAAATCAGGAAGTTTGAGGTTAAGTACAAAGATCAGAGAGTACCACAGAAACAAGTTTTGGCTTCTATATTCAGGAATAGTGATTAATATGTAGCTGTTGAAAGTGATCAAGTAAGAATACTGTTACCACGACCACTGAGTGGGGTGGAGATTGCCACTCTTTTCCCTGGAAGTTGAGCTTCTTGTTTCTGTCATGATCTCCAGGGATAGTATTCCTCATTGCTCCATAACTTGGAGGTGAAAGTATTTAATATGGATGTACAAATAACCACCTCACAGCAAAGCTCCAAGGGAAGCTGGTATTAAAAGTAAGAGATGGCTATGTTTTTGCTTTTGTTTTTTAAAACAAGACTGATAAGGAGGTGAAATTCCCTAAAATAGAGATTGGCATTGTAATTTTTATACTATAGATATGTGATTTGCTGTACAGACAAATCATTCGACAATGTCTCCACGGCCATGCCAACCACTATTGCATGATTCTATGAATTTATTGCCTCATGTAATTCATATAAGTAGAGTCAAACAATATTTGTTTCTGTTTGGTGTATTTAACTTAGAATAGGTCTTTAAGGTCCAGCTGCATTTTGACATGTACCAGTACTTCATCATTATTATTTTTTTTGGGGGGGTGGGTTTTGAGACATAGTTTCTTCGTGTAGCCTTGGCTGTTTTGGAACTTATTCTATAGACCAGGCTGACCTTGAACTCAGAGGTTCATCTGCCTCTGATTCCTGAGTGCTGGGATTTAAGATGTGTGCCACCACCATCTGTGTTGGAGGAGGGCACTAGTTAGTTCCCAGCAGCTTAGCCCTGAAATAATCACACAGAAAATGTTACTTAAATCACTGCTTGGCCCCTTAGCTCTGGCTTCTTATTGACTAACTCTTGCATATTAATTTAAACCATTTCTATTAATCTGTGTATTGCCACATGGCTTACTGGCAAAGTTTTGGCATGTCTGTCTCTTGTGGTGGCTCTGTGGCTCTGACTCCTCCCTTCTTTCTCCCAGCATTCAACCTAGCTTTCCCAGCCTACCTAAGTTTTGCCTTGCTATAGGTCCAAAGCAGTTCTTTATTCATTAACCAATAAAAGCAACACATAGACAGAAGAACCTTCCACACCACACCTGGAATGCCATTATTTTTTAAGATTGAATAATATTCCATTGAATACATATTCTATATGACACTTAGCTGTTTCTATCATATGTATTGATTCAAGCATTTTACTGTGGTCATAAATGCTGTTATGAACATTAATGCAGAAATATTATGTAAGACTGATTTCAATTTTACATACTCTGCATTAATAACCAGTGATTGCCTTTGGAATTCTAATTAATGTGCTTACATATAAAAATCTTATTTGGCCGGGCGGTGGTGGCACATGGCTTTAATCCCAGCACTCGGGAGGCAGAGGCAGGCGGACCTCTGAGTTCTAGGACAGCCTGGTCTACAAAAGCTAGTTCCAGGACAGGAACCAAAAAGCTACGGAAAAACCCTGTCTTGAAAAATCCAAAAAAAAAATCTTATTTGGATAACCATAGATATAATTTTAGCACTATTCAAAACTTTTGTTATCACTCTGTCTTCTCCCCATCTTTTGGGATGCTATGGATATACAGGTCACATATTTATACATGTGTGACATAAAAGTATTTTTTAGCTTATTTCCTTCTGTAATATTTTTTTAAAATATCTAAAAGGATAATATCTTGCATAATACAATATACATGTATAATGCAACTATATAACTGTGGGAAACATTTTATTATCTTCTAAGTTACCAGCCTAAGAACTGATTATTCTGATTTATTAAGCTTCTGATATTTACTAGCAGTCCCTTTTTATGACTAATTGCTAAAAACATATGTTTCCTTGCAATTAGTGACTTTAGCTATAATCTCCTCTGAAACATTTTTCGTGATAGCTGCCTAGTTACCCATTGACGTGAGAACCCACTTCCTCTAACCCATTGCCCTATATCTACCTTGTTTATTCCCCTAATTAACAAGACTTGATCAGAATCCTGTCTTATCTCCATCTTTTGTGTCTGTTGTCCCTTTTCTCATCCCCCCCCCTTAGGGTCTCTGTTGACTAACCTGTGGATCGGGGCATATAACTACTTAGTTGGTACTCATTATTTCTTATTTTCTATGCTTCTTTTTTAATTATTGTGGTACTAAAGATGAAACCGAAGGCCTTGTGCATGCTTTACAGTAATCTGACACTGAGCTATAATACAACCTAGCCAAACTGACAAGAATTGAATTGAAATTTCTGTCCAGTGTTCTTTAATTTCAGCCTAAAGAGTAGGTCTGCTAGCAGTAAAATTAATTTTTGTTTATCTAGGAATGTTTTAATTTATCATTAATCCTCTAAGGATGAGTTTGCAAAATACAGGTTTTGTTGTTGCTTTTGTTCTTATTGCTTGGTTGTCTCCTTTTTCTTTGGAAATGGAACCCAGGGCCTCACATCTACTAAGCAAATTCTCTGAGCTTCAGCCCAAGGCAATTGGGTATTATCTCCCAGCATTTTAAATATGCTGCATCCATGTCTCCCAGGGCTCTTGGCTTATGATGAACAATCTACTAGTAACGTCATTCAGAATCCCTGGAGTGGTGATTTGCTTCTCAAGCTGTTTTCAAAGATTTTTTATTTTGCCTTGGGTATTAACAGTTTGATAATGATGTTTTTCAGTTATAAATTTCTTTGTGCTTGACTCCCTTAGAGTTTGTTGAAGTTCCTGGATGAATACATTATTTTAAATTAAATATGGAACTATTTTGAATATTATTATTTGTGTATTATTTTTCCTTTCTTCCTTGCCTCTCCTCTTGTGGTCATACTAGTATGCTCAGGCTTACAGTGTCTGAGTCACCTTTTAAATAAATCATATCTTTATAGTTATGCTTATTATTTATTAAAATTTATTTATTTATAAAATAAATATAAAAGAAATTATTTATAAAAATAAAAATGTTTACATAACGAATAAAAATCATGTTCCTCAGATTAGATCATTTCAATTGAGCTATGTTCAGTTTCATTCCTGCCTTCTTTGTCATTTCAAATACAATGAGCCTCTTTTTTAATTTCATTCTCTGTACTTTACTACTCCCAAATTTCTGTATAATTACTTTTACAGTATTTTCTTTGTCTTCATTGATAGGGCAGATTTGGAGAGCCATCATTTTCCTACTTTCTTTTATCTTTCTAGCTGCTCATTGAATTGACTTAAAAAAGCTAACATAAGTTGAAGGCCTTGATTTTCTAAGGGTCGACTTTGATTCTCTGTTCTTATCCACCTATGGGATGCACTTCCTTGCTTTCATTTTTCTATATTATGGGAAACGATATTTTAAAGTGACAGTGTGACAACTCTTAATATTCCATCTCCCCAAAATTTGAGGTTGTTGAATTTTCTGGTCCTGAATCCCTAAGCTCTGTGCTCATCACGTTTAACTTAATGTGTTAACGTGTGTTTCATGTATTGGTTGTCTAAGGATTCTCCGGTAATTTCCTTAATGTGGAATACAGAAAACGTTGTTTTGTTGTGAGGCTTTGGTCATGTGTTGGACCATAACATTTAAAAAACTGACACATAGAATTTACAAATCTGCCTTCTTTTTACTTCTGGAGTGTAAAAAACATTGTTTGTTTAGACTGAGAATTTAGAATATTCTGAAGTAACGACTGAGAAAATTACATAACCATGGACATGAGAAGAGCCTTCTTGATTTCAAAGATTTTAAAGCTGCTACTGGTGGTTTCATTTCCAAACTTATCCTTAGGCACTAATCCAGTTTGATTTTTGTTCCAGTCATCCTTTACTTTCTCTGAGTTATTTGTATAGTCTATGGCAGCAGAAGCAAGCAGAAAGTAGACTAGCCATTGCCATGTGTGTTTTCCACAGAACTAGGAGAGCACATGATCCAGAGTATATTCCAGGAAGCATTCTTTGAGTTGATTTTTATAGATTCACATTGTCTGAAATAAATAACGATAGAGCAGCATTTGCTAGAACAGTCTTCCCAACGATAACAAGAACAGAATCCAAGTAAACTATAGAAATCTATTTGAAAACACTAATGCTTGACTAAAAATAGGCAGTTATTGTGTAGAAGGGATAGTGTCAGAGAACTATAATGGCATGATGTCACCCTTCATCTGGTAGCAGGACTAGTTGACTCTATAGGGACCAAAGTCTCAGGTAGAGTAAAAGCCACAGTCTTTCTACGTTAAAGAATAAAAACAGTGTTCAGAAAACTTTTTATTCATTCTGTAGAAAAGTAGAGAATAAATACTTTAGGACATATATTATCTTGTGTGTGTATAAATCCCTCAAAAGTATTTTTAAAAATACTACCCTTTCATGCATTTTATTAAAAAAACATGCCATGGATTAGATTTGGGCCAGTATCCTTAACCCAATGCCTCTTCAATTAAAGAACAGAGGTTGAACTACCTGGAATAACCCAAAAGCAAGGGAAGGACTGAGAAATGAGCCAGACATGGGTGTCCAAAATCTGAGTGAGTTGTGAAAATACAAATGTGCAAGGAACATTCCAGATAATCTCAGTAAATGTGGAGTAGTCTGAGATGTCTAACTATATCCCATTGCAAAGTGCCAAGAATATTCCATTTGAATTCATCCAAATAAATTGTTTGTAAAAGCAAGAAAGACAGTGTTACTTAAGAGAGTGTGGTAGTTTCAAAGAAAAATGTCTCCCAAAGTGGCACTATTAGGAGGAGTGTGTGTGGCCTTGTTGGACTAAGTGTGTCACTGTGGAGGCAATCTTTGAGGTCTTATATATCTTAAGTCATACCCAGTATCTTAGTTCATGTTCTATTGCCTGAGGGATCAAGACTAGGACTCTCAGCTCCATCACCATGTCTGTCTGCACTTTGCCATGCTTCCCATCATGATGATAATGGACTAAACTTTTGACACGGTAAGCCACTTCATTAAATGTTTTTTTTTTTATAAGAGTTGCCATTGTCATGGTATCACTTCACAACAACAAAACCTAACTAAGACAGAGAGCATCATGGAATTCTTGACATCTATAATGTATCTACAACTCATTAATTAGAAGGAATTAAAGCTATGAAGCAAGAAAGTTTTACTGGTACTTAGAAGTTAATCTGTATAGAAAAGGCTTGGCCTACCTATATGTTGCTATTAAGAGACAGAGCTTTGAGAGAACTATAGAGGTTCAAGAACCTAAAAAGAAACATCTCCATAGCACATATAAATAAATACATACATAAAACCTAGGTAGAAAAACAAAACTTTAAAACCAAGTGGAAATTTATTTTCTATTAGTCAAATTTCATCTTTAACAATTTCATATGTATATATAGTATGTTCTGTTTACTCTCAACCCTCATGTTCTTTTATCTTTAACCACTTTAATCCATCTATCCTCCACATTTAACACATATATCACCACATTTATGCCTTTTGCTTTATTTTTCATCCCTCTGGTTTTAACCAGGATGGTCTGTATGGCGGCAGGATTGCAATTATCCATTGATGCCTACTGGAAGGGCATTTTTGTACAATACACAGCTGAAGGCAATGTCTGTCTTTCCCCCAGAATCTTCCTGTGGACTAAAGTTTTTCCAGTAGAAGGAGAATTCCACGAGCCCTTCCTTGATACATGATTAGCTACTGATAGGACCAGCCTGTGTAGACCAAGTATAGGTAACCCACAGCTGATGTAAGATCACATTTGCAATGGCTGTGCCAAGACTTAGAACATAGCATTTCACATTTATCTTCCCATCTTCTGTCCCCTACATTCTTTCAGATCTTTCTTCCATAATATTTAGAAAATAAAATATCTAGATAGGTGGAGTAGCATGTGCCTATAATCTTAGCCCTAGGGAAGCAGAGGAAGAAAAATTACCAAAATTTTGGGGCTAGCCTAGTATACAATGTATAACTCAAGATAGTAAGAACCTGCCAGGGCTGGAGAGATGGCTCAGTGGTTAAGAGCATTGCCTGTTCTTCCAAAGGTCCTGAGTTCAATTCCCGGCAACCACATAGTGGCTCACAACCATCTATCTGTAATGAGGTCTGGTGCCCTCTTCTGGCCTGCAGACATACACACAGACAAAATATTGTATACATTATAAATAAATAAATATAAGAAAAGAATTAAAAAAAAAGAACCTGCCAAAACAAAACAAAAACAAGCAAGCAAGCAAACAGACCCTCAAAAGACAAAAAGAAGAAAGAAGGAAAAAAAATACAATTTCTGGGATAAAAATTTTACTGAGTGATATTAGCAAAAGACTAGCAGTAATAGGTGAAGAATCAGTTAACTTGAAGAAAATCAATGGAACTGAAAGACAAAGAGAACCAAACCAGGATATTTAACTAGACCCAACCATCGACTTAGGCACCAAGAGCATGAACTATAATATGGGTAAGTTTTTATATGGTGAAGGAAAGGGAAGGTTTATATCATAAAATTACCTTGGTTGTGAGAACTACTGGGTGTTAGTTCCCCAGACAAAGCCAAGGTTCTCTTTGTTCAGTAAGAAAGCACTAAGTGAACCAAGGATGGGGTTAAAATACACATTTGAAGGCATTATCATTAGTAAAGCCAAATGCAGAAAGCACAGGAGATGTAAGCATCTCATAGACTTGGAAAATTCAAAATCAAAAGTTGCAAAATTCAGGGTTTTGTAGAACTCTAGAATCTCTTTGATAATTCACAACAACCAAAAGGAATGTATGGTGGGAGAGCGTACTGCGACGGTGTAGTGAGAAACCACGGTGCCCTCTGCAGTTGCCTACCAGTGATTCTCTGTATCCCGAAACTACACCTGCACACACAGAATTCCACGTTCCTACTTGGTAGCACAAAGGAGCTATGTGGTTCTTATTCCAGAAGACCTGTGGTTGGGCATTTGGATTTGCCTGGCAGCATCCACAAGGTCCTGTGGGAAAATTTGTTTTTGCTTTCTTTTACATGGGCATACTCAAGCTTAGACTTTGTTCTCCAATAGCTTCTGTCAAATGAAAGTCTTATCTTCAAGGCAGCTTGGTCAAGCAGAAAGACTATAGCCACTGAAATCAGAATACTTAAGTTAAATTCTTGCCTTTGCTTATGCCAGCTGCATGCTTTAGGCAAATCAATGCAAGTCTTTTAGCCTTGTGTTCTCTTCTGTAACCTAGACATAATAATAATTCTTACTTCTGGACTTGGAACTATTGTTTTGAGAATTTGATGAAAAGGTCCATCTTTGATACAGATAGGCCCACGAGTTGTTCCTTTGATGATTCAATCAATGGTTCTGAGAAGTGGGAATAGACGTCTTTTTGGAGGCAGAGAATGGTTGGTTCTGGGGAGAGACAAAGTTGTGCTTTTTAAGAGATCACACACAGTTGGGGAGGTGACTCAGTGGTTAAAGTGTTTGCCACTCAAGTATGAGGACCTGAATTTGACCCTACAGCACCCACGTAAAAGGTGAGTGCAGCAGCATGTTTGTAATCCAAGACTGGGGGTGGGGGTCAGAGACAGGAGAATCCCAGGGGATCACTGTCCTGCCATTGTAGCCAAATAAGCAGGTTCAGGGCCACCGAGAGGCACTGTTCTGTAAAATAAGATGTGCAACATTTGATAAAGTCAAACATCAATCCTGGTGTCTACATATACATACACACACACATGTGCACACACACACACATGCATGCTCACAGATTAAACACAAGGCAAACTAGGAGGTCCTTCCTTTTCCAAATCTCCAAAAAGATTCTTGGGAATATCCACTGATTTCCCTCCTGTCTTAGGGCTAATTGCATTCGGGTCCTAGGATGCTGCTGCACGCTGAGAGTCTTCTGCCTAGGGTGCAGATGGGCTCAGGAGGCATTCTGCTGTGATAAGCCTGGAAGCCCTGTGGACTCACTTTGCATACTGCTTTCCCACATGAAATGTCTGCACTTGAGTGAATCCCTCCCTGGTCATTCTAAAGCATGTTGCTATGTCTATTCAGGGAAGCCCTCATGTCCTCCATATTAACAGTTACAGAAGTAAATGAATCAACCTCTTGCGTACCTGGAACCTTGTATATAATAATTTCCCAGTCTTTTTTGCTTTGTAATTATTATTGTTGTTGATTAGGATTCTTTTATCCCGCAGCGCTCAAAATGATTCGAGAAGAATAAAGGTCTCGGCTGAAATCAAGTGAATCTGCAGAGAGTGAAGCTCATTTGCATAGCAGCTCCTTCTCCCTGCAGGGACAGCACAGCCTGAGGTTGCTGGTGTCTTCACAAACACAGAAGCCAGCAGCGGCACGCAAGGCAAATGAAGCAGAGGGTGACTTTTAATGGCATGTATTTTTTTCTAGTTTTTTTTTCTTCTTAGCAGCTTTAACTCATTAGCTCCCCAAATCTCTTTAAAGATTTTATGCCATCCCTTGCAATAAAAATGTACTTAAAACCAAATGGTTGAGTAAACATTCCCACTGTGGCAGTGCCTGACTGGCTTGTGAATAACTTGGCTGGCTATTTTTTCTGCTTCTGCAAAATGAAAAGATCAAAGCCTCTTTTATTTTTTATTTTTTTTTTTGTCTTCGAAAAAAATTCTTGGGTGAATGGCTCCTTCACCTTTACTGAGGTGAATGACACCTTAAATTTCCACTGTAGCATGACCTACATATAGTCATTGTGTAAAAGAACTACTTGGCGCCTGAATAAATGGGAGGTATAATAGGAATATAGTGGCACATCAAAACTGAGGAATATTAGAAATACATTTTTCACTGACCTTATGTGTCATATGTCTGTACCATTCATTTCACTACAGATCTTCTGTATTACAAGTTCATAAATCACGTATTTATCTTTTGAGATCTGAAACATTGCTAAGCCTATGTTTCAATAAGTTTCGCTGAGTTCAGCTGCCTCCTCTTACAGTCGAATCTGTTGACTCGGGCAGTCTTTCCAATTGCTTCCTGATCTGTTCATACCAGAGTTGTAAATGCCCTATATGTGTATTGGAAAACAAAGCCAGGACCTCTGCAAGAACAATGTGTGTCTGTAAGTACTGTGCCATCTTTCCAGCCACAGGAGTCCTTTCCTTAAGGGTAATGAGGGCTTGGAGTAAGCCAGGTACATAAGAACTATTCCAATATTCCAACTGTCATGTTCCGACCGCACAAGACTTGCTATGCAAGGATTTCTTCCTATCTATCTGTCTTCATAAAAACAAAAACAAAAACAACAACAACAACAAAAAAAAACCACCTACCCTGACTCCTCCTCTGTCTTAGTTCAGGAATGGGCAGGTCCCATGGACATCAACAAAACATGGCATGTCAAGTTGCAGAAAAACCAAGCATATCCCCATGCTTTAAGGCTGGGTAAGTTGAGCCAGTATGAGGAATAGGGTCCCAAAAGCCAGCAAAAGAGTCAGAGACAGTCACCTGCTCCTACTGCTAGGAGTCCCATAAGAAGACCAAGCCACACAACTGTCAGACATATGCCGAGGGCCTAGGTCGGTCCCTTGCAAGCTCTATGTGCCCAGGTTAGTTGAATCTGTGAATTTTTTGTAGTTTCCTTGACCCCTCCTATAATCCTTTCTCCCCAAGTCTCCAGGATTCCCCGAGCTCCGCCTAGTGTTCAGCTGTGGGTCTGCATCTGTTTCCATCAGAAATGCAGCTGGAATAAAAGACAAGAAAGAAAACCAAAGAACTTTTTAAAAACTGAAAAAAGAAAAGAAAGCAATCTTTAAGAGCGTAGCTCAGTCCATGATTGTGTGAGTACTTGTCTAGTAGGCAGGAAGCTCTGAGTTCAGTCCATAGTGCATAAACCAGGCACGGTGGTACAAGCCCATAATACTAGAGCACTCATAGGTAGAGGCAGGAGAATCGGATGGCCAAGGTCGTACTCACCTATGTAGCGATTTTGAGTTCAGTCTGAGCTATTGAAAATAAAAACAAAGTGAAACAGAAAACTTTCTTCATTCTATCACTAGGCTTTCTCTAACGCATTTGTTTCTTCTTTTTCAACAAAGCACCAACAGTAGAGACTACTTTAGCGCTAGGGTTGGTCCATGATCTGCATTAGAGTTTTAGAAGCAATTTGCTTCTCATTGTTGTCTCAGCATTGGATGTTTAGATAGTACGAATACATTAATGAGATGGGTCTAGATCCAGCATTGGAAGTTTAGATAGTACGAATACATTAATGAGATGGGTCTAGATCTTGGCGTCAAGGAAATATCAGTTCATTTCTGGAAATGCTGCATTTGGGGGATCAGTGGAAAGGTTAAAAAAAATTAGCCAAATGGCAATCTAGACTGTCCAGAGCTTTAATTGGGATGGGAGGGACCTGAAACTCAAAATAAATATGTTGGGTTTCTTAACCCTTATGTAGTAACTGAATTGTGAAAATAAACAGCATTTAGTATAAGAGCAAAGAAGATGAAATAGAATGGGGTTAAGAATGGAGCCCTGGAAAGTATGTAATCTTAGGAGTTTTAGCAAGACAGAGGGAATAGAAGGACAAGGCCTGCCAGAGACACATACTCCACTGGGCTAGCGTCCCTTCATCTCCTTTACCTTATGGCGCTTAGGAGCCTAATAAGTGACTCCTGTTAACAGATCGACTCACATGTTTTTACTGTACTTAATTTGTCCTAAAAAGTTTCATTGTATCCTGTAAATATTTGTATTAAACTCGTAGTGAAGGGAACCTCTGGTGAAAATTTCTGAAGTTCTTTATTTTTGTGTAGCTAACTTCTAAACTCTGGTCTGACACTCACAATTACTTTGGCCATCTGAACTCCAGCTTCATTTTCTCAATTCACCAAATCAGCTGCGTTCTATTGTTGACCGCTCTCCTAGTCTGTGATTCAGACTATTTCACCAGCAAGAAATTGAGGGAGGTTGTAGAGCTCAGCTCACTGGTTTTCCTTCCCTCACATACCACAGTTCTCAGCTCAATATCACAGTCTTTTGCTCAAAATCTAAAAGATTCTATTTCTTGATTTTTTTCCAGTTGCTAGTTTTTATAATGAGAAAATAATTGGGCCTCCTGATGTCTATCATATCCAGAAGTGAAACTCTGGGTTTGTTTTAGGCTTTATTAGAAGGATCTAGAATGTCCTTTACTCTTGTAATATTTTGACCTACTGCTGTACTTGGAAGTCTCTGTGAGCATTACCAAAAACCTGGTATTTAAAGAAACCCCTTCACTCTATCAAGAGTGTGCCTACTCAGCAAGAGCCTCAGGCTGCTCCCCAGGAATGATCCAGACGGAGGCCTTGTCATTACAGGGTATGACTGTCCCATGTGTGTTCTCTCTGAAGACTTTCTTGTGTAAGGAAATGGAGAAGAGAAACACGGTGAGATTCATCCCTCCAGCCCTGTGTAGGCCAATCTCAATGTGTGCATTTGTGTCTTTGTTTACAATGCACAACAACAAAAAGATTATAGAAGAAAAATATAAAGAAAAAAGATGTCTTTATACAGCTTATAATATGTTGTTGTTTCAAGCTAAGTGCTTTTACAAGTTGAAAAGTTAAAAACTAATGAGTTTGTAAGGTTGAACCTTCAAGTTCTAGTCATTTGGGCATCCTTAAACTCAATTTATTTCTCTACATTCTACTAGGGATCTTTATCTTTGTGGCACAGGCCAGAAAAATGTGGAAACCTTGATGCAGTATATAGGGCTTTATTTCAGGTTCTAAGTTTCCTATTGTCTTTTATGCATTTCTTTTTCGACGTGGTTGCAATAGAAGGATAAGGCTCATTGCAATTATTCTGTTATGATTGGAAATCCATGATTTCACTTTAATTTTAGTTTTATGAAGTGATATTTTTCTTTTAAAATGTATTAGTATACAACATAGGAAATAAAAGTTGTGATACTTGTCTTTCTGAGTTTGACTTATTTCATTCGATATGATCGTCTATAATTCCACTAGTTTTTTCCTGAAAGTGTCATATATTTATTCTACTTTATGGCTGAATAAAACTCATTGTGCATAGCCATCACAGTTAGCTTTGTATTCATCTCTTGACAAACGCTTATGCAGGTTCCATAGTTTGGCAATAGTAAATAGTAAAATAGTGTTTACTTTATAATTAAATGTGGTCAAGATGCAGTTTATGACTACCATTTTCAGATCAAAATTAGGATTAACTTTTAAAAGAATTTTTTTTCGGGGTAGTTAGTGAAAAAACCCACATTGCTTTGCTCTAATTGAAATTCATCCTCAGAACAATGGTTAGAACATCATGTAGTCATCTTGTCTACATAGAAGTATAAAGGGAAAAATGCGCAGGGGGCTTCTCAATTTAATTCATTTGAAAATGTGCCTGAAAAACAAAACAAAAAACCCAAATGTGTATCTAGACAGATAAAACATTTTAAGAAGAGCAAGAGGAAAAAAAGCAGTTGAGTTCGGTAACAAACTTTCAAACTTGCAAGAGTTTTGTGGCCTTAATGTTACTTTTTGATGAATATATACTCACTAAGCAAGTAAAAGAGATGCAACTAATTGGAATTAAAGTTTTACCTTGAACACTAGGAAGCTCAGGTTGAAATTTCCTATTCCCTGATAGTAGCTATTTTTCATTTTCTAGTGCAATCAACTGTTTAATCTATGCCTTTTCAGATATATGTACTCATTGTTTTAAGTAATATACTTATAATACAAATATCATTTACATTTTAATTAAGTTGCTAAATGACAATAGCTAATAATACAAATAGTAAGTTAGAAGATAGAGAAAATAGGGCATTGTTGTGAAAAGAAACAATCGAATACATCACCATCTATTCAGTTTTTTCTACTCTTCCTTTGCAGTTGCCAGATATCCAACAGCTCATTAAAAACTTTGGAGTTCATAACTTCACTGAAGATGCTCTACACAAAATTTCCACTGCACATTCTCTTGCAAGATCCAATAGCTACATTGAGACCATGTTTTACTTGATCTTTCTTCTGTGCTCGAATCTATTGATCATCCATTTGAAACTCTGCTTCCTTGGTTCTAAACTATTGTTTTCTCTTGCTTGCACTGATTTAAAGCTTCAAGTTCCTCCTTTGATTTCTCTGTTTCCATGTCCTAATTGGCTAATGAAGTTAGTGTTAGCTGCTGTATCACTATGTCAATGCTTCAGCTTCCATCTTTGTCTCCCAATTGTTCCACATGCACTTTCTAACTAAATGCGTTCATACAATATCATTGTGCACCTGTATGCAAACTTTCGCCGAAGTGCACAGTGACAAATTCATTTCCTGAGCTCGAGGACTCTATGTGATACCACACAAATGTGATAGTTTCCAGACTTTCTCATTCACCAGCTCTCTGAAGAGAACTCCGGAACCCAGTCTCTCTCCTTACCATATCCTCAAATCAAACAACTATTTCTGGCTGAAAGAGACATCATTTATCTATATAATAAAATTCTGAGAGTAGAGAATATACATAATGTGGACCATTGAGAAGGCCAGGAGAACTGCTTTCCTACATTGGGATTTGCAAGAGATTAGAATCCTTGGGGCCTTGCAGTGTCTGGATAATTGATTTGGGAGGAGACAAGATCTCATTTTGGCCTGATCTGAGTGGTGAGAATATTTCTCTCTTATAAGCTCCCTTCCAAAGAAGCTCTGGAAATCTGGTGTAGGAGAGTCTTCTTTCTATGTGTTGAATAAAGAAAACTGCCTTGGCCTTTTGATAGGGCAGCCCTTAGGTGTGCAGAGTAGACAGAACAGAATGCTGGGAAGAAGGGAAGTGTGGCAGATGTCCTGACAGATGTCATGGCAAATGTCCAAGATGGATGTAAATTAGGATCTTTCCTGGTAAGCCACAGTCACGTGGTGATACACAGATTTAATAGAAATGGGTTAATTAAGATGTGAGAGTTAGCCAATAATAGGCTAGAAATAATGGGCCAGGCAGTTAATTAATACAATTTCCATATGGTTATTTCAGGGGGATAAGGTAGCTGGATGGCGGGACAAGGCCCACTCCCCCTACTACTACAGAAATCTTTCATTCTGTATACACTATTTTATTTCTCCCATTTCTGGCAAGCACACAAGGAAGTGTCCAATTTTGAGTTTCTCCAGATGAAATCTTGTTCCAGACTTTGTTTCCTCATTTTCTTCAAACTGAATATCCTGTGTATATACCATGGGAAAGAAAAGTTTTGAGGGACACCTTTCCTATATGGAAAAGACATTTACTTAAACATGCCTCCACACATATAAAATAATCCACAAGCAGTTATTGTCTGTCTTGTTCTTGGAAGCATGCTCCTTTATTCACATATATGGTGGCTATAACCCAAACAGTGCATTTTCAGTGTAATGGGAACTCAGAGAATGCTTTATAACTTGCCTTGACCCTTGCTACCTGTCTAATCTCACCAAACCTCACATTTCATGCAATGCCAACATTTCCTCCTATACTTTCCTGGTCTACTAAATGGCAGTTTTCAAAAAAGAAGAACAATCCATTCTTCTGCTGATGTTAAGAGGGGAAGGGTTGATGCTGTGGGAAGGGGAAAATGGCTGAAATTGCAGGAGAGAAAATTTACGATAAGCACCACACAAAGCTTCCTGGCAGTGAGGTCTATTAGCTGTGGAATTGGAAAATGGTGGATGCACTTTCCCTCGAGATAGTGGCTGAGGTCTGAGCATGAAAAACAAGATGAGAGTAAGGCTCCAAACAAACCCATTTAGATAGCCATTAACCCATTTGCTGCACGAGGCATTTTGATGTCAGATGGATGAATATTCCAGAACACCATCAAAAAATTGAGCATAGTGCTGAGAGCTCAAGTGATCCATCTTGCCAAGAGTACACATGATGCACCGAAAGTAAATTGTATATTAATACTTCTCTGAAGAGCCCCCAGGATTTGGAAATATTACAACCAAAAGGAGCTATCTAAGAATGCCAACTCTCAATGCATAGTTATGGCATAGAACATGGTAAAATCAAGCTGGTACTCACTGAAACCTCACCCCTACTGGCAAGCAGTCATAGTGCTAGAAAGTGTTATACACAATATGGAATGAGAGACCACTTCCTAAATATAACCCCACCAGCACAGACACTGAGAAATATAATAAACAGGACCTCCTGAAACTGTAAAACTTCTGTAAAGCAACGGACATGGTCAACAAGACAAAATGACAGCCTACAGAATGGGAAAAGATCTTCACTGACCCCACATCAGTCAGAAGGCTGATCTCCAAAATATACAAAGAACTCAAGAAAATTGTCATCAAAAGAACAAATAATCCAATAAAAATGGGGTGCAGACCTAAGCAGAGAAATTTACACAGAGGAATATAAAATGGCTGAAAGACACTTAAGGAAATGTTCAACATCCTTAGCCATCAGAGAAATGCAAAACAAAACAACTCTGAGATTCCATCTTACACCTGAAAGAATGGCTAAGATAAAAAATACTTATGACAGCTTATACTGGAGAGGATGTGGGTGAAAGGGAACACTCCTCCATTTCTAGTGGGAATGCAAACTGGTACAGCTTCTTTGGATTTCAGTATGATGATTTCCCAGAAAATTAGGAAACAACCTATTTCAAGACCCAGGAATGCCACTTTTGGGTATATACCCAAAGGACGCTCAATTGTACCACAAGGACATGTGCTCAACTATGTTCATAGCAGCATTGTTTGTCGTATCCAGTACCTGGAAACAACCTAAATGCCCCTTGACTGAGGAATGGATAAGGAAAATGTGGTATATTTACACAATGGAGTACTACACTGCAGAAAAAATGACATCTTGAAATTTTTGAGCAAATAGATAGATGTAGAAAACATCATTCTGAGTGAGGTAACCCAGACCCAGAAAGACAAATATAATATGTCTTTACTGATAAGTGGCTTTTAGATATAAAGCAATGAAAAACCAGCCTACAATTTGCAATTGCAATCCCAGAGAACCTAGACAACAAAGAGGACCCTAAGAGTGACATACATGGATCTAATCTACACGGGAAGTAGAAAAAGACAAGCTCTCCTGAGTAAATTGGGAGCATGGGCACCATGGGAGAGGGTTGAAGTGGAGGCGGGAGGAAGGGAAGGGAGTGGAGAAAAATATATCGTTTAATAAAAACAATGAAAACATATAAAAAACAATACAAAATGAAAACAGTAATCAATGCCACTAGGCTGCAAATCCTTAAAGCTATAATAACAACTTCCCTGCAAGTTATTTCCAGAAGGGCAATAGTGATACGGATACTAAGGGAGGAACCAGCCACATTTAGTTGAATTTAAGGCCCATTCAATGAAATGGAGCACATACCTGATGTTGTTTATGAGGCCAAGAACCTGAACTAGATAGGTCATGGGCCCAGAGGAAAAGTGCTACTATTAGTCTGCTATAGGAAAATAACAGTGACATGAAATGACTCCTTGTGACTTATTACAATATCTATAGATCAGTTCATTGTTCAACCTTCAATAGAGAAGCTTCTTGCAGTAGATGCTAATTATCACAGATGTCCAGAACTGGACAATATTGGTTCAGAGAGTGAGAGAGAGGCTTGAGAGTGCTTAGCCTTGACTGGGCTTTATCACACTGCTCTGCTTAAGACTCAGGGATCTAGAGCATGCAGAGGAAGGGGCAGAAAGACTGTAGGTTGCTTCAAGGAAACAGCATCTTCCAGACATAACAGGGCGTATGCACATATGACCTCACAGAGACTGTGACAGCATACATCAACATACATAAAACCTGTGTAAGCTCAAGTTGTAGAAAATCCCAGGACAGAGAAGAGGAAGTGGGTTCAGAGCCCCACCTCTAGTCCAAAAGCTATTTGCAAATGCTATCTGCTCAGCGAAGGAAAATCATTTTCCTTCAGTGGCTTAATACTGGTCATCTCAACTGCACTCCAGGGCTGCCCTCATGTTGAGGAACAGCTGGCCAACACAAATCTGAATCCAGAGTTTTAAGTGATTTTTTTTCTTTTTCAGAGAGAGGAAAAGCCATAAAGTTGACTGGGTAGTTACATAGGATATGGGAGGTGGGACTGGGAAGTAATGCGATAAAAATATACTGTCTGAAAGTTTCAAATAATTAAAATAACAAAGTCAAAACTACTCCTTGTATTTCTTAGATGGGGAAACTGAGGCCTAGGAAAGGAAAGAAACCCAGTGGAAAAGATACAAATGTCAGAACCAAACCTTAGACCTTGTACTCTGATTTCCTTTCTTTTTTTAAAAAAATTAAGATTTATTTATTTATTATGTATACAGTGCTCGGCCTGAATATCTGTCACACCAGAAGAGGGCAGCAAATCTCATTATAGACATATAGTAATATGATTTAATGATGAGGACCCTTTCTATTTGTTAGATTTAGAGAAGCTAAAGCTAGCTCTGAAATCTTTTTCTCCATTAGATTTCAAATAGTACTCCCTTCATTTCAAGACCCTGTTGACAATTGCTGGGTGTTTTTTTTTTAAATCTCTGTTGCTTTATTTTGTTCTTGATTGCTTTTCTCTCTCCCTCTCCAGCAACCACTTCGTAAGCTTCCCTGCTGCTCTAAGACTGTCATTGATTAATTGATTAATTTCTTTAGCACAGCTATGCCCTTAGGAAAGAGTAATTCTCTGTTTCTTTCACTTTGAGAGCTGAAGTCCTCCTGGCAGATGGAATGATTGCAGCAAGAGAAGCAGCTTAGATGGCAGATGGAGAGAGAAGTAATGCGAGACTCTTTGCTTGTATTTCTTTTAGCAGAGTGTTCCAGTCCTTCTGGGTCTTTGAGGGACTCGGTGAAGGTGTTCATCTACACAATTAGCATCTGATTGCTTTGCTATTGCTTTTCTTATGGCGACACCTGGGAAAATGGCTTCCTATTGATCATTTGCCAAAGGAAGAGGAGAAAGAAAGGGCACTGATGTTTACTTAACATTCACTACGTGCCAGACGCGATCCTAGTAGACGTTTTCATCAAACTAAGTAGCAGCCTAACAATGATAAATCCTTCACTCTCAGGCAAGCTTTTTAACTAGGATGTGTGATTCCCTAAAATCATTTGGATGTCCAATCCCTGAATCCTACCCAGACAAGTTAAGAAGCTCAATTACAGATGAGCAAGGGAAGTAAGAGAAAATCCCACTAGGAATGAAGACACTAACCCAGAGGCCATCCCTGAATAAAATGAATGTAGGGGGCTATAAATTAATGATTACTTACTGAAAAATTGTATACTTTCTAATAATATTGAATAGCAGAAATGCTCTGAAAAAATATCTGGTTTCCAGCCACAACTTTGTCACCCACAAACTAGTTGAGAGTCACCAGGGCTCTTCTCTGGGACTCAGTTTCCCTATATGAACATATACCATGCTTTGTTTAACCCTTTGTTGAGTAAATAGAAGAGGTGACAAAGTCTTATTGGACAAGTTCCTGTGAAGATAGTAGTGATTTGAGCCTCTGAATTCAGTCAAAGCCTGTTGTTTTTATTGTTTGATAGTGGGCAATAGGCAAGATAAATACTTTAGATAAGAAACATTCCAGTTGGAGAACGACTATTTTGTCAGACAAGTTTCAGAATATCTAATTAAATGAGATATAAATTCTGTTCTAAGTCTGAGTCTTGTAAGTCTATGGACTTTGGAAATTTGATTGCCAGGTTCTGGTATGGAAAACAAAACAAAACAAAAATACAAACAAAAACTAAGATTCTTTCATTTCCCAACTCCATTGTCGTCTTTTTCCTGAAGATACAATGCAAGTATAATTGCCTTGCTACTGTGTATTTTATCAAAGTACATCTTCAAAAATATTGTTTGGATATTTCTCCCCTGGAAGAGAGGTAAAAGAAAGCTTGGTCTCTGATGGAAAATCAAATTGTTTGTAGAAAATACACTGTCTTAATTAGAGATACAAAATAAATTCAACCATTGATAAAATTGGAGGAGAATTAACAGTTTTTCCAGACAGTCAAACTCTGTGTAAGGGTATGGACTGTGAGGTATAAATTCACCAGGTGGCTGCCAGCATAGGGCCTCCTTGACCATTCATTGTTATATGAAGCCCAGGTAACCATTTGTGTTAATTAGTTAGGGTTCTCTGCAGGAGCAGAATGTGTGTGTGTGTGTGTGTGTGTGTGTGTGTGTGTGTGTGTGTACTATCTGAGTTTTAATTAGTTCCAGATTTCCAGATGTAGTCAAGATGACAACCTAAAATAGTCATCACACCCTTGGAATTATTCTTCATATTTTGCTGTAGAAGAGGTCATTTAGTATTAATTACTATCATTCAAAATTGGCTACAAAATAAAATATAGACTTTGGGTATGCTTGCTTCGTATTTGTCTAGCAACCATAGATTCCGTGGGTTTCAGTCAGGCTGCCATTTTCTCTAGACATGAACAGCTCCTCTGTTGGGTGATGGAGGAAGGTCATTGGTTAAAAAAATAAAGAAACTGCTTGGCTGGCCCTCATAGGTTGAAACATAGGTGGGAGGAGTAAACAGAACAGAATGCTGGGCGGATGAGGAAGTGAGCTCAGACTCAACAGCTCTGCTCTCTGGAGGAGAGACGGCATGCCCCGCTCCCGGGCAGACACATGCAATGAAGCTCCCACCCAGGATGGACGTAGGCTAGAATCTTCCTGGTAAGTGCACCTAGCTGTGCTACATAGAATATTAGAAATGGGCTAGTCCAGGTGCGAGAGTTAGCCTAGAAGAGGCTAGATAGAAATGGGCCAAGCAGTGTTTAAATGAATACAGTTTGTATGTTGTTATTTCGGGCATTAGCTAGCCAGGCGGCTGGGGTGCTGAGGATGCAGCCCTGACGCTCCTAATACTACAGTTGGGAACCCCATTGAGAACTACTGTTAAGTGAACCCATCTCCATTAATCTGTGTATTGCCACGTGGCTGTAGTTTACTGTCACGGTTCCACAGTTTTGGCATGTCTGTTCCCGGAGGCGTCTCCTGACTCTGCCTCCTTTCTCTCAGCATTTAGTTTAGTTACCTCTATTATGCCCTGCACAGGCCCAAGACAGTTCTTTATTAACCAATGGTATTCACAGCATACAGAGGGAAATCCCACATCAACAGGATTCTTGGGACTCCCTGTCCAGACAGTCTAGTTGAATTGCTGAGTTCTGTATTCAATGAGAGACCTTGTCCCCAAAAGTAAGGTAGAGAAGTGACCAATGACAATACCAGATGTCCACCTTAAGCCTCAACGTGCAGGCATGTGCCTGCTCACACATGTGTGTGCATATGCGCATGCACAAACATATCTATACATATATGCAAACACACATGTACACACATAACACATGTGCACATGCATAGGCACACAGAGGCACAGACATGGTTCTTTTCTATTTCTGTGGCTATCTAACAGATCTGAATGCTTTAGAAACAGATTATTGCTCCTTAAAATAGCTTAAGCAGAAAGGTTTCAGTACAATTCTCTCAAGCCACCAATCCTTTTTTAAAAACAGCCTTTTGATTCTTCCAGAATTTCACATCATGCACCTCAATCTCACCCATTTCCTAGTCCCCATATCCATCCTTCACTTTTGTAGCATTCTCCCACCAAGGAAAATTTAAAGGAAAATATAAAAATAAAATAAAAATAAGAATTAAAAAATAAAACTAGGAATAATGATATTAATTAAAAAAAAGAAAACAAAGAAAAAAAAACAAAAATAAACAGCAAACAAAAGCCCCACTTTGCTCCATTGTTCCCACCTTTCCATCATCCCTTCTTTCATCTTGGTGGCATTGGGAGCTGCTGTGTATTGTGCAGTAGTCTCTATTGTCCAATCAGCTGTACTTGCAAATGTTCATTGTATAATGTGTCGTTGGTCAGGAACAAAACCTCTGGTTTCTGGAACACCAACAATCTTGGACCTTCGTCAAAACTCCTCTTGGATATCCTGCTGTTGCCCTGAGTCATGGAGATCCTGCATCCCTTCACACATTCCAGAAGGTCATAGATGGGGTAGATGTTGGGGAGTACCAACTCAAATCCCTGGATGTGTGCCTGGGTGATAGCTGATAGCTCAGTCAGTCTAGGCTGTGAGGCCCACCAGCCTCAGGTGAGGAGGGGTGGAACCAGTTCTCCCATACCCTTTGCGAGGGGTGGGTTGGCTTTCCAACTTGCTGGGGCCAGCTCTCCTATGAAGGGCAGGGTGTGCTCTTTGGTGAGTAAGGTTGCTCTCTGAGCCAGAGAAGGGCAGGGTCAATTTAATAAGGCCCTCATACTACTGCCACTTGGGGCCATGTCCATGCCCGGGCTGCTGCCGAGGGCTATGTCTGTGTCTATGATCCTACGGCAGCCAGTGTCTGTGTAGATGTTCATGGCTCCTGATACAACTGAAGGCTGTGCAGATGCCTGGTGCCTGGGCTGACACCTGAGGCTGTGTTGGTGCCCAAGGGTCATGCTGCCACCCGGGCCAAACAGATTGGGGTGGCCTGCACTTGCCACCAAGATCCATAGTGCATCCAGCCAGAGCTGTAGCCAAGGGCTGTGTCTGTGTCCGTGACCCTACCACAGCCAGGGTCTACTGTTGTCCATGGCTTTTATTAACCATCAAAGGCTGTGTGACTCCCTGGAGTCTGGGCCACCACCTGGAGCCCTGTTGGAGTTCAGGGACCATGCTGCTGCTAGGTCCATCCCGGAGGCCTGTGCTTGCCACCCAGGATCATGGTGACATCTGGGCCCAAGCTGCTGCTGTTGGCCCTGTCTGGGCTCATGGCCCTGCTGCATCTGGGTTCTATGTTCATGTCCATTGCCACATGGGGCCCATACAAGCCATGTGTTGAAATATGTGTTGAAGTATGAGGGCCACCAAACCTTTTAAAATGCTTTTGCTATTTAATCTGTTTTAAGAAACATTAATCTTCCTTATAAAGTAATAGTGCCAACACTAAATGTCTTGAGCAAGGGGAAAATGTTATTTATCCTTCCCTTTTCATAGACCTATTATCATTTTGTACATTGTCTTCCAATAAATATGAACAAACTTTTTTTTACAGACTTTTAAAAACTGGGTATGGATGCGACCGTTTCTTTTTATTTTTTTTTTGTTTAAATATTTTTTTTACTGAGAAAATGAGAAAAAAAAAACAAGTTTCCACCTCCTCCCAGCCTCCCATTTCCCTCCCCCTCCTCCCACCCTTCTCCGCCTCCCCCCACTCCATTCCCCCTCCCTCTCCACTCCAAAGAGCAGTCAGGGTTCCCTGCCCTGTGGTAAGTCCTAGGTCCTCCCTCCTCCGACCATATCTAGGAAGGTGAATAATCAAACTGGCTAGGCTCCCGTAAAGCAAGCACATTACGTAGGATCAAAACCCCGTGCCATTGTCCTTGGCGTCTCATCAGCTCTCATTGTTTGCCATGTTCAGAAAGTCCAGTTTTATCCCATGCTTTTTCAGTCCCAGTCCAGCTGGCCTTGGTGAGCTCCCAATAGATCAGCTCCACTGTCTCAGTGGTTGGGTGCACCCCTCGTGGTCCCGACTTCTTTGCTCATGTTCTCCCTCCTTCTGCTCCTCATTAGGACCTTGGGAGCTCAGTCCAGTGCTCCAGTGTGGATCTCTGTCTCTATCTCCATCCATCACCAGATGAAGGTTCTATGATGATGTGCAAGATATTCGTCAGTATTGCTATAGGATAGGGTCATTTCAGGTTCCCTATCCCCAGCTGCCCAAGGAATTAACTGGGGACCTCGGCTTGGGCACCTGGGAGCCACTCTAGGTTCAAGTCTCTTGCCAACCCTAAGGTGGCTCCCTTAACTAAGAATTGTGCTTCCGTGCTCCCCTATCCAACCTTCCTTTATCCCAATCCTCCTTTTTCCCAAGTTCCCCCCTTCCTCCCCTTCTCCCGTTTCTCTCCCCATCTCCCCTTACCCCCATCCCACCCCACCCCCAAGATCTCAATTTTCTCCCTGGCAACTTTGTCTACTTCCCATAGCCAAGAGGATAACTATATGTTTTTCCTTTGGTTCACCTTCTTACTTAGCTTCTTTAGGGTCACCAATTGTAGGCTCCGTGTCCCTTATTTATGGCTAGAAACCAATTATGAGTGAGTACATCCCATATTCATCTTTTTGGGTCTGGGTTACCTTACTCAGGAGAGTGTTTTCTATTTCCATCCATTTGCATGCAAAATTTGAGAAGTCATTGTTTTTTACCGCAGCATAGTACTCTAAAGTGTAAATATTCCACACTTTCTTCATCCATTCTTCCATTGAAGGGCATCCAGGTTGTTTCCAGGTTCTGGTTATTACAAATAATGCTGCTATGAACATAGTTGAACAAATGCTCTTGTCATATGATAGGGCATCTCTTGGGTATATTCCCAGGAGTGGTATTGCTGGGTCCAGGGGTAGGTTGATCCCGAATTTCCTGAGAAACCGAAACACTGATTTCCAAAGTGGTTGCACAAGATTGCATTCCCACCAGCAATGGATGAGGGTACCCCTTCCTCCACAGCCTCTCCAGCAAAGGCTATCATTGGAGTTTTTTATTTTAGCCATTCTGACAGGTGTAAGATGATATCTCAAAGTTGTTTTGATTTGCATTTCCCTGATCGCTAAGGAGGTTGAGCATGACCTTAAGTGTCTTTTGGCCATTTGAACTTCCTCTGCTGAGAATTCTCTGTTCAGTTCCGTGCCCCATTTTTAATTGGGTTAATTAGCATTTTAAAGTCTAGTTTCCTGAGTTCTCTATATATTTTGGAGATCAGACCTTTGTCTTTTGTGGGGTTGGTGAAGATCTTCTCCCAGTCTGTAGGTTGCCTTTTTGTCTTGGTGACAATGTCCTTTGCTTTACAGAAGCTTCTCAGTTTTAGTAGGTCCCATTTATTCAATGTTGCCCTTAATGTCTGAGCTGTTGGGGTTACACATAGGAAGCGATCACCTGTGCCCATCTGATGTAGGGTACTTCCCACTTTCTCTTCTATCAGGTTCTCATTACTATGGTTGCTCCACTTTTTATCACGCACAAGTTTTAGCTTCTCCATATAGACTTCCCATAAGAATCATATGTACAATTTGATGAATTTGGCAATATTTATAACCTCATGAAGAATGTTATCATCAAAGCCATAGCAAACACTCATTCAAATCATTATCATTTGCAGTTTCTTCCTGTTCATTGATGGGCATTTGGGTGTTTTCCTTTGGTTGTTTTCATTGCTTGTTTGCTGTGAACAAGGCTCCAATGAGTAGAGATAACAGTATTTTTGTGAGATTCTGAATTCAGTTGTTCGGGGACAACATCTAGAAGAATGCTGGATTAATGTCAGCTGTCTTTTAAGATTTTGCGTGTCCTCCAAACGGCTCTCTACAGTGGTTGTACCAATTTCCATGCACACCATTGTAGCGAAGCTCCCTTTCTCTGCATCCTGTTCAATTATTATCTGTTATTTTTAAGCAACATTAAAAATACATTTGCTAAGTATTTGAGAATTTCGTACTGCTTCCTTACATCATAGTTGTCCCCCAACTCTTCCTGTATTTACTCTCACTTTCTATCCACCAAACCTTGAATTTTCTTTTTTCTCAAACTCACTGAGTCAAGTTTGTATTGCCAACTACTCTGAAGAGTGGGGTCTGCACTGGAGTGTGACCCACCTAGCAGGTATCACAACATTAAAAATAACTCACTCTTCCTCTTTTAGAAACTAAAAAAAAATGTTAATAGCTCTTCAGCAAGTTAGCTAATTGTGGGATTTCACATCCATCTCTCTCCCTTCATGCTGGAATTGTTTCTGGATTGAGCTCGTAGCGGCCTTGGGTATACAATTGCTGTTCTGATATGGAACTTCCCCATTATATCCAGGAAAATAAATGTGCTTCCTTCAAGTTATACATCACCTAGTCCACTTCCAATATTTCTGTCCCCTCTTCTCCCTGAGACTTGAGGGGAGGTGTGTGATATCTGCACCCTATTTAGAATTGAGAAGTCCACAGTCTCTTATTCTCTGCACATTGGCAAGTTGAGGGTCTACAGAGTAACTGCCATCTGCTACAAGAAGAAGCTTCTCTGATGAGAGTGGATGAGAACCGATATATGTACATAGCAACAAGGCATCAGGAGGCATTTTAATACTATATCTATTTAGCGGAATACTAGTAGTAGGCACTCCCGCTGGGCCTGTGGCCCATCTATCCTCAGGTCCTTGACTTCTTTAACAGTGCCATGCATGGATTCCATCCCATAGACCAGGCCCTATAGTCAATCACAGAGTAGTCTGTTATTGCCATATTGGTGCCACAGTTGCCCCAGGGAGCAGAAACTGCCAGGCTTGTCATTATTGTAGTTCACATGGTTTGCACATGGATGAACCTGATGATCCCTTTCCTCTGCTGGTGGCACACGTAGCAGTTTCCAGCACTATGAAATTTAGTCATGGCTTGCTCAGGCTGCTTCCTTATAGTACCCAAGACCACAAGCCCTGGGGGCTCCACCTGCAATGGTCTGGGTCCTCTTACATCAATCAGCACTCACAACAATGCTCCACAGACCTGCCTACAGGCCAGTCCTGGGGGGGGGCATTTTCTCAACTAAGGTTCTTCCTTCCCAGTTGACAAGAGCTTGTGCCAAGTTGACATAAAAACAAGCCAGCGCATTAATGACATACTACGTTTTTTATCATATACCTGCTGGCTGCTTATATGTCTTCTTTAGAGGAATATCTGTTTAGGTAATTGACTCATTATTTCATAAGATTATTTGGCTTTTTGGAATTGAGTTTTTAAATAAATTTTGTGCATTAACCCATCACTGGATATATTGTTTTGATTTGTTTCTTCTATTCAGTAGCTCGTTTTCTAGTTTTGTTGATTATGTTCTCTTTAGTGAAGAAGATTTCAACTTTACTTAATCCTACTTGCTGATTTTTCTTTTGTTTTCATAGTTTGTGCTTTTTTTGTTTGTGAAACCAATACCAACACTTTTCCCTCTAGATTTTCTAGAGGTTTCATGTATTCAAGTTAACTATTTTATTCTTTAATTCATTGGGAATTAATTTTTGTATTTGTTATAAGATAAGGCTCAATCTCATTCTTTTACATACTTTTCATTAGTTATCTTTATTTTCTTTTCCTCGTCTTCTGGGAGTCTATATATCAGGCGTCTGAGATACACACACTCACTGATACATATTTTCATTTTGAAATCCTGTATGTTTCATTTTGCCTAGTTGTATTGCCATGTGTTTGAATTTGCTATTTTTTTTCTATTGTTAATCCCACCCAGTCTATTTTTGTCTGAAATATTGTCATTTTTGTCACCATAAATTATGTTAGTCTGTTTTTAAGTTGTTTCATGTTTATACTTAAATGTTTGAGTATGTGGGATACAATTAAATATGTCCTAATAGCCTTATTTACTATTTTTTTGAAACATGTTTTCTGTATTCATGAGATTTGTGTGCTCTTTCTGTGCATACATGCTTTACACGGTTTTCACTTACAACCACCCCATTTCCTCCCTTCCTATGCTCTTCCTAATCACAAGTCATTACCATTCTACTTTCAGGTGGACATTTTTAGTTCGTGTATATAGGAGAGAATGTGGTGCATCATTTGCTGTATGTCTGTATTATTTCACTCTGTTTCTCTTCAGATGAAAAATTTATTTTTTTATGACTGATAAAACACCATTTTATATACAAACCACATTTTTATTCTTTACATGTTGTTGTGCATGTCGTCTGGTTCCCTATCTTTGTTATCATGACTATTTCTACAAAGAACACATGCACAGGTGTCTTTTTGATATGCTGTCTTCATTTCCTTTGGGTATACATCCAGGGTTTATACAAAAGTGAATCCTATGGCAGTTCTATTTTTAGTTTTTTGAGGAACCTCTACTATTCTCCATGGTGGATACATTAATTTATATTCCCACTGCAATGTGTAATAGTGGCTTTTCTGTACGTTCTTACCAGTATCAATAATTTATTGCTATTATTTTTGAGATTATAATGTAATTACATCATCCCCCATTTTCCTCCCTACAATCCTCTCCTGATCTCTTTAAAATTCATTGCCATTTTTTCACTAATTGCCGTGACATACATAAATGCTGTTTCAAATGACCTCACACTTGAGAGCAACCTTTCAGATTTCAGGTTTTCATATTTCTCTCTGATTCTTTCACAACACAATTGTTAACTCTTTCCTATACTTGCTAAAGCTTTCTGCACATTTCTGCTTCTTTGTTCAAACTGCTCTTAATATCTCTGTGGAAACCTTACTTATTCTTCAGGTTATTACTCAAATGAAAGGACGTCTTCCCTCAGTCATGTCTGAAAGAAGAATCCATGATTTTTAAATTATTTTCAACAATATTATTATAATTAATAAGAATTGCAGTAGCTACCACTTATTATTGCTGTTACATATTGACCCCTATTCCTCATTAAAAGTCTCTAAAACATAAATACTAACTCAATATTAAATTATTAGCATATGGAGAACTTTCTGACTAAATGAAGAAAAATAACTTGCATAAGATCAACATGGCTAACACAGCTGAGCTGGAAATCAAACCTAGATTGCTCTGCTTCCTATTTCTGTCCCAGGATCTGAGGACTGAATCCAGGGCCCTGTGCTTGCTAGGGTTTCAATGCCTTGGTCTGATTCTTAAGTATATGCCATTATTAATATTGATATCACTATCCTCTCTAACATAAAGGTGTATGGCCCTGCTTGAACTTACTGCTTTGAAGACAATACCCTATTCACTGAAGCGAGTTCAGTATCTATCCCATTATCTGACACATAGTAGGTAGTCTGACATTCTGCATATTGTTTGACTCCGTAAGTGAATGAATGTGTAGAGCAGACAGAGGTATGTAATGGTGCAGATATGAGTATTGGCTGAGGTGGATTACAGAGGACTAGCCTGTGTGGAAAGGCTCAGTGCGAATCCCATCAGGAACCACTACATCAAAGACTAAAATCCAGTCAATGTCATGAAGCTTGCTACAATAACGCACGTGCTTCCAGAAGTTTTCCTTAGCACTTCAAGTCGAAAGAAAATGTCTAGTCTTTCAGACATTTGGGGAAGATCTATTTCATATTTCAAATCTGTCTGAGGGCTTATGTGATTTAAGAGATATATGACCTCAGAGCTAATCCTTATGCACTTGGCTTCGAATTTCAAGTCAAGTTAAATTTAAAACGCCTTGATAAATTCCATGGAGGCCAGAAAGCCTGAAAAACATTCTGTTTTCATAACCTAAATGTTGACAGTGTTATCCTTATGAAGTTAACTTTTGGGGTGAATTTAGTACCTGTGAAGCCATAGGATTAGGAGCCCAGGAGCCGCACTGATGCTCTGCATTTGGACAGAGATGGAAAAGTTGGCCCTGGTTGTGGAATAAAAGGAAGTGCTTTGGGAACTTTCACACACACACACACACACTTGCATGCTTTTCATGCTTCTTTGACCTTGCTTCTGGGCATCAACATATATCCAATGTCATAACGTGCTAGAGATGGGAAGGACTTTATGAATTAGCTAAACTTCTCATGATCAAATGAAGAACCTGAGACCCACAGAAGGGAACGGCTTTCCCCAAAGTCTCAGGACTAGGAACTTTCTATGATATTTTAGTCCATTGTTTTCTCTTTCTCAGAGTCTCCACCGGTACAGCTAGGTGCTGTAGCACTCACCTCAGAGAGTGGCACCAACACTCACCATGCTTCATTGATTCCAGACCAAATACCACCTGGGATGAGTTCCTCAACTTATTGTCCAGTGTTTCCTTAGGAGATAAGCTAATCTCAGCTGAATTTTTAATATTTGTCAAAAAACACTCTGTCATTTCTTTTACTAATTCTACCAAAAATTTCCTCTTCTTGTTATGCACCTTACCACCCCATCTCTAAACTGATGTAGCCTTGTTTCCTTGGTGGGCTGAGTTCTCACACGAGTTCCTATAGCCTGTTCTCTACTTCCTCTGTCCTCAGTCCGTTCCCTTTCAATTGCATGTGGAAAACATATCTTTCTAACCAAGACTATTTCCTGTAAAGGAGTGAATTCTCAGTGGTTAGAGCATATACTGCACTTGTAGAGAGTTGGAGTTTGGTACTCAACTCCATGTCCATCAATTTACAACAAGTCTAGCTCCAGGAGAATTTGATACCTCTAGCCTCCATGTGTATCTTCACTTAGGTGCACATACCCACCCCCCAGGCACAAAAAACCATATAATCAAAAATAAAACAAATCTCAAGAAAAGGATGTTCCTTACCCTGATTTTTGGTCTACCCTAGAGTCAGCTACTCCCATCCATACCATGTCTATCTCTCTGTCATGCTTTCTGGCCTCACGTTTCTCTTCGCTTATATATACATATATATACATATATATACACACATACATATATATATATGTGTGTGTGTGTGAATATTCAAATATTTTCCTTGAAAAAGAAGAAAAAACTCCTTGAATGAGTATTCCCTTGCAATATTCAAGTTATCTTCCCATATGCTTTCAAATTTTCTTTTTAAACATCATTTTCATTGTTATTATTCTTTTAAAAATTTCTTTTATAATATTTTTGAAATTAAAATATGATTATATAATTTTCTCATTCCACTTTTTCCTCCAACTTTTCTTACATACCCCTCCCTCTTCATCTCTCTCAAATCCATGGCTGCTGGCCCCTTTTTAATTGTTGTTTTATGTATATTGATTCATAAATATATATTCATAAATATACATACATATATAAATATATACAGTTTATATAATGTTACACTTATAAGCAAATGACAGGGTTTCTCTGTGTAACTGCCCTAACTGTCCTGGAGCTAGCTCTTGTAAACCAGCTTGGCCTCGAACTCCTCATAGAAATCCACCTACCTTTGCCTCCCAAGTGCTCGGATTAATGGTGTATGTCAGCATTGCCCGACTCCAGAATTTTTCAGCATGTTTATTTTTCTCCTTCATTGCTGTTATTGTCAGTCTTGCATTTCTGAACTTTGTAAAATGCCTGTATAATGATGATAGCTTGCCAATAGAATTCCACCCAATATACTTGCCATATTGTAGCTAGATTAACTACTTTTATAATTTTAACCAAATTTTTCTTTTTCTTATTGTTATTTTCCAGCTTCCCCTTGTACATATAATGACGAACAGCCATATTAGCTTGGCTTTAGGGATGCTGCTATCCTGATAGTCCATATTTATCTCTTGCTATCCATTTTAACTCATATGTTTATTCTTCATCCACATTAGAGTTGTGCTTATGTTCTTTAGAACTACAAATATATACTTTAAGACACTGTGGCTTTTACACTGTAATTATCTCTGCTTAGAGCACCTTTTCTCAATGCTTAACCCCATCACCTGGAAAGGATATACTCCTTTCAGTGATTCAATGCTGATAGAGTCTTTTCATTCCCATAACCACAACAATTCCTGGCATAGGGCAGGTGCTCACTTAGTGTTGCTTAGTGAACTAATACACAAATCTACAAGGGTGATGGTTTTGTTTATATGTCATATAAAGATAAGAGAAGAAATAACTTAAAGGAATAATAAAGCTGGATAATTTTATTATTTAACTGAAATTTTACATACCAACCCCAGTTTCCACTCTCCTTCTCCTGCTTCCTCCACCTTACCCCCTCCCCCACACTCCCTATCCACTCAGAGAGGGTAAGGCTTAAGGCTTTCCATGGGAGTCAACAAAGTCCAGTACACCACTTTGAGGCAGAACCAAGGCCCTCCCTACTATATCTAGGCTGAGCAAGGTTTCCCTCCAAAGAGAATGGGTTCCAAAAAGCCATTTCAAGCAGTAGGGATAAATACTAGCCCCACTGCCAGTGGCCTCTAAGACTGTCTCGGCCATACAATTATCACCCACACTCAGAGGGTCTAGTTTGGTCCTTTGCTTCCATTAGCTCAGGCCAGCTGTTTCAGTGGGTGTCCCCATCATGGTTTTTCCCTCTTTATTCATATTCTCACTCCTCCCTCTCCTCAGCTGGACTTTGGGAGCTCAGCACAGTGCTTCACTGCATCTGCTTCCATCAGTTGCTGGATGAAGGTTCTGTTGTGATATTTAAGATATTTATCAATGTGACTGCAGGGCAAGGCCAATTCAGGCACCCTCTCCACTATTGCTTAGATTCTTAGCCGGGGTCATCCTTGTGGATTCCTGGGAATTTTCCTAGTGCTAGGTTTCTTGCTAGCCCCATAATGGCTCCCTCGATCAAAATATCTCTTTCCTTGTTCTCCCTCTCTGTCCTTCCCCCATCTCAACCATCTCATTCCCTCATGTTCTCTTTACCCACGCTCTTAAGAAAACTGGAGTTATCAGGTTTCTGAAATAAGTGAAAACTTTCAGCTTCATGGGAACCAAGGTGAAGTGATAGTCCTCAAATCAGACAAATGATCTGCTTCTCTTAGTTGGCACACACTAGGAAATTTCAGTGAAACAACTTTTATGTTCTAATGACATGCTTCAGTACCACAAACGTATTTCTCACACCCTTCTTCTGCTGTGAGAAGCACCCCTCAGATGGTTGATATAAAGAGACTCAGGAGAACTAGATTTATCAACTTGCTTTTCTAATATTTATTCAGCAAGCTGCACTGAGAAAATAGTGGGGCATAACTGGAGTTTTGAATTGTATATTAGCATAGGAAGTAGACATGGGCAAATCTCAGTGGTCATTAGTCTGGGCAAAGGCTTATAAAGGAACAGAATGGATTGCATGAAAGTAGACAAAGGGGATCTGGGAGTATAAGAAAAGAACTAATAGGCAGACTTACAAACATGTTTTTAAATGGTTCAAATAAAACAAAAGGCCTTCCAAAATCACAATTTAAACAAAACAGAAAAAACAAGAAAAATCAGAAAACAGATGCCCTTCCCAAAATGCTTAGGTGGTAAAAATATAAATAGTTGAATATTGAAACAAGCATTGTTGTCCTGTATATTTGCTTTCCATCACTGTCATAACAAAATACCACAAAAAAGCTCCTTAAAATATCAGACATTTATTATTTCTACAGTGTGCGATGTCAGATGTCCAAATGTGTTTCTCTTGGCTGGGCTATGTTGTCCTTTCAAGCTTTAGGGAAGAATCTGTTTTCTTGTCATTTCTTGGCTTGTGGCCTTTGCTGTCACTTTCAAAGCCAACAGCAGTCAGTCAAGTCCTTTTTGGGCTGACATGTCACTAGTCTCTGTATGCGCTCTGCCTTTCTTCATCTTTAAGGACATGCATACATCCACTGGGTTGATCCGGAGTACTCTCACCTATTGAATACCAAGCTAAATTCATTCTGCAAGCTTCATCCCTATTTTCTATATAACCCCAGTATTTACAAGTTCAGGGAGTTAAGACACAGTCACATCTTTGGGAAGAAAGTCTGTTATTTGATTTACCACACCTGGAGTACTTAAGGTAGCTCCAGGATATGAAGATGAACTATAATTATGGAGAGATAATTGAGAGGGTCTATTTCATTTTTCTGAAAGCTGATCATGCCTCTGCTTAACATTGTTTGCTCCTGTGCCCCAAATATTTCTTAGGTACTAGATAAAGTAGATTACTTGACAGAATACTGTTCCCAGTAATGTCTGTGCTTTCATGGAGTGTGAAGATGAATGGATGCCTGATGATCAGGTAGTTTCATAGTTCTACACTATCAGAGGAGAGATCTCAAGAATCCTCTGAGGTTCTTTACCATCATGGCAGGAAAACCAACTGATCTGTGAAATTTCTGTGGCTCCTTCACCCAATTATAACCTCGAAGGGATTGTTGGGCTGAGTCCAGGAAGAAGACAGAACCCACACAAAAAGATTTAGCCAAATGAATTTTACATTCAATAATCGTATATTTGCAACCCCTAATTACATATAATTGAATTTAAATCGAGTCAAATGTGCTCACTTTGATAGTCATCTTGCTAGTCTTTATAAGGAGAAATTCACTGCAACCCCACACAGACACAGAGAGGCGGCAAATTATGTGAAGAGAGAATAGTGAAATTACCTGACACATATAAAGGCTTAGGCCAAAAGCACAACCTATGTGTTTGTTCTATTTTCAATTTCAGTTTCATTACAATTTTAATTAGAATCTGAAATTCTAAATGATACTCAAAAGTGGTTCATTACCGGAACAAAGATGAAAGAAGGTCGCCACAAACAGAACTGACTTTGTTTTCTTTCTAAATGTAAGCAAATAAAGTGCAAAGAAAAACAAACTTTTATATCTCATCATCTGTCAAATAAGATCCCTCATCAGCAAATTCCATGGGAAACATCATGATTTTAGAGGGAAGAGATAGTAGGTATGGTAGAATTCTTAGAGACAGAAAATAAACTCATACCCAAGTGGAATGCCTATCCCACGGTTAACTTGTGCTGACTTTTCCATTACTACAGGTACTTCAATGAGATAAACAGATCACCTGGAAACTAAAGGATGCCATTGGGGAATTAAGACATAGTAGAAAGCTATGGTTCACTTCTACCTTTGGTATGTTGCACACCCAGCAGTAACTGTAGTCAGATAAGCCTTTCTGGGCTAAAGTCCACATTATGTAACCATGTATTTCTGCCTCCATTTCCACAAGGATAACTACAATATTCATATTGGACAAAAGCAGAGGTAACTGGAGAAACAGACTAACTACATGATTTCTACAGAACAGGTTATTGTTCATGATGTGATTCCCAATAGGATACTGAAAAGTCTAAAGTATAGCATCTCTATCTGGTCAGCTATGATAGGTCATGAAGCCAAAGTGATCCGGGAAGCTTGCTTAGGTGTCAAGACGTTATGCATAGCCTTGACTTGATCGGAGACATCAAATTTGTCAACTATATGACTCACTCCAGGCATAGATTAGGCCAAAATAAGGACAAAAATAAAGATCTAAAGACTCACAGAATCTGAAGAATCCCAATGTTTTATGTTACCACCATCAAAGAATATATTACTTTGCATCATTAATTAGACCACATCTGGTAGAGAAACTGCAATACTATTATCACTTGATTAAGTTTATAATAACCTGATATCATTCAGTTACCTTTCTAGTTCTGCTAAATGTTCTGGAAGAAATGTGGTTGATAGAAGCAGTTTTAATGGCTTACATTCCCTTTGTTGCTAATGCGATTAGTCATCATCAATAGAACATAAAACAAGGTGGAGTATAGACCTGAGCTGAACTTCTACTTGTTATGTAAGCTGTATAATCCTGAACTGATGGATCACAATGGCCTTTTGCTTTTCTTAATATTGCAAAGCATATTGTCCAGACTCCAAGGTCTGATTATTTCCTTCTCTTCCACAAAATTTATGTTAGACTATTGCTTATATATCTAGTGAGGGTTTGAAGTCAGCAGTGCAATCAGAAAGAGAAATGGGTTAGGTTCACAGCACCTACATCATGTGGCTTACAATACCTGTAACTAGAGTTTCGGGTGATCTGGCACCTTATTCTGGATCAGTATGGTCTGAGGGAAACCACAGCTAAATTGGAGACTGTGAAAACAAACTCAAATCTATGTCATAGTTCACATCATCAAATTCTGCAGAACTGCAAGATGAAGTAATGCTTTAAAAAAAGATTTTCCCTTAAATTTATGTGTGTGTATGTATGCTTGCTTGTCTGTATGTACAGAATATGTGTGCAGGTTCCTGTGCGGAGCCAGAATAAGGTGCCAGATCAGCCGAAACTCTAGTTACAGGTATTGTAAGCCACATGATTTAGGTGCTGTGAACCTAACCCAGGTTCTCAGAAAGAGCAGCAAGTGCTCTTAGCCTCTGACTTAGTAACCTATATTTTATTGCTGTGCTAAGATACTATGAGTAAGGCAACTTATAGAAGTAGGAAATTGTTTTGGGGATTTCAGTTTCAGAGGGTGAGTTCAAAGTCATTTTGGTAGGGAATGTGGAGGCAGGCAGGAAGACATGGTGCTGGAGCGGTATCTGAGAGATCACATCTTGAGACACAAGCAGGAGGCAGATCAAGACAACTGGGTGGGAACGGTGTGGGATTCTGAAACTTCGAAACCCTCCTATTCTTTCTAAATAGAGAGTTCATTTCAGCAATTGGGGACAAAGTTCTCAAATGCATGATCCTATGGGGACTGTTCTTATTCAAACAACCACAACAGCTGAGTCATCTCTCCAGGTCTCAATTGATGTCTTTTATCAGAAGGGAATGAACACATAAAGATAAAGTTGGCTCACAGTCTAATGGAGATGAAAATAAAAACTTGTTAGAGCTTGGGTCCTTACTGCCTCCCTACACCAATATAGCAAGCCAGCTCAGTGAGAATATGACTGAACTGCAAAAGTACAGAATAATGGTGACTGCTTCATCTCTGCCTTCTGTGTTTCATGTAAAACTCCCCTGCAGGTGAACTTAGCCTTGAGCCATGTACCAAGCCACCATACAGTATATGCAGAAATCTGCTATAACCACGCTCATTGCCAGGCACTAAGTTATATGGATTTCATTAACCAAGTTCTGTCCTTAAGAATATTCATTCCCAAGGCAAGGGAGGCAAGTTGTGTTATATGCTAAGTATAGTATACTGTGCTCTGACAGAATTGTCAGCTATAATTCATAAGAGATACTTAACAAGTGAAGGTATTTTTCAAATGCACAGTAGAAGAGCTAATTCCTGAAACAACCATTGAAAACTTAGTAAAGACAAGCAAGTGAAGAAAAGGAGAAAAAAACTTTAATAAGAAAATCCCAAGAATGGACCAGTGCATCATGCCTGGAAAATGAGTGCAGCACTGGGAGAAGAGATAGTCATATTTCCTGATGAAGAATCTGAGTGCCATTTTGGAGAAGCTAGGCTTCATTTTGTGAGTACTGAAGTATCATCTCAGGCTGTAAACATCTCAGGTGCAATGGCCAGGAATGGAAGCAATATTGTGATCTAGTTAAGAAACACGACAGGTTTGAAATGGTGTAGTGGGGATGGAAAGAATTACGGAAGGTTAGACTTGGGAATGAACAGTACAGAAAGAGGACAAGATTTGAGGTTGGAGTGGTAGAGAATTGATGGTCATGAGAAATTACAGACTCCTGTGGCTCTTCTGTTACTGTTAATGCATGTCATGAACAGCCATGTGTGTATATATATGCACATATATGTACACATACATATGTATACAAATATATTGTATGCATGTGTGTATATATGTACATATAGATACATATTGGTTTATACCTTAAGAGAGTTGTGGCTGAGATTAATTTTTTATAATAGACATGCTTACAAGAATTCAAATCATAAGAGTGCACAGCATATTACTCTTTATGAACCCTGTGATGAAATTAAGGGGGCTATCCTGGTGTAGTATTGTATGTCTATAATCTAAAGCATTTAGAAATCTGAGGAAAGAGGATCACCACAAATCCAAGACAGGAATAGTATGTGTAATGACTTCCAGATAGATCTGAGCTACATAGACAGACCTTGATTGAATAAATGAATGAATGAATGAATGAGCTGTAGGTACAACATTGACTCTTGACACAAATATATAAAAGATACATAGAAGCAAGGTACTGAGGAAAACCAAAAGGGAGTGGATAGAAGGATAAATGAAATAAGGAAAAGATGTCCATTATAGGGGAGATATTCCAAGAAGTCCTTGATTGTGTCAAACACTTTGCCCTATGAGTAAAATTGTCCATTGGATGTGGTGATATAACATTAAGAACATTGGTATGCCCCATGTTATAAGTTTGCCATGTTTGGGCTCTGAGCTTGTTTCTGTAGAGTTGTTGAACAAGAAAGATAATAAAAGTAGTGCAATTGTCCTTTGTTGAAACGAATAGTAGGAAGTTATACAGGGACAACGAAGGGAAGACATTGGTGAGAAGTCTACATAAGGAGAGGGAATGTCTCAAAAGAAAGTCAAATATGCAAATAAAGACGACTTTGGTAGGATTAGAGGGAAGAAGAAACCAGAATGGCTGAGTTCAGTGAATAAGTGGGGAATTTTTATGTGTATAACCTATGGGATGTGATGAAATCAGAGAAGAAGGAGCATGGGGACAGTTGGATTTCTATACTATTGTACCCAATGATTAAGTCAGACATGAAAAATTCCAAAACAAGCACGTAAGTACTCTGAGTTCAGGCCTCATCTACACTGGGCACATTGTAATAATCCTGACCTCTTGCATGCTGAAGTATCTGTATAGATGGATCTGATTATATATAACACACTGGCCTGTACACATCTTTCTTCCCTCCTCTCCCTTTCTTCCTTTGCTTCTTTTGTTCCACTATCTTTTTATCTTTTTTCCTTTCTCTCTCTCTCTCTCTCTCTCTCTCTCTCTCTCTCTCTCTCTCAATACTATTTTTCTGTGTATCCTTAACTGTCCTGAAATTCACTCTGTAGACCAGACTGGCCTCAAATTCACAGAGATCTGTCTACCTCTGCCTCTCGAGTGCTGGAGTTAAAGGCTTTTGCCACCACAGACAGGCTTTGTTCCACTTTCTCCATTGAACAAAGATATGATGGTTTTCTGATCAGAAACAGTTGAAGAAGTTGTAAGGAAATGAGCAGAGGTTCTGAATGGAGGGGGAATTTATGTTCTGGGTAAAGGAAGGAAGTCTTTTAAATAAAATAGAATGGCTGGGTTAAGAAGGCAGGGAACCACGCATAGGCAGGGCTAAAGTTGTTTACAAAGAATAAGACATTGGCACCTGATATGTATCCAAGCATGACCACCACTGAGAACTGTGCTTTACTGAGAGGTTCTTCACAGAGTTCCTTTAAAATCACCAAGTTCTTAATGTATGTGAAATATAAGAAATTTTATTTTCATATACCTTTAAAAAGAAGTCCTCTATCAGATAAATCAAGATGAGCATTTGTTTCACTTATTAAATACAAGGAAAGATTTAACAATAATTATTAATCCCCTTCCCACAACCCATTCCCAAATATGCATAAAATATGGTCACACCAAACTGTTCCTAAACCAATGCAAAGAGCTACTTTCATTTCCAAGAAGTGTCTACTACATGGCTGCTTAGTACAGGTAGATATTTAGGCACAGACTTTTCATGAACAATTTGCCTTACTCTTGCCTACAGCCACATTCAATCCCAAAATGATTGTAGTGTGTTTATTTCAGAGAAAACTGATATTTCACAAAGGCTCTTTAAAGTTGGTGTTGATGTGGAGGTTCATGCTGTACCACATATTAGAAACAGGTACATCATTAAGGTAAGGGATCTCATTGTATTACTCAAATAGATTATTTAGATTTGGTGTGTACTATTTTTTAAATTAATCATTTCTTCTAAGGTTTATAGGTCAACACCCTAGTCATGATTCTAGCTCGATGATGACCAGCATTAAATGGCTCATCAGACAGCACTCTCTATTCAGGCTACATTTTAGCTTAAATAAGGGCTATCTTAGCAATGAAACTATCTGGCATTGTAGGGGCTGAACATATGAGTTCATTGACAAGGAGGTGGGTGATTTATTTTACAAGAAGAGCTATTTAGAATTGTAAATTTCATTACCAAACAAAACAATCAAATAATAATGGTGTAATTTGTTTTCAAAGAAATAAAGTAGTGAGACAATCAATAGTGGTATAAATATATTTTGAAAGAGAACCATGAAGATGCACAGTTAACTAGGTGTGGTGTCTGGTCATAGCACTTGGGAGGCTTAAGTAGGGGGGATTGCTCTAAGTTTGAGACCAATGTAGGCTATACCGTGAGTTCTGGGACAGCCTGGGCTATAGAATAAAACCATGTCTCAAAAAACAACAAAAAAATGGAATATACAGTTAACTGATTTTGAATAATCAGATTATACAAATAAAGTGCAACAATGAAAAATATTCTCCTTACCTATTACATAATCAAGACTCCATAAGGTCATAGGAATATATGCAAGAAGTTGATGAGAAGGCATTTCAGATGAAGTTTAATTAAAAGCATTATATAAGCACCACATTGAATGGATCCTGACCATGGACTTATAGATTTTTTCAGTCACCTAGCATGGCTCTTATAATATACATGTTAAAAAACATTTTAAAAATGTATAAAATCCAGCAGGCTCTCAGAATGTCCCCATTTCAACTACTGCTTCATTTCATTCCATATCTAACAGCGTACTTTTTTTGGATTTAGAGAATATAGCACAAATGATTAGCTGTCTTGCTTGTGAGAAAATAATGCATTTTGAAAAACTTGAATTTATCTTCTTTCACGTCTTCTTGCTTCCTGAGAGACCTAGTGGCTTATATACCCATCACTTAGTTCTGCATGTCACCAACATATTCCCTTGAGAAAGAGAGCTCCACGTTAGTGTTATCAACTGAATTTCCTAAGTAGATTAGAAGAACCTGCTAACATGGCTTCTGATGCAGTATTCTGTGGTTCTCACTGGCTGCAGACACAGTATTTAGTAAGATTTAGAGAGCAGGTTCAAGAGCCAGATAACTGTATTTTAAAATCCATCTTAGAGTTAGTTTTTAATTGCCAGTGATTCCTTGGTGCTGCTTGGAGGTTTCTAAGATTATAATTACAGTTGCACTTTAGAAAGTCACAGAAGAAACAGCTAGTAGCTGGTAGGTAATTTTGTGTCTAGTTTAGAAAAATGTTGTACCCTTTAGTAAGCATAGCATTTGTATGGATAGTGGAGGAAGGAAAACAATGAAGAAAGAAGGAATACTGTAATCCACTCTTGGAAGGATGTTAAAGCAAGAGGAAAAGTGAATTTTAGAAGCCCAGTTTTTGGATCCTTAGGTGTAATGTTAACAACAAATTTGGGGAAGAAAACAAGACATCTTGAACAGGAGATATCAGCTGAAGAAGTATTGTTTGTTCTCTTTTCTCTTCCACATGAGACCTTAGTCATATTGCCTGCCCTATTCTCCTTGAATGATGCTATAACAAGCAGGTCAAGAGCTAACTAAGGAACAATTAGTACCATGCAGCAACTCACCTGGGCTTGGGAAGATGTCACGGATGCATTGTCATTTCTTCCTGTTGATACTATTCACTGTAGACTTTCTAATCTAGAACTATGATGTTAGCAATATCTCCACCTCCATGTTTGTTGCAGCAATACTCAGAATGTAGAAGCCCTCCAAGTGGCCGTTGGTGAATGAATGGGTAGAAAATATGCATTATCCTTAAGCACAAAGTAACAATTATGTATGTTCAAATTACTTGTGCATATTCTGTCCTTGGAGTAAAACTTCAGACACTTAATTTCCCCATGTAAAAGAGTTTTCCCAAGGCGAGCGAATGATGTTCTAAAACCAAAACAGACAACTTCTAGTCAGACTTTGTTTAGGCTCTGAATTTTGAAGAGGGGCTGTGGACCAGATGAGGCTAGCTCTCAGCTTATAATGGCATCTTTGATGTACTTTGATACCATGTTCATTCAATTAATAATGAAACATATACAAACTTACCCTTATCATGTTTTGCATAATACTCCTCTGTTAATGAATCCTCCCAATACCGTTGCAGAAATTCCTATTTCTGTCAGTTATCACTCAGAAAACACATTTAGAAGTATTTACTTAAGGAAAGGTACAGGAGATATAGGCACTTGTTTGCACCTTAAGAAATCCCACAGAAACACTAAGTCAGAAGCTGTAATATGTATACCAAGGACCTGAAGGTAAAAGAGAGTAATACAATACACACACACACACACACACACACACACACACACATATATATATATATATATATATATATATATATCAAAATAAGAGTTAAAAATGCCCTAACAGCATCACGAGAACAGGAACTTCCAAAGATGCTATTGAGTTTATTTCCTGTTGGTTAATTGCTGCCCTTACCAACCTGCCTTTAATAGTAGTTAGTTTCCTCAGTGACTCTGTTGGAGAAAACTAAATTTTCATATACAATTGATCATCAATTGGAGACTGCTTCTGGGTTAGGGATTGGAGCCTATGTCCACTTCTCTTTTCAACTCTAGGACCTCCTCTTGAGCAGACATGTGTAGACACTTTGCCTGTTGCCTTGGTCTTTTGTACTATTGCAATGTGTTAGTTTTTGTTCTAAAATATATAATATAATAATCCACTAGAAGCATGTTTGTTTTGTAATGAGATATATAAAGGGAGTGGAATCCAAATGGGAGGAGAGGTGGAGGAGGAACTGGGAAAAGTAGAAGGAGAGGGAACCATAATCAGGATTTATGATGTGAGAAAAATATTTCCAATAAAAGAGACAAGTTTAGAAAAGGAATAAAATCATACAAATGTTTTTTTTTAAAAAGAAAAATGTAAGAAATATTTGCTCTAGGTCTCTTTGGAGTACGGACTTGTAAATGGAATGCCTCTGCAATGCTACATGCACACTAAGAATTCATAGGCTGTGGCTCTCTCATCAGAACCTTTGTTATAGTAGTTCAGTATCTCTGTGTACAGATTCAAGGTTACCTTCCATACTCAAATCATCAATCTCTTTGAACTAAAATAATATAAAATAAATTAACACCACAACCTGTCTCCTTAATGCAGTGCTAGACAGCATAAGAAGTAGCTCAGTGTCTTGATTCCTCTAATCTGGCCAAGTACGTGGCTTACTTCTGCACAAATCTTTTTCTACAGCAGAGATCCACACAGATCAGAACACATTGGCTGAAATAAAATCTTTCCTGGCATATAGACATGTCCATCCCTTTACACATTGCATATAGATATTTTTGTGCTTTACTGGCAGAGTAAAGTTGTGGCAGGGTTACAAAATCTAAAATATTTACTATCTAGCCCTTTATAGATAATGTTTGCTGACCTCTGGTCTATAGTCCTATTTGAGAAGAGATCTTAATTATTATTTTAAGAGCAATAAAAGCCATCAGCTTTCTTCATTAAAAATTAGAAGATACAATGGAGAAATCATATAGTTTCCATTATCAATAAATAATTCTAAAGCTTTGAAGTGAAAGAAAAACATTAGTTTTAAAGGAACCTTCAAAATATCCATCCTCCTGCCTTTGTTTTCAGAAGCAGAATTTAATGTTCATAAAGGTCACTGAGAAAGATGTTCATTTGATACCTAGACTGCTGATTTAGTACAGTTTTATTCCCACCGCACAGTCCATCTCAGAATAGAATATGTCCCCTGAAGATACTTGAGAGCACTCTAAGTATTGTTAAATCCAATAAAAATACTGAAACTGTGGCTGCAATATAGAGACCACTAAAAATTAGTGACTAGTCTCAAATTATTGTTTGCATCAGCAGTGACACTAGTTTTCACTGAGGATTTAGGAAGAAAAGATATCTAAAAAGTTAAAAAAAATACAAATACTACTGACTAGAACGTCCCTACACTTACAGGTTCCTAAAGGAGATCTGAGGTAACATGAAAGTTTTCAAAGCTCCTGGAGGATATTGGCTAGGGTGATTGGAGTTCTATGCTGTCTTCTGTGTTCTGTGATCTGCTCTGCTGTCTGTCACTTTGCTCTGACTCTAGCATCTCTGTTGACTTGGTCCTGCTATAGAGGGCTTTGTGCTTCAGATGCATCTGGGTTTCTCTTTGGAGTGTTGAGAGGAAGTGCTCTCTGTCAAAGAGAGCCGACTGAAGGATGAAAGACAACTATTGTTTCTCAAGAAACTTGTCTAATTAAAAACTAGCTCACTTTGAATTTTATACTGAAACTTAGGAATGATACCAAACCATCCCCTTCTTCTTCTGATTGCTGGCTCCCTAATTAGACACTGCTAGGGGAACATGGGGTGAATAGGAAAGGCCTCTTTGTGCCCATTATACCAACATGATATTGAGAATGAGGTGTCTCATTATTGCTTGTTCCAAAATTTTTCATTAATCTGATTAATATGGACAGAGCTGTCAACTTTCATTTTCACCAAATAATAAAATGAGTCTAATCTTGTACCTATAAAGCTAACAGCTTGTGAGGCAGATGAGATGAAATTGGGGTCTCATTAAAATTGGGTATATTGTGGTCTTTGTAATTAGGAGCTGAAAATATATTGTATTCATGTGCCCAAGTTTGTTATTTGACTAAGCCACAAATTGATCAGTTTTTAAAAATGTCTAGGCATAGCCTTCACTAATTGGGACAGATTGTGCCCAAAATGTTTCTTGACATTCGGGGAAGGATGTGAGGGCAGGAAGATATTGATATTGTAAAAATCTCTTAAAGGGAATATTTCTAGGCAATATTTGGAGAAAGCAACCAGATCATTCATGTTAGACGAATGTTTAGGTATGTATAAATCAACTTACCAATCCCTAATGACCCAGCAGCTGTTAAATGATATACTCGAAGTTAAGAAAGGTCTAATAGTAGGTAGGCAAAAACTTCATCTTGGCAGAGCTAGTAATGGAATGGAGAAGAGAAATGAGTATGAAAATCCTCAATATAACCTGCTATGTAATAAGATAGAGACTTCACAGGATTTTATAGGATAATATGCAAAAAAAAATGCACTCAATGAAGAAAAGGGATGACATTTATCAATGAAGAAAAGAGATAACATTTATCAATGGGTAAGCAAAGGATGGAGATAGCCCAGGTACTCATAATAATTACAATATCCTATACATGAAATGAAATACATTCATCCTTAAAAAGTAATACAATTCTAACACATAATATCATTTGGATAAGCCTTGGGGACATAATATTGTTATTCTAAAAATACAGTCATATAGGTACAGTACATGATTTCATTTATATGAGGTACTTACATGAACAAGATAAGCTGAATGAAATGTATAAGGTAAAGTGGACTTTTATGGGCATAAAGTGTCAGTTGGAAGTAGAATAGTTTTGGAGATGGATCATGGTGATGATTACATGACAATATGAGTGTGCTTATGGCTATGGAACTGTTAAAATTAGTTACAATAGTAATTTTTTTGTTACATGTATTTTTCCACAGTGAAAAAAGCAATGGATGGAGGCTGCAATGGCTTTTCCACTTGTATTTTATTGTTTGGGACTTTCATGTGCACATATAATTTGTTTGCATCAAGTTTATGCCCACTTCCCTCAGTGCCTCCCATACCTGCATGTCTACTTTCCTCTCTTAATTTTATGTACTCTTTTTATATATTTTTTTAACTCACTGGGTCCAGTTAGTGCTAGCAATATGTATATTAGTGGAGAGTCGTCCACTGGAGCATGGACAGTCTATATGAGGGTCCCGTATCCCTAAAGAAAACTGATTATTCTTCTTTAAGCAGCCATCAGTTACCAATAGCTCGTCATGTATGGGTGGTGCATTGTAAGGCTCTTCCTAATCCATGCTGGGTTTCTGTCTTTGAGATGTAATTTTATTGAGATATCATAGATAGCTAAGATAAGATGGTCTCTACAAACAGTTAAGTATCACTTAAAGGAAAAGAACATTATAGAATGTAGACTATAGTTGTGTTCCAGTTTTGGCATTTGAGTCTGATTCTCATTTGACAGAAGAAGCAGCTAACTGTATAATGCATTAGGAAACTGGTATTTATTCCTGTCATTACTTCTTGTGGTGCTTTCGATGAGAATTCCAACCAGAGGCTCATATATTTGAATACTTTGTCATTAGTTGGTGGAACGGTTTGGGAAGGATTAGAGGTATGTCACATCATTACCCCTTTTCCTTTTCTCCTTCCAAATGTTCCAATGTATGCCCTCCCCCTTGTTCTCTCTAAAATTCATCGCCTTTGGCATCCTTTTCTTTAGTCGTATATGATTCCAGGGCTGACAACATGGCTCTGGATAAGCAGTCTGGGGACTGTTCTCTGAGCCTCTGGTGAAAGAATTGTGATGTAAATGTGTCTCACGGGGCTGGACAGCACAAGGTCACTTGTTCTCTGCATTTTGATCAGTTGTGGTTTTCTGTAATAGTCTCAGCCTGTTGCAGAGAAGTTTCTTTGCTGCAGAATTTTCTTAATTTCAGTTCTCTTGCACATAGCTTCATATAGGATTTCAACTCCAATGATATCTATTGAGGTAAGAATTTCATTCACCAGAAATTTTATGTGTGGATTCTATGCTATGAAAAACATTAGTTAAATATAAATTATCACCTCTATAACATCACACCAAGATTGAGAGTGGATCCCAGAGGGTTTTAGACAATAGGTGACTGTATAATAATATGATTGTGGATCCATGCCAGGGGGTCCAGTCCCATAGATTATGTTCTATAGTAGAAGAAGGAAAGGTCATATAAACTGAATTTTAAGAGATAACGATGTGGCAATGCAGGCTCATTCACTGCAACAAGTGTGACCCTTTGCTAGAGATGTAAATAGCAAGGAAGCTTGGAATGAGGAGCAGGGAAGAGATGGGAAAACTCTGCATCTTCCGCTCAACTTTGCTTGCAAATAAAAATTGTTTGAAAATAGGCTTTTAAAGGGGAAGCAAGAGAGACAAAGACAAAGACACAGAGAGGCTTTATATGTTTACTTCTACTGAGAACAAAACCAAAACCAGGTAGCCTGGAGCCTTTAGGTTTTCTGGTTTGTACATTTGTTAGTGGAGATAAACCAGAAGGTAGGAACACAATGCTGGCAGTTATTCAGGAGTACAGATATTACACTTGTCAGATTATCACGTTAGAACACAGGTGCTCAGTTAGATTATGATGTAAGGTAAATGGCAAATAGGATTTCAGTATTTGTTTGAAGTATTGACTGTGATGTGCATGTACTGTCCCAAATAATCATGTATCTGAAATGGCAGCCATGCTCTATACCCTACATTTCAGCTCACACCATAATGAATTTGTCACAGAGAAAGAAGAAACTAAAAAAAGTGATGAGGCAGTGTTATCCTGATATTTCTGGAGGTGGTATAGTTGCTCAACTATGTTTCTTTGAATTTGACACCATTTTGAAACTGAATCACAATTATGAACATGATTCTCTTTCCTCTTCAGATCTGGGCTTCCTCAAAGTGACGAGTATGATCACTTCTCCCCCACCCCCGAATTATGGTGGAGAGAGAGAGGTCATATTCTGATACTTGCACAGAAGCTCCAAATGACCAAATTAGTAATTAGTTGAAAGGCATTGGGCAAGGACACCTACATAATAATCGGAGGCAGTACCTATTACTATATAGGACAACAATAGCTACTGGGTGAAGCTCTGAAACTCACAAATAATACATACATGTATGTTGTATGTTATAAAGTTTGTAAATGTGCTTCTGTATTTAATAACATAATATACATAGTTTCAAAAAACAGAAACAAGTAGAGAACTATTTATTTACATTTCTTTAAGACCTTGATCAGCGATATTAAAGAATACCAGAATGTGATTTCTCTTTCACTCCAGGAAAATATCCATGCTATTGGTGAGGTTTCCTTGAATTCTTTGTAAGGACTCCTGATAAGGGACATAAAGATATGAAAAACAGCTGCATTCTCTAGATAAGAATATTTGATTCCTGCATCTTTCTTACTTCAATTATTCAGAAGACAGCATGGTCAGAAATGTAAAAAAAGTATATTAAATTATTGTGAACAAAGTACTATAGGAGGAGGCCGCTTGTTTGTCCTGGCCACCCAGAAAAATAATCACACAGAAACTATATTAATTAAAACACTGCTTGGCCCATTAGCTCTATCTTCTTATTGGCTAACTATTATACTAGTTTAACCCATTTCTATTAATCTGTATATCACCACGTGGCAATGGCTTACCGACATGTTTGACTCTGACGGCTCCATGGTGTCTCTCTGACTCTGCCCTTCTTTCTCCCAGCATTAAATTCATCTTCCCTGCCTGCCTATGTTCTGCACTATCAACAGGCCAACGCAGTTTCTTTATTCATTAACTAATAAAATCAACACATAGACAGAAGGACTTCCCATACCACAGTATTTTAAAGTTTACAAGATTCTTAGTTATTACTTTGTGTATGCAGCTTTCCACAGTTTACAAACTCTTTATACTTTTGATTGGACTTTAATTTGCTGTCACATGTATTCAATGGCTTAAGCATAGCACAAATTAAGAAGTTAAAGTACTTGCTTATACATAAACAGGATGTAGAAAAAAGCACCTTTGTTTGGTTCCTCATTTCTTATGAAACCACATTGGTTCAGGTAAGGGGGAGGAAAAACATATTTAATGTACACATTTTGACTCAGATTCATTAGGTAATTTAGATGTGTGTTAGATGCATCTTTATTTCCCTCATTTTAAAAGACCCCTTCACAATCAATCATTTCCCCAAACTGCATAGACTTGAAATCCATCATAGGGAACACATTTGCTGTCCTCTTTGACATTATTTTTGGAATATATTTTTCCGACCTTTACTTCATTATAAAATATCAAGCCAATTCCTGAATGCCATTCCAAATGAAAAGTTTCTCATTTTCCTTGTCATGCTATCTTCTGAATATTTGAAGCAAGAAGGATGCAGGAATCATATACACTTATCTAGAGATTGCACATGTTTTGCATATTTTAATGTAATTTAGCAAGAGTCCTTACAAAGAATGCATGTTTTCCTACGGTGACCATTTCGGTTTTGGTACGGGTATGGTTTAGCTAGTAAGGAAACACAATGCCACATAAAATTCTTTTGAAGGAATGGTGAACATTTTTCAAAAGGTGCTGATTTTTTCCTTTAAAATTCTTTCCATATTTGCATTTCAATATGAATTCCCACTGGAGTATAAAAAGCCAGAGAGTGAGGCTTCCAGCTTATGGCAAGAGGTCTCTCTGGTTCCAAGTATTACAGAGCATCATCTGTTGTTGCCAGGGAAGACAGTTTCCCTGAAGCTGGAACATAAACCTAGGATTAGTGCTTTTTCAGTCCTTATCAAGTAGCACAGGAAAACTGGGTAGAGAGCACAATGCTGCTTGGTATTTAGTTCCCAATCAAAAGAACTGCCATTGAATGTACCAACACAAATATTTTTGAAATATAACTGATAGACACAGTAGAAAGTAAGTTTATTGACTAAAGTGTGAGAGTTCATTGTATCCTGATTGATATGCTTTTTCTCTATCTCATTTTTATGCATTCTGTTTTATCTTTTAACAAATACAATTATATATATATTGATCACATAAAATATGTTTTGAACTATATATATAAATATATATATACACACACAATGTAGAATAGCTAAATCTTGCTAATTAACATATGACCTTGGTTTTAGCTTTCATGGTGTGAACCATTGCTTTTTTTATTATTTATTTCATTACTTGTTAAGTATGTGTATCATTCTGGTATTTTAATACAAGTTTTCCTCCCCTACTTCTCAGAAGACCTTTGTCACTATCTTGTCAGTGGCTTTCCTTTTGTTTCCATTACATAGTGGTTAATCTCAATTGTCAACTTTCCAGGACCTAGAATCACTTGGGAAATGGGCCTCTGGCTGTGTCTTTGTGAAGTCTCTTGAGCACTCCCAGCACTAGGATGCTGGGATTCACATTAAGGATAAAGTGAGCTGAGCACAAGCTTTGCTTTGCTCCTAGACTATGAATACAACATGACCAGATTGCTTTTCTGCTGCTGGTACTTTCTTACCCACCATGATGGATTATACTCTCCAATTGTGAACCAAAATGAACCCTTATGTGCATTTTTAAAGGTATTTTAACATGGGAATGGAAAAAGTAACTGAAACACTCCTCCTTTTTAAAACTTTTTTCTCTTTTCTACACACACACACACACACACACACACACACACAGAGAATACAAAAAGTCTACATTCAACATATGAAAAAAATATCTGTGTTTAAATTCTTATCATAATAGTTTCCAATTCCATTAATTTTCCTAAAAATGTCTTGATCTCATTTTTCTTTGTGGCTGAATAAAACTGCATTATAAACATGGATTTTTAAAAATCCACTCATTTGTTAAAATGCATCTAGAATGTTTCCATTTCTTTCTGTTGTGAATTAATAATTAACAAAAATTAATAAAAATGGATGTGCAAGTATCTCTTGTAGGAGGTAGAGTCTTTTGAGTACTGTCTTAGTTACTTTTCCTGTTGCTGGGAAAAATACCTTGAATAAAGCAATTGAGGAAAGAAGGGTTCACTTTGGCTCATTGTTGGAGAGTACAGTCCATGGTGGCAGAGAAGACAAGACATCAGGTCCTTGAAGCAGCTAGTAACATTGCATCTGCGTTAGTAATAAGAGAACCATGAGTGCCAGTGCTCAGGTATCTTTCTCTTTTTGTGTGCAGTCAAAAACAGGAATGCATGGAAGGATGTAGCCCACATTAAGGGTGTCTTTCTCTACCTACATTAACATATGAGGGTAATCCTTCACAGGCTTGCCCAGAGGCTAACCAAATTGAACTATTTTCTCACAGGTGTGCAGGAGGCTTGTTTGCAAGCTCTGTTAAGTTGATAGCCAACACTAAGCATCACAGGTATATTCAGGAGTAATATACCTGTGGCTGGTTTAGTTTTTATGCGAAACCTTCATATACCGGCTCTCACAGTTGCTGCACCAGTTTACATTCCCACCAATAGTGAATAAGGCTCCCCCTTTCCTAGCATCCTTCCCGGAATTGGTTGCCATTTGTTTTCTTGATTAACTGGAGCGTGGTGGAATGTCACAGTACTTCTTATTTGCATTTCTCTGAGGGCTGACTAAGGATATGAGACATGTTTTGTAGAACTTGCTGGTTGTTTGGTTTTCTTTGAAGCAAGAAGAACTGGCCATTCAATTCATTAACTAAACTATCAATTGGAAGTTATATTTTTTTTCTTGGTGTTTGACTTTGCCATCATTTATTTGTTCTGGATATCAACACCTGTCTGAAGCATAGGTTACAATTATTTACCCCATTCTTTAGAGTGTCTCTTTACAAAATAGAGTTAAAATTACATATACCATTTTTTTTCTTTTGTGAGAACTTTATTATTTTTTATTGATCTCTACATTTTTCCTGCTCCCCTCCCTGCCTCCTCCCTTCCCCCTTTAAACTTCTTCCAAGGTCCCCATGTTCCCAATTTACTCAGGAGATCTTGTCTTTTTCTAGTTTCTACTTCCCATGTAGATTAGATGCATGTAAGTCTCTCTTAGGGTCCTCATTGTTGTCTAAGTTCTCTAGGATTGTGGTTTGTAGGCTGGTTTTCTTTGTTTTATGTTTAAAAACCACCTATGAGTGAATACATGTGATAATTGTCTTTTTGTGTCTGGTTTATCTTACTCAAAATAATGTTTTCTAGCTCCATCCATGTTCCTGCAAAATTCAAGATGTTATTTTTTTCTGCTGTATAGTATTCCATTGTGTAAATGTACATTTTTCTAATCCATTATTCAGTCAAGGGGCATTTAGGTTGTCCCCAGGTTCTGGCTATGACAAAAAAAGCTGCTATGAACATAGCTGAGCACATGTCGCTGTGGCACAATTGAGCATCCATTGGATATATACCCAAAAGTGATATTACTGGGTCTTGAAGAAGGTTGTTTGCAAATTTTCTGAGAAATCACCACACTGAGATCCAAAGGGGTTGTACCAGCTTGCATTCCCACCAGCAATGCAGAAGTGTTCCCTTTTCCCCACAACCTCTCCAGTATAAGTTGTCATCAGTGTTTTTGATTTTGGCCATTCTTACAGGTGTAAGATGGAATCTCAGAGTTGTTTTGATTTGCATTTATCTGATGACTAAGGATGTTGAACATTTCCTTAAGTGTCTTTCAGCCATTTTAGACTCCTCTGTTGAGAGTTTTATGTTTAGATTTGTACTCCATTTTTTATTGGATTTCGTGTTCTTTTGGTGACCAATTATACCGATTTATTAATATGGGGGGTTCATTTCCTGGAACACTGGAGTCTTTTCCAGAAAATCCTTGCCTACACATATATCTTAAAGTGTTTTCCAATATCACTTTCTAAGTTCAGGTCTTACATTGCAATCTTTCAATGGCTTTGTCTTGATTTTTTTTTTATCGTGGTGAGAGATAAAGGTATTGTATCATATCTTCTGTATGTGGATATCCAGTTCTCCCATTGCCATATGTTGAAGAGGTTATCGTTTCACTTATGTGTGATTTTGGCACCTTTCTCAGAGATTAAATGGCTACAATTATATACTATTTATTACAATGGCTTTTATATCTGTTTTTTTTTTGTTTTTTGTTTGATTTTTTGTCCTAGCAACATGCAGTTTTGTTTTTATGGCTGTATCTATTAACTTGAAATTGGCTATGTTAATACCTATACTATTATTCTTTTTGCTTGGGGTAGGGTTGCATTAATTATTAAGGGCCTTTTGTGCATATTAATTTTAAGATTTATTTTTTATTTTAGTGAAGACTGTTATTGGAATTTTGATTGAGAGTTTATTGAATCAATAGATTTCTTTTTTTGTAAGGTAGCTATTTCTCAATATTTATTCTTCCATTCCACATGCATGGGAAAACTCTCATCTTCTAGGTCTTCTTCAGTCTCTATCTTCATAAGGAGACTTCATAAGGAGATTTGTAAGTTAAAAAATAAAACAGCAATCAGTGGTAATGGTACATCAGTAAACCTGAATCCTATACATGGTTAGTTGACACTATTTGTGTGCAAGGTTATGATAAAAAGGGTTTGCTAATTCCTGTGATTTCTTAATTGTTCTGGTTGGTTGGATTGTGGTTACTTATTTACTTTCTCCCCTGTTAGCATTAGAGTTGCTGATTTACCATATTAGAGACAATGGATTCACTCCCAGTTTTTATTTCTTCATCTTTCTTTCTCATGTCATTTATTTTTTTTCTCTTATTTTGTGACTTGAATTCTCTTTCTTCTTCCTCTGTGCACACTCTTGCTTTATTTTCTAAAGTAAAGGCTTGGTTTTTACAGACTGCCTTACTTTATGCTTGTCTTGACATACTATTACTCCTCTATTTATTTGAAGAATTAAATTTGCTTCATATGGCAATATTGGTTGGTAGTTATTTACTTTCACTTTTTGAACAATAGAATTTCATAGTTTTCTTTTCTTTCTTTTTTTTAAACAAAAGTTATTGAAAAAGCCTGATGCTGTTCTGATGTATTTGCCTTTGTATGAGAGGTTATATATTCTATCTTCTATCATTTAACATGGTTTCTTTGCTTTGTATTTTTAACATATTGCCTTGATATGTCCTGGAGAAATTATTTTCTGGTTATGACTATTTGGGATTCTAAACACTTCTAAACTATATGGTTTTAGACTGTATCTTAGTTCATTTTCTAGTGCAGAACTTCTTAGGTTTGATTTGTCAAACATATAGAATATTAAAAATTCTTTCACGATCAGTTTAATCTACATCTGGGGGTATTATTGTCTTGACCTTGTCCCCTTCCCATCTTCTGACTGGTCTGCCTTTTGACAATACTTGCCAGTATGCTTTTGTTTATTTTACTGATTCACTCTTTCATTTCTAGCAGTCCATTTTAACAGTCTAAATATTTTTGCTGACATTAAAAAAAATTCTTGTCCAAGTTTTTAACCATTTCATTCACTTTTCTGACTGCCTTGTCTAGGTCTGAATTGATACTCTTACTCCATTCTTCTGTTTGAGTCTTCCATGTAGTTTTTTTATCTTTTAAAAATACTCTAGGCCTCCTGGTTATATGAGAATTTACACCCATAGAGTCTCACCAACATGAGCTGAACATGAGCTGAATATGAGCTGAACTAGGAGAGCAATAGGCATGCTGAAGTGGACAGGGGAAAGCTCTTAACCTCAGTCCTATACAAAGAACTACAGACAAGGAATACTGCGAGTGGAAGAAATAGCCTTTCCCCGGGAAGGACATAGATTGAGCAAGTCATATTTAGTAATATATATGTATATACTTATGACTATATGCATGTGACAACAGTCCATGTTAAAAATGAGGTCATGGATTTGAAAGAGAGCAAGGGGGAGTATATGAGAGTTTGGAGGAGTAGAAGGAAATGGAAAACAATGTAATTATATTATAATCTTAAAAAAGGTCAATGCCAAAGTTGTTTACTGGTATTTGGGCTATCTCATTACCTTCTTCCCTGGTGTTAGCATACTGCAAGCTAATCTTTTGATGTTTCTTCATTATGCTCTGTGCCTCTGCTGAGTTCAATGTCCTCCATGCTATGCGCCCCTCTTTCCTATCCTTGTTGCTTCTTCTGTTGCATATTTCCCATTGCTTTTTTGGGGTCTGTGGAAGTCGGCTATGGTATTCTATACACGGTATGATGTCAATCCCAGTGTCAATCTACAGCAGAAGTCACTGAAGTACATCATTTGTGTCCTTGAGGATAGCATGGTGATACTAGAATATGAGTTGGGAAAAGGGCCATCAGAAACAAATGGGAGGGGGGGAACAGAAGGGATGGAACGCGAGTAAGAGGGAATGTGTACTGGGTAGAATTCATTCATTAAAGATGATCTGAGAGACCAGAAGTAGCGGAAGGACACTCAGAGATGCCTATTTAGGTGTGATACTAGTTAAAACAAGGGAAGTACAAAAATGCAAATAACAACTAACTACAATAAACAGAAGGCATTAGAACATCAATGAGTGTTACTTCCACAGATGAATTGTGCCTTTGCCCACCTTCTAGACTGGTTGTCTTTTGTAGTGGCCTGTACAGGTCACATATGGGTGGGCCTGGGCTGGGAAGTTCTGCTGGCAAAGTAATTTAAGCAATTTAGGTCTTTTACTGTGCCAAGTGAAAAATGATTTTCTGTGGGACACTAAATCCTGCCTGCACTTCCCAGCTTGAGATCCCACTACCATCACCTGCCAGTTGCAGCTTCTCTGGTGTTTGGGGATCATCATTTCTAAGCAGGGCTTTCCGAGACTGAAGCGCTGAGATATTCGGGAAGGCCTACCCATGGACCTTGCCTTCTGGTATTGTATGATGAATTTGGGCTTTTTTGTTTTCGTTTTTAATTTAATCCTTTTTATTTATTGGACCCTTATATATTACATCCAGATCATAGTTTTTCTTTCCTCCTCTCCACTAAGCTCCCTCCCTCCACTTTCTTTCTCCTTCAGATCCATTCCTCCTCCTTTTCTTTCAAGTTTTGGCTTTTTAAACTGTTGTTGCTGGTTTGGTTGTGGTTTTTCCCACCTGGGAATATTCATGTACATGGGGGAGACTAGCCCACTTTTTACATTTTTTTTTTTACCAAGACAGTGATTGGGAATGGTTCCTTACTGGTTGATGTCTACAAGGTGCTGATGAAGAAACTTTATTTTAGGCTCCTGGATCATCCTTCTCACTCCATCTAAACAGTCTGGGTTACTGGTACTCTAGATTTCTTGCCACCCATGGTATACCTAGCCCAGTCAGTCTCTTTCCATATCATAGTTTTTATGGCACTGGTTTTCAGGAATGGAGCTCCTCTTTAGCAAGCTGTCTCTTGTTCCAACTCAGTGCAAGCAGTGTGTTATGGATGGAAGCCAGTTAACAACTGCTGATGGCTATTTTTCTATTGAGGCAATCTCATCTGGGGTTTGTTTCCTTATCTCTTTCTCTTATAGGAATAGAGTCTATTGGTTTCTTTCTTTCTTTCTTTCTTTCTTTCTTTCTTTCTTTCTTTCTTTCCCTGACTCTTCTCTTTCACTGGGTCACATAGACAACATTTAACTTGCAATCTTACTTGGATATCATGGTAAAATGATTTGAAGCCATGCATATTTTTGAAGAAAACAATATATTGTTATCAATTACAGTGACTATACTTTACTATAGAACTTTTGAGATTATTCCTCCTCTCATGGAATATAAACCTTTTGACCAACATTAGTTCACAATTGGGAAAGGAGAAAGGACACCCTTGAAACTTTGGGATGTCTGCATAGTCCATCTTGATTCATGCCATTGACAGATAAGGAGCCTTTTACTTCTTAGACAAACTTGTGTTCATGAGTCCAACCTCTGGTCTGTGTGTCAGGAGAGCTATTCATGTGATCAGATATAAAACATGAGATTTAATTTTAAAATTTTATTTATTTTGTTTTTATGCATATAGGTGTTTTGACTGAATACACATCTGTGCACAGTGTTCATTCATGGTGCACATATAAGCCGGAAGAAGCCATGTGTAGCACAGATAATAAAGCCCAGAGACTGATGTTCAAGCTGAAGATCAGAAAAGCAAAACAGCCAACCACTAAAGAGACCCTTTGCCTCTATCAAATTTTCAGACTGAAGGGGCAAGATTCTCTCTCTACCCAGCCACATTGCTCCTGACTCCATCTCCCTAGTACTGGGATCACCTTTGTGTGAGCTGTTTCTCTTTTAGACAGATTCAATCTTATGTAGCCCAGTGTAATCTTGAACTAATAGAGATCCCTCTGCTTCTGTCTCCCGAGTCCTGGGATTAAAGATGTGTGCACCACTCCCTGACCTGTATGGCTGCTTTGCCCCCTGATCTTCAGCCAAGCTTTATTTATTAAACTACAAATAGTATACCACAATAGCCATAAGATTTCCTGGGACTGAAGTTCCACACAGTAGTGAGCTGCCATGTGGGTGCTGTTAAATGAGCCCAGGTCTTCTGGAAGAGCAGCCAGTGATTTTAACCACTGAGCCAATTCTCCAGCCTGAAAACAAGAGATATTTTTTAAGAATTATTTTAAATATCTCTCTCCTTTCCCCACTGTGTGTGTGTGTGTGTGTGTGCGCACGTGCGTGTGTGTGTGTGTGTGTGTGTGTGTGTGTGTGTGTGTGTGTATAGACTTGGAGTTGCATGAGGTTGTGAACTGCCCAATATGGGTTCTGGGAACTACACTTGAGCCCTCTGCAAGAGGAGTACATACGCTTAGTCACTGAAATGGTTCTTTAGTCCCTATCATGAGAATTGTTTAGCATTTTTTGTAACTCACTTATGGGTTACTGACTGTGAACTTTGTGATTGACAACACCTTGTCATAATGCTATAAATCTTGTAATGCAAAATTTAACTTTCATTATATACAGAAATATCTATTTTTTATTTTTAGGTCTTAGTGTTACAAAGGAATGAAACAAAGTGTAACACTCTTCTTTTTAGTGAAAGGATGATACAGATGCCTAATGTATCATGAATAGAGGAGGAAATTGGGTTCTATTATTAGTTTGTTGTTAATGACTTAACTTGACAAAAATCCTCAGTCTTCATTATACCTTCTTGTTTATTGTAGGAGCAACACAGAAGTTCTCTGATAAAAACCAATTATCGTAAACAACACCTTTTAATTTTATAATTCATTGGTCCAACTGAAGTTAAAATTCAAAACCAAAATTGAAAGGGAGCAGTTAATTATAATTGTTTTAGATTAATTAAAATAGTGAATAACTTTGAAATTAGAAATAGAATAAATAAATATTACAACCAGAACAGATGTCTGAGGACTAGGTTACCCGGTCATCCTGCTTTATTGAGTATTTGCTATTTATAAGACCCCAAATGCAGTATTTCTCTCTCTCTCTCTCTCTCTCTCTCTCTCTCTCTCTCTCTCTCTCTCTCTCGGTGTGTGTGTGTGTGTGTGTGTACGCACATGCATGTACCTTAAAGTCTGTTAAGCAAACTACATGAAGGAAAAGAGAAAAAGTTGAATTTTTTCCCAAAACCAAGCTTATTTGCTAAGCACCAGTTGCATTCCCTCAATTAGCTGGCTGCCTGTTTTCAAAATGTCTGAAAACAAGCATTTATTTAAAAGTGCAAGCGCTCTGACTGGAGGCAGCTGGCTGCTGTAGATATGGACTACTTCTGGTGTCCTTGTCCCATCACCTCCAACATTTGTCAGGTATTTATGGTGAGAACGTTTTAAATAGTCTCAGCTGTGTTGAAATACAAAAGACATTATTAACTAGTTATGTTGTTCAATAAAGCATTGGGTTCCCTTCTAACTAACTTTCTGCGTACATGTCCCCGGTCCTTGTTTACCACCGACTTTATCCTAGCGTCTGGTAATCATAGTTACCCTCTTTCCTTCTATGAAATTAACATTTTAGGTTACACCTGTCCTACTTAGATCTGGAGCTCAACTTACATAGCCTAGAGCAGGGTCCTCAACCTTCCGAATGCTGCAACCCTTAAGTAGAGTTCCTCATGTTGTGGCGACCCCAACCATAAAATTATTTTTTTGCTACTTCCTAACTCTAATTTTTCTACTGTTAAGAATCACAATGTAAGTATCTGATACGCAGGATATCTACTATATGACTCCCATCGGGTTCACAACCCACAGGCTGTGAACTACTGGCCTAACGTCATCTAAAAAGAGATTCTCAATAGAGGAACTGCCCAAAACAGTTTGGCTTGTGGGCACGTCTGTGGAAGATTGTCTTAGTTGTTAATCGATATAGGCGTGCTTAGTGCACTGTATGTGATAACATTCTGAGCAGGTGTCCTTGACTGCATAGGTAGGCTGGCTAAGTATGGACCTGAGCACAACCAAACAAGCAGTGCTCTTCTGTGGTTTCTTTTTTAATTATATTTGGTTTCATTTAAATACCATTTTTCATTTATTTTACATACCAACCACAGTTTCCCCTACCTTCTCTCCTACCACCTCCCCTCTCTGCTTCCCATATACCTGCCTCCCCATCCGTTCCTCCTTCATCCCCATTCAGAATGAGTCAGGCCTCCCACAGTCTTTAGTTAAACCTTGAAAGGGTTTTGTGTAAGGAACATGGAAACACTAGATATTTTGTGTTAGAGAGTCCTCTTGAGTACTGAAGGTAGAAATTAATATGTGGAATATGGATGAAATGAATGTTGAAGAAAAATGTAGACAATAGAGGCCTGGCCTGTGAGGTTTCAGAGGGAAACAAACGATCAGAACTGGGACAGGGGCCATTTCTATGATATTTTGGTTAAGAATCTGTGTGCTGAATAACTGGGTCAATAATCAACTGTGGTTAATACCACATCATTACCACTGAAGTGATTTGTTTTATTAAGACAATGGAGTGCTGGTCAAACTGGGGTTGAAGAACTAGCAATGATTAATAAGAGATCAGAAGTCTTGATGTCGACTATTCTATTCTTCATTGAGACAATAAAGTTTTTTTTCATTATAGTCAACACACAGATGCTGTAGTGTAAGGGGATCAAGGCTACAATACAAGCTGTAAAGTGACCTTGGCAATCTAGGAGTTCTCCCTGTGGTGCTGGTTTATGGGGTATAAAATATGAAATATGGGGTTATGGAGTGTGTGTAGAGAGTCTTGGAACAGGGTATCAGAGAGATCCTCAGATGTCATTGCTGAAGCTTTAGTTGCAGTGGAGATCACAAAATCCCAGAGTTTCTGGACTATCTGCAGCAAGTGTAAAGTATAGCCAGACTTTCTTTGGACTGCCAGCTCCCAAATAATGACACAGAGACTTTTTAAGTATGAAGGCTTGGCCTTAGCTCCCAAGTAGCGCTTATAACTGAAATTTATCCATTGATAGTAATCTATGTTCTGCCATGTGACTCATTACCTGTCCTCCATACTGCATGTCCGACTTCCTCCTTATCTTACTGGCAACCCGCCACCTCACAAATTCTTCCCCTAAGTTCCTCTCTCTCCCAGGAAGTCCTTCCGACCCTCTCCTGCCAAGCTAGTGATCATTTAGCTCTTTATTAAACCAATCAGAAGGTGCCTTAGGCAGGTGAGATAAAACTGACATCTTCACACAGTGTGATGAAATCTCCTGTAATAGTGGAGTAGAGCTGGTCTAAGCTTACAAGACAAGCTATGTGTCCTGCAGATTGCAGACCGGAAGAAGTGAGACTGCCTAAGTCTTTTGGAGGCAGAAGAATGCACAGTGAATGAGCCCGAGAGATGATGGACATTGAGCTGCAAGATTTGGATTTCTATTGCTGGGTTTTCATTTTCTCTGATCTGCTTGTTTTGATGACTTCCCTCTCCCTTTTTGGAGTAAGAAGCATTTAAGTGGTTTTCAATATACAAGAGACCGTTGTTCAGAGACTGTACTTTCAAGGAGGCATTAAACTTTAAAACATTGGAATTTTAAAGGATTTTAGAACTCTGAAAAGTGTGTTTTTTATGTGTTTATGATATTATTGCAAGACTTCAAAGGACAAAGCATGAAGAGTTATAGCTTAAAGTGGTATGTTTTCATGTCAAGTTAACAGGGCAGAGTGTCCTAGTAGCTTTAATTGTTCAATTGACGCACTCTAGAGTCACTTGAGAAGAGGCATATCTATGGGGGTAGTGATTGTGCATTGATGTAGGGGGGTCTAGCCAATGCCCGTGTGTGTGTGTGTGTGTGTGTGTGTGTGTGTGTGTGTGTGTGCGCACGCGCGTGTGTGTGGTATCATCCTCTGGACAGCTGGTCCTGAGATGTATAAAACAGTGAACCAAGCGTGGGCACGAGAGTGAGGCAGCAGGAGCATTCCTCCATGGTTTCTGTTTCAATTTCTGCCCGAGTGCCTGCATCGGCTTCCCTCAATGATGGTCTGTAACTGTAAGCTGAAATTAATGTATTCTTTACTCAAGTTGCTTTTGTTTAGAGTGTGCTTGTTTTCCTTTGAGATAGGGCTTCTTTGTAGCTTTGGGGTCTGTCCTAGAACTAGATCTTGTAGATCAGGCTGGCCTCAAACTCACAAAGATCCGCCTGTGTAAAGGCGTGCACCACCACTGTCCAGCTGTTCAGAGTGTTTTAATCACAGCAACAGAAAGGAAACTAGAATATTACCTATGCATGAGATAATTAAGATACTTCTTTTTTATCTGCCTGGTTTGTTTAAACTAATTTAGTGGTCTACAGTCCATTCAGGTTGCTGTAAATGACAGGATTTTCTTTTGTTTTTAATCATAGGATAGTAGAATGTCATTATGTATATGTATAATTTTCTTTGTTGATTCATTAGTCAATGGACACTTAGGTTGTTTTCATATATTGGCCAATGAACATCCTCACCAAAGGTTAACATCTTCACTAGAGGTTTTCTTTGCACCAGCCATATGTCTTCTGGTTCTTTCAGTTGTTCTAATCTATTCCAAACAGAAAATCATTTTGGTCAGACTATATGGTAGAAAATCAGAGCCTTAAAGTTTCTGGGGTTTGCTATCTACAAAATACACACAATACTTCCATATTTTGTATTAACCAAGAAATTGCTTGGGCCCAGAAATGCTTTATTACATTTTATTTTGTTTACTACAGAATCATTATTTTCTTATCCAAATACTGAAGATTACGTGTGCAGATATTTCCTGAAGCAAAGCAATCCATGTTATTTGGGTGCCTGTGTGTATGATCTATATGAGTGCATGTGCGTATATGTGTTTGTGGGGAATATGTGTGTATGCTAGTGTTTCATGTAAATGCCAGAGATCAATGTTCAGTGTCTTTTTTCCATTACTCTTGACCTATTTTCTGAGATAATGACTCTTGCTCTCTGTGAACCTGGAGCTCATGGATAAAGCTAGCCTGGTCAGCAAGCTCCAGGAATCCTCCTGCCTCCACCTCTATCACTGGAGTTAGAGATATAAGATGTCATGCCTGACTTTCTATGTGGGTATCGGGGATCAAAATAATATTCTCATGCTTGCTTAGCAAAATATTTTACACACTATCTTCCGAGCTCTAAGGCCTGCTTTTGATTTTATCCATCAAGTTTAATTTTCTTTATGATGTTTTCCAGAGAATGGAGAGAGATAACATTATTCTACGTAATAAGAAAAATATACGTAACTACACATTGAAATATCTTTTAGTTCGTTTTAAAAACAGGGTTTCATGTATCCAGTACTGGCCTACAAAGTATTGTGTAGCTGAGGATGAATTTGAATGTTAGATCTCCATGCCTCTGCCCTCAAGGTCCTAGGATTATGTTCGTATACATCCACAGTTGGTTTAGAAGATGCTGGCCATGTGAACATGAGCTCCATGAGTCCTAGGCAAGTCCTTTAACATTTGAGAGATATTCCTAGCCCATTTTTTTCTTTTTAACAACACTTTATTCTCTTTTGAGAAAGAAGCAATAAGAAGAAACAGGTGGTTGTTCTTACAGGTGCTTCTTATGTAACTTCCCGGGAAGAGATCATTAGTCTGGACCCTTTGAGCATCAGAAAAGACCACAAGAAAAATCCAGTTGTAAACTCCCAGACGATTGTTACAATTTTCCACAAACCAGCAACAGTCATGGTGCTTTTCTTGATCACAGGAGGATAAACCTTCAACCTTCCAAAGTGTTCCAGCTATGAAAGAAAAAAATATTTATTCTGATAAAAATGCTATTTCTCTGCGTCACTGGCTTCCTGGAAGGTAAATTGGTGCTCAGTTAGTAACCCAAAACCAAGTGAGTGGTGGCCAGGGGAAAAGGAAATGTCACACATTTAGTGCCTCATTTAAAGACAGGATCTTCAAGCTGAGAACTTACATGAATCACCCAGCTTATCCTGTTTATTGCAAATTGACTCCGATGACAAATAGGAAATCAATCATTAATTTTCACATTCTGTCTTTGATAACCTTTTTCATTTGAAGGCAATTCCAGTCATAATAACAAAATGACACCTTATCATTTTACTTTTCAAAATCTTTTCCTGTGCTCTCCTTAGAATAATAAGTTCTCTAAATTACAAGATAAATGTTTGACCCTTTTGTGAGATTTTAAGTTCTTTCTACGTAGCCTGCAGGCCTGGACCTCCCTGTGGGGCTCAAGCTGTCCTAGAACTTTCAGCGTTCTTCCTACAGCCTTCCAAACGCTGTGTTTACAACTGCGCATTCTGATACCTGTCATAAGTATGATAGTTTATAATTGATGTAAAATGACAAGGAAAAATCCAAGGAGACACCAAAGCTTCAACTCTACAATGCTTAACCCAAAGTATTTACGTTTAAAGCAGTATCCAGATTTTGATGGATTATTCGAAATGATGTTGACTGATCAAAGGCGATGTTTCTGTCCTGTGAATTATGACCTAAGAAGCTTCAAGCGACTTGCGGGCCTACTAAGGCTGTGCCAGTACAATGCCAAGCAGCAGCATGGCTACTTTCTGCTTGCTTGTTACATGCACTAAACTCTGAAGATTGGAGTTTGAGGAAGGCTTCCTCTATGACTCTGAAGAGAAAGGTCATTATCCACAGAAAGAGCAGCCAATGCAAACTTCCTGGATGCATAGTTGTTGTTTGTCGGTGATGGGGGTGATACAAGACTTATTTTTGGTTGGAGGAATTCACTATGGGTATAATACAGGAGGTAGAGTGCACAGGACTAACAGTCAATGAGCTTTAGAACCATATTAGTAGACACAGAACCTTCTAGACTGAGTAAGTGAACCTGAATAAAGGGTCACAAAACAGAGTGAGAAGGACTGATTTCTTTTACAGGAAGGTAATTTGAGATACTCGGAGCCATGGCTGTGAGGGATTCCACCTCTCCAATTGCTGAATTCTAAACCAAGAATCATCCATAACTCTTCCTTCATCCCCCAAATCTTATATTGGATCATATTGTTGGCTATCCTTTCAACACATTTAAAATGTGACCAAATGTGAGAGCTGCCTGTGGCTACACACTTCCAAGCTTTTGTCATCTCTCAGCTGGACTTCTCCGAAGGCTCCTGACTCTGACTAGTTTCCTTGTCCCCCCAGCTCCTCCTTTGGAGCACATGCTACAGCAAGTTACCTAAAATGATTCATGCAACATAAGCTAGATGAGTTAGGACGTTGTTTCTAGTTTCCTCGTCATCAAAATGCATGAAGCAAAGGTAAGAACCACAAGGAAAAAAAATCCAGGAACTGTCTTTGGATCATGAGCCCAGGATTTTGAGATTTAAGAAATGAGACCTAAGAGATGGGATTCATCTTAGAAATTAAAAACTGTAATGTTTGATCTTTTACAAGTAATTGGCAGAAAGGAATAGTTTTGCCTTGACAGTAAAACTTGCAATTCCTAAATGCCTAAATAGCTTTCATATCTCCGTTATATGGCTACATGCTAGTTAGAGTTCAAGCATGAGACAAACCTCTGTATTGCTTATACGAGAATTACTGAGAACAATGTGTCTAAAGATAATGGTAAAATTACACTGACTTCTCACAGGAGGTCATGAATCAAAAATATATTATATACAACTGTCACAGTGCTAATTCATGATTAGGTCCAATGAATCCAATTATTTTTTGTAAGAGTATTTAAAATATTTTTGCATAATCTTATTATTGTCTATCCAAGTTACTCAGATGGTAGTAATTAAAGATTGCCTGCGAGAGTTCAATGGTCAGGGGAAGAGCATGCTTGAAAAGAGGAGTCCAGGGAGAGAAGTTGGCAAAGAGGGGCTGTGATTGGAGCTAGTCCAAATTAAATCTCCTAGAACCAAGGTATACACTTTTCTCCCTTTGTCTTGAATTTTGTTTTCATATTAGTGGATATCTTTTTCACAGAAGATCATCGGGATCCTATTTTTCTAGCGTAGCAACCATTATCTATTGAAGGAATATTCTGGTTCATGTTATTTCAAAATTATTATTATATTTATTGATAAATAAAATATGGACTATATAAGTCTAAACCAATAAATAAAATCATATGAATCTGAAATGTTCCTGCCAGGATTGTGGGGTATGTGAAGATTATAATGTGTGGTGGCAAATGAATGCCGCTTCCATTCCGTGTGCTTCCAAACTAGGTGTTCAATTAACAATACACTGCCTCCCTGAATATGACTACAAATACTGAAAAGGACAAAAGTCCAAGTCTCCCCCCCCTCCCCAAATATTCTAACACCACTTCCCAGCACTGGTGTGTGTAAGGGCACCACCCTTCCCATTTCCTAGACTTTTAGAACCAGTTATAACTTCCCAGTTGACAACTTAGTTGATACTCTTTGGATGTAAGGTTGTCTGGTTTCCTGGAAGACCTTTTGGTCTTATTGGTCATATATCATCTTGGAGGAGTGAAGGGAAGGATTGCAGTCACCAGCTGCTTCCACTCATAGGTACAAGTCATAAGTAGGAAAGATTCATCTTAGGGCCTTGAATTATGCCAACACTTGTATTTCTTCATCTCTACCTTGGCTGCAAATTATCTTGTATACTTCTAACCTCCTGGGGACTGTTTATAAACAAAGTGTCTGCAACTAACGCTTATATCTCTCATAATGTACAACTATCTGCCAAGGTAGTTTATATATTTTCAAATGCCAACTCAGAAAATATCTAAGTTATGAATTCTAAAATAGGGAAACTCAGATGTTTAAGTGACTGCTTTAAGCAATATTGATACTATATTTATTCTTTGACAGACAATTTCATGTATGTAAATGCTGTCCCTTGATCATATCCACTCCCAATTACCCCCTCTTGCTCCCCGAGCACATTCAACAAGTCCCCCTCCCCACTTCATGTCCTCCCCTTTTGACTATGTGAATTTTTACCAGACAAGTATTACACCAAACTTTTCTGCTTCATATATCAATTAACACCTAATTATTGAATGAGAGCGGACCTCATACAAATGCTTACTTCTTTGATCAATCAAATGAATCTGTAATCAATAAGTTCCTTTTCAAAGGTCGTCCAGTGAGATCAGTTGCATACCATGATAAACAATACAATATTTAGGGCAATTAGATCTAGTGTGCAGGAACTGTTATGTTTCACACCCCTCCCATACGTGTTGTCAAAAAATGTATCTGGAAATAATGTTTGGTAAATAATTTCTTATGAACATTCAATAATTTGGGACAAACATACATTATAGTATACGTGCTAATTCTTAACATACTCAGATTCACTTTTGATATTAGTCTTCCATTTTACTTAATATTTTTAATTAACATATTCATTGTAGCAAATAATGATTTTCATTATACTTTCATGCATTTATTTCATGCACTTTCCCCATATAGCTTTGTTATGCTTTTTTAAAATCCCCTCGCCCTTCTGTTGGTCTCCATCATCTTCCAGAATAATCCCCTGTATTTTAATGGAAGTTTTTCATATTAGAGTAAAACAATATTTATCTTTGTGCATCTGATTTACTTAGCTTGATGTGATAATGCATTTCATAAAATAATGTTATTTCTCCTTCTTTATGGCCAATCAAACCCCGTTATGTATAGACAGCATATGTTCTTTATTCATCCATTTGCTAATAGGCACCTAAACTGATTGCACAACTTGCCTGTTGGGAAGAGCATCCCTCAAACAGGGAAATGCTGACTTGAATTCCTTTGTGTCTATATCCAGGAGGGGCATAGTTAGATAATATAGAAGTATACTATTTAGATTTTTTGAGGAATTTCAGTGTTGACTTACATAATGTCTATACTAATTTACACTCCCATCAACAGTGTAGAATGCTTCTCCCCAGAATCCTTGCCTGTGGTTGTTGTCAAAAATCTCATTTTTAAAAAGTCTAAAAGAAAGTGAGAAAAGTAGATGCGGTAGCATATTCATCATATATATGACACATTATTGCTTTGGAACCACATACAAATACACAAACCTATAGGTGAATGAGAAACTAAGAGCATCTGTACAGGCTGCATAGACTTTATTTAACACAGAAACAATATTTCAAAAGAAATTAAATGTGGAACCATGTATATAAAAATGTTTTGGTACGGTGAATTTTGATAGACTTAATTAAAAGTTGACCTGATAAAATTACAATTTACAATTTTACCAAAATATATAAATCAACATCCACTTTTGTTTTTCAAGTTGAAAGAAATTTTAAAAAGTTGTTTTCATCCACTTTACAGTTTTTATTAGTGACTAACTCTGCAACTTGTTTTGCTGCCAGCAGAGGGAGCGCAAGGACAAGATCCCAACTCCTGGCCTTCCAGGAGAATGAGGACTGTGGATAGGGAGGGAGTTGGAGAAAATGTAAATCAATAGAAACGCAGTAGCAAAAAAAATTACTTGACCCCCAAAAGAACAAAGATGACATAAATGTAGCCAAGTTTGAGAATCTATTAAAAGGTCATTCTTTTTCAACTCACGCTTTTATCTCTCACACTTCATTCCATCTGCTGATTAAAATTAATCCAACAAGTTAACCTTAACATTGTTATCCAAATGAATGGAAAGGAAAGGCAATTTTGAAAATGTTCTGTTTGATTTTTGTAATCATTATGTTAAAATGTTCTTTAAATATTTGCTTGTACATGATCTAACTAATTAAGCATAGATTAATATAACATTGGCTTTATCACACAATGATTTGCCATTCTTCTCTGGGAGCTCATTTGCCTTTATTTTTTAAGGTATTCTTTCCCCTTCCTCATGGAGCTTGATTTAAACAAATACCAGGTCTAAGTGGCTAGTATTTGCTTATAGCTTAGTGTTTGCTATGCTGACTGTGCTGTTGACTGGAATCCCAATGCAGTAGTTGTTCTATTCGTTGTTAACCTTTCAGGGTCATAAGGACTCCACCCTTGTGGATGGGATTAGTGTGCTTATTAAACAAAATAATCAGCCCAGAGGAACTTGTTTGAATAGGATCTATAACCAAGAGCTCTTCCCGACAGCAACACAACTGACCATGTTGGCCTTCTCGGCCTGTAGAATTCTGAAAGATAAGCTTGAATTTGTAAATGATTCAGTTGAAGAGATTGATTTTCTTATAACAGGTTTAATGAACAAAGACAGTGGCTTTACGTATTCCTTTGTCCACCATAAATTTATTGGGGAACTATGATATATCAGATCACATAAAAATATGCTGGGGAATATGAGAGTCAAACTAAGAGGCAATAACTAATCATGGAACTAATTATAGAGAAAGCTAATGAAGAAATTAAGGGGGCAGGAAGTATGTCTGACTACAGCAGTTAGACCAGAAACCCGAAAAGGGAGATGACTATGCAACAGACCAGGTTTGGGAAACATTTTCCTTAAAAGTCTGGTGGGTAATATGCTAGCAATCTCAGCATCTTGGCTCTTCCATTAGAAAACGAAAGTAGCCACAGTCAGCAGCAAAGAAAAGGCCATAACTGTAAATAATTAAATCTTATTTACAGAAACAGATCCATACCTGGAGCGCCCTCTGGGCAAAAGCAAAGAGCAAAATCCAAAGCCTAGATCAGGGCGAGCTTGGCACTTTATGGGAATACAAGTTCAGTTTGGCCAGAAAATAGTAAATGCTACTTTTGCATCATCATAACCAAGATACCCATCAGAAACAGCTTGAGAAATGATGGTTTATTTTAGATTTTGGTTTCAGATGCATTTCAGCCCCATGGTGTATGATCAGCAAGAAGAGAACTAAGGATAGAACCCAAAGGGGATTTTATCTCCAAAGACTACTTCCATCAGTTAGGCCAACCACCAGAGTGCTCTATAAGCTATGAAACAGTGTTCCAGGGCAAACAAGACAGCTCCGGGGGTCAAGTCACTTACTGCCAAGCATGATCAACTGAGTTAAACTCCTAGAACACATGTAAAGGTATAAGGAGAGAGACTTGACCCTGGCGAGTTGTTTTCTGATGTTTATATGTTTGCTGTGGCACTGGCATACCCATACCCATAGACAAACGCAAATAAACAAATAATAAGTAAGTAAGTAAGTAAATAAATAAATAGCAACTACAGCTGGGCACCAAGTGCTCAAATCATGAGCCCGGGGGGACATTTCAACTTTAAATTGCAGCAATGTGTCGCAAAGATAAATTAGTGGTGACGTCACTTTATAAGGAGTAGTAAGGCATTTTAACATAGTCTAAGTCTGTAGGGATAGTTCTGATGAATCATTAGCAAATGAACACATAATTTAATGTGCATTTTCAAAGGTAGACTGTGTCTATTGGGTAAAGAGTGCCATGTGCGGAGAGAAGACTGATTGCTAGATAGTCCAAGTGAGTGATGATGGCAGCTTAGAATAGGCAAGTAGCAGGATTTAGGCGCTAGAGGAGAGATTCAGCTGTGTTTGGGAGGTAGGCTCATTAGGAATGATAGACACAGCAAGGGAATTTGATTCAGGCACCAGTTAGATGATGATGTCTTTCACTGAGATGAGGACAGAGGCAGGATTTGGGTTGGATGGAAACTAAAATATATTTTCATGAAAAATGAAAATTTAGATACTTATTGAAATATGCAGAAAGGATATTGAAGATATTTAGCATAGTTAGTTCTATCTAAAGAGTTAACTTTGCAAGTTATTAAGTAATGGATAATGTACTGTCTAAAGCTATAACTCCAGGAATAATTCATACATAGGTGTCATGAGAGCATTTAATTGGATGACCTCACCTTTAAAGATCATGTTAAATGGAGAGGAAATGCTAGGGGTAACATCAGGTACCTTGAGGCTTTCAGTATGCAGACGTTGAAAAGAGGAGGAAAACAACTTGCCCCATTTGGCATGAAGACTAAGAAAATGGGCTCTTTAGAAAGTTAAATGGAAACAGAAAACAGCCAATAGTGATAATTCTTTTCTGTCTACTGACCAAGTCAGGGCTGAAAACCGATGCCAAGAAATGCTCCCTAAGTTCATATCATAAACATGAAATTATTACTTCAGTTTTTAAATTATGCAGCACTCAGGAGCCTGTCTTTCATGTCAAACACACAATATTCTATTTAGGCAACCTCATTTTAACTTTGTACCATGAGAAAAGAGGATCCTTGATTAAGGTACATCCAGTGCTGTTTATTTCCATTCTGGTTCCATCTTATGCAGATTACTTCTTTGTTTTCTGTTCCTATTCATGTCTTAGCTTAAATGACATAAGCATAAGCCATTATTTCAAAACCTCAAGGCTGGACTATTTACTGTGTCCTCTTGAATAAGCGAGGGAGGGCATAGAAGGCTACAAGTGGCGTCAGTGCAATCCCCACAGGAAGGGAACATCACAGTGTGTGTGGGGACACAAAAACTAGGGCATCAGAAGAGACGATCACAGCAAATGTCAAGAGCCATGGTTGCTTTGGAGAATGCCAATCTCAGTGTCTTTATGGCCACTGTGAGACTCTGATAATTGACATTTGCCATTAGTTCTGTGTTAAATGGAGTCACTGTGCCTGAAAAAAAATCAAGCTGCCTAATGCCAAAAGAGAATAATAAACTGAAGAAAATAGACAAATAGGTGTTTAGTAAAGTCATGTTCCTGAAGGGAGGAAACATGGCAAATAATTTTAAAAGTACCTTGTACTTTATTTATATAAAATTGTTATGCATATACTTGTTCATGTTTGGGGGTGAATAGATGTTTATGATTTTCTTAGATATGGGGTACTGGAATTGCTGGATCATATGGTAGCTGTATATTTCAACTTTTGAAGAACTGTCAAAGTACTCCCCACAGTGACGGAACTGGCATTTGACATTCTCACTAGCAGTGCAGGTCAACTTCTCCACATCCTCCTCGATACCTGTTATTTTCCATTTATTCTTATTATTGCCAACTTACTGAGATCAGAGAAGGAGCACCACTCTAGAGATTATCAGGAGAAGCTTTGGCTTTTGTGCTCTCGATTTGCATTTTCCTGATGACAAATGATCGTTATGTTTTCAGAAATAATTTGTGTTTCTGTTGCGTTTACATACATGTGCACACACACCTATTCTTAGGCAATTTTTTAACAAGAACACAGTATTTATGACATATTTTTAAATATTTCCAATACTATGATTAGTCATTGGGTATTTCATTTTGAGGACTGTATACATTTTTATGCACTGTATGGTGATCATATCTCCCATGTCCTCTTCCAAAGCTCCTTCCAGACCCCTACCAACCTCCGCTCTCCAAACCTCATGCCCTCATTTTCCCTTTTTGTTTTATTTAGTGCTTTCTCTATGTGCATGGGTTTAGGGCCATTTACTGAATCATTGGCAACTGACAAGGGACACATCCCTGAAGAAAACTGACTGTGCCACTCCCAGAGCCTCATGACTGGAATGATCATGGGCAAGTCACTGCAGCTGCTGTGCACTGATGAGTCTAATCTCACTGTCATGTCCAGGGGACAGGATTTCTCAGCCCTTCTACTACCATTCTCCACAGCTTACCTTCTGTAGACACCCACTTCCACGGTATTCCTTACGTCGTGGGGGTGGTAATGGTGGCATGGATGTCAAATCTAAGGCTGAAAACTCCCAATGGCTAATTGTCTTGAAGTACTTCTACGTCAAAAACTACAAAACATTAAAGAAAGAAATCAAAGAAGATATAAATAGTTGGAAACATATTTGATGTTCATAGATTAGAAGATAATATTAACATGTTCACAGCACTCAGAGGGATCTATAGATATGTCCTGGTCAGTGTTCAATTGCTGTGAAGAGATGTTATTACCAATGCAATTCGATTTTTTAAAAAGATTTATTTAATAATTTTGTATACAGTGTTCTGCCTGCATGTATCCCTGCAGGCCAGAAGAGGGCACCAGACCTTATTGCAGATGGTTGTGAGCCACCACGTGGTGGCTCAGAATTGAACTCGGGTCCTCTGGAAGAACAGTCAGTGCTCTTATCGGCTGAGCCATCTCTCCAGCTCAGCAACACAATTCTTAAGTCCAAAGCATTTAATTTGGAGCTTGCCTATAGTTTCAGAGGTTTAGTATCATCATGGTATCATCATGACAGGGAACATGAAGGCACACATGGCACCAGATCAATGTCTGAGAGCTATATCCTGGAATATATATCTACAGGAAGAGAGGCAGGAAAGGGAGAGACAGACAGAGAGACAGAGACAGAGAGACTGGCCCTTGAAATCTCAAAGCCCATCCCTCAGTGACACACTTTCTCCAACAAGGCCGCACCTCCTTATCCTTCTTATCCTTTCAAGGAGTATCCTCTCCCTTGTAACTAAGCATTCAAATATATGAGTCTATGGGGGAGCCTTCTTATTCTAATCACAAGATTCAATACCTAATAAACCCGTGGCATTTCTCACAAGGATAGAACAATTTAACAATTTATATAGAACCAGAAAACAAATAATGAAGCTGAAGACATCAAGTTCCTAATTTCAAAGTATTTTCCAAGGCTTCAGAAATCAAATCATTTTCAATAATGGGAATAACATCAGAAATGTCAACTGTTAGTGTCACAAGTATACGAAGGCGCAGGGCATGTAGCAATAAGTACCACAAACACGACCATTTTTGATGAGATTCAGTTATTTTTCTTAAATAAACTCTCTGAATTTCTACAAAGCTTTTAGTCAGTTTCTAGAGATCTTTCCTTAACTATTATATTTGTTTTTCTTTTTTATGTGTATGTGTGTGGGCTGGAGTATATCCAGGTGCCATGGGTTAGAAAAGAACATTGAGTTCCTTGGAATAGGAATTATAGGCAATTGTGACCATTGTAGATGCTAGGAACTGAATGCAGACCTCCTCAGAGAACCAAGTGCTCTTAACTCCTGAGCCATCTCTCCTGCCTCAGGTATTCTGTGTTATTTTTATCTCTACTTTATCCTTTTAATTTATGCATATAGGTATTTTGCCTGCATGTTAGTCACTGTACCATATGTGCATGTACCAACAAAGATCAGAAGATGGCATTGAATCCCCTGTAACTGGAGTTACAGATGGTAGTGAACCACCATGTGGATGCTGGGAATTGAATCTGGGACCACTGAAAGTACAGCCAGTGCTCTTAACCAATAAGCCATCTCTCTAGTCCTGTTTCCTGAGTTCTTAAACTGTTGATTCTGCCAGTTTTAATTGCTCTCACAAAGGAGCAGGATTTTTGTTAGAATGATCTAAAATATTGAAGACATAGCTTGCTATATCTAATGAGAACCAGTTAAGCTGTCTCTCATAAAAAAATTCCTATTGAAATTTAAGCTCTCCTAGTCAACTTTAGCTAGAGATATGACTCATTTATTTTCTTTGCAGAAATAATTCCCTGTTCAAACAGCCTCAAGCCAGTGACTAAGCATCGGTTCTTTTTGTTCAATATGAGACTTTTCTAAGTTATCCATTTCTTTCATAGGGGTTCAACCTGGGAAGTAACATAAATAAGATTAGGCTGAGTTTGTTGGAAACAGCAGGTTGTTGTAAGTTCAAAGAAGAATAGAATATAGTATTGTATTCTTTGGGGTATGCTGCCTGTACTCTCCATCTAGTATTACTTTCACCTTCTACTCTGGGCATATTTTTATGGGCATCTTTCAGCCAGTGATAACTAGGCAAGAGTATTAGGGCCTCGCCATTTCCTTTCATTACTGGATTCCACCATGGAAGAATTTTGCTCAGCATCTCTCTAACAGGTTTAGAGGGACTTTTGAAATCTGAAACACAGTGTGATGTTTGTTTCCTTTTCCTTTCGTGGGCATCATAGTCGGAAAGGTTTGCCATACAAATTTCTGCTCCTTCATCTATGTAACTTTTGCATGTATTACTTGCAGTAAACCTTTGCACTCGGAATTCTATTTCAGCATCTGCCTCTCTCTTTCTAACGGAAATCACGACTCTTATACAACATAGTATATTTCTATATTTGTCAAGGAAAAATTCCAGGCTTGGTGGCACACACCTTTTATACTCCTACTTAGGGGAGACAGAAGCAGGGACATATCTGTGAGATCAAAACCAGTTTGGTTTACTTGGTAAATTCCAAGCCATCCAGGGAAAATTGAAAAACATAGAAAGAAAGAATAAGAGGATTTCTGAGGGAAAGTCAATCTTTTCAAATTTGCTCCCCACTGGGGGGGTGGTTGGAATTTGCTGTAGCCCCAGTCCAGATGACACTACTAGAGAAACTAAAGGTCAAGTCAATTAGGCTCTAATTAAAAGGGTAAGCGAACAGAAATATAAATAAGCATTTATCCATGCCAACTTTCTGCTAAGCATCTAGCATGCATATGATTCCAATGTAAATAGAGTACATAAATTTTTCTTGGTGCCAAGTCCAACAAAACACATCAATCCATGAGTGTGATTTCTTCACAATGAGGTCACACGCAACCCAACAGAAAATCTCTGTCTGCAGAGATGATCTTTGATACAGTACAGAGTGTCAGTTCATTAGAGGACCCACAATTTATATCAGCTCAGCCCCAAATAAGGAGTTAGTCTCAAGCAAGAGCATCTGATTAGGCAATTTTGTTGTGGTGGTAAACAACAACAAAAACATACTTCTTTCTTGATACTTAAACTTCATTACAATTTTACAAACAAGATATATCAGTGACACCTTTTCCTAGTGCTTTTTTATTTTATTAGTTTTAGTGACATCATTTTCTCTTTTTTTTCCATTTTTTTTATTGAGAAAAGGAGAAAAAAAAACAAGTTTCCACCTCCTCCCAGCCTCCCATTTCCCTCCCCCTCCTCCCACCCTTCTCCCCCTCCCCCCACTCCTCTCCCCCTCCCTCTCCAGTCCAAAGAGCAGTCAGGGTTCCCTGCCCTGTGGTAAGTCCTAGGTCCTCCCCTCTCCGTCCATTCCTAGGAAGGTGAACATCCAAACTGGCTAGGCTCCCACAAAGCCAGTACATTACGTAGGTTCAAAACCCTGTGCCATTGTCCTTGGCTTCTCATCAGCCCTCATTGTTCGCCATGCTCAGAGAGTCCAGTTTTATCCCATGCTTTTGCAGTTACAGTCCAGCTGGCCTTGGTGACATCATTTTCTAGGGCTTTCTAATTTTATTAGGAGCCCAACCTCTAGGAGCTTGTAAATAAGTTGGATATAATTTTCCAAAGCTTTCATAGCCAAGAGTTCTTACTCTAAGATGTCAATACTCTGGCAAGATAAGTCAGTTACTGGAAAGACAACCTATTTATTAAGTTGCATTTATATATATATGCATATATATATATATATATATATATATATATATATATGATGGCAAATACAATAGAATTGGGCAGAATTGGATCTGCTTTATCCAAAGCACCATGTTTGACAATAATTGTGTCTTGGCAACTTAGTGTCTGGCACTTTTCCCATAGTCATTATTTAGCTCATGTTCCAACAAGGTATCAGGGAATACAAGGCCATCTGAAGTTCTAAGCTATCGACCAACCCTGGCTGCAGAAAGTTTTATGACAAATGCAAAGATTTGGCTTCATTCCTTTGTATTTTTTACTTGTCACTCCTTTTTGATTGCTGTCTTTGAGAAAGGTCCTGTCATCTGGAGCTGGCTCTGCCTTGAACTGATAAAAATGGAACATTTTGGGAGAGTGAGAGTGAGATTTGTAATAGTTACAAATAAATTAGAGCTGCAAGAGGCTTGAAGACCTTGCACAGTTTATTTTTTTTAAATCCCCCTTGGATGAATAAATGCCTTTCCTAGAGATGTATAGACTGGCACATACCTCTATGTTAGATAGACGTCCTATGACAGGGTCAGGTTTCAAGTGTTCAAGGATCGCTTACAAGAGAAGCTATGTTTTCTGCTTGCTGTGATAAATCAATGCTGCTGGGACAGACCATGGGATTAAATACTAAATAAGAAAGAAAGGGTCCTAAATCTCGACAAATCAGTGGTCTGATGAGAAATTAAAAAAAAAAAGCATACACAAGCGACTAGCCACTGTATAAAGATGGGTCCTGTGTGAGTGCCTAGGAAGGGTATCTTACTGGGACATGATGGGCAACGAAAAACTTTTTTAGAGGAAATTACATATAAGCTAAGACTTAAAGAAATTGAGATGTAAGAGAGAGCAAGATGCTTGTTCAATGGCAGAAATGTTCTACAGAAAGCATACTGAGCGTTATAAAGCAAAAACGGATTTGCTCGATAAAAGAAATAAAAGAAGCCGTGCACAGACAGAGCATAGCATGCAACGCAGTGGGTGGTTCCTGAAGACGTGGGGGACCTTAGCCTCATGCGGTGTGTAGATATATTTACATATATGTTGCTTGTAAAATCCTCCCAATGTGGAGCTCTGTACTGGGCACTCTGGTATTACAGACTTTAAAAACGGTTGTGTCAAATGCAGACTGTGATGTAGAATTCTTCTCTCTACGCTCTGAATATGTTTTATTACCATTGGTTAATAAGGAAGCTGCTTTGGCCTGTGGCAGGCTAAGCCGGGCAGAATGCCATGTAACTATCCAAGAAACAAGATGAGAGGCAACAAGCCATGAGCCTCATGGTGAAATATAAAATAAGAGAGATTGGTTAATTTCAGATGTAAAATCAGGCTAGGAATATGCCTGAGCTGTTGTCCAAACAGTGCTGTAATTAATATAGTTTTTGTGTGATTATTTGGGCCTGGGCGACTGGGAAACGAAAGCACAGTCTCCATTTACAATACTGAGCACTTAGCTCTGGGAAGTAAGTAGTACCATTACCTTGTCCCAGTTCTAAATATGAGAAAACTACTGAAAAGTGGGAGCTGCAGACAGTAAGTAATGAATGCCACAAGATGTGAGTGCTGAGACGAGACAGCAGACCTTAAGAGGAAGATGCAGACATGATGCTTCTCTGTCTGCTTAGTGGTTTCACATGAATGTACTGATAGTTTCATTATCATCTGCCATCCCACGGCCCCTCAGTCAGTGCCCCACCAGGCCACCCAGGCTGCAGCCTGACAGGGATGAAATCTTTATCATTCTATTTATAAATAAGACTCAGAAATCAAAGTCTGGGGGTAAAAACCTGCTAGAAGAGAGAGGCTAAGCAGCAATTAACTGACCTTGCTTTTTGGCCTGTGACACAGCAAGAGACGTGTCTCTTCCCTCATCCCAGAACCAAGAGAGCTCAAACTCTAGTCTCCACTCTTTCCGTCCTGTCCATCTTCTCGCTCCAAGTTGCTATGGCTAATTCAGGCCAGCTAGTCACTGGCTCCACCTTCGCATTCAAGGTATAACTTTATGGGGAAGTCTTGGGAGTGTCAGGGTGTGATCAAAATATCCCACAGCTCAGATCAGGGTTGCAAAGAGGAAATCAGAGTTGTGATTTGATAGTACCTATGGGCATCCATATATTCTGTCCCTCCATGAGTGACGATTTAACAAAAAAAAGAAGCCAATGATGCAACCTCAGAAGATGCTTGTGGTTATTGGAGTGAAAGTGAGAGACCACCAAATGCAAGCACCTCAGCGAGTCATGGGAAGCAGAATTCCCTTTCTTCAATTGGCATCATAGAGTGTGGCACTCCTCTTCCCCAAGGCAAGCCTAAAACTCCACTGTCTTCTCTCCTTCGTAGGCTAGCATTGCCCAGAGGCTCTCATTGCCCCACACCTGGTAGGTGGACATGCTACAGAAAGGCCAGAAAGATCCTGAACAAACAGGCCCTGCTGAGTTTCTGAGCCCAAGGAGATCATAAATAAAGGACATTGAGCCTATAATTCGTGATCCTAGAGAAGCTAAATAAGAAGGTGAACCCAAAGAAAAACATATAGGCATCCTCCTGAATATTAACCTTCCTCAGGCGATGAAAGGAGACAGAGACAGAGACCCACATTGGAGCACCGGACTGAAGTCTCAAGGTCCAAATCAGGAGCAGAAGGAGAGAGAGCACGAGCAAGGAACTCAGGACCGCGAGGGGTGCACCCACACACTGAGACAATGGGGATGTTCTATTGGGAACTCACCAAGGCCAGCTGGCCTGGGTCTGAAAAAGCCTGGGATAAAACCGGACTCGCTGAACATAGCGGACAATGAGGACTACGGAAATCTCAAGAACAATGGCAGTGGGTTTTTGATCCTACTGCACGTACTGGCTTTGTGGGAGCCTAGGCAGTTTGGATGCTCACCTTACTAGACCTGGATGGAGGGGGGAGGACCTTGGACTTCCCACAGGGCAGGGAACCCTGATTGCTCTTCGGGCTGACAGGGAGGAGGACTTGATTGGGGGAGGGGGAGGGAAATGGGAGGCGGTGGCGGGGAGGAGGCAGAAATCTTTAATAAATAAATAAATAATAAAAACAAAACAAAACAAAAACCAAGGAGAGTGGACTTGCGGTACCACGACCTCCAACGTCACAACTTTGCCTTTTCTTCTTATTCATCCCTCAGTGGTACTGTATAATGAAGTAACTATAGATACTTTTTCTGAAATATATGAAAACGGAAAGTGTACAAACAATGCATTGACAGTTCTTGAAGACAACTCTCCATAGTCAGATCTCGTTCAAAAGTTATCATTTCTCCAGCCATCAGACTTTTTAGAGTATTTACCAATCAATTTCATTGCAAAATATGAGGTTTTGAACATGAAATTGTTTTATTTCACTAGAACTGCTCTTCTTTAGGAGAGGACCGCAGTCTAATGGCTCAGGTGCACAGTGCTACAGTTAAAGGCGACTGTGGAAGTGCTGAACTGCTGGTTAACTACTTCTGCCAGGATCGTGACCCAGGAGCTGAGGCTATGACTGCGTGCTTTTTCTTCTTCAAGATCTCTCTTGATAGTCTAAATCTGCGATGAATTAACCCCTAACTTGCCTTTATTCTCTTGTAACTGTCTGATAGAACATTTGGGCTTTTGAAGACCAGGAAATTTGAGCAGATTATTTCTAACTTATTCAGCTTAGACAAATAAGTTTTAATTTAGGCAAATATCTGTGATCTCCTGTACTTAAAACACAGAGGGGAAGACTAAGAATACTTGAACATTTCTTGTGTTAGTTTTATAAGCTATAACTTGCAACTTAAGAAGTAAAAGCATATTTAAAGACCTTTATAAAATTCGGTTTGTCAAAACTTCTGCATAACTTAAATGTTCACGCCTCTAAACTTAAGCCTGTCTAAACACTCACAATTTTTGCAGCCATGAAGAAAATATACACCACTATAGCAAGCTGAATTAATGTGATTTTTATTTTTATATACTTATTTTGGGTTTAACATAGACATGGCATCATAAACACATTCTCGGTGAAAGTAATGTTAAATCCAGAACTGATGGAAAGAAAGGGGACACTAAGTACAAATGGAAACAAAATAAGATGAGACATTTTTGTGGTTTGTCTGACCTTCTACTTAGGTGGCCACTGGTAAAGGTCAAGTCTTCTTTTTTTTTGAGAAGAAAGCAAATCTGATTTAAGCGGCAATATTGGATGTTTTTTCAGATCACTGCAGGATGGCAATCATGCTATTCAAATGATTCATTTCCTTTGTTGACTCCCCTTTGTCTTCTCATCCTTATATAACTGAGTGACAGAGGAGTGTTCCTTGAACAATGAAAAGAAACTTCAAACACACTGAGGGACTATTCATTTTCCCTGTCTATCAACCATACCCGCCACAGTGATTATAGCCAACCACTCCCCAGTGTTCTAAGAGGTAAAAAGAAGTTTTATGCAGAAGAGAGAAAATTATAGATTTGCTTTCAAGACTCTTCTTATTTTATATAGGAAGGATGCAGAGGAGACATTGTTTACGGAGAAGGTATGCAGAGCCGATGCTTAAGGCTAAAAAGGTATAGTTGACAAGTGCTTCATCCCACCAGCTACACAGTGTTGGCTCCAGGCTGCCTTCTTATGTGGGAGTTACTATCAGACAGAAGTTAGATGTGCTGTTCCAAGGCAGGCCATGTCTAATGTGGTATAGAGAACCTAGGCACTCCACCTAGTTTTCTTCAAGATGACTCAAGTTCATCTTTGTTCTTGAAATTCCACCTGTAGAACTTGTGAAGGCCTGCATATGTCAACTCTATTTTAATAAAATTTATCGCTGACACATCTGCTTACAGTGTTATTAAAGTACTACCCATGAAAACATCTGTTTTCATTTGCCAGCTCAAAATTTGTTTCTCGGTGGTGTTGGTCCAAGAGAGGAGGGCAAAGTACAGATGTAGCTGGACAGCAGAAGAGCTCAATGGAGGTGAATACTTCTTCTGGAATGGTGGTGAAATGCATGCTCCTGGTATAGCACATTCAGCCTTTGGAGTTGCTAAGATGGTTCCAGCAGAGAGACAGTTTCTGATCTATTTATATTTTACAATTGGGGGAAACGAAATTGCCACCTGACTGTTTAACTGAACTGACTAATCAGTCCAGCATTGGTGAAAATAGCAAACAAAATTGAATAAAATCAGACTCAGGAACTTACAAATACCGGGTGAAGATATTTGACACATGTTTTGGTAAGTTATTTCCCTAGTAGAGTGATTTCTTAGGTAAAAGGTAATTTTTTTTCAGAAAGTCAGGCTATGTATTGGTGTAAGTGCCAAGATAGAAATTTTGATTAATACTTAAATGCTCTCTCTCTCTTTCTCCCTTTTACACACACACACACACACACACACACACACACACACGAAATTGCCAGAGAGTGTTTTGTGCTTCAGTTTTATAATTTAATTCTGCTTTCTTATGTTTTTTATTGATTGAGAATTTCCATAAATGCATATTTTAATCTTTTCTACTCCCTGATGCCTCCTCTCCAATTCTCCATTACCACTATTCCTTCCTAGTTTTCTTCTATTCTTTCTTCTCTTTTCTTTCCTTTCTTCCTCCATTCATTCCTCTCTTCTTTCATTTTCCTTCCTTCCCTCCCTCTCTCCCTCCCTCCCTTCCTCCCTCCCTCCCTCCCTCCCTCCCTCCTTCCTTTTTCTTTTCTTTCTTGACCCATGGAGTCCACTTACAACTACCAGCATGTGCATGGGTGTAAGGCCATCTACATCAGCATGGGCATCTCGATATGGTCTGCTTTCATGAAAAAAAGGAGACAGTTCTTTTTCAGCAGTCAATAATTACCAATAGCTCCTCATCCAAGTGGGATTTCTCAATTTCCTCTCCTCTCCATTGATATTTTTTCTGGATTTATCTCATTTAGATCTTGTGTATTGAAGTCACAGTTAGTGTTAGTGTACATGTGCAAATGTCTTATTGTGTCTTGGAAACACTGCTTTGCTTTAATAATCTACTGTCCCTGGATCATACAATCTCCCCATCACAGTGATCCCCGATCCTTGGGAAGAAAGAAGTGATATAGTTGTCACATGTATGGATGAGCACTGCACATTCTCTTATTCCCTACACAATGACAAGTTATGGGTCTCTATGTTAATCACTATCTATCAAAAGCAAATGGTCTTTCTCTGATGAGAATTGAAAGGTGGACTAAGTCTTTGTCTAAATCTTTTTATTGTAAATAGATTCTTCTCTCATACAGTACATCCCAACCACAGCTTCTTCTCCCTCTACTCCTCTCAGCTTCTCCACCACCTCCCCTCCCCTTCAGGTCCACCCCACCTGCATTTTCCCTTCAGAAAAGAGCAGGCCTCTGAGAGACAACAGTCAAGCACAAGAAAACATGCAATAAGACAAGGCAAAACCCTCCTATCAGGGTTGGACAAGGCAACCCAAGGCAAGAGTCAGAGATACATCCAATCCCACTGTTAGGAGACCCACAAAACACCAAGCTAACAACCAAAACAAATAAGCCGAGGACCTGACATAGACTCACGCAGGCCCTGTTCTTGCAGTTTCAGTCTCTAAGCCCATATGAGCCCTGCCTAGGTGATTCAGTGGGCCATGTTCTACTGGTGTCTACCATATCCTCTAACCCCTACAACCTTTCCTCCCCTTCTTCCATGGGATTCCCTGAACTCCAAAGGGAGAGACTTGATGTAGACCTCCAGTTTAAATGCTTTCTGAATAATGGCTGGCTGTAAGTCTCTGCACTGTAGGTCTCTACAGTGTAGGTCTCTGCACTGGCTCTCATCTGCTGCTGGAGGAAGCCTCTATGATGATGATGGGACAAAGCTCTGATCATATTTTTCTTTCTGAGTGTTATCTCACTCAGAATGATTCCTTCTACTTCCATCCATTTGCCTGTAAATTTTATGATGTTATTTTTAAACAGATGAATAATATTCCATTGTGTAAATGTACCACATTTTCTTTATCTATTTACTTGGTTGAGGGACATCAAGGTTATTTGCAGTTTCTGGTTATTATGAATAAAGCCTGCTATGAACATGGTTGAGCAAGTGTCCTTGCAGTAAGGTGGAATATCCTTTGGGTATATGCCCAAAAAGTGGTACAACTGGGTTTTGAGGTAGATCAATTGTCAGTTTTCTGAGGGATCACTGTATTGATTTCCATAGTGGCTGGACAACTTTGCACTCAGGCCAGTAATGGAGGGGTGGTTCTGTTGCTACACATCCTTGCAAGCCTAAATTATCACTTGTGTAATTTATCTTAGATATTCTGTCAGGTGAGAGATAGAATCTCAAACTAATTTGATTTGTATTTCCCCTTTGATGAGCATTTTGAGCACTTTTGTACTTCTCAGCCATTTGAGTTTCCTTTATAGAGAATTCGGTTTGGATCTGTACCAGAGATAGATATGCTGAATCTTTGCTGGTAGGTCATGACCTCGTGGTGTTATACAGATTAATAGAAATGGGTTAAATTAAGATGTAAAGAGTTAGCCAATAAGAAGCTAGAGCTAATGGGCTAAGCAGTGATTTGATTAATACAGTTTCTGTGTGATTATTTCAGTTCTGGGTGGCCAGGATGAACAAGTGGCTCCCTCCTTGCAACAAAAAACAGCATGGTACTGGCACAAAAATGGACTTAATGAACAATGGAATAGAACCAATGACCAATATGTAAGCCAACACTCCTACAGCCAACTGATTTTTGACATAGAGGCCATCAGTTAATGATGGAGAAAGGATGACTTCTTCAAGAAATGGTGTTTATCACATTGGATGGCTGTCTGTAGAATAATTAAACTGGATCCTTATTTCCCAACCTGAAGAGATACTAACTCCATGCTATTGAAGTGGATCAAGCACATCAGCATAAAACCTGATATCATGAATCTGATAGAAAAGAAATCCTTGGATATGTTTGAGCTTATAGGTACAGGAAAGGATTTCTTAAATATAACTCTATTAACACAGGCAGTAACTGGCAAATGGGACTTCATGAAACTAGAAAGCTTCTGTCTAGCAAAGGACACCAAAGCAGCCTTTGAGTGGGATAAATCGTTACCAGCTATTCATCTAAGCGAGACTATTATCTAGAATATACAGGCAACAACAACAAACAACCTAAACACTAAGAAAATAGCAACCCAGTTGAAAATTGTTGTCTATTACTATACAGAAAGGCTCAAGAAAAGAAATAAAAATATGTTAAGAAATACTTATGAAATGTTCAACATCCTTAGCATTCAGGGAAACACAAATTAAAAGTACTTTGAGATTTCCTCTTCTCCTAGTCAGAATTGCTAAGATAAACAACAAAAGAAAAAACAAATGACAACAAATCTTGACATGGATGTAGGAAAAGGTGGACATTTATTCACTGCTGGTAGGAGTGCAGACTGGTGCAGCCACTATGCAAATCAGTGTAATGTTTTTCAAAAATATGGTACTGCTATAGGACATAAAGGACTCTGCATCCTTCCACAAAGATACCTGCTCATTCATGTTCACTGCAGCTCTACTCACAATAGCCAGCAAATGGAAATCGCCTAGATGTCAATGATGATAAACTGATGAATAGAAAAAGAAAACAGATAATAAATAACTAATAGATAAAGAAAATGTAGTATGTTTACAACATGGAATATTATTCAGTTATCAAAAATAAAATTGGTTATATATAAAACAAGGGCTTTTCGACAAGTTCAGTAACTTCTCATGCTTCACAAAGTTGCTCTCTAAGAAAGTCACTGTGGTCGGAGTTGTGACACGAAACTGTGGTCCTTGACACTTGAAACACTGTGAGGTGGGTGGATTGCCTATGTCTGGATGTTTGAGGCCAGCCTGGGCAACATAGAAGCTCAGTTTCCTAAAATACCATTCTATAGGCTGATCAAAAGTAATCTTAGTATTCCCTCTGAAATGGTACATTTAAAATGGCAGTTCATTTAGAAAATCTCTATCGTCAACCATAGACTCCATGCTTTGTAATCCCAAACACATCACACAAACTCTTGTTATTAAGTATCTTCTTCCATTTCTGTGTTTAAACAGAGAGATATCAGCTGGTTAGAGCTCCCGTTGAATGTGAGGCAGTCGATGGAAGACAGGAAACTTGTCAAGCTCCTCCACAGAGTCAGAGACAGTTGGTGCTCTTCCCCATTCTGAGGAGCTTTATTTTGAAACACAAGGCATTACAAAGGGAAAGAATTCCAGATAGCTTACTCCAGGCTTAGAGAACCAAAGAAACCCCCAAGCTATGGACTGGATACCGGTAGAGCCAACCAGGCCTCGTAGCTTGTGTTTTATACAATCTCTCAAATTACATTTCTGTTTAGCGATTTTGTTCGATCATTAAAAAGTCACATCCGATTCTGAACCTTCAGAGATCTCAGAAGGAATTTCCTGTTGATCAGTTTTATCAAAAAACTTAGCCTAAATCTTAAATTGTTTAGCAAGAAGTAAAAATGAAAAAGAATTTACAAGAATGCTGAGGCAGCTCAGCAGGTCTGAGTGCTTGTGTCCAAACTGCATGATGAATTTGGTTCCCAGGGTGGAAGGAGACAACTGCCCCCAGAAAGCTTTCCTCTGGCATCTTCATGATGTACGTGGCACACACATGCATGCATATATGCTCACATGCACACAGGCACACAAAGTAAAAATAAGCTTTAAAAAGGTCAAGTATCTACAAGATAGCTGGTATCAATAAAGTCACAAAAAACTCCAATCTATTTTAGAACCTACATTTGTAATCTACAATATCCTAAAAGCTGGAGACTCTTTATTCAAGCACCATAGCTGACACCTGATGTGTGAATCCTGTCAATAAAGCTACTGTTTTGCATGTAGAATTAAACACGTTATATAAATTCCAACCAAAACCCGCTTGCTTCATCACTGGAAAAAGAATGTCATGTCATCCATCAGATTCAACATATACTTTGTACTGACTTGAATACCACGTGGGCCTGACCTAACTGGACAGTGATGGGCTAGATCATCAGTGCTTATTGGCAGCACTGGTGAAACATAATGACATGCCTCAGGAGTTCCCAACTAATACGTGAAATGCATTCGTTTTCCAATAAGATGATCTTGTCGAAAAATAGCAGAGAGACCTTGCACAGTGCAAAGTCAAGGCTTGTAGCAGACTTTCTTGGAAACACCAGCCCCCAATTGATGATACAGAGACTTATTATTATTAATTATGAAAGCATGGCCTTAGCTTAGTCTTATTTCTAACTAGCTCTTATAACTTAAATTAACCCATTTCTATTCATCTCTGTGCTGCCGCATGACTCATGGCTTACACCTCTCCTCCATGTCCTGCGTCCTCTCCAACTTTGCTGGCATCTCTCTTGTACCTAGATTCATCTTCTTCCCCCCACCCCCTGCCTGGAAGTCCTGCCTAACCTCTTCATGCCAACTCTTGGCCATTCAGCTCTTCAATAAATCTATCAGAAGGCTCCTTGGGAAAGATACATCTTCACAGTGTACAAGAAGATAATTCTACAACAAAGGCTTCTCTTTAAGCTGTCTCACAGAGATTCTACAAATCTCACCCTGAGAGTCTGAAACTTAAAATCTCATTTTTATTTTAAATACCACTTCATTTTGGTGGAAGTAGGGAGTGAGAATGTGCCATTGAACTAATGTGATGTTCATTATTCTCTTTTGAGGAATGACTGTGGAGTACTGAGAGATTGTGGAAGAACTTCCTGGGCTAAATTGAATACTTCTTTTCATTTTTACATTTATTTATATATTAATCTCTCTCTGTGTGTGTGTGTGTGTGTTTGCATATGCGAGGCCAGGTGGCGGTCAGAGGAAAACCTTGAAGAATTGGTTTTCTTCTACTGCATAGGTTCTGGACCCTGAAGCCAGCTTGTCAGAATTGGAAGCATGCACCTATACTTGCTGAGCCACTTCAAAAGCCCCACTGAAGACCTGGCTAAAGTGATAAAACCTGGACAGATTTAAAATAGAACAGTATTTTTTTTTATTCCTGTGACTACCTTTTCCTTCCTACACCAGATACCAATGGTCTAGAAATGTATCCAAAGCTTTGTTCAAAGACCAGTGTAGTCAGATGACATTTCGGAAGTCACTTGACGTTAATGCTGTGTCTGATTAATGGTTTTGTTCCTAGGCAGAGGTGGAGCAGAATACTTTGTTTTTTAAGCAGTGCCTCTGTTGGTGTTTTAGCTGTTTTGGAGATCATCCCAATTGTTTAGTTTCTATGACTTTTGTAATATGTAAATTTAGGATGACTTGCAGCTAACAGAACTGTGCTCACAAAAGGTTGAAATACTTCAAAATCCAAAGTATCCACATTGTAAAAATGGAAAATTCCACACTTGACTTGACATAATGAATTAAGGTCACAAAGCAGGTGAATTAAATTTTTATATAAACTTATGTTCAGTTTTTATGTGTAAAGTATTTATAAAAACATAAATGTCATGGTTAGACTTGAGTTGCAACCCCAAGATATCTCATTACCCAACAACAAAGATGTCAAAATCTAGTAAAAGAAATTTGAAACACTTTCAGTCCTAAGAGCTTCAAAGGCTAGTTATCCTTTATGAAATTTTCTGACTTGCAATGTGTTAGGTCCTGATGTATGGGAAATGAAAGAGGTACTCTGTTATTGAAAACTTTCTAGGTATTAGGCACATACTTTATTATGTGGTTTCACTTGGGCTTTAGAACTTCTCTAAAGAATATATTCTTGAGTTTTCCCCATTTGACAGAAGAAGAAATTGATGCTTAAAAGAAATGAAAAATTTAAAGGAGTGGGGGATGGCCAAAGCTCTAAGTGCTTGCTGTGTAAGCATGAACTAAAGTCAATGTTAGTACCTGAGTTTAGTTCCCCAGCAACCCACATAAAAGGCCAGGACTAGAGAGGTGGACACAGAGGTATCTTTAGGAGTTACTACCTAGGAGTCTAGTCAAATCTTTGATGTCCAGATTCAGTGGGATACTTTAGTTTCAAAAAACAAGGAAGAGAAGAAAAACTTGATTAAAAACACCCAACCTTAATCTCTGGCTTCTCCATGCATATGCCTGCACACTTGTGACTATATATCCCCACACACAAATAAATGAGAAGTTTCAAATAGTGATAAGTATAGCCCCAGGAGTCCAAAGGTATCTCTACCTCTTGGTGAAAGGCTGAATGGTTTCATCAATGTAGTGTTTTTTTTTCATTTTTTTTTGTATTTTCTTTTATTTTTATTTATTTATTTTTTATTGAGAAAAGGAGAAGAAAGAAAAAAAAAGTTTCCACCTCCTCCCAGCCTCCCATTTCCCTCCCCCTCCTCCCACCCTTCTCCCCCTCCTCCACCCTTCTCCCCCTCCCCCCACTCCTTTCCCCCTCCCTCTCCAGTCCAAAGAGCCATCAGGGTTTTCTGCCCTGTGGTAAGTCCTAGGTCCTCCGCCCTTCATCCATATCTAGGAAGGTGAACATCCAAACTGGCTATGCTCCCACAAAGCCAGCAGCAGAAGGAGGGAGAACATGAGCAAAGAAGTCGGGACCACGAGGGGTGCACCCACCCACTGAGACAGTGGAGCTGATCTAATGGGAGCTCACCAAGGCCAGCTGGACTGTGACTGAAAAAGCATGGGATAAAACTGGACTCTCTCAACATGGCTGATGAGACGCAAAGGACAATGGCACGGGGTTTTGATCCTGCTTAATGTGCTGGCTTTGTGGGAGCATAGCCAATGTAGTGTTTTGAATGAGAAGCTCCCCCCATAGGTTTAGATGTTTGAATCCTTGGTCTCCAGTTGACGGTGCTGTCTGGAAAGGTTTATGAAGTACGAACTTGCTAGAAGTATGTCATTGCAGGCAGGCTCTGAGGTTTCAAAAACTCAACTACTCCAAATTAGCTCTCTCTGCCGAGTGTTTGTTGATTAGTATGTGAGCTCCCAGCTTGCTGGTTTGGTCACCATGCCTGAAGTCGGCTGTTTTGTTGTCTCTACCATCATGGACTCTTGCTCTGTAACTAAAACCAAAATAAACTCTTTCTCTGGAAGTTGCCTTGGTCATGGTATCTTATCACTGTAACAGAAAAGGAAGTAATAGAAGCACTGGTATTCATTACACCTGCCACACTTTTAAACTTTAAATATATTAATCTATATATTTTTTACTTCAAATGTCATTAGATATTTGATAATTTTTTAGTAATCATAGAGAATCTGTTACCAATATACCACATACTAGTCACTCATCAGAAGAAAATACTAAAACGTAGCTCTTAGTCAGACCCTCTCGTAACAGATCTTAAGTTCCTTGCATGAGCTTTAGATACTCCACATTGCTCTGACTACACAGGCAGACATTCTGAGTTTTCCCTGATGCATGGTGTTTTGACTTCTAAACAAAAATCCAAGAACATAATGGAAAGGGCATGGGAGAAATGTACATTTGGGAAGTCTAAAAGAATTTCAATCTTGGACTTTATTATCGCGCATAAAGCAAAGCAAAAGTTCAGGGTGAAGTCAGGACTTGAGGCAGAGATGAGCTAGTAGGCTTGTCTGCCTTAGATGAGCCTGGGCGGTCTCCAGCTCCCCAGGTAATTAGGCAGCCCCTACTTCCCTGTGGAGCCGTCCAATGCTGCACACTGTTAAATGAATACAGCACCCTGTCTTGGCTGCGAAATCACTAAACATTGTCGCTAAACTCCATTTATCCTTTTATTTTGTCACCCATCTCTGTCCAAGTTTCTTCCTCTTTAATAAGAAAATTCTATAAATTAAAGAGATTTAAAGTTTTCCAGTCTGTAATGAGATGTTTTCCTGATAAATAAGGATTGTTTGCAAAAAGAAATTAGAGAAACAAAAACCACATAACATTAGAAGTCAGCACAGAGGGAGCTGGATCGGGAGCTGCACTCCTATATTAATCCCTCCAAGCAGACAGGGGTGTTTACTCTCCTGCTTGCTATTGTCTTTAATATCTCTGCACCCTTCATGCATGGGGCTCCCTTTGCCTTCTTCTTGTAGTCTTCTGAATCCCTGGAAAATTGGGTAAGGAACACATGTTTCTAGCTGAACTTCAAAATGATCCCTTGTTGGTGTTTTGTATTCTCTAGAACAGTATAATAGTTATGTACTTAAAAAAAATCATTCCAACAAATATGCACTGGTGATAAAAATTAATGGGTATATCCACTCCATCTAGATTATGAAGATGGTTTCACAGATGTAGACACGCAAAAACTCAACAGACTGCATACTTGAAGCCAGTACAGTTTATTGTGTGCCTACTGTAAATCAACACTGTACTTGATGTTTTGAGTGACGAGACAGTATTCCCCATCAGGAGTCATGTTTATTAAATCATATGCATCTATGTTTCTGTATTGATAAAAAGAGGAAATATTGACAACAGCTTAATATAATATCAGCTAACAATTACATGCATATGTTTTTGTGTACATATTTTGCATATCTATGCAGCCACTACAAGTATAAATACCATTTTGTAGACAAGAAAGCTGAAGCTAACAAAGATGAGGTAATTTGCTATAGAATTCTTCCTTTGGCATTTTCAAGCCTTAGCCACCAGTTGTCTGGCTTGTCTAGTCTACATAATACTGCAGAGACAACTTATCTAAAGTTGGAAATAAGGAGCATTGTTCCCTACACTTTCCACATTTCTTGTGATCCTTGTAGCTCCTGATACCGAGGCAAGTCTTCGAATCTGGTGACCTGTAATGGTTAGCCTTAATTCTGAACTTGATACTACCTAGAAACACCAGGGAAAATCATCTCAATTAGGGCTTGTCTAGTTTGTGCTCTTTGCCTGTGAGCATGTCTGTGGGAGGAAGGTTGTCTTAATTTAGTTTTGATATGGGAAGAGCTAGCCTAAAAGTAGCTAGTACCATTCCCAAGGCAGGAGGTCCGGAACTGTGGAAGGGTAGGGAAATCAAGCCAAATATAACCAAATGGGCAAGTATATATGCATTCATTTGAAAGACTCTAAATGCATTTCTAAGCCCCCTCAACCCTAAGACATTTTTCTAAAGCTTTACACTCACTCTGTCTTGGAAAAGGGACAGTCACCCACACACCCACATGCTGGACTGCTTATCCTCCTGTGTCCTTGTGAATAATCTTCAAACATAACTCCATTCTGGGAATCGAGGCAAAGACAACCCACAGATGTTGACTCAGTTCCTGATGTATTGATTTAGTCACTAGAACAAGGTCAGAAAGACCACAGAGATGCTCTCCCTTATCACCTGACCACACAACTATTCTCCTGCCCTGGAATAGACGAATCATTGCTAGTAATCCTTTGAATAAGCCAATCCAATAAGTTGGAAAACAACCTACAGTTCCCCCTTATGTCTGTGGCTTTTTGCTTTAAAAGATGGGCTGTAACAGCTATTGGATGTCCTTTATATCTTGAACCTGAAGGACCCTGTCATGACAGAATAAAAATCCTCTTGCTTTTGCATCAATTGTGCCTGTGTGAGTGGTGTCTGGAGCAACTCCTCCCTGATGATTGGACTTCTAGTCCAAAAATTTTTCTATTCTCTTGTCAGTAGATATAATACAACTAGCCATTTGAGGTTCCTGCCTCGACTTCACGCTTCATAGTAATGAACCTGTAAGTGTAAGCTGAATAAAGCTCCTTCTATCTTAAGTTTTTTTTGTCATGGTATTTTATCCTAACAAGAGAAATAAATCTAGAGCAAAGCACCAAAGAGCACTCCTATTTTCCTTGTTAACATAGGGTACTTTACTGATCAAGTCTCAAATGCTTTGAATTTGTCTGAGTTCCACATGTTTGCCTCCACTTATCTTTTTGTGCTTTGGTTTCTGCAATCAGTTGTATTTTCTCTACTTCCAAGCAAACATCATTGGTTTCTGACTTTCCTCTTCTAATGATTTTTTTATTAAGTTTACCCACTCAAATAGCCCTAAGTAGAAACAGTACTCTCAAAAGTAGGGGTTATAAGGCATCAGAATTTTTTAATATTTTATGAATTTATTCAATGATTATTTGCATTAATAAAGTTTATTTAATCACCATTTTGCATTATTTTCTATAAAAGGAGCATAATGAAACATCCAATGCATGTCACGGGTATAAATATTAAAATGAGCTAAGCAATGTAGAATGATATCTAGTTCACACTAGGAAACAATGTTAAATATAATTATAATCAACATGGCATCACATTACGTGTATCTATGATAGTAGTTTGGATAGACTAGGGAAAAATAGAGATGGATGGTGTTGTGATGTGGGAGTGTCATATATCAATCTGTTGATTTCATTGGTTAATCAATAAAGAAACTGCTTGGCCTGATAGGTTAGAATATAGGTGGGTGGAGTAAACAGAACAAAATGCTGGGAGGAAGAGGACGTGAGCTCAGATGCCATGCCTCTGCTCTCAGAGGCAGATGCGAAAAAGCTTCGACCCAAGATGGACGTAGGCTAGAATTTCCCTGGTAAGTCACCACCTCGTGGTGCTACACACATTAATAGAAATGGGCTAAGCAGTGTTTATATGAATACAGTTTGTGTGTTGTTGTTTTGGGGCATAAGCTAGCCAGGCAGCTGGGAGCTGGGTGGCAGGAACACAGACTGCAGCTCCTCACTATAGTGTTGGCTGGATAAGACCTCACAATTTATCACCTAAATTTTGTTTAAAGCATAATGTTATTATTAAAGTAGAAAGCATAATGTGCTAAAGAAATTATTAAATTCCAAGTTAGGAATGGCACAGTAGGGAAAAACTTCCTGGAGAATATGATATTTGAATTTGCCACTAAAATGCAAGTCAGGTTATGACATGAGGGATTGCCAGGTATGGGATAGCTCTGTAGCACCAAGGGAGCTGTACAGGTAAAGGCACAGTAGTGGGATGCTACTCTGGACACTAGAGGAAAGTCACATTGATATAGTGTGCAAGTAGGAATATCAGAGGGAAAGATTGGAAAGGTAGACTCAGAACCAGACTTATAGTGTGAAGACACAACAAGTAAGTCTCTTTTCACATAAATTTGAGTGTAGTGATACCATTATGAGATGCTGTGTGTAACATTAGTCAGAACTGGTGATGAAATTAATTCACAACTTGTGATATGTGCACTGAGAACACAATATGACTTCTGTTGCTTTTCTGCCAAGGATGCGCAACCAAAATCTTACAATGATGAAACATCTGATTGTCCAAACTAAGGGGCAGTTTCTAAAGCAACTGCACTTGCCTGAATTATTCAAAAAGGTAGAGATTTTGAAAGCCAAATAAAAGCTGAGGAACTGTACACAAAGACAAACTTGCCATGTAAGTATAGCACATAGTTCTAAGCTGGACCCTTTTATTATAAAGGACATTGTTGAGACGGTTTCTGAAGTTTGGTTGGTATCTAAGGATTAGAATGCAGTTATATATCAGTGTGCTTTTCTTGATACTGATGATTCATTGTGATTATAAAAGAGTACTTTTGTTTGTAGGAAATCTTCTATAGACACTAAGGCATCAAGATGATGACTGACTGAGTGATTCAAGAGAACATTGAAAATCTAACTTGCATTGTATTTGAAATTTTTATTTGACTATGAGATGATAAACATATATAAACATACGACATATATATGTGCATACATACATGCATATATACATATAAATAAGTGTCCATAGCAACTACCCAAATACAATTAAAACAAAGATAAAGCAACATTATCTTTTAAAAAATGTTAAACATTTTCTTAAGTGTCTTTCAGTCATTTTAGATTTCTCTGTTGAGAGATCTCTGTTTAGGTCTATATTCCATTTTTTATTGGATTATTTGTTCTTTTAATGACCAATTATTTCTTGAGTTCTTTGTATATTTTGGAGATCAGACCTCTGTCTGATGTGGGGTTAGTGAAGATCTTTTCTCATTCTGTAGGCTGTCGTTTTGCTTTGTTGACTGTGTCTTTTGCATTACAGAGGCTTTTAAGGTTCAGGAGGTCCTATTTATTAATTGTTTCTCTCATTGTTTGTGCTCCTGGGGTTATATTTAGAAAGTGTTCTCCAGTGCCAATGTGTTCATGTATATTTCCCACTTTCTCTTCTATTAGGTACAGTATGGCTTGCTTTATGTTGAAGTCTTTGATCCATTTGGACTTTAGTTTTGTGCATGGTGATAGATATATATCTATTTTCATTCTTCTACATGCTGATATCCAGTTATGCCAGCACTATTTGTTAAATATGCTTCCTTTTCTCCATTTGATATTTTTTTAATTCTTTGTCAAAAATCAGGTGTTCAAAGTTGTATGGATTAATATCCGGGTCTTCGATTCAGTTCCATTGGTCCTCCTGTCTGTTTTTATGCCAATACCAGGCTGTTTTCAGTACCCAAGAATAGATAAGGAAAATGTGGTACATTTACACAATAGAGTACTACACAGCAGTAAAAATGACATCTTGAATTTTGCAGGAAAATGGATGGAGCTAGAAAAGATTATTTTAAGTGAGGTAACCCAGAGCCAGCAAGGCAATTATCACATATATTCACTCATACATGGTTTTTAAACATAGAGCAAAGAAAACGAACCCACAAATTCCAATCACAGAGAACCTAGACAACAATGAGGACCCTAAGAGAGACATGCATAGATCTAATTTACATGGGTAGTAGAAAAACACAAGATCGCCTAGGTAAATAGGGAGCATGGGGACCTTAGGAAAGTGTTGAAGAGGAGGAGAGAGGCAGGGAGGGAAGCAGAGAAAAATGTAGAGATCAATAAAAATCAATAAAAAATGCTAGTGTCTGGTTGTCTGACTGTCTGTTTCCTGGAGAGACCATAGGTTGTTAGATGAAGCTCCATGTACTTGGTTTATAGGCTGCTGTGTTTTTGATATTGTGGTAGATTTTGTTCTTTTGATACAGTCACACTTTGTAATTCAGGTTGTTTTGCAACTCAGGGTGTAGCCCAGGCTAGCATCAAGCCAACGGTGATTCTCCTGCCTCATTCTCTCAGGCATTGAGGGTATAGGCCTGATCCATCAATGCCAGCTTTGTTGTATGTTCTGAGGGACTATGTCACAAGGAAGGAACATCATCAGAAGTACTCTACTGGTTCAATCCTACATTGTAAATTTTTATCTCTTCCCCTCTCCTTGCTTTAAGAAGTAAGGGGTAGAAAGAAACAAAACTGTACTGCAATAACAATACACTAAGTACAAAACTAATTCTTCCCTGCTTGGAAGAAACAGTCGGAAATGTATTTGTGTTCTATTGCCTGTTTTGCTAAATCCTATCCTAGGAAATAATTGGTTTTGTTTCTTTATACAAGAGAATCAGAAATAAGCTCAAGATCAATAGTCGAAATTTGAAAGGATCACCTGCTTTAAGGTTTTAGTAAGTTAATTACTCCTTTGGTAATATTAGAAATTGTTCATCTGTTCTAAATCTATCATAATAAAAATAAAGTTTAGGAGTATAAAACATATCCCACAGCTCAATCACTGCATTGTCAATATCAACACTAGCACAACCACTATGCCCTAACTCTCAAAATGGGGCGGCATCTTTTTAACTTTAGCACATATTTTGTTAATTCTATGAGAGTGTTTTATATATATTTTTTGGTCATATTAACCTCACCTATACCTCCTCACAGATATCCCATTCTTTATCACCCAACTCTATGTTGTCATTTGTAATAATGATAATGATGATAACAACAACAATAATAATATAAATGCATCCAGTCCAATTAGAACCAGTTATGTACTTTTGGGTATAAGTGTAACTACTGGAGCATATTTCACCTTTTAGTGGAATATGAAAAACACCTGAAAACAAAAAATAAACACAAAATAATCATCACTCTCCTTCTTCTTTTTTTTTTTTTTTAATTTTAATTTATTTATTTATTAAGAATTTCTGCCTCGTCCCCACAACCGCTTCCCATTTCCCTCCCCCTCCCCCAATCAAGTCCCCCCCCCCTCATCTGCTCGAAGAGCAATCAGGGTTCCCTGACCTGTGGGAAGCCCAAGGACTGCCCACCTCTATCCAGGTCTCCTAAGGTGAGCATTCAAACTGCCTAGGCTCCCACAAAGCCAGTACGTGCAGTAGGATCAAAAACCCACTGCAATTGTTCTTGAGTTCTCAGTATTCCTCATTGTCCGCTATGTTCAGCTAGTCTGGATTTATCCCATGCTTTTTCAGACCTAGGCCAGCTGGCCTTGGTGAGATCCCAATAGAACATCCCCATTGACTTAGTGTGTGGGTGCACCCCTCGTGGTCCTGAGTTCCTTGCTCGTGCTCCGTCTCCTTCTGCTCCTGATTTGGACCTTGAGATTTCTGTCCGGTGCTCCCGTGTGGGTCTCTGTCTCTGTCTCCTTTCATCGCCTGATGAAGGTTAATATTCCTGAGGATGCCTATGTGTTTGTCTTTGGATTCACCTTATTTAGCTTCTCTAGGAACATGAATTATACTCTCCTTCTTCTACCAGCTATTCATTACAAGTAGCACTTCAGATAGTAGGATTTTGTGACCATACCCCCTCCATATGGGTATTTGGTCTGGCTCTAATGTGTACAGGTCTTATGCATGCTGTCACAAATTCTGAGTTCATATATGCAGCAGTCCTGTTGTTTCTGGAAAATACTTTTTCATTGCCATCCACTGCCTCTGGCTTTTATGATCTTTCTTCCCCATCCTCTACAGTGATTTCAGAGTCTTGAAAGGAGTGAGCATGATATAGCTGTCCTATATCATGTGCTGACCACTCCACACTTTCATTCTCTGAACATTGACCATATAAGGGTGCTGTGTTAACCAGCCACTGCAAAAAGAAGCTTCTCTGATGAGGGTTGAGAGGTGAGTTGATCAATGGCTATAATGATTATTCATTAGTAGTTTGTTTAATTCTATGTTTAATTAACTCGATGTTAGCAGTAGATTCTGCTTCCAGGATATATGGTCTAGACATAGGTTTTGGCATGGTAATGGTACAAGTTATGTATTTCATCTTGTGGAGTAGACCTTAACTTTCATCAGAAAGTGGTTGCTTGCTCCTGTGATGTTTGTGCCACTATTGTACCAGTGGACCATTTTTCCAAGCATGTCAGTACTATAACTCACAGGGATTGCATCTGGGGAAGAATGATGATTACCTTTATCCTCTGGTAGCTTGCATAGCACCTTTCAGCTTTATAAAACCTAGCTAACAGAGATGAAGCTTTCAGGTCCATGCCAACTTGATTTCATCTTGTTCTATGATTTAAATATGTAGTGTCTTCAACAATACGGTCTTACCTTCAAGTTGTGGAACATAACCAAGAACAATGGCAAAAATCTGTGATATTTGGCAGCCAACAGGACCCTATTGGACAAATCAGAAAGAAGTAGCTTATTCCTGAAATTTGGTTTCTTATTGTTAGCCGTTAGTAGGGACATCATTGCCCCATTATAGGGTGTTGGCTAAGTTTTCTGTCCTGCCTGGTTCCCACAGTCACTAAGTCCCAAAGAAATAACACAGAGGTCTACATCAATTATAAACTGATTGGCCTAGTAGATTAGGCTTTTTTATTAATTAATTTTTGTATCAAAACTAGCACATTATTTTTATCTACATTAGCCATGGGCTTGGTACCTTTTTTGGCGAGGCAGTCACATCTTGCTTCCTCTGCAGCTGGGTCACAACTGTGGACTACAGAATCCTCTTCCCAGAATTCTCCTGTTCTCATTGCCCCACCTATACTTTCTGTCTGGCTACCGGCCAATCAGCATTTCATTAAACAAGTACAAGAAACAAATGTTTACAGGGTAAAACCATTGTCCCCCCAGCAATAGGGTAACATCATCTTAAAAACAAAAACAAAAGGTGTGCTACTTCCTGGTATGTAGTATGTGTTATTACATCTCTCAGGCAATTGTCTGTTTAGCACATGTAATTCCCACTAAAATACTAAAAAGTTTGTGTCTTTTGATTTTATGCCAGGTACTTTATTGTGTTCCTTAGCTGTATTTATTTGATTGCCATAAATCCTATTGTGTGGTTGGCACTTTATCATACAAGTGAGGATAGAGAATTTACTTGTGTAATGTCTTGCATCTCTTGAGCTGGAGATCTGAGATAAGAAAATGTATTAGTTTGACTCCTACATTAAGCTGTTCGCCACTCTATTATTTCCAAAACCATTTCATCTTATCAACTAAATTATATATAGGTCCAAACTGCTTAGTTTAACTTTAGAGTCAGACTGTCACCTCTTAATGAGATTAAGGTCAAATTACTTCAATTCCCTTATCTTTAATGTCCTTGTCTGTAAAATGGGATAGCATTGCCTAATTCATGGGGATCATAGATGAGATGAATTTATGTATGAAAAACATTTAGCATAGCACATAGCACATGATAAATCCTAAGAACATGAATACTAATGTTACATGAATTTGAGTGTACAGTAGAGAATACTCTACCTTTTGAAATGGTCCCAGCTTATAATATTTATCATACCATGATTATCCCATTATACAGAAATTATTTCTTGTTCTCAGGGCCAGTACAATAAACTTACTAGTAACATAATCATGGATAGTCTCCTACAAAGCTTGAGCAACTCATTTTTTTGGTAAATTTATAGACTTTATGGATAAGATACTATCTGTTTTAGCATTATACTAAAAATGAGAACATTAAACAAACAAACAAAAAACTATGAGATAGTTACCTTTCATTTGAGAAGACAAGTGTTCAGTCAAGAAAAATAGCAATGGCAAGTACTGAGCAGCACATAATCGAGTATTCAGTACTATACTCTTTACCTGAAGAAGCATAGAGCTAGGCAGGTATGCAAGAGGGAAATTAGAATTCACATTTGAGCCAATTTATGAAAATATATATTCTTAAAGCATGGAATAGAGTTGACTACTTGAATGCTAGCTGAAGTAAGAATAAGTATAGCATGGTAAGCACTGGGGAAAATGTCACCTAGCATGTCCCTCATGCTTCTAACATTACTTTACAGCATTGTTTCCTAGTCAGTTCCTCTCAGCATTTTTGTCGCTGTACTCACCTTCTTTTTCTTTTTTCTCCAACAGTTCTCATCTCTTCTTGAATTGAATTCCTGTTTCCTTATGAGTCTCAATTTTGTATCTTCTCAGTATCTACCACTATTCCTGAAATTGTCCTCCATGATGGAAAATTTATTATCTTAGCGTCTGGGTCTACAACACTACCCCAAAGACTGCATACAACCCACAGATGCTGAGCATTTGACAAAGAAATCTATCTGTACCACAGTACTTTTTTTTTTGTTTAATGACCAGGAGTGCCTTAGTGTTGAGGCACTGATGAGCAAATGATAGCAATGGTTGCTTTGACTGAACCATGCTATAGACTAGACCAGTTAATGTGCACATAATCACCATGTGATGTACAGTATTCTTGTCTTACTGAGACAGTAGCCAAGTACTACAGACAGAGTGTAGTATTTGGGGCCTGAGTCACAGGAGTAGATCCTTGAAGGGGTGGAGATGACAAAAGTATAGAAGAGATAAAGATGATATATATTGAATTGTGCCCCTCCCTCAAATTCATGTGTTAATATCCTAACCCCAGAAGTTGGTCTCATATAAATAGTTACACATATGACTAGTGAAGGTAAAGTTCTGCTGAAATAAAGTGAGGCCTAAATCTGGTATGATTTCCTTATATAGAAAGACTGATGTCCACATAAATATGAATTTATATGCAAGTGAATGTAATGACTGCAATAATAGCCACTAACATGCTAGGTTCTGGGAGACAAGGCTGGAGCAGATTTATCCCTATAAGTTCTCAGAAGCTATCAATGGTAAGGCTTTGATCTTTGCTATTTAACACCCAGAACTAGCAGGTAAACATGCCTATTGTTTAAATCACCCATTGAGGTTGTTTGCTACTAAAGAACCAGGAAATAGGTATTACAGTAGGGAAAGCAGAGCATTAGAGTTCCTAGGAGACATTCCTATTGGTATCTTATCCTCGTCTCCTCCCCGTATAGCCAAGGCTCATCTTTCAGACAAGATCCAGTTATAATGTTTAACTAATGTTATTCCTCAACTTGACAGGGGGACACAAGATGCTAGTTACATATTAAAACACCACTTCTGTTTATAGTATATATCTGTGTGAGTGCTCCTGGAACAGAATAACATTTGAATCTGTGAACTGAGTAAAGCAGATGGTCATTGCCAATGCTGAAGGTTATCATCTAATCCATTGACAGTCTTTAATAGAACAAAGTGGAAGAAGAGACAATTTACTCGGTTTAAGTTGAGACATTTGGCTTCTAGTGAATTTAGTCACCTGAACTTCTGGTTTTTTGACTTTCAGACCTATAGCAGTACTTACACCATGAATTTCCCACATCTTGTCCCTAAATTCTTGAATCACTGGACTTAGAATGAGTTGTATTACTATTTATTCTTGAACCTCAACTTTGCAGATGGCAAATTATGAGACTTCTCAGCATGTATAACCATGTTAAATAATTCCTTCAATAAATGAATCACTCCATAAATCTAAGTTAAAGATACATATATCTGCTTTTGATTCTGCTTCAATGGTTAGAAATTATCAATACATAAGTTATCAGGCATTTCTAAGGCACCACTAAATTCTTAGAAGAAGACAGTAGACTCTTTTATTTTATTTATAAAAAAGTCTATCTTTTTTATTATACATACCCAATCCAAATTCCCACTCCCTCCCTTTCTCCCACTCCCTCCACCTACCCCCCACCCCTATCCACTCCTCAAAGAGGGTTAGGCACATTGCTTTGAGGAAGTTCCAAGGTTTCCATACTATATCTAGGCTTAGCAAGGTATCCAACCAAAGTGAATAGGTTCCCTAAAAGCCAGTAGGGATAAATCCTGGTGCCACTGCCAGTGGCCCCTCAGTCTACCCCAGTCATGAAACTGTCAACCACATTCAGAGGGACTAGTTTGGACCTATTTTTGTTCCTTTCCTGTCCAGCTAGAATTGGTAAGCTCCCGTTAGCTCAGATAGACTGATTTAGTGGGTGTCTTTATCATGGTCTTGACCTCTTTGGTCATATTCTCACTCCTCTCACTCTTCACCTGTACTTTGGGAGCTCAGTCCAGTGCTACACTGTAGGTCTTGCCCCTGTCTTCATAAGTTGCTGGATGAAGGTTCTATGGTGATATTTAAGATATTCATTGGTCTGACTACAGGGCAAGGCCAGTTAGGGCACCCTCTCCTCGACTGCTTTTAGGATCTTAGCTGGTGTCATCCTTGTGGATTCCTGGGAATTTCTCTAGAGCCGGGTTTCTTGTTAGACCCATAAATCCCTCAATCATGATATCTCTTTTCTTGCTCTCATCTCTGTCCTTCCTCCATCTCTACTATCCCATTCCCTCAAGTTCTCCTCACCTCTCCCTTTCTCCCCTCCTCTTCCCCTTCTCCCCTCCCTTCTCCCCCAATCCCCATGATCCCAATTTTGTCAGGATATCTTGTCTAGACACTTAAGGAAATATTCAGCATCTTTAGCAAATCAAAACAACTTTAAGATACCATCTTATACCAGTTAAAATGTTTAAAATGAAAAACACCAGTGATAGCCTATGCTGGACAGGATGTGGAATAAGGGGAACACTGATCCATTGCTGGTGGGAATGCAAAATTGCACAACCACTTTGGAAATCATTATGGTGGTTTCTCAGAATATTGGGAATCAACCTACCTCAGATTCCAGCAATAACACTCTTGGGAATATACCCAAAAGATGCGCAATCATACTTCAAAGACATTTGTTCAACTATGTTCATACCAGCATTATTTGTAATAGCCATAACATTAAATCAACCTAGATGCACCTCAACCAAAAAAATAGGTAAAGAAAATGTGGTACATTTACACATTAGAGTACTACTCAGTGGTAAAAACAATGATATCTTGAATTTTGTATGCAAATGGATAGAACTAGGAAACACTATCCTAAGTGAGGTAATCCAGACCTGAAAAGATGAATATGGTATATACTCACTCATAAGTAGATACTAGCTATAAACAAAGGACATTGAGCCTAGAGTTCATGATCCTAGAGAAGTTAACAAGGTGAACCATATATATATATATATATATATGGATCCATCCACCTGGAAAGTCGAAATAGACAGTAGATACTTAATTCTTCTTTTTAATTATTATATATATGCCAACTATTTGAATTATTGTGTAGGGAATAGCTACTTAGAGGGCACTGCTCCTGGCCTCTATGTTTGTACTATCCTGTATGTTTCTATATAGCCATACCTCATAAAATCCCTCAAAGATAGATCCACATCATCTGTTGGTAGTTTCCATTGAAAGAATAAAATAGGAGCAGGAGATTTAGAGGCAAGACACATTCCTAATCGCTGAAGTAAAAATAATGAAGGTTAAAAAAACAATTATTTAAAGAGTAACAAGGCAAGAAATGTGTTTATCCTAACTCTGGGTCCTATCTGCTCCCCCTCCCCCCTGTACAGACTTACTTGGAGACTTTCAGCAGTGTGTAGTCTTCTTTTAGGTTCTAGCAATTTGTGTTCTGAATGTGACTCTTGAGTCATGAAAGAATGAACCTTTCCTAATGAGTGGAGCTGAGGAAGTAAATATTTTAGTTCCTGTTATTTATGCCATTAAAGTGCAAAAGTGACTGTATATTATACATTAGTAGTCAACTATACTTGCACCAATGAAAATTTGTTTGCTCTTCTTTCTTTATTGAAATGGATTTTTTTTTCATATATGTCCCGATTATGGATTCGCCAGTTTAGCTGATGGATCACCATTTGTAGAGTGCTGGTATATAGCATAAAAAGGCTAATATTTGGCTGCCTTGCCTTTGAAGACATCTTCCTAATTTCAAAGCTTTGGTGTCCAGATTTTTCCTGGGAAATGTCACTTTAGGGCCCACATTCTTTCTCACTGCATCATCAAACAGAAGAGAGAATTGAATAAATCTGTCTCATGATTCCTTTTTAGAGCTCCATATTGCCAACACTAGACTAAATTAATGCCAACCTGTGACCCTTTCATCGCTTCTCTTAGAATATATCAGCACATAAATTTCATCATGAAGAACAAAGAAGAGATTGCTACAGAGTTTTTCCTCAGTGAAGAAATGGTGTTGAAAGAACAGATCTAAACTGTCTCTGGCGTCCTTGCTTCTTATCCCCGTCTCTGTCCTTCACAGGCTCAGCATCCACTCACAGCCATTTCACCTTTCTTGTTTGAGACTCCTTCCATGACTACTTTATGTGACTGCTGTGAGAAGAAACTAGAAGGATCATGATAAGAAACATGAAGGCATTTGGCCAAAACTTGAATTAAAGCTAAATTCAGCATTATGGAAGAGGGGTCATTATTATTGTTACAAATCTCTTTTCTTCTAAGGAAGCTATGAAGGAGAGAGGGATAGTTTCTGCATAGCTGGAGACATTACAACTGGTACAGGACACAGAATCCTCTTGATGATGAAGAAGCGGGGCAAGAGAGGGCAATGAACTCCAGAGAAAGCAGGGGCCATTCTGAGAATTCCCCTTAGACTGCCTGGTGGTTGTGTCATTTCAATCTGAATTGATTTCTTTCCCTCTTAGTTGTTTCCTGGCAAGTTTATTGGAAATAGCAGGTGCTCATTATTGAATTCTCTTTGTTTATTTTCTCGTAGAGCTATTGAGTCAGTACCAAGCAGCCAGAATTCTTGGACACTAAAGTAAGTGATTCATTTCTCTATAGTTATCTATTGAATTTTGTGTAATAGGCTTCATCTTTATGTGTTAAAATTCCTGTGAAATTTAAAAGCTTTATTTTTACTGTAAAAATGACAAGAAGCAGCTACTAGGGAAACTGGGATATGACAGGAAGAGAACAATTCTCTGATTGAAAAGTCGAAATGACAGTGCTTTTTAAAAAACACACGGAAATATACAGCGTCAGGCTTTGAACTAAGGGGCTAGACTTCCTAACACCTCATAGGGAAATCTTTGGGTTTGAGTCTGGAATATGAGGTCTATTTTGCTCAGTAGTAAGTGTAGTGCAATCATGCATTAGGGCTGATTTGGTTATAGGATTTGCCAACAAGTTGTTGGATAATGCTAGTTAAGGTAAATATTTACTCTTGCGTTTTGTTTTCTCTTGAAAATAAAGTGATATTTAACATGGTATGCTCTAAGTATTCTCACCAACTCACTTTATACAAAATGAGAATTTAGTGACCTGGCACATAAACTAGTAGAGTCTACTGTGGAGCTCAGCATTCATCTGCTTAGACAACACTTATTAGGATGTTGCAATGAGAGAGGAATTAAGAGAGAAACGTAGACAAAGGAAATTTCTAGGCATTGACATCTTGTATTCCACAGCATGTGCACAATTTCTGTCCTCTGGGATTGGGGCTTTAGCTCTATGGTAGAGCACTTGCCAGGCAAGTGCAAGGACCTGGGTTCAGTCCTCAGCTCCAGAAAAGGATGGTAGCTGGCAAAATTTCTCTCCTTCATCTCTGGAATTAGAGCAAAAGGGCCTTCAGTGCCATTTCTGTTCAATTGCTATTCCAACTCAATTTTTTAAATTATCATATCTTAAGAAAATATTGACTTGGCCTAGAAATAAATTTTGCCATGGAAGGGGGAGCCTAAAATTGAAGAATGCATGTAGAACATAGTTTTTACTGACAGATTACTGGAGGTAATCTTTAAACCAGTCCCACCTAACCTTGGAGTCTAATTAGAGACTTAAGTCCAGATTGGCTCTGCTTATAGGCTGAATTTGGAAAGAGAGAGTTACCAGCCAATTTGACAGAAAAGAAAAGGACTTGTCCAGGCTCTTCAGAAAAAGAGAAAGAAGCCTGGGCTCTAGACAACACAGAACGTAAAAGAAATGTGTATAATATCACAGAAGTGTTCGAAAGGTGTGAGGGCTGGGAAAAGTTGCTAGGGTATGGGAAAACGAGATTTAGAGACTAGATTACCATAATAGATGTGCTAAGCTATTCAGGGCTACTATAACATTGTGAACAGTAAGCATCTCTTTACGTAAATGTCTAATTTGCACCAGTTATTTTGTTTAGATTCTGGAGGTACAGAGATGATTTAGATCTGGCCTTCACTCTTCAGAGTTTATAGTTCAGTGTGAATATACTATTTACATAAGAGGCTAATTAGAAAAGCTGTTTGAGTCATCCATGCTGGCCAGCACAATCCCAGCACTGTGGAGGCTGAGGTAGGATGAATTTTGAGGCTAACCTGTTATAAACAGTGAGTCTGAGGCCAAATTGGGCTATACAGTGGGAACTTACAGGACCACTATTAAGTCATGGTTGAAGACAGTGTTCTAGTCTCTTAACCCAGTCTAGAATGTGACCTGAGACAAAAAGCTTTTGTTGTAGCCTAAAAGAAGGCTGACAGTGATTCAGAGAATGAAAGGGAATGATTGGATATTAAGGATGAGTACTAGAACATGGATGAGAGGATACAGGGATGGATAGAGATGTCATTCAGACTTTTGATTGGGAAGCTAAGTGAATGGCGATGTCATTCATAGAGTGGGACAACCCGGAATATTAACTAAGTATGGAAAATATTGAGTAAGGTCTGGAGCTGGGAAGATACAACATGGTGTACACCTCTAGAAATAGCCAGTGGAGGTGTTTGTGGCACCAATTCTTCTGTTTTCAACTTCATTTTTGCTCTTTGAATAGGTTGTTTCTCAAACATATCTTAAAGAGAAGAATGTAATTCTTTTTGGGTAAATGGTCTGTAGTCTGACATCCAGAATGTTAAATAAGATCAGTGTATACTAATTACAGTCTAGTTTTTCCATCCTTAGGAATTCCAATGCTTGACTAACATGCTTAGGGATCTGAAGTGACAACATCAAAAAAAAAAACATTGATGAGGGAATAATTCAACTAAAGTCAACCCTTGTCTATAAAGTTTTGTTTCATCCATGCCTACTTGAAAATCTAAGATTGTCATTCTCTTAAGGAGTCCTTTTGAACACCATTGTGGCAATTAAATTTAGACAGAATGAGGCCACATCTCCAAACATTTTATCAGGCATCAAGATGGAAAGTGACAAGTACTTTTGTCTAGAATCTTGTCTTCATGGTTTCTTTAGGGCTGTAAGTTTGAGGCTTTATTATGATGGAATAAGTACAGAAGGAGGGCTGGATTAGGAGGCAGCAGACACCTATTTTAATTTTCTCTTTATTGTTTAGTTGCCAGCTGACTCTAAATAGAACTGTCTCTCTAGCTGTAAAATGATAACTTGGGGTAATATTAATTCCATTTTTGTCAGTCCCACAGTTCTAGAAAAAATACATGCAGGGAAGAATTTCTCTGTTATAACTGCTATGAACTACACTGAAATGGACTGAAAGTAAACATTGACTGGTCAACAGCTGCCATGCAGAATTCTTTGAAGAGGCAGTAACTGGTAGATGAAAGGATAATTATAACAGATTATTTTCACTAATTATGAGTCTATCCTAGGAATTGGTTCAGTGCTTTTGTCACCCAAAGGAACTGAACTAAGGGGCAGAGTGGCTGTTCCAAGAAGCAGATAGATAGAAACTCTATGTTCTTTTAAGAAAAAACCAATTGGCTTTAGGTTAGCACAAGAGTGCTGGCTTAGAGGACTCTGCTAAGCAAAGAAGGTAGCTGTAGACCAAGATGAAGGTAATCAAAACTTGCTATGTAGAGAGTTAAGTGAGATCTGTGGAAATCCATAGTACTATCTCAAGTTATCATTGCCATTTGCTGCAAATAAAGAGAAATATACCCATAAAGACTTGGAGTACTGGGGCTACTTCTCAAATAGCAAGAACAGCCTTTTCAGTTTCTTAAAAGAAGAAGCTGACATAGGCAACGCCTCTGCAGTTTGGCTAGGCAGTGTGGAAGTTAATTGCCTCCACTAAGACCTTAGTGAGAGTTCACTTAATCTCTACACTCTGAGCATCTCTGTCACGGCCAAACAAGTGCAAAAAAAAATTAACACAGTCAAACACAAAGATATATAAGTAGGATGGTAAAATATAAAGTGAGCAATGAAGGATTCCAGATGTGTGACTTATGCCCCAGAATTTCCCCTTTTCAGGTCTTCTTTTCAGAGGGGACATATTTCACGACAATGTGATTCATGGCTTATAGTGACTAGAGCCCTTGAGTGTTAGGGCATGAGTGTTCTGGGTACTGTTTCTTCTTGAGTTTCAGGACCAACAAACTCTTTTCTAGAAAAAAATCCAAAGAAGGGATCTTAAGAGATCTGGTAGAGACACATTAGATCTTGGGCCTGGGATATATTTCAGGCTACAGTATATTCGTGGCAAAACTAAATCTCAAAGTCAGACCTCCTTTGTGCAACAGTTAACCAGAGGTCATTTCCTTATGAATGCTTCTCAACTGATGATAACACTACTCTCTTTCTCAGCCCTCTGACCTCTACACATACAGCGGGCTTTGGGAGATGTGCAAAGACTTTTTAACCTGTCAAGATCCTTCAGGTGTTGCTGGCATAATTTCTCAAGGGGCTTCATTGCAGCGGACAGTCGTGTGCTTAGAAAATGACAACACCGATCACTTAGGGCCTTTCAGATGCACACCAGGCTGTGTCTGTTTAGAAATCTGTGTGGTTGTGGCTTCATTTCATCTTGTTCTTGCTATGAGAAAGCAGGATGGCAGGGAAGGAAGATGACAGACCTTACTTCTGGCATTGCATTCTTGTATGATGTTATATAAACTGGCTCACTTGTCCTCAAGTTACTGAGTCAGTGAAAGGGCAGTTAAGCTGTGGTACTTATCAGAAACTAAGCCAATTAAACATTTTGAGTCCTGTTCTTTCATGTCATTGGAGTACCTGGTCAGCAGCTCATTAAATACGGTTTCTGAACCCTGGCACAGATCTTCTAAGTCAGAGTTTCGGAGAAAACGGGCCCGTCTGTGCTCATTATCCCTGTTAGAATAACTGGGATCTCTATTCATGGCCAATCCCACACCCTCACAATGATTCTGGGGCACAAAATATCAACCTTGGTTTGGATATTCCAAATGGGTGAACTGTAAGGAAGTGGTTTCTACTTTAATTTCAGAACTCAACAAGCATTCATATAATAGGAGGCCTCTCCCCAAGGATGCCCTGGCACTGCCTGCAAGATCCCGTGTGGGGCATTAGGTCAGATTGTTCAGGCTTGTGTACATACAAGGGGCCAGAATCTGCTGAGGGTTTGGTGATGGTGGACCTAGAGGGTCTTAGAGGTAGCCATGTGACTTTTCAATACTTCAAGTCTTCTCTGGTTACTTAGAAGGGTCAGGCCGCTCTTATAGTGGTCTTCTCAAGCAGCTGCCTGTGTCAGAGCTGCAAGCACAGGCCACATGTTCCAGTCACTGCCAACCAGTCACTTTCTGCCATTTAGCCTCTGAAGTCTGTATCCATTCCCAGTACCACTCCAGTGTCCACATATTCATTCCACTACGATGGCCAAAGGTGGCATGTTGTATGAAATACACATAGAAAGAATTGATAGCTCCCCTGGGTTTGGCTCATAGGCTTTTTAGCTGTTCTCCCCACCAAGTGAAAGTTGAAGGCATCCATCCATATTCAAAGCCCCAAAGGCAGACACCAGTTCACTTTATGCTAGATTGAAGAAGGTAGCTCATTTGGCTTAGAAATAAATGAATAAATAAAGTGTCAACCAGATTGCTTTTATTCTTGTGGGAGACATGCAAGTGTGTGTTCCGGGGAAGCTTTGGAGATTTATTAGCTGGCATTGTAGATGACCTTCCAACAGACAGGCCATCAGTAATCACCCTTTTTAAATAATGCAAAGCATGTGCACCCCAGTTCTTCAGGGAATCACAGGCTCTAGGGAGAGAATAAATGGAAGAAATCAACTCCTGAGCATACACTCGTTTGCCAATCTGGAGTATAACCCCTCTCCAGCGGAATACAGGGAGAGGTACTTCTAAATAAAGTTAAAATTATCAACATGTCGCTCCCATCACACTAAAAAAAGAAAAGTAACAATGTGTATTCCTCTCCACGGCTTTCATCTGGCAGAGAAGACGTTAGTGGTGAAGTCATGTTTCTAGTCTGGGGCTGAAGGCCTCAATTTCTGCTCAGAATAAATGTTGGAGTCTGCATATGTCCGCCAGCCAACAGTTTGATGTGAAGATTTAATTACTGGTAATTAATTTATTGAGCACTTTAAAAAGCTCAAAATAAAGGCCAGCAGACAATGCGCCGTCAATAAGGAGGGGCCATTTTACACCCGTTAGAAAACTTGCTGCTTATTAATCTGCCCTGACAGGAAGAAAACAGTTTTGTACCTGACAGAGTTGATAAATGTGACAAACGTAGGCCCCACATTTTAAAATCAATATGGAATGTTTTTCAGAGCAAACCAGGATCAAGCTAGCATACCAAGCTGAATGGCTAACAAGGAGCATGGAGCCTAATTGTTTAAATGAGTTCCAGGGGGCAAATAACAATTACAGGAGGGGAGACAGAAGGAGGCAATGCTGACCAAAGGAAAATGGCTTTAGCTTGCTTTAGAAACACTTTTACTTGATAAAAAGGATCTTTTGGATGCGAAAGGAGCTTGTTAGAGCAGAGCACCCATAAAATACAGGCAAGGAATGACCAGGTATTCATTGAGCTCTCTGTATGGCTGGTGTGCGGTTTGTCCATTAGAATGATACACAGCCATAGAAGACCGAGAACATGGCAGGATCTTTTAGGGGGAGACACTTCCAGCGATACTTTCTGTTTTGCTTGGATCCATCCATTTATTTCACATTTTCTCAGAATTTCAGAGGGTCAGAACACTGTCTCTGCTGTCAGTGCCGGAGATGGGAAACGGCTGCCGCGTGTCATGAGTATGTTGACAGAGAGAAACGCCTGCGAGGTGAGGGACAGAGCAGGTGCATCAAGTCAGACCTGGCCTCTGAAAAACAGGGGCCTCTCTTACCTTCTTTGAGGAAGGCAAAATAAATTTGAACAGGGTTCTGGAATCCAATACCATATTAAGTTTATAGCCAGGTTTGGGCAGTCACTATTCTGTGTGATGTCAGGAAGGACAGGTTACTAAGTTTCTCGTACCTTGGTTTTCTTATTTGCAAAATGGAAACAATAATAGCAATAGCCTCCAACCTTAGGATACACAGAGTAAATGAATAATGAGAGATCAGATGAGATTTGGTGTGTTCAGGGGGGCACAGTGGAAGGCATATATTTTGGGAACGATAATACTGTCAATATACTTTATTAAATGTTTTTTAAAGTTCTGAAAATTTAAAATATTGTCTATATTTTACAGACAAACAGTGAGGTACAGATTCCGTAATTTGGCTAAAATCACAAAATGAGCCTTTGTATTTCCCCTTCCTCAGACTGAGTCAAGCAAGATATCTCTTCAAACTTCCAATCTTCAAAGAAAAAAAAATGTTACTAGTACTTTAGAATTTTTTCCTGTGGTTTCTGCTTTAGCTTGTATCAGCATCTGGGCATAGTCTGAATTCCCCTTAAAGGGCATGGTAGACAAATACAGGCAGATATATTAGGCTGCTGATTGCAAATAGAGCCATCAAAATGGTACTGTACTTCAGTTCACAAAAGTTCTTTGCCTTTCTACTTGCATCGCTCAGATTTGAAAGCCTGTTCTGCATAGTAAAGATAGACCCCAGCAAACTCCATTTTTCTCCAGCGATGAACACTTCAATATGGAAAAGGATTTCACCACAGGATTCTAGCGAGCACAGCAGGATCCTGGAGCACAGAGAGGGGGAGCATAGCACATTAGATAAATAGCTGGATTACTCTCAGATTTTCGGAAAGATGTTACTTTTGTCATACATTTATTAAGAACATAGCATTACATACTATACAGCATTGTGCCAGGCATGGAAAACATGAAGACACGATGAGGAGCTCAGAACCTAGTTTGGATTGCAACATGACAGTGGGCTCTTTTATGGATGAGACAAACACTTGTTGACAACTAGTAGCCAGGCTTATAGGGAGTTCTGGATACAAGAGTAGTAAATAAATCCATGCCCTCTATGCTCCCAGCCCTAAAAAGGCTCCTAGTCTACTGGCGCATCATACCTGCTTTCAAAATTGTGATGACAGAAAGAAGCTAGAGAGATGCCTGGGAAGTTAAAAGCAGTTGCTGCTTTTGCAGAGGACCTGGGTTCGATTCCCAGCAGCAAAATGGTGGCTTCAAATCATCTGTAATTGTAGTTCCAGGAGACTTGACCATCTCCCCTAGCCTCTGTGAGCATTTCAGTGGTCCATAGGCATACATACAGGTAGAGCACCCAAATACATAAAATAAAGAACTTCAAAAATCGCCAGGATAGGGAAAGAGAGGAAGGGCCATTCTTCCATCACCAGTCTCCTTAAATTTTCCTCTTTTGTATCAATGGATTGTGGTTCCTTTTCAGATTCCGAATTTACTCCATTTCTTAGGGAAATAACATTGTGACTGGGAAAAGATTGTTGTATTTTCAATTATTCGAAGCCTAATGCTTTGAGGAGAAAAATATTCAGACATGCAATCTCATCAGCCAGGAAGCAAGGCAGTCAGAGGATGCAGTGATGGCCATTTGTCTTCCCTAGCCCAACCAATAATAAGCAATCTTCTCTGAATATTAAAGACACGAGAACAATTTAGAGAGAGTCTGCACTTGCTTTCTGCCATCCTCTTCCCTGAAATGCAGTTTTGATGTTCAGAGAGGTTCTGACTAAGTAGATAATACAGCCACATTTTTTCCCAAGGGCTTTCCATAGCCTTTTATCCCCACAGCATCAAAGTGTGTATGAAAAACACAGCCTCACTCAGTTGTTCTTCAGTTGCTTAGCGAGTCAGAGACTAAGTTGAGAATCATCCATGGGGTTCGAAGTTCAAACTGGGACTTGTCTTCCGGCTGTCTCCTCCTACTCCTGTAGTACTAATCATCTACTATATTCAGAAGCAGTATATCGGAAGTGGCACTGTTTGAGGTTTGGACATAGCACTGAACTGTTGTTGACCTTAGGACGTCACGTTCTTTTCTGAACCTTAATTTCCTGACCTTGATACTGGCGTTAACTAACTCTCCTTTCCCCTACTGAATGGATTAGGACTATTCAATGAGATCGTATTTATCAGATATCTGTCTGCTTTATGGCAGATACTCACCTGATGGGTATCCATACCTACTCTGTCTTCTGTCTGTCTTAAAGACGACTGATAGGTCTGACATCAGAATACTTCTCAGAAATTATACCTCTGTTTTTACCTAGATTCCTTTTTACTCGAGCCCTTTAATGTAATTAAAATATTCCAAAATTCCTCTTGACCTTCCTTGGGGTATTTACTGCTCTTTTTGGTCTTCATTTTCCTCCCAATTAGGAGATTAGGCAGCCATGCACTATTGGTACAACCAGATCAAAATGAGCACATTCTGTCATCATTGAGAATCTGTATAATTTAGCTGATGCAAATCCTCTGATAATGAGAGAGTTTCATGTTCCATATGAAAACAAATCTGTGGTAATTAGCATCCTCTTGTCATCAGTGTGTTCTGGCAGGTTGGCTGAACTGCTTGGGTCAGAGATTGGCAGCACTCCAAGGCCTCAGTCAGTCTTTGGGGAGTTCGGGCGTCTTTCTAGGCTGTAAGAAATGATTTAGAAAAGAAGGCAAATCCTCAGCACTTCTACCATTCATGGTAGTGGCCTTGCTCTTATAACTTCTAAGCCTGTGGTCCCCAAACATTTTGCTGTGACCATATTTCTCTAGTCTACTTTTTTTGTCATCTATTAAAGTGGCCTATCTGGAGATGATTTAGCATGCGATTTGAAAAAAGTTTATTTTGTTTCCTTCGTCTCACTCTTCTAAGTTAAAAAGAGCCAAATAGAACCGTTGAATCTACTAGATTTAAATTTTATGATAATTTTCACCCACACATACCACCAGCAACACACACATACACACACATACACACACATCCCTTTTCTAGGTAGCTTAAACAACAGCAACAATGAATTTCATTGGCTGAGCTCAAGTGGGTTTGGAGATTTGATGAGAGGCTAGAGAATTCAGCTAGGAAATAGACAGGAGCTGGAATTAAAAAAAAAAAAACTTCCTGGGATTCTGAATGCAGCTGATGACATCCATAAATCCCTGCCAGGTATGCCTGCTCCTTACATTACTCTCCTATGACTGAAGAATAGAAATTTAGAGTCCAACTATATGCACCTCTGATACCTGGGGCATTTGCAGGTAGACTAGGACAGAAGCATCCTCTGGAAGTGCAGTGAGACTGTAGTAGGCCTCCTTAACAGCCCCAGCAACTTCAATTAGCATGCTCAAACTCTTTCATCTACTGCTCCATTAACAGATCCCAAATCTCTTGGTCTTTAGTATTCAGGCATCTATACTGGCCTGCGCTTGGGGTTCTGACAGGATTCGTGCTCAGCTGCAGTCACTAAAAGCATCTCATGTGCACATTCGCTATGTTCCCTTTTAAAAGGGCCCTGCTCATCTCCCATCTCTCTCCTTTCTCTCTCTCTCTCTCTCTCTCTCTCTCTCTCTCTCTCTCTCGTTTTCTTCTCTTTGTGCTTCTCTTTCTTTTTCTCTCTGTCTCTCCCCCTCTCTCTCTTTCTCTTTTGCCACTCTTACCCGAGGGACCAGTCTCTGACACCCTCGTTGTCTCCTTCTCTGCCTCTGCTCTCCTATTTCAATAAACCTCCCATGTGGGCCTTGTTGCATGACATAACTTCTCTTCACGGTGGTTTTGTAAATTACAACATCGTTTTTCTCATTTGTTGCCTAAGATGACTTCCAACCTTCCCTTCTATCTTCTTCCACTGAGGTCAGCTTGGCTTGTTCCTTCTTATATTGTCAAGGTATATAAGTTTCTGTTTTTTTAAACCCATGCTTAAGTTTTCAATATTTTTTCTAGCAATTGAGTTTTAAATGTTATTTTTTAACTTTCAGGAAAATGTTTAACATTTCTAAAAGGCTTTGTTTATATATTGATACAGTGGGTAATTCTCTAGCAGATGTCCCAAAAAAGTGCTCATAAAAATAATAGCTACTTATTGTTGATAGCATGTTGAGAGCAGTCTGGGTCCTTTGTGTGTCTGAATTTTACTTTTCCTATTGCACAAATTCTAATTGGTCTTAATAATAGAAACCCAGAGTCAGATATTAAGGGGTGAAAGCTGAAAGATCAGAGAAGCAGAGCAACCAGTCACTAGTTGCTGTAGGAATTCCTACAGCCAGTAGCCTTTAAGTTACCTGCCCAGTTGGGCGTGGCCTCTTAAACTATGCTGATGTAAAGCATCTTAATGCATCATGTAAAGCATGTGTCTGGCCTCTTTTCTGGCTCTGGGATTTGGTTGCTGTTCCCCGTTCCATCAGAGGATTATGATCTGTGAGTCTACCCCTAAATAAATAACCCTCTATTCTGAGCTAGTGTGGAATTTCATTTAAGCGCCCTTCTTCAACTAGTTCTTACCTCTACAAAATCCTCAGATGGGTTGGGGTATCCTGTCTCTACAAGTCCCCTGACTGAATGCCTTGAGTTCTTGGCTCTTCCCACCTTATATTCCTCTCTCGGCCCAGCCATGTCCCTTCCTGTTTCCACCTCCCTAGTGCTGGGATAAAAGGCATGTGACTCCCAAGATAAAAGGTGTTAGCCACCAAATGTCTCTGTTTCTCTTTTAGACTGGATCAATCTAGTGTAGCTCAGGGTGGCCTTGAACTCACAGAGATCCATCTGCCTCTGTCTCCCAAGTCCTGGGATTAAAAGTGTGTAACACTGCTACCTGGCCTTTATGGCTAACTGGTGGCTAACTCCATACTCTGATCTTCATGGAAGCTTTATTTGATAAAACACAAACAAAATATTACCACATTTTCCTAAAGAAAAAAAGCAAAGCAGCTGAATGTTACCAGTATGGTAAGGTTAATTTTAAAGTAACCTTAGCATTTTGAAATTATTGAAATCCAAAGTTATGGCAGACCCCATGATATTCATCTGCAATCTCAACACTTCAGAAGACTTAGGCAGGAAGATTGCTGTGAATCTAAGTTCAGCCTGGGCTGCACAGTAGGGTCTGGGCCAATACATAGCAAGACCATATATCTAAATAGAGAAGTAAATAAAAATGTCTATGGGGAGTTTTATAGCTTGTTTTTGCTTCTTATGATTTTGTGTGAGATTTGGCCTTAATAAATTGCATTTGTTCATTTTTATTAAATTAATATTTATGATGTTTAGTGCAGTGCCCCTGTTGTCTTTCTCTTGCTCATCACAGAGTCATTTACCATTAATGTATTTTCAGAGTGAGACTTAAATGAAGCCCGGTATGTGTTTGGGACTAAACTGTTCTTTTGTCCTTCCAGTTCTTTTCCTTTTTCTGTGGACAGCTTTCCTTTTACCCACTCTGACTCAATCTTCGAAGTTGGGAGAGCTCAGGGTTGTTACTCTAGGAATATGCTTGTCAGCTTTTAAAAACTGTGACAAATACTTAAACAGTATTTAAACAAGGACAGCTTCTTTTGGTTCATGCTTCCAGAGGTTTGGCTGCATGGTGGCTTGTTTTGGGCTGCTGGTGGCATATAGGACTATGGGAACATGTGAAAGAAGAGGCTGCTCGCCTGGTGGCTGCCAATGATCAGGAAGAAGAGATGGGAGCATGGTCAGCATCTCCTTCAGGAGCTCATTCTAACTTTCTTCCACTACTACTTGGCAGCACCTCAGGCTAGGGATCAAGCCTTCATCATGGTCATTTGAGATACAAAGCCATTTTAAGAGAGACCCTTTGCCTCTCTCATGATTTATTCTCTTGTTTAAACAGAGTATAACCATGAAAATATCCTAAGAAAAGGATTTAGAAAAGTAAGCTTTCTGAGTTCTTGCAGGTCTGGAAACTGTCCTTATTCAAATATGAAGTCTGAATATTAATGTCAGTGAGATGAAAAGCCAGTTTTTCTTGGAATTTCATGTGTCTTCATTATACTCCAGTTTCCAATGGTGTTGATGGGAAGGCTGATGGCGCTCCAGTTCTTACATCCTTTTATAAGGAATAATTATATATTTCTGGAAACATTTTGCATTTCCTCTTTCTCTTTGATATTTTGAAATTTGCAATATTATGTGGATATGAAAGAGTGAGTGGATTTTTAATTCCTTTTGAACACAAAATAGGCCTATTCCATCTGAATATTTATGCTCTTTAATTATAGAAAATAATCCTTTATTGTAGCCAGAGCCAATCACCTTCCCATACTGCATTTTTTTTCTGGCACTGTGTTTTGTATTAGTTAACTTTGTTCTTTGACATACATGTATATAATATAGACTGATTACTGCCATCCAGTGCTACCTCTGAGCACACACCCACCCTTCTCTGTCACCATCTCCCCCACTCCCACAAATCTCTTTCACATACTATTTGTTTTATTTTGCGACCCACTGAATTTAACAGTGACTCATCTGTATAGATGTGGTTGTTGAACTGTCCATTGGAGCCTGATGGGTACAGCAGTGGATGCTCAGCTGATGACAATGATTTCCCTTCTTTCAGTTTGTCAACATCCAATAGTTCAGCAGGATGTTGTCGGGCTCCATGAGCCCTTCCCCCATCCACGACTGATTGTTGGTAGGGCCAAACTTGTATAGGCTCAGTATTATGAGTTATGACTTTGCGATGGCCTCTTCCTATCTTTCAACTATTATATTATTTTAACCCCTCTTTCACAATGTTTTCTGACCTTAGAGAGGCTGATAAGCATGCCTTGTCACTTAATCTCTTAGTCTTGGGCAACCATGAGTTTCTACATTCATGAATGCATAGGCAGGCTTTGTTGATTAAAGTGTAGAATACATTTATCTTTATATATAAGCACAGATATTCTTAAGACAGATGCTTTGTCTGTTTAATGAAACAACAGTATTGAGTTCCACGTTGAAACTCTGATTTGAATATGGGTCCTGGATTGGCTCTTTAGTATCGGGCATGGATTCCCTGTCATAGAACAAGCCTCTATCCAATCCGAAGCACTGGTTTGCCTTCATAACGGTTCATGCTATGACGACACAGTTGATCTCTTTTTGCTGGACAGATTGTTTCTGTATCTCATAGTGATCATAGATACATAAGACTGTGAGAGCCTTTTGTCCCCAAGATGCCTGCATTATATTCCCTGACACTTTGAAAGTTAGTTGGCATGGAGGAAGTTTTCAGTTCAGCTTACTTTTTCTCTATCTTGACGGAAGTGTATGGTGTCTTCGCAATAGGGTCTTATCCTGTCCTTCTAATGGACATCCAAGAGGGCTGAAAGGAGCTTCCTTTGAGGGCTTTTGGGACCTCTTTGACTAACAGCTCCTGTGTTGGGATCCCATGCCAGGCACAAGGCACTGATTACCCTGTTGTTACTAAGAGTAACATGGTCTAACCTCACAGGGTAGCTATCCCTAGTCTCTCTTGTATTTTCAATTGGATTACAAGGTTGCCATTTTCTACATGGTTTTTCCTTTTAGCTTTCATTTTGATTAATCCTTTCCTCCAGTCTTCCACTGCCATCCTTGCTTAAACCTTTCTATTTCAAGTATTTCTTCTCTACTTTCGTTTTACGTGTTATACTATTTCGCTTCCATTCACTTCCCCCACAATAGTCCTATCCTAGTTTCTTGGCTTCCAGTAGTATTCCAGTTTAAAAAACAAAACTAAAAAACAATGAGGGAGAACATGAAGTATTTTTATTTCTTTACATCTGAATGACATTCTATTGTGTATATGGTGTCATATATTCATTTTCCATAAATTAGTTGATAGGTATGTAAACTCTTCCCTGTATTTTAGCTATTGTGAATAGAATAACAATGGACATAGATGTAGAAATATCTCTGTAGCATTATAGAATCTTTTGTGTGTTTGTGCAGGAATGGTATACCTTGTTCACATGGTACTTTTATTTCTCATATTTTGAAAAATATCTGGACTGAATTTCACCATGGTTCCACTACTTTACATCCGCAGCGATGTGGTATATGGGTTCCTCTTTCCCTGCATCCACACTGGCATTCATTGTCTTTTTGATTCTTGATGATGACCATTGTAACTTAGGTGAGATGGGATCTTTTGTTTTTTCAAGACAGAGTTTCTCTGTGTAGTCTTGGGTATCCTGGAACTCTCTTTGTAGATCAGGATGGCCTCAAATTTAGAGATCTACTTGCCTCTGCCTCCTGAGTGCTGGGATTAAAGGCATTCCCCACCACTATTTCACAGCCAGGCTGTAAAATGGAATCTTAATGTTTTCAGCTGCAATTCTCTGATAGCTAAGGATGTTACACATTTTCTTTTTAAATGTTTCTAGCCATTTATATGAGTGTTTTGAGAACTCACTGGTTCTGTATCCTACTTTTTTTACTTAGTTTGCTTACTTAGTGTTTAGTTCTCGGAGTTCTTTGTTATTCTAAACACTAATCCTTTGTTGGGTGAATAGCTGACAAAGACTTTCTCCCATCCTGTGGATTGCCATCAATTCTCCAGTTTCCTTTGCTGTACACACCTGCTTCAGTTTTGTAAAATCCCACTTGGTTTGTTTGTTTGTTTATTTATTTATTTATTTTGAAGAAAACAAACTATCTTTTTAAATTATACATACCCAATTCAAATTCCTACTTCCTCCCATAGTCCTCCCATCCCCTTCACATCCCCCCAACCCACCACACATCCACTCCTCAGAGAGGGTAAGGCACATTGCTTTGGGGAAGGTCCAAGGTCCTCTCTGCTATATTGAGGGTGAGCAAGGTATCCATCCAAAGTTCCCCAAAACCTAGTACAAGCAGTAGGGATAAATTTTGGTGCTACTGCCAGTGGCCCCTCAGTCTGCCCCAGCTATGCAACTGTTAACCACATTCAGAGGGACTAGTTTCTTCTAATGCTTATTCCTTCCCTGTCCTGCTAGAGTTGGTGAGCTCCCATTAGCTCAGGTAAACTGTTTCAGTGGGTGAACCCATCATGGTCTTGATCACTATGCTCATATTCTCGCTCCTCCCACTCTTCACCTGGACCTTGGGAGCTCAGTCCAGCGTTGGATGGGATTCTCTGCCTTTGTTTTCATCAGTTGCTGGGTGAAGGTTCTGTGGTGATATTTAAGATAAACATCAGTCTGACTACAGGGCAAGGCCAGTTCAGGCACCCTCTTCTCTATAGTTAGGGTCTTAGCTGAGGTCATTCCTGGGAATTTCTCTAGAGCTAGGTTTTTTGTTAACCCCATAATGGCTCCCTCGATCAAGATATCTCTTTCCTTGCTCTTATCCTTGTCCTTCCTCCATCTCGACTATCCCATTCCCTCAAGTTCTCCTCTCCCCTCCTCTTTTCCCCTCCTCTTCAGTTCTTCTACCCTCCCTTCTCCCCAACACATAAAGCAAAGAAAACCAGCCTACAAATCACAATCCTTGAAAACCTAGACAACAATGAGGACCCTAAGAAAGACATATATGGATCTAATCTACATGGGAAATAGAAAAGGACACAATCTCCTGAGTAAATTGGGAGCAAAGAGAACATGGGAGAGGATTGAATGGGGAGGGGAGATGCAGAAAGGGGAGCAGAAAAAATGTAGAGCTCAAAAAAAAATCAGTAAAAAAATATAAAATAAAAAATCTCTTATGCTAAATTCAGGTAATGCACAATTATAGTTATTAAAGTTTATTTCTAATTAACTCAGGTCTACATGTTTTATAGGGTAGAGTGTAACAGGGAAACTAAACTAGTATTTTTTTCTGTAGGAGACAAAAGCCAGTGTCTTTTGCTTTTTCTTTTTTTGTTCCCCTCATCGTTGGTACATTGTCGCCTCAGCTTCAGTCTCTATTGCAAGGTGGCCTGACAAGATCTCAGAACTGTGTGAATTCTTCTGGACATCTTCCTGGATCCAGGTTTTTCTTCCTTTTAGCATGGTGTTCCTAGGGAGAAGTCTAATATCTTAGAGACTATTGTTTCAATAATCTTATAACCAAACCTGCTTCTCTTTAGATTGTGTTTGCTTTTGCCAGGAGGGCTACACTGCTGCTTTCATAGCCTATCTGTTTTCTCCTTTTCAGAATGTGTTGCTGATTCTCATTAAGGGGTGATGGTCCTTTTGCTAGCCCCCTTGTTGAATATTCATACATATTTCATGCTTTATTAACATTTTCATGAGATTTCCAGATGGCTAGCTTACTGAATTCAACCAAAATCTCTTCTCTAGCCTAATCCCTCTTAACATATGGTCTCCAGTTTTCCTTCCCTGAATAAGGAGAGAATTTCTGTCTTTATGAGCTTGATTTCCTCTCATACTTCTACATTCTCATCCCCACCCCTGTTCACCACTTCTCTTAAAGGGCAGCTATTTCTTATTTGTCTAACAGTAGTCTTATACCTCCCATAACTTACTGTGTTTTTTATGAGAATGTTAGTGCTGGATAACTCTCTCCTTTAGCATATCTACCCAACAGAAAAAAAAAAAGAAACATGCTAAGGACAAAAAAAAAGCACAAAAGTTAAGAGAACTGCATGCTCACTAAATGACACAATTTCTAGCAGATCAACTATAAGTGTTTCTGAGGGAAACAGCTCTATTCTGACAGTGTTCTTGCCTTTTCTCGGAGATTTCAAGTCTTTTCATGGGCTAAGTAGAACGATGGGAGAAGAAATCTTGAGGGAATTGTTTAGGATTTATTAAGGTTTAAGGAAACAAACTAAGAAACAAACAACAAAATAAAGTTGATGCCTGTGACTGATGGGGTTGAATACTTCCAGATTCAGTCATATACAAATACCACTGTGATATGTCCATGCTTAAAATTAATTAATCATTAAAAGCAAGTTTTAAATATCAAAAGTCAAAAAAAAACAACTAGAAGTAAAACCTTCTGCTCCAGTTTTGATCCTTTGTCTCAGACTTGCAGTTTCTTCTCATGACCATACTTTGCATCTCTCATCCCCAACTCACTTCCTTAAAATGCGGAAATCTTTGAATTAACATTTAAAATAATAGAACAGATCAAGATGAAAGGGGAGATTTTTCTCAGGAAACACTGGTAATTGATCAGTCCTGAATCATTCAGAGACTGGTGTTGTGGTACCAAGGAAAATTAACATTGAATTAGGAGCTATGAATCTCAGAGAAAATTTTGCAGTCTCTTCAACAAAGAAGGCCAGGTTACAGTGCCAAACATGAAGTCAACAACAGAGAAATTGGAAAAAATAAGTAGGGGGAATAAGACAGAAATGGAAGGAGGGCATATTCAAGAATGCTACCTCCAAAGTGGGGCTGCTGTAGTTTTAAGAACAGGGAATAAAAGTTAGTAGAGAGAGGGACCATATAACAAAGAATATTAGGAAGACTGAAGAAGATAAAAAAACATCTCTTTCTAGCTCTTCGATTTGGATCCATTGGTCCTTCTGCATATTTTTATGCTAATATCAGGCTGTTTTCAGTACTGTAACTCTGTAGTAGAATTTGAAGGCAGGGATTATAATGCCTCCAGAATTTCCTTTATTGGTTCTCCTGGGTCTTTTTCCTTTTTCATATGAAGTTGAGTATTTTTCTTTTTTTTGTTTTTGTTTTTGGTTTTTTTTTTTTTGGTCTATGAAGAATTTTTTTGGGGATTTTGCTGGGTATTACATAGAATCTATAGATTGCTTTTGGTAAGATTTCCATTTTTATTATGTTATTTCTACCTACCCGAAAGCATGGGAGATCTTTCCATTTTCTGGTGTCTTCAATTTCTTTCTTCAAAGATTTAAAGTTGTTGTCATACGGGTCTTCCACTTGTTTGGTTAGAGTTACTCTCGGAGATATTTTATTCTATTTGTTGCTATTGTGAAGGGTGATATTTCTTTGATTTCTTTCTCAGCCCATTTATCATCTGTGTAAAGGAGGATTACTGATTTTCTTTTGAGTTAATCTTGTATCCTCCTCCATTACTGAAGGTGTTTATGAGTTATAGAATTTCCATGGGAGAATTTTGGGGGTCCCTTATGTAAACTATCATATTATCAGCAAATAGTGAGAGTTTAACTTCTTATTTTTTGATTTGTATCCACTTGTTCTCCTTTTGTTGTCTTGTTGCTCTAGACAGGACCTCAAGAACTATTTTGAATAGATATGGAGAGAGGTTACAGCTTTGTCTTGTTCCTGATTTCAGTGGGATTGCTGTGAGTTTCTCTCCATTTAGTTTGATGTTGGCTGTTGGCTTGCTGTATGTTGCCTTTATCATGTTTAGGTATGGTCCTTGTATCCCTGCTCTCTCCAAGTCCTTTATCATGAAGGGATGTTGTATTTTTTTGAAGGATTTTTCAGCATCTAGTGAGATGATCATGTGGGTTTTTTTTTCAGTTTGTTTATATGGTAGATTACATTGATAGATTTTCATATGTTGAACCATCCCAGCATCTCTGTAATGAAGCTGACTTGATCATGGTGGATGATTTTTCTGATGTGTTCTTGGATTTGGTTTGCCAGTATTTTATTGCGTATTTTTAAATCAATGTTCACGAGAGAGATTGGTCTCTAATTCTCTTTCTTAGTAATGCCTTTGTGTGGTTTGGGTATCAGGGTAATTTTTGCCTCTTAAAAAGAGTTTGACAATGTTCCTTCTGTTTCTAATGTATGGGACAGTTTAAGCCGTATTGGTATTAGTTTTGTGAAAATCTTGTAGAATTTTGCTTTGAAACCATCTGGTCCTGGATTTCTTTTGGTTGGGAGACTTTTGATGACTTTCTATTTCTTTAGCAGTTATAGGTCTAGATCTATTTAATTTGCTTATCTGGGCTTGATTTAATTTTGGTAAGTGATATTTATCAAAAAAGTCATCCATTTCCTTTAAGTTTTTCAATTCTTTGGAGTATAGGTTTTCGAAATATGATCTGATGGTTCCCTGGATTTCCTCCATATCTGTTGTTGTTATGTCCTCCTTTTCATTTCTGATTTTGTTAATTTGGAGATTCTTTCTCTGTTTTTTGGTTAATTTGGATAATGTTTGTCTATTTTGTTGATTTTCTCAAGAACCAACTCTTTGTCTCATTGATTCTTTGTATTGTTTTATTTGTTTCTATTTTGTTGATTTCAGCTCTCAACTTGATTATTTCCTGCTGTCTAGTCTTCCTGGGTGAGTTTGTTCTTTTGGTTCTAGAGTTTCCAAATGTTCTGTTAACTCACTAGTGTGGGATTTTTTTCAGTTTCTTTATGTAGGCATTTAGTGCTATGAACTTTCTTCTTGACACTGCTTTCATTGTGTCCCATAAATTTGGGTATGATGTATGGTCATTTTCATTAAATTTTTGCAAGTGTTTAATTTCTTACTTTATTTCCTGACCCATTGAATATTCCGGTGAGCATTGTTTAATTTCCATGTGTTTGTGTGTTTTCTGAAATTACTGTTGCTGTTGAATTCTAAGTTTAAACCATGGTGACCTGCTAAGATACATGGGGTCATTCCAATTTCATTGGGAGTGGCACTATTAGGAGGTGTGGTTTTTTTGCAGGGGTTATGGCATTGTTGGAGGAAGTGTGTCACTGTTGGGGAGGACTTTGAGGTTTCCTATGCTCATGATACTGCCCAGTGTCTCCATCAACTTCTTGTTGACGGCAAGATGTAGGACTCTCAGTGCCAACACCACATTTGCCTGCATACCGCCATGCTCCTCTATGATAAACCTCTAAAACTGTAAGCAAGCTCCCTCTACTAAATGTTTTCTTTAAAAGAGTTGCCATGGTCTTTATATCTATTCATAGCAATGAAAACCGTAAGGCAAATCCTAGTCCCCAATGTTGCTATTTTAATGGGGGTCATGGGAGTAATGTAAGTTTGATCTCTTTCCACAATGTAGGGTAACAATTTTCAGTTATCTGTCTGTTATCTGGATAAGGACCCATAACAGAACTTGATCAACTGGCTCCTTATACTCAGACTTCTAGCCCCCTAAACTTGTGAAATACATTCCTGTCATTTTATAAGTCACCTACTCTATAATGCTGTTTTACAATAGCTCAAATTAAAGCTGTGATTTAATGCATAATGTTTACTTTAAAAAAACCCACAATGATAACATTGAAAATCACCTAAAATATTATCTAGATTAGATCAACTATGTTAGAAATACAGCCTTGTAAGAAATATAAATACATATATTACATCACGGCCACTCTTTCTCCTACCTCTTCTTTTCCCAGTTCCTCTACCCCATTCCCACCCTCCAATTCACTCCTCCTTCATTTCTGTTTATGAAAGGGCAGGTCTCCCATAATTATCAATAAAATATGGCCTATTAATTTGCAATAATTCTAAGTACCTCCACATGCATTAAGGCTGGTCAAGGCAACCCAATTTGAGGAGTAGGGTTCCAAGAGCCAGTAAGGGAGTTAGAGTTAGCCCCTGCCCCCACTGTTAGGAGTACCACAAGAAGATCAAGCTATAAAACTGTAACATATATGTAGAGGGCCTAGGCCAGTCCCATGCAGGCTTAATAGTTGTCGGCACAGTCTCTTTGTAGTGCCTACAAGCCCAGGTTAGTTGATTCTGTGAGTTTTCTTGCGGTGTCCTTGATACCGCTGGGTCCTACAATCCTTTCTCCTCTTCTTCTGCAGGATTCCCCCAGTTTCACCCAAAATTTGGCTGTGGGTCTGCATCTGTTTCCATCAGTTGCTAGATGAAGCCCCTCTGGTGATGATTGGACTAGGCACCAATCTATGAGTATAGCAGAATATTGTTAGGTATCATTACACTGATAGTTCCCCCTTCAGTCTTGGTTCTTTCCTAGGTCTCTGGATCAACCAGCCTGTGGGACCTAGTGCTTCAGGCAGTGTCAGGGTGGACTTATTCTCTTGGCATGGGTTTCAGACTACTGTGCTACTGTAACTATAACCAAACAAGTGAAAGACCTGTATGGAAAGAACTTCAACTCTTTAAAGAAAGAAGTTAGAGGAGATATCAGAAGATGGAAAGATCTCCATACTCATATATTTGTAGGATTAATATAGTGAAAATATCTTACCAAAGACAATCTACAGATTCAATGAAATCCACATTAAAATCTCAACACAATTTTTTACTGACCTTAAAAGAACAATATTCAACTTCATATGTAAAAATAAAACAAAACAAAGAACCAAGACAGCTAAAACAATCCTATACAATAAAAGAACTTCCAGAGGTATCGCCATTCCTGGTTTCAAGATCTACTATATAGCTATAGTAATAAATCTTCATGGTACTGGCATAAAAATAGGAAGATGAATCAATAAAATTAAATAGAAGACTCAGCCTAAATCCACATACCTATGGACACTTGGTTTCCAACAGAGAAGCCCAAATTACACAATGAAGAAAAGAAAGCATCTTCAACAAATGGTTCTGGTCTAACTGAATATCAGCATGTAGAAGAATGCAAATAGATACATATCTATCGCCCTGCACAAGACTCAAGTCCAACATAAATTCATTTACACTTAACCTGATAGAAGGAAATGTGGGAAACAGCCTGGAGCACATTGGCATAGGAGACAACTTCTTGAACAGGACACCAATAGTGAAGACACTAAGATAAACACTCAATAAGTGGAACCTCCTGAAACTGAAACATTCCATTAAGGCAAAGAATAAAAAAAAAACAACAGCTTACAGGTTAGGAAAAGATATTCACTAACCCCACATCTGACAGAGCACTGAATTCCAAAATACATAAAGAACTCAAGGAACTAGATCTCAACAAATCAAATAATCCAAATAAAACTTAGGTACAGATCCTAACAGAATTCTCAAAACAAGACTCTCAAATGGTCAAGAAACACTTAAGGAGATGTTCAACATCCTTAATTATCGAGGAAATGCAAATCAAAATTACTCTGAGATACCATCTTTCACCTGTCAGAATGACTAAGTTCAGAAAAACAAGTAGCAACTTATGCTGGAGAAGATGTGGCATAAGAGGACCACTCCTCCATTGTTGGTAGGAGTGCAAACTTGTGCAGTCACTTTGGAAATCAGTGTGGCATTTCCTCAGAAAACTGAAAATTAATCTACCACAAGACCCAGCTATACCACTCTTAGGCACATACGCAGAGAATGCTTAATTATGCCATAAGGACACTTGATTTTATTCATAGCAGCTTTATTTATACCAACCAGAATCTGGAAACAGGTTAGATATCTCTCAACTTAGGACTCGATAAAGAAAATGTGGTACATTTACACAGTGGAATATTACTAAGCTGTGCAAAACAATGATATCAGGAAATTTGAAGACAGGGCTGGAGACATGGCTCTGTCATTAAAGGCTAGGCTCATTACCAAAAATATAAGGAGATTTGAAGGCAAATGGATGGAACTTGAAAAGATCATCCTCAGTGAGGGAACCCAGATTCAGAAAGACAAACATGGTATGTACTCACTCAAAGTAGGTTTTAGCTGTAAAGTAAAGGATAGCCATGCTACAATCCACAGCATAAGAGAGGCTAGGTAACAAGGAGGGCCCAAAACAGAATTCCTGGTTTCCCTGCGAAGGGGAAATAGATCTCCTTGGTAGACGAGGGCTGGGAACATGAATGATCAGGGCTGGGGGATGAATGGAGAGAATACTGAAAGAGACTACTGGAAAGGGGGACATTTCAGGGTCAGGTAAAAACCTAAGAATCTACATGGATGACCACAGCTAAGACTCCTGGCAATATCAGATATACAACCTGAACTGGCCATCTCCTGTGACCAGGCAAGACTTCAAGTGGAGGGAGAAGGAAACCAATCCAGCCACATAACCTTTTGCCTATAGTCTTTCCTCCCTATGGGATATGCTGGGGGTAAGGGTAGCCTAGAGATTGAGAGTGGCCAACTAATGACAGGTCTAGTCTAAAACTCATGCTGGGAGAGTAATCCCACCCCTGATGCAACCTGGAAATGTCCTTTAATAGTCACGCAGTGAATAGATGACTCATGGACATATCTAAAGCACAGAACTCTAGAATCTCAAGCCAGACCATTGACTCTTGGTCAACCTACTTGCCCTGTAGTTTCTATAAATTCCTGACTTGCAGTATAGATATACTGCTGTTTTCCACAACCCTAATTATTAATGAGTTCCCAAATGGCAGGTGATATTTATCATACATTTCTCTGAATTTTCTATAACCTAACCTATTATTTGGAAAGAACAGACACTAAGAAAATAAATATTGGTTAAACAAAAGATGATCTATCATAACCAAACATAAAATATCAGTTTCCACTGTCTTGTTATAGTATTCCATCAATTAAGTGGCCTTTGCTCCCTAAACATTTACAATAACAAATCACTCTATTCTCACATAGGCACATAAACTTGAAGCCTTAATATAAACAAACAAAAAAAAAGCAACATTTTATCGCCATTGAAGGCACAGGGCATTCACCCTAACTTCTCCTGTTTTTAGTAATGGGAAAATTGAGATTGACAGTGTCATAAAATATACAGAGAATATCAATGGTAGTCAAAATCACGTCTTCAAATTTCTGAACCACTGCTTTCTGAGATTCAAAGGAATAGGCACCCTTGAGCAGATGGAGTTTGCCGTCAGAGTGACCTGGCTCTGCCACTTGAATAAGCTAATTAACCTTAGCAAGGCTCACCTTTTTCATTCACTGTAATGTGCTTGTTTGGGGAGCTATGTCTGCTCTTATTAGTGATAGCCACACAACCCAGATCGGTCTGTGAATGCAGACAAAAATCTCCAGCCCTTGGCCAGCCTTCTTCAGCCTTAGGAGTGAATGAGATCTGGAAGAGAAGTCCTAAGAGTGTGAGGGAGCCATTCGTTGAAAGTCACCCATTAAATTAGAATATTGGGATAAGATGAGGATTATTGCCATCTTCCTAGTCCAAAAAGTCCTGTGTTTTGATATTACCAGTATAGAATTGGAGTTTCCAAGGCACTGAATTTGAATGGGGGAGGGTCAGAGTGGCCTCCCTATAAATAAGACATGTTTTTATTGTTGTTCTTTTCTCACTGAATGCTGCAGTTCCTGGAATAAATGATGTTTGCTGTAAAAAAAGTGACATCCTCTAAAGGCTATGGTGTTGCCTAAATCGTGCTATTAGTTGGCACATCCTGCAATCACTAGCTTGGCACACTCATAGCTGTGCCTCTGATTTTGCCCATAGACTTGGGGTCAAGCAGAGTATTCCTGTGCTTCTGCAACATAAACATAAGGCCAATCTGGAAGATTATTTATATATTGTAAGATACCAAGCAGTAGATTCTGAAGTGATAGGAAGCAACCCTTGGAAGTGTCATTTCTCCATGAGAGGCCCATTACGGAATTGCAGAAGGAAAAGTCACACAGTGGAGGAGGATAGCTTGTCTCCAAGGCATGTGGCACTCACAGAATGCTACAAGAAAAACCAGAGGGATTTTCAGGACTTTACCTAGTGTAGCCACCCAGAGCAGGAAACAAGAAGGTTAAACAATAGGCCTTAAATCGCTTAAATTGCTATTCCTAATGGGCCAGGACTTCTTGTGGGATGGTGTAGCCTCTAGGTAAACGATTTAGTACTTAAGATACCAGAGAAACCGAGGAGGTTAGAAGAGGCAATGTCTGGTTGTAAATATGGGAAATAAGAATAAATAAATTCATAAAAGCCATAACCAATAAGTATAAAATTAAAAACTATAGATTCAATATCCAAATAAGAGATAGAGGTCAGTAATGGACTACATGAATTATCACAAACCTAATGCCTTTCAAATAATGGCCAATTTCTCTCCGCTCTGCATGTTGTGAGTTTAGGGATCCTTAGATGAGTCCCTTTATCAGGGTCTGATAGACGATAATCAGGAAATCACCAGGACTGAGGTCTCCTCTGAGACTTGGAGTCATTCAAGTTCATGTGGTTGTTGCCAGAATTCATTTCCTTGGAACCTGCTTTTTTAAGATTATCAGGAGACAGACTTAGTAATTCTGATGTCTATAGAGTCTCCTTCAAAAGGCTCATTTGATTAGATTAAACCCACCTAGAACATTCTTTCTTTCATTCAATTCAAAGTCACACTGATAATATCTACACTCACCTTGTCATTACCATATGACATAATCTAATCCTAGATGTTATATTTCTGTCCAAATGCAAATAGTAGGGATTCTATACAAGGAAGTAAGAATTTTAGAGGCCATTTTAGGATGTTAATACCTCAATATGCCCTCTGTTTTCCAATTACTTGCATTCCTCTTAAGTGTAAAATACATTCCCAAGAGTCTCATTTCATCATAGCATCAATTCAAGCTCTCTTCATGTAAATTAAAATTTTTGTCAGCTCATGGCAACTAAATCTCATCAACCAAATGAAAAAATTCTCTATCCCTTGATATTCTTACATAAAATTTTTATATTTAATTCACATGATTATCCTGTAGAACTTCATTGTCATTGTATTCATTTTATATGTGGGGGACTGAAACATTGTAAAGTTATTTGTCTATCATAGGTTTCATGGTGCAAACTTGAATTGAGGTATGTGGAAAGTTGTTCCCTAGACCCACTGTCACCAAAGAATCACATTCTAATTCCTTCTTGACAAGTGAAGGACCCGAAATTATCAGCCATATCCATAGTAGCCAAACTTTGGAATTAATATTTTCACACCGGAGTGCTGATAAATAACATCAAATTATATTTGAGTGGATGAATTTGATAGTTATATCTCAGAGGCTAACTACTTGCAGTTACAGAAGCATAGTTCAGTGGGTTTTACTCCATTGTCATACCCTTCCCATTGTTGTTCCTCACAATTCCAATTTTGATTTATAAGGCCATAGGCAGTCAGCCCTAAAAGCCTTATGTTCTTCAGAAATTTTATTCATCATAGCCAAGTTCTTTTCTGTTTCTTTGCCAAGGTTTATAATCAGGCAAAGAACAATTTCTGCACTTTTCCCAAATTTCCCCAATTCTTTCATTGGTCAGGTTTTTCCCCCCATATCCTGCTTTACAGCGTCAATGCCTGCCTGCTCTATCGGATCAGGAAGACTCATATTATCATACAGCACATCCATATTTTCAGAAGCCACTGGTGTGGAAGGAGAAAAAGAACATGAAGAACAAGTACACTAGTAGAACTGCCATTAACCAGAATCATCTGTAACATTGCCAAATGCATATGCAGATGCCATAGAAATGGTCCTTGGGGCACGTAGTTGTTTTCTCCTTGGCCCTCCAGTAATATGCTCATTTACCTGCCACTGGGTTGCCTGGAGGGAATTGCTTCTTGCATCTCAGGAACTGCATGTGGAGGGGGGCTATGTTTTGCCATCTCCAGCAAGGAAGCCCAAAGGAGGCCCTGAATGCTTTGGACATGAAAAGGTATTGTGCATACCAGAATGTCTCCCTGTCATTACTCATCCTACTCTAAGTACCAATTTACATCCTACATTTTCCTGTCATCTACCCATAAAGTCCTAGAACATGCTTTTACTCTGTATAAAGAATACTTATATAACTACCATGTATTGCACAAAACTCAAGTCCAAATGGATCAAAGACCTCAACATAAAGCCAGCCACACTGAACCTCATAGAAGAGAAAGTAGGAAGAACACTTGAATGCATTGGCACAGGAAACCTTTTTCTAAATATAACCCCAGTAGCACAGACACTGAGAGAAACAATTAATAAATGGGACCTCCTGAAACTTTAAAACTTCTGTATAACAAGGGACATGGTCAACAAAACAAAATGGCAGACCATAGAATGGGAAAAGATCTTCACTAACCCCACATCAGACAGAGGTCTAATCTCCAAAATATATAAAGAACTCAAGAAATTGGTCATCAAAAGAACAAATAATCCAATAAAAAGGTGGCATACAGAGAACTCTCAACAGAGGAATCTAAAATGACTGAAAAACACTTAAGGAAATGCTCACATCCTTAGTCATCAGAGAAGTGCAAAGCAAAACCACTCTGAGATTTCATCTTACACCTGTAAGAATGGCCAAGATGAAAAACACAGATGACAACTTATGCTGGAGAGGTTGTGGGATAAAGGGAACACTCCTGCACTGTTGGTGGGATTGCAAGCTGGTACAGGCCCTTTGGATGTCAGTGTGGTGATTTCTCAGAAAAATAGGAAACAACCTTCCTCAAGACCCAGCAATACCACTTTTGGGTATATATCCAAAGGATGCTCAATTGTGCCACAAGGACATGTGCTCAGCTATGTTCATAGAAGTATTGTTTGTCACAGACAGAACCTGGAAACAACCTAGATGCCCCTCGATTAAAGGATGGATAAGGAAAATGTGGTACATTTACACAATGGAGTACTACACAGCAGAAAAAAATAACAACATCTTGAAATTTGCAGGCAAATGGATAGAGCTAGAAAACATCACATTGAGTGAGGTAACCCAGACCCAGAAAGACAATTATCACATATACTCACACATAAGTGGTTTTTGCAAAGCAAAAAAACCAACTCACAAAACACAATCCCAGAGAAGCTAGGCAACAATGAGGACCCTAAGAGAGACATACATGCATCTAATCTACATGGGAAGTAGAAAAAGACAAGATCTCTTGAGTAAATCGAGAGCGTGGGGACCATGGGAGAAGGCTGAAGGGGAAGAGAGAAGAAAGAAGGGGAGCAGAGAAAAATGTAGAGTTCAATAAAATCAATAAAAAAAGACAATCATGTGTCAGGCATCCACTGTACAGCATAAAATGCATAAGATATAGTCTAAACTACAGCCATCATTCCCACCATTTCCTCATAATTTTTCCCTTAGACTCTCTGAAGCTCCCTGTATTATGCTTCATATAGTTTGAGCACAGAGCATTTTTTGTCTCTTTCTGTAGTCTGTGTGAAACTTAAGAAACTTGTGTGTTGTGCTTATGACCCAGGTATCTGCTCAGGGCGGAAAGTCTTCCCAAGGCTGTCCCTATTGGCATAACTCAGAGATAAAATCACTCTCATTACTGCCACTGTTACAGTGCTGAGCACTGTAAGTGTTGTTCTGCTTCAATTTTACAGTCAGTCTCTAGTCGAGTTGGACTTTATCACAACTACCTGATTCTCAAAACTGTTAAGAAGACATCATGCTAATCTACCACTGGAACATCCATTAATGGCCTACTATCCTTCTATGGTTCCTATAAATGTACTTGCAACTCTAAGTTACTTCTTCCCAGCTTCATTCTGTTCCAGCCATTAGTGGAGGAATTTAAATCCATGTCAACTACTGGCTTGGGGATGGAAGTGGGAGGGAAAGAGAAATCACCCTCAAAGCGTGTTATAACAGAGTAACTATATAGGTAAAAATGATCCTACAGAGTTTCCAGAGAGCCCCTGGGATTCTGACGAAAACAAATCTTGAGGTGAGAGATGAAACTCAATCAGAGACTAAGTGATTACAGTTGGCCCAATCACAGACTTGGGCTTGCCAAGAGCTTGCTTAGAGATTATTTTCATGGATGAGCTGCAAAGGGAAAATGCTTCCCCAATATGCTCAGTTTCCTTGAGTACAAAGAGGAGACCAAAACTGTCCAGCTCCCCTAACCCAGCCAAATGTACCCCTGTTAACTCCAGCAGGGTCTTTTGAAAAGCAACCCCAGCTCATCCATGGAGAGGGGCACCTAAGTGCCCTGTGACACACAGGTAAATTGGGCTATTATGCATAGACAATTGCTTTTAGTAGAAAGTGGAAAACATTAAAAAGGAAATCTACCATTATTTTTAATAAGTAAAGATAGTTTTTATAGCAGATGTCACAGTGATCCTTCCATCTTTTTTATACAGAAAATTAATTTCTCTCTGTTTACAGCCATTAGCAGTAAGCTCAGAGCTTTGAGAAACCACTTATAAATCATAATTTTAATGCTCCAAATCAGCATGACAACAACAAACAAAATCCTTTCCTATTTTTTGTTTCTTTTTTTACAATCATTTTCTTGTAAAGAATCCCCACAAAAATCAGCTAGATCAACATAGCCACTCAAACACTCATGCAAACTCAAGTCTGCATATCTCAATGAACTCTTATGAGTCTACACTAATCACTTTGGTCATAAACTTTATGTTAACAATTTTGAATTTGTCATTAGAGTGGTCTGTAATAAATCACTTGATGAGACTCATTTTGTACGCTTCAGCATTCCATATGTTCATGCACTCAGTCAGTTCTGGAACCACCCAAAATCATTCTTCAATTCCAAGCATGTATAAGCCTGCAGAGAGGTCTGTCTTAAAATACACATTATCAGCTGCAAACCAGGAAATTGCCTGTAAGACATGGCTAATATATGAAGATGTATGTGCACAGACGTTGAATAGGTGTGTGTGTGTGTGTGTGTGTGTGTGTGTGTGTGATCACACTGTAAGAATCAAAGTGTGGGACTTGGAGGAAAAGATTTGCTTCTGTTTTCCAGAATTCTGGAAGCAGGTGTTGATAGGGTTTTGTTTATGAAGGCCTTTCGAAACTTTGGTTAAACACGGGATAAAATGGAGAAAGAGGAAGGACTATCATTTCTAAGTGTTTTGTTTGTTTGTTTTCTTGCTTGCTTGCTTTTTACTTCTCAAAGGTGAAAGCCGTAAATAGATAACTACAGGGAATTAGAGCAGTCAGCTGAGAATCGCTCAAGCTTTTAAGGAAGAACAAAAGATGGCTTTTTGATGTGGGATGGTCTTCTGTGTATGTGCTGCTTTTATTGGTCAATGAATGAAATTCTTTCAGCCAATGGCTTAGCAGAGTAAAGCCAGGTGGGAGAAATCCAAACAGAGAGAGAGTAGGTGACGTCAAGCAGCAGCCATGTCGCTTCCGAAGGAGAAAGATGCTGGTAGTTACCTGTAAGCCACAGCTTTGTGACTATATATAGATTAATAGAAATGTGTTAATGTGTTAATTTAAGATGGAAGAGCTAGCTAGTAATCTGCCTGAGACATTGGCCAAATGGTGTTGTAATCAATATGGTTTCTGTGTGATTATTCTTGTCTGGGCAGCATGGAAACTAAAGTGCAATCTCTGTTTATAGTTTATGGTGGTTGTCAGGTGCACCCCTCCTCAAATGGGAAGCACCCAGAAAACAGAAACAGCCACATGTGTGAAACCACAGCAAAGTAGGCATCCTATGACAACAGAGCCGGCCTAGTGTTGAGGGCATCTGAAGTATGAGAAAAGCATAGATGTAGAAGGACGGATAGGGCAAAGGGATTTGAGGAGATAATCAGATTAAGGTATTTGTTGGCACTTTCTCAGCTCCTGGAGAGCTTAAATCATGAATGGAGACCTGTGGTTCAGTATATACCATATCATAGTCTCTGTGTTCTCACAGACTTAGGTTTAGAGCCTTGCCTACATCCTCAAGAGTGGGGGTTTGAGCAAATTTTGTTTTCTTAGAAGTTGCATCATTGCAATAGCCATCATCTATAGTTATGGTGATAAACTGCTTGAAAAGTGCATGGGCCAAAGTGAGAGGCAAATCACCACTGGGAAAATGAGACTCTGTGAAGAGTGTGTGCAGGAAAATGGATTCAGAGCTGGAAGAAGTGTGGAGCTGTACAAACCAGGCAGATTGTTGATCATAGAGCTTTCACTCACTTTCGAGTCTATGAGAGCAGGATTTTTATGTTAAGATAGCTGAAATATTTAACCAAGACTGTCAAAATACCCTTAATTTTTGTGAGTGATTCTCTTTGCCTGTGGAGTCAGGGAAGAAGTTGTCAGTTGGTCCAACTGTGTAGAAAGGAAGACCAAGAGGTCAAAATGATAGATACTTCACACTCTTTGCAACTACAGCCAAAGTGTTGCCTGGCCTCTAGCCTCACTCAGACCTCCCATTCTGAAACCAAGCTGACCCAAGCTCTCCTCTACCATTGCCTGGATTTCTGCAGTGTCTTCTGAACATCACTGTGTTCCTGCTTTCACATTTGTTCTCTGTCCAAAAATCTATGCTCAGGGTAGACACAGGAATTCTACTAAGCAATGATTCTGATCCAGCCACACAGAGCAGTTTGTTGTGAGAAACTTTTAAAGGCATCTTCTTCCTAAGCACTGACAATTTATTCCACTGTTCAAGTCCTTTACTCTTCTCCTACACTCACTCACAGGAAAAGATAAGTGCCACTGGATCTGTCCAGCTAGGCAAGTTGCCTGTCTTATTGACTTTACCTCCTACCACCTTTCTCCTTTCTCCATTCTCATTATGCTCCAGACACACTGTCTGACTTGCTCTTTTTTTTAATTATGCCAAGCAAACTTCTACTTTGCATGCATTGTACTTATTTTCCTGTTGCCTGGGGTACCATCTCCCTGACTCATGCAGCGTTCACTTCTACCCTACTTTCAAGTCTCTGCTTAGAAGTCCTACCTTCAGAAAGAATTCCTATGCTTTGTACAATAATAATAATACCACTATCAGTTTTGTTATAATTTTAATTGATTTACTGTCATTGCCAGGCATTCTATCTTAGATCAGTTTGTTTCTATATTCTCCTCACTGGAATATATGGAAACAAAGATTTTTTTTGGCTTTGTCCATAGCTACATCATCTCCTAGAGGTGTGTCTAGCTAATAATAGAGGCTCAGCATGTGTTTATTATTGGTTAAATGAACGAGTCTATGTTTCCTTCTTGCTAGGCTCTGAGTATACAGGGACAGCCAGAGGGAATTCCTGGGCTATGAAGGTGCATATTCAGCACAAGGCTGAATAGAATTTGTGTATAAAATCCAATCACTGGCTTGCATTAATTAATTGCAAGCCTATTTTTAAAACATTATTTAATCATCATATCCATATGGTTTTTGGGTTAATGTCCGCAGGATGGATCCTAAGACATTTCAAGCCTGTTGATATATTACCTGATAGCTATTGCAAGATGTTATCTAGAATCTTAGAGTGGAAAGATTTCTGAGCTCAGCTCTGAAACCCTAACAGATGGTATGCAAATGTGATATTACTATCAGATATCACATTTGCATAAGTACTGTAGTTTCAAAGCAATTTATTGCTTCACAAAAGGCTGGACTAGAAATGGTACATTATGTGTTTCCCATTAGTTCTTTAATGTGATTGCAGTACAGGTAACATAATGGGTAGCTGTGCTTTGCTCAGCTTTGGGTGGTAAAACGTTGTGAAGCCACTAGGTGGATTCAGGTATATTGTGATGTAGAATGATGCCCCTAGAAACCAGTTTTGTCCTGGTTTTCTTTGCTGGGGAGTGAAACAATTGGCCTTCATTGCTACTTTTCTGCCTTATTTCCATCTTAGCCAGCCTGGCTCTGCTGTATGATTCGCTGTTATTGAAACAATCCCATCGTCAACATTGTTGTGTCTACAGCTGTACATTTGGAAACTTCCTGAATAGAAATTTCTTTGATTTTTTTTCTTTGCCTCTTTGAATTCTAGCCATTCACTAGGGCTAGAATTCATACATAATGACCAGCAAGATGTCTTTAACCACTGGAGATTAAACTAGTGGTACCTATGTTATCAAGTTTGTTAGTAGCTTTCTCTATAAGGAACATATTGAGTTGGGACACAGGCTCTAAAGAGATACCCAACATTCAATCTTGGATCTATATTTTCTGGTTGTCTGACTTTAAGAAGGTGACTTCATTTGTAAGCAGATTTTTCATCACGACTATTGGCTCGCCAATAATGATACAGAGATTTATTATTAATTATGAAAGCTCAGCTGATAGCTTAAGTTTGTTCTTAATTAGCTTATATGACTTAAATTAACTCATTTTAAAATTAATCTATGATTTCCCATGTGGATTTGACCTCTATCTTATTTTATGTGTCTGACTTGTTCCACATCTGTCTGGCTTCTCTGCCCTTCTTCTTTCCAGCATTCTCTCTGTTCCAAAATTCCTACTTAGCTATTGGCCTTTTAGCTTTTTATTAAACCAATCCCAGTGACATATCTTCACACAGTGTAAAGGAATATTCCAAAACATTCATTTCTAAGATAAATCACTTCTTTTTTTTTCCAAGACTGGGTTTCTTTGTGTACCTCTGGATATACTGGAACTGGCTTTGTATTGACCTTGAACTCAGAGATCCACCTGTCTCTGCCTTTGAAGTGCTGGGAATAAAGGAGAGTCCTGTCAAGTCCAACTAGTAAAATATATCAAAATTGAAGTGGTCTTAAAATTAAAAGTTTAAAACTCAAATGCTTCAATTATAAATCATAAGAAGACAAAAATAACTTTGTGAAATTATTATCTTATCAGTAAATTACCCCGCATTGACAATACCTATTATATGAATATTAAACATTACATCATATGTCATAAACATATAGAATTCTTGCCTATTAATTTAAAGCAAGTAAGCTAAAATAAACATTAGATATGACAAAATGAAAACCAAAAACTATATAGTGTTCATGCTTGAACACAGGTCAAATAATTGATCAGCAAAAGAAATCCTAGTTTAAAGAAGAAAACAATAAAACATAAATGCTCAAAAACTGGAGAAATGATGTTCATTCATAAGTTCAGAAAAATTAATGGGAGTTAATCAAACATTAGACAGAACTTGGAAAACCCAACAGAAGAGGGGCAGGAAGTATTATAGGATCCAGAGGGATTGAGAACACCAGGAGACCATGACCCACATAATCAACTAGGCAGGGATCACAGGGGCCCACAGAGACTGAAGTGACAACCAAGGAGCCTGCATGAGTTTGTGCTAGGTCCTCTCCATATACATTGTGATTCTTTAGCTTGGGGTTTTTTGTTTAACTTTAAACAGTGGGAATTGGGGTGTCTTTGACTCTTTTGCCTGTTTATGGGTCCCTTTCCCTCCTACTAGGTTGCCTTGTCCAGCCTTGATATAAGGGTTTATGCCTAGTCTTATTGCATTTTGTTATGCCATATTCAGTTGATATCAGTGCGATGCCTGCTCTTTTGAATGGAAACAGAGAAACAGTGGGTCCAGGAGAGAAGAGGCAGGAAGCACTGGGAGGAGGGTATGGAGGAGAAAAAAATAATAAGGAAACCAGGAAAATGTAAGTCATAACTAGATGACAAGTTAGTAGAAAAATCAGACATGGAAATAACAGACAAAATTCTCATGAAATGGTTTTGTAATATATGATAATTATATCAAGGAATTTAAAGAAAAATGTACATAATAAAAGAAATATCATAGATAAAAATATGAATAGAACTTTTAGAGCTGAAAAATACAATATTTGCCATGAAATATTTACTGGATAATCATAGTAGTGTATTAAAATATTCTCCAGAAAAGACTGTTGAATTTATGTACTTGGCAGTAGAAAAAGATACAAATTGATGTACAAAAAGAAAAACAACCAAAAAATAAGCAGAACTTTAATGACCTGTGGAACAATGTCAATAGATGAAGCAATATATGATCATTATCTCAGAAGTGGTCAAGAGTTCGGAAAGTTCTTCATTTAAACTGTATATTTATTTTTTTTAATTTACATTACATATATACTAAATATACACACAAATTAAAATAACATAAAATATACCAGTTATGCATCAGAAGTAATGCTAAAGTAGGAAAATGTACACACTTACCAATCTTGACATTGTTTTCAAACATAAACTGTCAGAATTTATGACAAAAATGCTGAAGAAAGCTAGTACCTGTGAAAATTTGAATCTCCAGCAAAGAAGAAAGAGACCTAAGAATTTTTCTCATTACAAAACAATCAAATTCTTAAAGACTTAAAAGCAAAGCCAAAATTATGGGGTAAATAGCATGTGCAAAAATAAAATGAATGGAAAAAATAACTTAAAATGTGATAATAGTTTGTCTCCTATACTATACATGAAATGCTATTCAAAGTAAACTCTCTTGACTTATATTATATATTGACAATATTATATATTGTTTTTGGGTACAGGTCATGAAACTAGAAAGGACATCAGAAAAGGGGAGAAGATCTTAAAAGGGGAGAGCAAAAAGTAATAACAGAATACATGTGCCCTAACGCAGAGGAACATTACTGGGGGGAGGGGAACTGTTGAAAATAGCTACAGGGGATGGACACTAGCGGAGAGGGGGAAGGGGATCAAGAAGAAAGCATTTATGAACGTCCTGTAAGACAGCAATCTCTAAGAAGCCCATACCCGTGCTTAAGCTATAGAGCCTCTCCTCTAAGCCTTCTGTATAATGTCTATATTAAATCTCCTTTTAGGCACTCTGATTCTGCTTTATGAAAAAAGAAAATGTTATAATGAAACTCAATACGTTGTATACTAATTTGGAAAAAAAACCCAGAGCAACAGTTAAAAAAAGAAATAGAAATAAAATTAATAAGCCAACAAGGGGAAAATGTGTCTTAAAACAAAGCAAAATAATGCTAAACAGTGAACAGAAAATGAAGCTCCCAACTAAATAAGGGAAGATAAAGAAGGAAAAAATGGAAAAATGAACAGATGGAACAAATAGAAGTTATATGGTTAATTTAAATTCAACCACATATACAGATAGTTGCATCAAATGTAAATCATCTAAACACGCCAATTAAATTGCAAAGTCTGAGGAACTAATAAAAAAGGCAGACAACCATATGTTCTCTGTAAGAGATGCATTTAAAATATACCAACAAAGAAGAACAGTAAAAAGATGAGCCAAGCATAGTGGTCCAGCTAATCTAGCTATTTGGCAGGCTGAGGCAGGAAAAGGGAAAATTCAAGGGAGTTCAAGGCCAGACTAAACAGTTTGCGGGAGGTCCTTCCGCTCCAGCCTATAGCGGCTGAGATACCAGCCCATTGGGGCGTGGTCTCTCTTCCTTCAAAAAAGCGGCCACTTCCCTCTCCTCTCTCTTCACTTCCTGCTCCGCTGGCGACTAGACTCCCTTCCTGGTTGCGCAGAGGGCTGTTGTCTGGGACGGTGATCTGTAAGTTTTTTCCCCTTTAAATAAATACCACCCTATTAATCATAATTCCAAACTGGTGTGGGATTGTTAGTGACTTACGCCTTCAGCTATCTGAATATGCTAAGTGAAAAGAGGGTCGAGAATGTAATTCAGTGGTAGGGTTTGCGTATAGACCTTTTAGTTGTATGGGGCTTGTTCACAGCCAGCTTAGCAACAGGTGTGGAAAGACCAGAAAGAAATTTTACCTGCAGGGAATAAGGCAGTGGTTCTCAACCAGTGAGCTGCAACCCCCTTGGAGGTCAATTGACCCTTTCACAGGGGTCACATATCCAATATCCTACATATCAGATATCTACATTACAATTCATAATAGTAGCAAAGTTACAGTTATGAAGTAACAATGAAAATAATGTTATGGTTGGGGTCACCACATGAGGAGCTACAGTAAAGTGTTGCAGCAATAGGAAGGTTGAGGACCACTGGGATAAGATGAAGACTTACAGGCAGAAGATTTAATGTGTGCCTCTGGCTTACCCACCCCACCACACATACAAGTACACAAACAGATATACACATACAAGGACACACACACACAGACACATAGGCCTACACACACACAGAGAGAGAGATATTCACAAACACACACACACACACAAACTTTTTATTAGTTCTTTTGAGAATTTCATAGAATAACTTTTGCTTATATTTACCCCTCCATTTTTTCCAAGGCCTACTCAAACACACGTTTTTAAAAAGGTACGAGGCCAGTCTTAGCTTGAAGCTGAGTTTGAGACCAGCCTGAAATACATAAGACCATGTCTCAAAATAAAAACAAATGAGAAAAATGCTCATTTTGACTCGTGGTTTGAGGGGGCACAGTCCATAATTGGAAGAAAAGCATGATCTGGGAGCTTGAGACTTCGGGTCTCATTGCACCTATAGTTAGTACATACAGAAAGATATACTGAGTCTCTTTTTGCTGTTTTTATGTCTTTCACCTATAGTCTAAGGCCTCAGTCCATGAAACGATTTTACTTACATGCAGGGCAGGTCTACTGCACTCAGTTAAACCTCTCTGGGAACACCCTCACAGACACACCCAAAGGTTTGTCTAAATCTAGTCCAAATTGATTATGGAGATTACCCATGCCAGAACCTTGGCCATGCAAGGGGAATGTTTTACAGTGCGGCAGAATCATCTGATCTCGGTTCAGTTGGGAAGTGCACCTTTGTTCACTTGAAATGTTGACTTGGATTTGGTTTCTTAACAAGTTTCTTTTTGCTAAATTCCTGTACATATGAGTAATCCCTTTGTCATAATTTAATCGTGGGTTCACAAATGGAGTTGGAATTACGACTCAGGACACTATGTTCTTAAATATGACATGTAGTAAATTTTAAACTCTCTCATACAATCATGCAAATTATGTTATTAAACTAAAACTTCTTTTCTGTTTGTATCTGCTAATTGCAATAGGGCTATTGTTTCCTTTCTTTGTATAAACTCTAAGAAAATAAGCATTCTCCATTTTTCATAACTTACTAATGGCTGTGACAAAAGCTGGCTCCAAAACTTCTTTAAACTGTAACAACTAATTGTCAGGCTGGTACAGTTAGTTCCACATGTTCTGATGATATAACTGAGCAAATATTTTTCTGTAATGGACTGAGTACGTATTTATGTCATTAGTTATTAAAATATATACACAAATGTACCTGTGTGTCTATATAAGATTTCAGCTGACCTCTTCATCAAAATGTGATATATCTGAATATTAAAGTGTTCACTACCAAATAGGATAAATGTTAAAATCCTTCAGCCAACTCTAGCAAGCATGTTACATTCTAATATAATTCATTCATTATGTAGTTTCAAGTTGCAATGAAATTGGCCTCACCCCCTAAACAATATCTTCTGTCCCCCTTGTCACCTTCATTCAGAATCTGTTTCTTCTTTTTTTTTTTTTTTTTTTTTGGTTTTTCGAGACAGGGTTTCTCTGTGGCTTTGGAGCCTGTCCTGGAACTAGCTCTGTAGACCAGGCTGGTCTCGAACTCACAGAGATCCGCCTGCCTCTGCCTCTTTGGTGGACAGACTGCTACAGAAACTAGTTCCTTATGTTCCTTCTGAGTTCAAAAGAAGAGAGTCATTACACAAATGTTCCTACCAGAGCAAGGAAGAAAGAGACTGCCTTTTAGAGAACATGCTCCACAGAAGAACAAATGTTCAAAACTATTATTGATTTGAGAATTAGGTCACTCTAATAAATCTAAGAACCCTGTCCATCTAGATGACGTTAGCATTTTAAGATAATTAGCTAGATGTCTGTTGTTAACAAGAAATAATTGGGTTTCCAGAAATAGTGGTATTTGATCATTTTTAAGCCCCAGGCTAGGGATATAGTTCAGTGGCTGAGCTCTTACCTAGATATTAATGTTTGGAGTTTGAGTTGCAGTGCTACAAAAAAAAAACCATGAATTTTAACTGGCTGTGGCTATTCTTCTGCTCATGAGGCTACCAAAAGAGGATCATGGGCTCCAGACGGTACATCATGACCTATAAAAGACCCATCTCAAAAACAAAATTTAAGAAATTCACTCATCAAGAATGAAATAATTGGATGGAGGGCTTCATCCACTGTCAGGAAATCAGCCTCATGATAGGGAAGGAAGGGGACCTTTGTTATCACCTATTAAGGGCACGTATGGTGAACATATGATGAGCTTTCATTTACCTGTTTCATTTTATCAACATGGGTATGAAGGAACTGTTTAATACTACTGATTTTCTATTTAAAAGTGGCATTATTTTCTGGATACTATTTAGTTCATAATTTTTCTTACTCATTGTTTGGCACGTCTACAGTGAATCAATTTTTAAGCATTTGTTTATTTTTATTTTATGTGGCTTAATGTTTTAACTGCATGTCTGTGCACCATATGCATGTACTGCTCTCAGAGTCCAGAAAGGGCTACTTGTAATATGAGGCTGCTTGTTCATTTCCTGGCTGCCCAGACTCACGAAATAACCACACAGAAGCTGGATTAACTAAATCACTCCTTGGCCTATTAGCTCTAGCTTCTTATTGGCTAGGTCTTACATCCTAAACTAGCCCATCTCCCTTAATCTGTGTATTGCCATGTGACTGTGGCTTACCAGTTAAAGTTCCATCCCCAGCATCTGTCTCTGTCAGGGCTACTTAGCATCTTACTGACTCCACCTTCTTTTTCCTAGCATTGAATTTAGTTTTCCCTGCCTACCTCTATTCTGCTCTCCACAGTCCCAAGACAGCTTCTTTATTTATTAACCAATAAAAGCAACACATATACAGGAGGATCCTACATCAGATACTGGATCCCCTGCAACTTATAGTTACAGACAGTTGTGAGCTACCATGTGGGCACTAAGAACCAAACCTGGGTACTTGGAAAGAGGAGCAGAAGCCCGTAACCTTTTAGCAATCTCTCTGACCCCTAGAGTAAATTCTTAATATGTTATATGTTACAAAAAACATCAACTGAAAATGAAACCCAGAGATCATCAATGTTGGGTTAGATAGAGTTTTTTTTTAAAGAGGTTTGTACATCAAAAAGAGCAAATTGCAAACAGAACATGGACATCTTGTCTAGAAGATAAATGGAACTTGCAACAGGACAACCAGGTAATGTACAGAACAGTACATAGAAGCATTATTGTGCTTGATTGTCATCGGCCTCACTCCTAATATTATTTGACCCAACAACACTAATAATGCATTCTGGGTTCATTCCAGGTAATGAACGGCCTGAGGAGCAAATCCTTTTTACCTTTGGTGGATTACTCCACTGTTGCTAACACTAAGATCTGATGTCACATGTGAACAGATAGATTTTCACATTCATTGTTGTTAACCATCAATAATTAGTTTGATTCTAGATTCTCTACTGTTGCCAGGGAGCCTTGGGAAAGCAGCTATATAGTTTTGAATATATACATACATATACCTGTTTCCTGGTCTCTCCTGAGGCATGGATGCATCAAGCAATGCCTTTTCCCTGTCATCTGGCTAGCTCCTGTTCAAATTCAATGTGCCCCTGCCCTATAAGCAGCTCTATTTAAAACTCATAATCTAGTTGAACAATTACTTTCTTCCCTTCTGTGTTCTTGCTTATTGCTACAGGGCTTTGTAGTAATTGGAGCAGCGGGGCTGTTGTAGTGGGAGAGGCAGGCTACGTTCCTGGCGCCCGGCTGCCTGCACGGCTAGCTTTATCCGAAATAATTACATGGAAACTGTATTCTTTTAAACACTGCCTGGCCCATTAGTTCCAGCGTCTTATTGGCTAGCTCTTACATATTGATCTAACCCATTTCTAATAATCTGTGTAGCACACGAAGTGGCTTACCAGGGAAGATCTTAACCTGCATCTGTCTGGAGTGGGAGAATCATGACCACTCATTGACTTGGCTTTCTTTCTCCCAGCATTCTGTTCTGTTTACTCCACCTACCTAAGGGTTTGTCTATCAAATGGGCCAAGGCAGTTTCTTTATTAATTAACCAATGAAAGCAACAGATTAGAAAGAAATCACTCCCACATCAGGGCTTTAGTAGAAAATATTCCTGTTCCCCATTACTTTTCTCAGCTCGCTGGGCAGTGGTGGTTCATACCTTTAATTCCAGCAATTGAGAGGCAGAGGCACACAGATCTGTGAGTTTGTGGCCAGCCTGGTTGTCTACAGAGGGAGTTCCAGGATAAGCTCCAAAAAGTTACACAGAGAAACCTTGTCTCAAAAACAAACAAACAAAAAGAAAAATAAAATTTCTCAGCTCTCTTTAAGAAATGTTCCTGCTGGAAAACAACTAATTTATGCAACACCATAGATTGTATAGAAAATAATTGTAATTGTATTACATTGACATCTGATCTTAATGGCATTTGATAGGCTAGAGCTATGGCAGGCAGCTGTTCTAATACAGTGTTTGCCAATCACTGCATTAGACCTGCATTTATAAGAATTCTTCTTTTGTACCACCAAAATGAGTGCTCAAATGTTCTTTCAAGTTCTGAGTTGAGCTCTTTTATTCTCTCACTGAAAAGAAATAATTGACTAAGTACTGTAATCAGTAGGTCAAGAAAACCTACGCCATGTGTAAAATTCTCCCACTTTCTAGCTGTATGAATTTGAATGTCAATTTCCTTCACTTACGTAACAAAATACCATATGAAGATCAAATTCAAAACCTGTAGAATACTTTGGTGGATTACTTGGTTCATAGTAACTGGTCAATAAAGTACACCATGATCTATAATTATTTTACATTGTATCCTAGCCTAATTCCTAAACCCCATAACTTTGTATATCCTAAAACTGAAAGTTAGTTTCTATACATGAATACTTCTGTCTTAGTTTAAGTTTTATTGTTGTGAAGGGACACCATGCCATGGAAACCTATAAAAGAAAATATTTAATTGGGTGTGGCTTACAATTCATCATGACAAGAAACATGGCATTGTGCAAACAGACATGATGTTGGAGTAGGAGCTTAGAGTTCTACATCTTGGTTTGCAGGTGGTAAAAAGAGACTATATGCTACACTGGGCATAGCTTGAGCATATAAGACCTCAAAACCTACTTCTACAGTGATGAATTTCCTCCAACAAGGCCACACCTCTTAATAGTGCCACTCCCTGCGGACCAAGCATTCAAATACACAAACAAGTCTATAGGTGCTATTCCTATTCAAACCACCACAATGTATATGTATGCATACATGCATAATATTTGGAATTTGGGCATAGAAAGTGGCCTTGGAATCTGAACAGAGTGTGCAAAAGAAGAAACAAACATAGTTAAGAAATATATCAAAAATGTTAATTGTCCCTTGAAATTCTGGAATGCAAATCAAAATGACTTTGAGATTTCATCTTGGCCCAGTCAGAATGCCAAAAATCAACAAAAAAGCAGGCAGGAAGTGCTGTAGGAGTTCTGGGGAAAATTCATTGTTGGTGGGATTGCAAACTGGTGTGGCCATACTTGAAATTAGGTTAAAAAACCCTCAAAAAGCTAAAAATAAGTCTACCCTATGACCCATCTCCTTGACATTGGCCCAAAGAACTCAGCATCCTACTCCACAGATACTTGCTCATCAATGCTCCTTGCTGCTCGATTCACAATAACTATGAAACATAAACAGCCTTAATATCCTTCAACTGACAGATAGATAATGAAAATGTGATGCATTATACACAGTGAAATACCATTCAATTGTAGAGAAATACGAGATCATGAACTTTGCAGGTAAATGAATGGAGCTAGAAAAAGATCATGTTGAGTGACAAAACCCAGACCCAGAAGGACAAATGTCTCATTTTTTCTCTCATCTGAGGCTCCTTTCTACAAATCTTCAGATGTGACTACATAAAATGGAGTAAACTACAGAAACCAAGAAAGTAAAAAGGGCCCATTGAGAGAGTGTGTGCGGGAGCAATAGAAAGGTTGGAATAGCAGGGTACAGGTGATCTAAGGGGAAAAGAGAAAAATGGGGAGGCTTTAATTAGGGAAGAGGATGTGAAATCAATACAAAAGGTGGGAAGTCGATAAAAATAATAATAAAAATACTTGCAAAATCATAAGAAATCATACTATTAACCTTTTATGGAAAAATAATTATAATTTATTTAAGCCTGTGCATGTGCGTGCATACACACACACAATACACAGTTAAATGAAAATTTCAGATTCATATTGATAATCTTTCCCATATAATCCTAAGGAAAAAAAACCAATACAGGGCATGGCAGGCCTTCTGGCGTGTTGTTTGTTTGGGAAGTCTAAGAGACTCATAAAACATTATAGGCTATTGCTGTCTCCCTTACTTTTATGCCCTCAGAGGTGAAAAGTAAGTTTTCTATTGCTAAAGACCTCATGCAATTCAGAAACCAGACCCAGAGGCCCTGAAGGAGAATTTACCTGAAAGCTTCCTCCTAATGATTACCTTTAATGGTACCAAAAGGCACCATGTAAGCTTCCAAAGGAAATAAGCCATCAATAGACCTATCCAGCTATGATGCCTATGAACCCCAACAACTATTAGCATGGCATGACAGTCCTACGGTACAGTAGTGGCCTGCATACCTTGCTGGTAACCAATAGGTCTCTAGTTGGAATCAAGACCCTCTTAGAATGAGGGAACTTGTGTCAGGTCCTGGAAGCGAGTCAACAACTCAGGGCTAGTGAAGTCATGGGTCTTGGAGGAGAAGCAAAACCACCACTTTACTAAACCAGCATAATCCCTAAATACGTTCTAAATATCTATCCTTATGCCCACAGGTAAGTGTAGCTCATAAGGAAACTTCTCTTTACAGTAGACAAAGACTACAAGAAAGCACCAATAATCCTAACTGATGCATCTGTAACACAACTTCTGCACTTCAGAAGGCTGAAGGATTGTTACAGAAGAGGGGGCAGAAAGATGAATGAGGCAGAGGAACAGCAAATATGCTATGAGACTGTGTCTTCTAGAAATGTCAGAGAAGCTATACCCATGAAATCTCACTACCTAAATACCAATAGACATGGTAATGTGGAAGGCAAAAAACTTATGAGGCCTCAGCCCTAGAAAAAGAACCAAAGGCAACTAAAGAATGCTGAAAGTGAGGGAAATGGTCTTCCTTAGGGAAGAAGACATCAATTGTCTAACCAACATCAAATGGTCAGCCTCAAGAGCACATACATATGAGTAATGTTATACAGATTGAGCAAGTTAAATTTATATACTTAGTAATATATATATATATATTTATCATATATACTCATCATATGTGCAAATGTGTATATATGTGATAACAGTTTACTTGAGAACAAGGGAAGGTGCATGGGAAGGGTTGAAGGGAGGAAAAATAAGAAGGAAAAGAGGGAAATGATGTAATTATACTTTAACCTCAAAAACTAACAAATGAACAAAAGACTAGAACAACCACAGATAATTGGTGTGGATAAACACAGGCTGCAAACTGCTTCTTAACCAATGCTCATTTAATTTTTTGTTTTGTTTTGTTTTGTTTTGTGTGTCTGAGACTTGAGAGATGTGCTTAGAGATCAGAAAGCTGCTTCAAATACGTTTGCTCATTAAGTCAGCTGATGGTCTAAGGACCCTTTGAGAACTTGTCACCTCTGCCTACAGAAAGAAAACAATGTCAATTTTTAAAATGTACCCTGTCAGAAATCTTGAAGGATCTCTGGACATAAGGCTAGATGACGATAATTAAGCTTGTGAAGGATGTTCCCCCTTGTTAGGGAGAGATTTTGGGGGGATGAGAGTGTCTAGTGGGTCAGATCATGTAATCATCTGGCAAGCACATCAATGTAGGCACTCAGAAGGGCAGCTGACTTTTTAACTGTGGTTTAATTAGGACAACAAAAAAGTCAGATACTCAAGTTCTTTGTGGCATCTTTTTTAAGAAGCTGCAAACCTTCCCTATCTATCCCCTGGCAGCCTGTGTAGGGTGGATTGCACAATATACCTGACTGTTGGGATTTTATTGGAGTATAAATTAGTGAGCCTTTACTGTGAAGGCAACTACTTGGTAGGAAATCAGCTTAATAGCTAAAGGTTACTCTTAAATATTACATTGCACAATCATTTTATGTCTACCTTGGAAAAGTGCTTATGAGGGAGGGGTGTGCCAGCAAACACTATTGATTGGAGAACCCTTTGCTGCATTTTGGTACATACTCTCATTAGACCGGCACTTGAGATGTGAAGAACTCTCTCTTTCAGCAGCAGGAAATTTGAGAAACTATGATGTCATGATCTCACTTCTGATTCTCCACTGTCAAATACAAAGTCTTTTTGGCATCTTCTTGGGTTTTTACTTGGAATCCTCATTTCACTGTAAAGTGAGGAGATGGTTGTCAGTCTGAATTCTCCCAAGATTCTGAAGTTACAAGGATACTGCTCCATTCATGAAAGACCTTTCCTAGTGACCCAAACCAATCATGTCCCAATTCTTCCTCTTCTTATGGTTCTGGGAAGGTAGGCATACAAATTGTAATCCTGACTTACTAGCTATGAGCCCTTTGACTAGTGACTTCATATCTGAATTGATTTTTCTCTGACTTAAATAATTAGAAAACAAAAAGTTCACTCATAGAGTTGACAGAAAAATTAAAAAAAAGAATATGTCCAAAATAAAGGAATGGTCTCTGTTAAAGAAAACATAAATGAACAAGAATGTGTCTTATATTCAGCATAATGCCAAGAATCTAGTGGCCACTTTACAAATACTGAACTATAGTTGTTATTTTTCCATCTGTGAAGCAAAGCAATCTCTATCCCACTCCAGAGTCTCTCAAATCCTTTCTGCCTCCTAACTCACTCAAGGGCAGTAGTAACTGTACAAGCTTTCCTTGTCCTTGCTCAGAAACCTCTTCACAGTGCCCTTTACTCCTATTCATCCCTCCTTATCAGTACCGCCAAGTAGAGAAAGAGAAAGCAAGCCTTGTTTTCATAATCAGTAAGTATCCTTGTCCTGAAGCATCCTTGTTTAATGTCTTTAACACTGAGAAGATTGCTCAGTGGCACTGCTGCTTTTGGTATCTTGGCAACTGTTTTAAGTCTTGAGTTCTCACATTCATAGACACGTGGCTCAAGATGTACTGGGAAAGGGAGGAGAGGCACTGGGACTTAGACACTGAACCAACAAAACCACGAGAAGAACAGGCTATGGCCAAGACCCAGCTGCAAAGTACATAGGACATTGGTTTTGATTTCCCTCACCACACAGATTCATGAGTTTGAGTTTGGTTAAGTGGCTCTGCTAAGGTAGCTTGATTACGACAACCCCATGGGGCCCTCTGAAAGGAAAAGCAGACTTCTGAGCTGCAGTCGCTCAATTTTTCTGCTTCAACTCATAGGCTTCTTATGCACAAGCAGCTAAAATCCTTCCCTTTACAGAGCTCAGAGAGTGCAAAACCCACTTCACTTCACCAAATTCCTTAGTTGCATGTATATAAATTTAAAGTGGTAGAAAGGGGAAAAAAGGCAAAAAAAAAATACCCAAAAATTCAACAGTCAAACCATCCCCTCTTAAGGCCTACTAGATTGTTTATGCAGGGACTGGAAGAAATTCTTTAGAGGCACATTTGCAAAAACAATAGGTTCATATATCATATAGCTTCATAAAGCAGAAGACTACATTAGAAAACACATGGGTCTTCCCTGTGTGGAGTATGAAACCCAATGCAGTGGTGGGTCCGTAAATCTGAGATCCTTTATTTTTAATTCAGTATTTTAATAGAATGCCCTTCTTGCAATCATTTGTTTTATTTTGCATTACTATGTTTTCTTATCAATCTTAGGAGATAAGAAATAAAGCTGCTTTTACCCGTTTTGTCATCAGTGAGCTATTTTATAATCACATCTCAGGAGAATGGGGCAAATAAGACAGGCACTAGCTTTGTTATGTGCCCTTCCCCCAAGAAGTCTTACTACCGCTTGGGTTCAGTATGCATGCCAGAGAAGCTTTGCAATGGTAGGTGTTAACTGAATGCAGCATGGTCACAGGACTCACACTCAGCTTAAAGCAGATGTGTAGAGATCACAGGAGAAGATACAGCTCTTTACCACTGTGCCTGACCCACAGCAGAAAGGCTATCAATAAATGTGAACTCCCTGTGTCTTTTCTGCTCTTTTCCCTGCATCCACACAGCTCTACCCTCTCCCAGGGAGTCCTGTTCAAAATGCTGTAGCAAATACTTCATTTCAGGCTGTCTTCCCTCAGCACCTCTAGAGACTTCCTCCCACACAGCTGGTGCGCATTCAGATGGCAAGTGACTCAGGGACAGTGTCAATGTGGTGATGGAAATCACCACAGAAGAGAAGGGGAGTCTGAAGGCAGAACTGACTACTGAGTGCCCATTGATCAACAGGAAAAGGTGCAGCTCAAGAGCTGGGAGGCTTCACTGAATCTGAATTTGTTAGACCAATTTAAGGTTTTTTACACATTTAAGTACTTTGGTAAATGAGGGAAAGCTCAACAGAAAGCAAGCCCAGTCATTTATTCACCATAGGTCACAACCTAGGTTGCTGGTACATGCTCTGTGACCTAAGAAAACAAGGGAGATGTTGAACAGTTGTTGTTGACACTGAGACTTGATAGTGCAACTTACGCTATTGAAATGGGGTATCATTTTCGGTCTGATCCTATGGGCCTTCACAGTTTCAGTAACATGCTTCTTCCTCATGTTGCTCTTGCCTCTGTGGACGTCATAGCTCATATTTTTGCCTTTATTGTCCTTGTTTTTCCCCTTAATTTTCCTGCCTGCTGTCTTCCAAGGTGGTTGATTTCTTCCTGTCTACTGCACAGTTTGATGTTAGGCTACTACAGTCATCCAATTGAAAAGGTTTACAGGAAGAAAGGACTTCACTTGAAAATAAATGAAATATTTTAAGATGTATAACTGTATAAAAAGACAATAGGCTCTCTGATAGGTCTTCAGTTTCCAGTCACAGGAGGTATAAAAGCAAAAGTTCAAATTCAATGGGCCTCTGATTAAGATGTTGGAGAGAGTGTTTTCAGTGTTTAGCGGGGGTCCCTGAGGAGTTCTGAGATCCTCTGATCTTAGCAGTATATGGTGCAGGAGAATTGTCTGTATTCTGTCAATCATGTTTTAAATAAATGCTGATTGGCCAGGCAGGAAGAAGAGGCAGGGCGATGCGAACAGAAGAATTCTAGGAAGGAGGAAGGCCATTCCTCCCAGTCCTGCCCGGATCTTGGAAGAAGCAAGATGTGACCTGCCTCACTGAAAAAGGTACCAAGCCATGTGGCTAACAAAGATAAGAATAATGGGTTAATATAAGTTATAAGAGCTAATACAAGGCTGAGCAAATGGGCCAATCATTTTATAACCTAATGTAGACTCTCTGTGTGATTTTCTTTGGGAGCTTACCGGCTGTGGGAACTGGGCAGGACATAAACCCCAACAAGCCGGCCCTCACGTTATACCAACCCTTGAATCTTACCTATGGAAAAACCAAGGCTAGGAATTTGAGGACATAGTACCATGACAGAGTTCCTGATTCCTCGGCCAGGGCTTTCTTCACTATTCATATAGGCTCTCTGAACACACCTTCAAACCCACTGTCTCTGGAAAATTCTCCTTGAATAAGTGGATTTCTGACTGTGACCTGCTTTGCTCCCAATATAACACTGCTCTTCTACAAATCCAAAGTACCACTCATACCCTATAAGGAGGAACATTGCAATTTTTAGGACGAAATGTGTTTCTGCTAGCCTGAATGCAAATGAAACTGACAAAAGTTAGGAGGAACTATCTCAAGGATTTTGCTAACAGCCTCTCCCTTTCATCAGTGCCATTTATGCCCACTTTCTTTTAATTTTAAAAATTATAATATTTGTTTATTTATATAGAGTTTGTATATGTGCACATGTATGCATGCCACACGCACATGGCATGGCATGCTTGTGTAGTTCAGAGAACAATTTGGAAGTGTTCTGATTTTTCCTTCTGGGAATCAAAATCAGGCCATCAGGCTTGGTGACAAGCAGTTTTATAGGCTGAGTCATCTCACTGGCCAGATCTACCATTTGTTTTATTACACTTGTTCTTTCATCATTATTACTGGTAAAAGAACACTGCTGAGCAATGTTCTTGTCTGGCTGATAAAAGGCATGTAAGGGTACCAATTGAGATGGTGGATCAGGCAGTGAGGATTAGGGACCAAGAATTCTCAGATGTGTTTTTGTGTGTAAAAGGAGGCAAAAGAGATTCCTATGCCTAAAGGAAGAGCCCCAACATGTTCTATGAGGAATAGCTATAGTAGGAAGCAGAGAAAGCAAAGTATATCAGACTACAGAAACAATAGAGAAAGAAAGTTCAGTTTACTGGGAGGCTATATGAGAATAACATTGAAGAAAGAAGGACCTAGCTGTAGAAGACAACAGATGGTATAAGGGGTTTGTACTTCATCCTACAGCTGCCGGGTGCTACTGAGAATTTCTCAAAAGCAAAGGAGAGGGATAAACTTGATAAGGAGCATTTATTTTTAGCAGTATTCACTTAACATCCATGTGTAAATTTTTGGTAGTAGTGATTGTAGAAGAATGGTTATATGTATGTGTTTATGTATGGAGCCAGTGCCTAGAGATGTGAGAAGAAATGGATAAAACTGGAGCCCTTCTTTGTGACATGGTTATTTAGGGAAAACAATGCACTACATTTTAAAAGCAGAAACCAGAGGGTGTTATTGATGTAAAATCAATTGACCGGTCTTTAGAGATTTGAAGTATTTGGTCAGTTTCACATTTGAAAGGAACTACAAGAACAAGGTGAACATTGATTCCATCTTTTAATTATGCATGAGTATAAAGATCTTATATGCCAGTGACCATCTTTCCTTCTTTCAACATAAATAAAGTAAAATAGTACTCACTGTCGAATGAGCAATTCTGCAAGTTAACAATTCTGAAATGAATTCAGAATCCTGTTTGTGTGAATGTTTGTGTCTCTGTATGAATGTGTGTTTCTTGTGCTTTTTCTTTGGTTCTTTTCCTTCTGTTTGTTTTGCCTTAGCTGTTTTTGTTTTAGCTTATTTTGCTTTGTTATCATTCCTTAGATGCCTATTTATTTTCTAAGGAAAGATAAAAAGGGTGTGGATCTGAATGGGAAGGGAACTGGGGGGAGTTGGGGAAGGGAAAACCATAGTCTAAATGTATTGTATGAGATATCAGACTGGAAGCTTTCACCTAAGAACAACAACAAACAAACAAACAAACAAATAATCACATAAAGCACTGTCCCTAGTTTGTTCCTTTTCACGCCCCCTTCCAGACTGAATTCTTACATAAAATTTGTTGTACACTGCTGCATAGCCATTTGTGCAACTGTCATTAAACTTATGTGTGAAATAAATATGCTTTAGCAGAAAACCAAGGCACATAAAATGAAACAAAGGTGTTGAAATATGCAGTTAAAAATAAAAATATTCCCAAGCTGAGCAGAGTTTGTACCTTCTTACCAGCCGTCTTCCACCCACTCCTTCCTAGGTCATTTTCTACCCAGGCTGAACTTGCTTCCTTTTACAGGAAGTAGATGGAGGCAGGGATCTGAACCCAGAGCCATGAGCTTTCATCTCCCTCTGATGCAAATATGACATGAGGACCCAATGTCCTATTTGTAAATGCTAGATTCTTCTGAAGATTATTTCATTTTGGAAACGTGGAGTGAGGCTAGAGTTTTGATACAGGAGTGTCTAATTCAGATGAATGAACCAGTTTTGCCTACCTGATTCCTCTCCTTCCTAATGAAATGTAGTGCTATACTTTGAGTCTTCAATGGCAACCACAGATCCAAGACTAAGATTTGGCATGAAGTGCTCCTGGGGAAGTGTTCCTGGACCTTTAGAAGGGAGGGGTTAAAGATAGAACGTTAGGCCCCAGGCAAATTTCCCTTGAGAGGGAATATTGCAGCTCTGATCCCATTTTTTTCTTTCGTGACTTCCTGGCTACCTGAAAGTAGTCATGCCATCCGTCCCCCCCCCCGCCCCATAACATACTATATCACTAAAGTCTTTCTAAAAGAAATAAATAACTATATACAAATAAAAAAATCTTAATTAGTAAAACATGCAGGCTGAGGTTGCTGCTTACTCAGCTGTCCTTGTTAGTGCTTAGTGTCTTAGTCGATTGCTGTGAAGAGACACTGTGATCACGACAACTCTCAGAAAAGAAAACATGTTCCATACTTTCTTCATCCATTCTTCCGTTGAAGGGCATCTAGGTTGTTTCCAGGTTCTGGGATGTTCTATTGGGATCTCACCAAGGCCAGCTGAAAAAGCCTAGGTCTGAAAAAGCATGGGATAAATCCGGACTAGCTGAACATAGCGGACAATGAGGAATACTGAGAATTCAAGAACAATTGCAGTGGGTTTTTGATCCTACTGCACGTACTGGCTTTGTGGGAGCCTAGGCAGTTTGGATGCTCACCTTACGAGACCTGGATAGAGGTGGGCAGTCCTTGGGCTTCCCACAGGTCAGGGAACCCTGATTGCTCTTCGAGCAGATGAGGGGGGGGGACTTGATCGGGGGAGGGGGAGGGAAATGGGAAGCGGTTGTGGGGACGAGGCAGAAATCCTTAATAAATAAATAAATTAAAAAAAAAAGAAAAGAAAACATGTAACTGGGGCTGGATTACAGTTTAAGAGGTTTAGTTCATTGTCGTCATGGAGAGAAACATTGCAGGACATAGGCAGACATGGTGCTTTTGAAATAATTGGGAGTTCTATATCTGGGATGTGCATGCAGCAGGGAGAGAGAGAGAGAGAGAGAGAGAGAAAGAGAGAGAGAGAGCGCCCCTGGACCTGGCTTGAGGCTTTAAAACCTCCCCCCCCCAAGTGACATACTTCTTTGAACAAGGATATACTTGTCCAGCAAGACCACATCTCCTAATACCTCCCAAGTAGTGTCACTACGTGATAACTAAGCATTCAAACATATGAACTATGGGGGCCACTCTTATTCAAATCACCACACTAGCCATGTCTAAAGCTAACCAGAGCTCCATACAATGAAAAAAATTACTCCCAGCACCCAGAGCAGACAGTGAACATGGTAAATGCAGGGACTCCTTGCTGCTGAAGATACTAAGGCTATATTACAGTTGAATGATTGCTCAGCTCTAGTCAGGACATTTATACCAACCCTTATAAGACTTAGAGAATATTGCAGAAAAGGGAGTGAAAATGATGTAAGAGCCAGGATCTAAGGAGGAAAGATGTGAAATGTTATCCTCAGGGCACGACAAAGCTGCTACAAATTTCACAGCAGCTGCAGTTAGGTGCACTGGGCCTGCCTTGCCAGCAGCTCATCATGGAGTGGGGAGGAGCTCAGAAGAATCCAGCCTTCCCTAGGGAGGGATGGTGTTTGTCTTCAGTTGTATCACAGTGAGCCCACCAGGTTCTAGTGCGTCATCCAAAGCCTTCAAACCAGTGACCACACAGATTGTCCTGGAAAATCTGTAGAACACAGAACAAAACAAGGCACAGATATGGGAAAGGGACCTGATGATATGAGTCATCACCTGATGACTAGGGTGAGAGGGAGGAGTAAACAAAATCACCGAGTCCACCTAGGAATTTATCAAGCAACAAATTTCATCAATAAAAAAGGAAGCTATTGTAACAATTTGCTCTTACTTCTCCAACTTTCCTTAGACATGTCTGAAGTCATGCAAGCATTCTTCATGCCCTCGTGTATTAAAAGCCTGTGATTTGACATCCTGTGAGTATATACTGTTAAGCATGTTAGTAACAATGCACTTATCATAAGTATATAAAATGGGCTTTATAGTCTGTTCCTTAAATGTTGTAATACTTATTTAATCTTTACTAGTAACCACTGTTGCTTTTATTCTGTGATTACTAAATATCAGGTACCATGCTAAGCAATTTACATGCAGTAAGATTTCAATGTAGCATGCAGATGGAATAGGGATGGTCCTCACTTTTCACTTTAGAAATTGTTGGAAAAGATTATTAATTAAGTAATTAAGATCATAAAATTGGGGCTGGAGAAATGACTCCACAGTTAAGGGCACTGGATGCTTTCCCAGAGGATCTGGGTTTTATTCCCAGCATCACATCTTAGAACCACCTGTAACTCCAGTTCTTGGGGAACCACACCCCATTCTGGCCTTTGTGAGCACCAAACATACATCTGGTATATATTCATATATGCAGTAAAACACCAATACATAAAAAATAAAGTTAAATAAAGCTTTAAATGAAGATCATAAAGTTTCAAACTGTGATCTGGAATTAAGATCAACCTCATTCTTGTGCCTGAACCAATAACCGATGCTCTGCTTGCTATTTTAATATTGCTCCTTTCAACTCCCATATACATTTTGTTTTAGCAGTGGTATTAGAACTTCAGAATTCTTAATGGGAGGAATCAATGGGGGGACAAACAAGCCCATGGTTGACACTAAATGTATGACTCCTAAGGGAATAAGTTCCACTGGGAAACTCCTGTGGCCAAACCTTTGGAAGAGTCTATAAAATAAGAAATTACTTATTCCTCCTCTGATATGCACCGTAGGCTCCCAGTGTGTAGAAAATGCTTGCATAATGCATGTTTCCCCCCTTTTTTTCAGTGTTATAATAGCTTTTGGGGTAGAACATGGAGGTGGGTAATCAGTCACACAAAACGCCTGACTTTAGGAGGTATCTATCACGTTCTTAGATGTTCTTCAGTTTCTCTCTTCAAATTCTTATTTTAGAAATTTATTAATTATGCATACAGTATTCTGTCTTCATGTATGCCTTCATGCTAGGAGAGGACACCAGATCTCATTATACATGTTAGTGTGTCACCTTGTGTGGTGCTGGGAATTGAACTCAGGACCTCCATAAGAGTAGCCAATGCTAGCCGGGCGGTGGTGGCGCACGCCTTTAATCCCAGCACTCGGGAGGCAGAGGCAGGCGGATCTCTGTGAGTTCGAGACCAGCCTGGTCTACAAGAGCTAGTGCCAGGACAGGCTCCAAAACCACAGAGAAACCCTGTCTCGAAAAACCAAAAAAAAAAAAAAAAAGAGTAGCCAATGCTCTTAACCTTTGAGCCATCTCTGAAGCCTCTCTTCAAATTTTTAATGATTGTTGAACAATATACCCATATTTTCTTTCTTTTTCTTTTTATTTTTTCAAAGTAGGGTTTCTCTGTCTTGAAAATTTCCTGATATATGAGCTGGGATTTAGATCTATTTCTTTCAACTCTAGAATTTACGCCATAAGTAAAAACTTCATATATGTAATTTAATAGATATCTAGATGGATTATATACTGTTTCACAAGTTTAGAGGTAAGAAATTTCTCAAAATCCTGGCTAGGGCTATCTTATCTCCATGATGCCCACTTTGAGGTTAGCAACTTGGCCTAATCCCCACACGGATGATCCCAGCATTGAAGGAATCCCATGCGGTTTGATCATGAATGTGCTTAGAAACAGTGCTCCACCATTGATGGTTGTATTTCATTCACCATGTGCATATGGTTATGGAGCGTAAAATTTAAAGCTAAAAATTTATTTATCAGTTCCTTATACTTCATTTCATTTCATCATATCACAAACGTCTTTCATATCTTCACATTCCTGTGGCTTAACCTCTGCTCTCATCCCAGACCCTGCCTGAGCAGTTTGGCAATTTTTTAAAAGGCAATAGTCCACCTGGATTAATGTCCTCTGAAAGGTTTCACTAGATTTGTCAAACTGCTCTAAGGCTAATTTATCCAGGCACTCTAAGGCTAATAGATGGAAGCATTTTAAAAGGTACGTGTGTGCATAGCCTTCAGTAACATCATGTACCTCCTTCACAATATTAGTGACAAATAGGAAATAAATTGGAATTATTCCATTTATTTTCCAACTACTCTATTCTTGACTAGCTATTCCTAATGTACATGAATGAAGGCTGCTAATGGCAACAAGGTCAGAAGTCTGCAAGGCTCTTGACACAGGAGCATCACAGGGAGGTGGTTCCTTAAGAGCAAGAAAAGCGCAGAGTATATCTGAATGTAAGGATCTACCAATGATGATATGGTGAGAAGGCAAGTTTCTATTTCCCTATCTGCAAAGAAAGATGCTGTGGGATGATCTTTCTGTATGGGTTGAATATGTGTTGCTTTCATTGTGCATAAAGAAAACTACTTTGTCCTAAGGCAAAGCAGGATAGACCCAGGCAGTCAATCCCAGCAGAAATACAGGAGAAGAAAGGCAGAGTCTGGGAGATGCCCACCAGCCTCCAAGGAAGCAAGACAGGTAAAAAAATGAGTTAACAACCCACAAACCTTGTAGCAAAGCATAGAGAAGCTATGGTTTAATTTAAATATAAGAGCTAGTTAATAATAAGCATAAGCCATTGGCCAAACACTTATAAGTGATATTAAGCAACTGAGTGGTTATTCTGGAACTGGCAGGTGGGAGAGAAACCTCTGATTACAGAAAAAGAATTGGCTTCCTCATCGAAAAGTAAATAGGCTTTGGAGTGGGGATGACAGACATAGCACTAGAAAGAATAGTGGTAGTGTATAGACTGTATACACAGATATCCTGGGATGACATTCTGACTTATTTTTTTTGGTTGGTTGTCCTTGAAAAAGTTCCTTAAATATTTTGCTTTGATTTTCTCATTTGTGGAAAAGGGCCAGTGTTAGTACCAACATCACAGCATTATAAAAGTAAAATGAACACATACAATACAAATTTTACTAGTGTGTGTCACTAGACATGCTTAATTCGTTACAGTTACTGTTCATATTGTGGTACATAAGTGATAAAAAGTCAAGTCCAGCATTTGCAATTAGGGCACTACTCAGTCCTGAGGCTCTGCAGAAAACCCCATGTATTATTAGTCCCTTAACCATTTCACGACTGAGTCACTATCTGCTTTATCTGACTGGACCGCTAATGAACGGACTATTCCCTCCTTGCTCCTCATCTTATACCCCACCCCTTCCTCAGCTCCTATCTTTTTCACAGTATTTTACCTAATCCACAAGATATAGCCACAGCTGCACAGCACTACGTAGCAGAGCTATTCATCATTTAAACTGCACCCTCTATCCCCAGCTCCCACAGGTGCACAAGTACTTTTCCTCTTGCTTGTTCCAGGAGCACTGAACATAATAATGGCATTGGCAATATATAGGATTAGAGCAGCTTCTCAGGTCCACCTTGTGTCCAAACAGGCCACCTTTTCCCCCACAATAGAATATTGTGCTCTGGCTGGTCTTGCATGTCCCTCTCCTACTAGCTGCCGAACAGTGAGTATGGTTGGCTTTCACTGACTGAGTGAGACATCCATTACCAGCAATTCAAAGCCCTTCTCTTTCTGCTCTGTATGGGTGCCAAATCACAGAAAGAGTCCCTTTCCTACATGACAGCCACTGCAATAATTTCTGCCTCAGAGGTCAGTGTAATATTCCAGTATTGCAACATGAGTGATAGGAATGCATCTGCCTGAGCTGCTCAGTTCATTTGGGTGCCTGTGTAAAAATGTGAGTTATCCTAACAAATGGAAATTTTTCCACATAGTTTGAGTCTGGGTACTGATTCACTGTACAGAGAACGAGACTATATTAAGAGCTCAAATTTATCTGAATATCTTAAATTCACTGTAACGTTGGTGCAGGGCTCTGGGCATTGACTGAAAACAATAGAAAACAGGCCTATTACTCGCTGCAAATTCAGTTGAAGAACATGAGTACCATCTCTTCATTTTCATTTGCCAGTTCACATAATGGCTATACTTTGAAGGTCGTTGAGCATCTTTTAATCTTGAATATTCCTTCACATTTTGAAAACTCTTCCTCCTTAGGATCACCCTTGACTTAGCTAAAATCCTATTGTGAATCCTGATGCAAGTCAGCCCTTCTTTCCTGTCTGAACATTAGTTTCTCTTAGAAATGTACAATGATAGACCACTTTTGAATGTCTTCTTCAATAGAGTAGCTGAGATAATCATTTATTATATACTCACTTACTGATAAAACACAAGATGCTATCTTTTAGGTCTAAAAAGACATCCATGACATGGGAAAAATCTCTGTCCCTAAAACGAACAGGATTTCATGGACCAGCGCATTAAGTAGAGGACAAGATGCACTCATGAAATCAGATGTAACCTTCTGCAACTGAAGACAACTGAAGTGAAGTCATGGCTGTGATCCCTAAGATGGCATGGCAAACTATAGAGGACAATGACCTTGCAGTTGGAGAATCTGCTCTCTAGGCCTGCTCTGCTATTGATTGTCTAGATGGCCAAACCATATCTCCTCTCAGGATCTTCCTTTTTACCATGTTTTAAAAGCAAATGTTTGACTAAGTATCTTCCAAGGTCTTCTAGTTTGGGTATTTTGTTGTTATCCATGGGGACTTCAGATACAATGTAACTCATTAGAGACACACACTGTTTTCTTAGACCAGTGTGTGCTTACTAGAGGGAACGGGTAAATAGAAGGATGTGGCAGTCTTCTCTGCTCTTACCAGTCACTTAGAGATTATTATTGTCAGCAGGGTCGCCTTTGTGTCTAGATGATAGCATAGTTGTAATATTGCTCTATTTGAATAAGAATACCATTGACAATCTTAAAAATCTAAAAAGATGTGGGTTCTTCATGGCTGCATTGTATGCTACCACTCTAAAGGGAGTAGTGTGATCTCATGAGCTCATAGGTATAGAGGGCTAGGTAAAATAGAAGGCACGATAGAAACAAGAACAGTTGTTAAAATAGCAAAACACTTATCAGGCCACAGTCCTAATGAAGCACTGTGCTTGGTTCTTGTGATTTTCTCTTGAAATAGTAATCAATCATAGCAATCATCTAACCATAGGATGATTACCCAGCACATTGTATTTATAATCTCCTTCCTGCCTAAGAGAAAATAATTGGTTATCTAGCCTTTTATTCCAGGAACATTTAATTTGGTTTCATTCTTTTTTAGACTTTCCTTTTTAAAAATGGTATTTTTAAAAACTGTAATCTGGTTACCTAGTGCCTTGCTAAAGTGATTAAAATTGATTAAAATGAAGAAGCAATGTTTTTTAAAGGAAGAGGAAAATTATTGGATTTGTAGGTTTTAGATTATCTTTCAACAAAGAATAAATTCACTTGATCTTGATTGGTTAAAGGAAAGGACACTCTAAACAATTTTAAACTTATTCAAAGTCTAAACTGTGTTTTCTGGGATACCATAGCACGAAGTCATCACTGTCACTTTTGTTTTATAAGCACAGATATTTTGCAACACATAGATAATGTGCTTTATAGAGGCTTTTAAAGTATAAGCACTTACATATTTATTTTCTAGTGTCTTTGATAAACACAAATAAAAAAGGTTTAGTAGATTCTGAAGCACTGGCATTTTCCAATTTGAACACAGAGGTTTATGATCTCAAAGCCTTTTGTTTACATAACCAAGAAGTAGCAGTAATACATTCATTATATGTTCTCCGTGCCATGTATCACACAAGATTAAAAATAAAAAGTGTGTATAAAATAGATGAAATATATTTCTCTTACTTCAAAATGGTGACCACAATGGTAGCCAACCAAAGGAATCCACTGAGTTATGATTCCTCCTTGTAAACAATAGCCACTCCCCCCCCCCAAATAAAACCTCGCAAAGCTAAGAGTCATGATTTGTTACAACTACTGAGCTGATTATTGGAATTCACAAATATCTACTTTGGTTATCACTTGCTTTCTGAGAAAATATTCTCAACTTTTCAAAATATATGTGAAAATAAATTCTAAAATTCACCAGATGTCTCTGAGGAAGACACTTTTTCAATGCAAAAAACAAACAAACAGACAGACAAAAAACCCAAAACCAACCAAACAAGCAATCAAAAATAACACACAGCTCTCTTTCCCCTTAAAGGGAATATGAAATTTATTCTGAAACCAAATATGAGTGACCATGGCCTAGGAACACAGATAGAGGTTCCTTCAAATGCTAAGTTCCAATGTAGTAAGAGTTTCATAAAGATTTTTCAAATAGTAATAGAATAAAGAAAGTCATAAATCAAGATATTTTTTAAATGCACTAATGCAATTTCAACAGCAAAGTGGAGAAATCTTTTCTATAAGACCCATGTGCCATTAATGACATTTTAAGCTTTTGGGTTGTTGAAAGCTAGGACTCTTTTTGTGCATTCTAAAACTATTTACCTAATAACCAGGATATTATATCATACACAGAAGTGGACAAAAATGGTGATGTAGGGAAGTAAGATAGCATATGATAATTTGGCTTGGAACCTGAAAATTGTTAACTGAAGTTCCGAGAAAAGAAGAAAAGCTACAGCTATATTAAGCATCTAAAAGGCTAATTGACTGATTAAAATTTCAAAGACTGTGAAGAGCTGGGATGCTTCACAGTCGATGGTGGCGCACGCCTTTAATCCCAGCACTCGGGAGGCAGAGGTAGGCGGATCTCTGTGAGTTCGAGACCAGCCTGGTCTACAGAGCTAGTTCCAGGACAGGCTCCAAAGCCACAGAGAAACCCTGTCTCGAAAAACCAAAAAAAAAAAAAAAAAAAAAAAAAAAAAAAAAAAAAAAAACAATTTTCTTTCTAGATTCTCAGAATTTAGAAAACAGCTAAGAATTTAACATCAGTGATTGTAAGAACTGTTTAAGGCCATTGGGACAATTATTTTAAATCAAGACCATTGTGGTTACCTCCCATCTGGTAGCTATAGCATGTAATCCGTGAGTTGAGATATGGTCCAATTATAGTATACCTAAGCTACCTGAATCTCCTTTGTTTTATTTCTGTTTTTCTGTCTATAACCAGACTTAGATATGAAAATATAGTAGTAGAAGTAAAAAGCCAGCTAAAAATGAAATGTGTTGGATTACCTGTGTCCTATAAAACTTCTCTTAGTATAAAATTAATATCATAAGTGCACGTGAGCAGTCAGGGATGTATTCAAATAGAAATGATTTAAAATGCAGTTTAAATAAAAATTGAGTACATGTGACTCTGTATCTTAAATGTTGATCAAAATTTCTTTCTTATTTGGAAAATGCCATGTAATACTAAGCCATGAACTGCACTATACACTTTTCTAAAGAATCACTGTGCCCCAAACTCAGCCACGTGAATGTTTGGAAATAATTTATCGTCATGTAGATGCTGATGCTATTTATAGAATCATTGCACACTATATAAGTGTGTCTTGTATAAGTTTTAAGGTTATCCAAAACGTTGTTAAAGCACTTAGATCTTACACAAACCAAATATTTCCATTTATCAATATATATATATACATATATATATATATGATAAAGGCAAGTTATAGAAGAAAGAGTTTATTTGGGGCTTTCAGTATCGGAGGGTTAGAGTCTATGAGCATCAAGATGACAGGGAGCATGGCAGCAGGCAGGCAGGCATGGCACTGAAGCAGTACCTGTGAGATATGACTTGATCCACAGGCAGAGATGAGAGAGAGAGAGAGAGAGAGAGAGAGAGAGAGAGAGAGAGAGAGAGAGAATGGACCTGCTGTGGCCTTTTGAAAGCTCTAAGCCCACCCCTAGTGACACACCTCCTCTAAGAAGGCCATACCTCCTCCAATAAGGCCATATCTCCCAATCCTTCCTTAATAGTTCATCAACTAGGGACAAAGCATTCAGAAATATGGTACTATGATGACCATTCTTCTTCAAGCCACCACAATGCTTTACTCTCCTATGTCCTTTCACAATGATAATTGCTTCATCATGGGCTCCTGAACAACAAAGTTAGCCAACTATGGACTGAAACTTCTCAACTGATGTGTCAAAATAAATCCTGCACCATTTTAAAACTGATTACTTCAGGTATTTTGTTACAGGAATAGAATTCTTTTGACTGAAACAAAGTCTCTTTTTCCTCTAAATCCCTTAAATTTTTTTCATTAAAATAGAATATATAAATGCAAATAAGTTCTAAGGATGACTCAATATGTAAAAGCACACTCAACAAATAATCCTGGGGTTGTCTAAAGGTATAAAATTTAATTTTATCCTTCTGGCTGATATTTCCTTTAAAAATATAATGGTCAAGACTCTCCAGTGTTTCTACTCTATTAAATAAAAAAATAGCTCCGTATTATAAATCATGGCTAATCCAGAAGGAAATACACAAATGCCAATCTTCTGATTTAGAAATTTGTTAACTAACCTCTTTTAATCAGAGAATTAAAGGTTTTGCCTACATAGTTCCCCCTGACACATATAAATGATTCCGTGCTCTCACCCACAGTGCCAAGGTATGCCAAATGCACCAATGTCTTTAGGTTTCTGAGACACTTCAAAGAGTGATTTTTGTTCCAGGACTAGAAAATCCTGACTTTGTGTATTTGAAACCAATGGAGAAAGTTGTTAAAGTCTAAGAAGATAAAACAGTCAGAAATAGCAGCAGTCTATAGAGATGGAGAGAGAAGTAAATTATTTGCAGATGTTTTTCATTTCATGAACTCTCCTACTGTCTCCAGGGTGACAGAGCATTATTCTCATAAGAAAAAGGAATGAGCCACTCCTGTAAGGCAGAGCTGTCTATGAAAGATGACAATTAAAACAACCTTCTTTTTACCTTGTACCAAAGATATGATTTATAACCTAGTCCCCAAAGACTGAGAGACCCATGTGCAACTATAAAGACATCTATGCCTTGAGTAATTAATGTTGTCAGTCCCTATTTTTAAAAAGTCAGCTTAGTGTGCTGTGCTGGATATCTGAGCCTTATTTCCATTCGGAGAAGGAAGCCTGGGTGACGACTTCGTTTCACTGCTCCTTTGTTAAGTAATGAGCAATCTGAAGAGATGAGTTGCAGACAATCCATCTGTAAATAGAAACCCCCTTGTTTCTAAGGAGAAAAGTCTGTCATTAGCAGCTCAAGCTTGAGATCAGCATCATGTTTTCTTTGGAAAGCAAAATATTAACTTTCATCTATCAGTAATATGATAGAAATTTATTACAAGCTGCTCTACTGGGCTTTGCCTTGTGCTATATAGTGCTGGTGGATATAATAAAATAAACTGGTGCCTCTACCTCAGAGATTTCTGTTCAGATGATGAATGTAAGTATCGGCAGTTTCAGCCAGAGTAAATGAATTTAAAAACTGACTTCAGTTTACAGCTTTGTCTTTGACTTTGGACACATTAATTAACTTTGGCCTCTCCCACTTTCCACTATGTAAAACAGATGCTTATCATTCATCCTGTTTGTATTTATCACATACCTGCTAAATGCTAAGTATCAAAGTAGTCGCATTGCATGAGAAAAAGTCCTTTACTTCATGGAACTTATAGTCTAAATGAAGTGACTGTTCACAGTACATATGCAAACAAGTCATAAACTATAATTTGAGAAGCCTATATTGTATGGGCAAAGGGGACAATAGAGACAAATAAAGAGGATGGCCATGTAAAGTTTTGTTAGAAGGTCCTATGAAGACTTTGTTGAGGAGGAAAATTTTAGTTTAAACTCACAAAAAAAAAGAGAAGGAATGCCGATATCTAAGGGTTCAGAGGGACAGCATTCTTAGGCAGAAGGGGACAGAAAATACAGAGTCTAAAGCAAATACCCTTCATCTATTGTAGGTAGAGTGAGAATAGAAGTATAAATAGAGAAAATTAAGAGCAATTAGAGGTACAATAAAAAATTAGAAGACATTGTAAACCATGATAAGTGTCAGTTTTATTCTAAATATGATGTGAAAGTGTTCTCATTAGTTTTGTGTCAACTTGACACAAACTAGTCAGGCTTATCTGGAAAGAGAAAACTTCATTTGAGAGAATGTCTTCATCTGATTGGCCTGTAGATAAATCTGCGGAATATTTTATTTATTAATTATTTGTGTGTGAGGGTCCAGTCCACTGTGGATTTTGCCACCTTTGCACAGATGGTTCTGAGTTGTATAAGCAAGTAGGCCAAGCAAGTCTGGAAGAGCAAGCCAGTAAACAGCATTCCTCCATGGAATCTGCTTTAGTCCCTGGTCTGACTTCCCCAACGATGAACTGTGATTGGAATGTGTAAACCAAATAAACTATTTCCTGCCCAAATTGCTTTTGGGGTCTTTATCAAACTTAGAGGGAAGATATTGGTGTTTTAAGTGAGGTGGTGGTAAAGGGCATATATGTGTGTGTGTGTGTGTGTGTGTGTGTGTGTGTGTGTGCTTTAAATATATTTACATATATATTTAATGTTTAAATATAATTTCAATGTATATTTAAAGCATCTGTTCGTTGTACAGAGAATTGGTAGTAAGGTGGACAACAGTAGAAACACAACAGTTATGAAGCATTTACACTTATTCTGTCATGAAATGATGTTGCCTTAGACCATGGTTGCTATCAGAATGGTGGTGAGATGTGCTCAGATTTGATATAGAAGTTTGAGGTAAAGCTTAAGTGGTTTCTGGATGAATTGAATACACTGTGCACTTAGGGAGTTGAAAGGGATTTTACAGTTTTTATGAGGAGGCAGCATAAGGTTTGATGTGGCACCGATTGAGTCAGGGTAGTTGTCAAGAATTCTAAATTCGGTTTTGCTTACCTGTTTGTTTTTGATACTTTTTAAAACTAGGGTTATCATTGTAGTCCAGGATACCCTGGAACTAACAAATGTAGCCAAGTTGGCTTCAAATTTGTGGTTTTCCCAGTTTCTGCCTGCAGAGTAATTAAGCTACAGGTGTGCACTTTCCAGACTGGGAGGGTTGTGAGCTCTTCCAGGTATGCAAAGGCTGACATTCTTGTTAGGTATTTAAGTTAAAATGTTGAAGCAGCAGTTGGAAATATATACTTAGAATTTAAATAGAACACGATAAACTATAAAAAGATAAGTTTGGGGATTTTCTGTGAAGAGATGATTTTTAAGCCATAGAGATGGAAAAGATCCATTTTCATTATTGATTTTTACTGAGCTCTACATTTTTCTCTGCTCTCCTCCCTGTCTCTGCCCTCCTTTTCAACCCTCTCCCAAGGTCCCCATGCTCGCAATTTACTCAGGAGATCTTGTCTTTTTCTACTTCGCATGTAGATTAGATTTATGCATGTCTCTCTTAGGGTACTCATTGTTATCTAGGTTCTCTGGGTTTGTGATTTGTGGGCTGGTTTTCTTTGCTTTATATTTAAAACCCACTTATGAGAGAATACATGTGATAATTATCTTTCTGGGTCTGGGTTACCTCACTCAAAATAATGTTTTCTAGCTCCATCCATTTTCCTGCAAAATTCAAGATGTCATTTTTTTCTGCTGTATAGTACTCCATTGTGTAAATGTATCACATTTTCCTTATCTATTCTTCAGTCAAGGGATATTTAAGTTGTTTCTATGCTCTGGCTATGACAAACAATGCTGCTATGAACATAGCTGAGCACATGTCCTTGTGGCACGACTGAGCATCCTTTGGATATATACCCAAAAGTGGTATTACTGGGTTTTGAGGAAGGTTGTTTTCTAAGATCCATTCTTAAAGGGGGAGGTGTAGATAAAGAGAAGGTCAAAGACTGAACCTGGGTACCTGCAAGACTAAGATGTTAAACAGATTTCAATGATATAAGAAAAAAAACAGTTAGTGAGAGAGGAGACAAGAGATATAGCAGAAAATCGTGTTTGTGAAGGAAGTGTAAGATGAGGTTAGAGAGGCCATAAGTCACATACAACTTGAGAATTGGTTTACCAAATTAGCTACATAAAAGTTTCTGAGAAAGTAAAAGAGAAAGCCAGTTGAGAAAAGCTGTTTAAGAAGACAACAGAAACCATGGGTGGAGAGACTATGAGGTAGTTCTAGGAGTTTTATTATAAATATGAAATGAGAAATTATGTAATAACAATGCTGATTACTGGAATGCAATGAAAGCATTTTACAAATTTTTAAGTTTATAAACAAATAATTAGATTGTTATAAAAATTAATGACTTTCTATTTCTCAAAGTTGATAAACTCACTTTATGCTTTTTCTATATATTCATACTGTCTAAAGTTTATTAATATTCTTTGTTGAGCACTATTCATCTGTGCTTTAAGCCTATTATAATTTTTAGTCCTCAGGGACTTCTTTATACAGAACACAAGGATTTTTCCACAAGCTTTTTGTCATTGCCCACACCATTTTCTCAATCAGCATCAAAGAGATTACACTTCTCTCTCAGCCTATATTCCACGACACATATACAAACCAGAGGGATAATACCTTGACATGAGTCTTTAGTAGAATGCGAAAATATAAAATAGGATGAGTCAAAGTTTTAGAGAGGTAGCTCGAGGTCAGCTTCATGATTAAGAAAAGTGCTGCAGATTAGAAGACAAAACATATTGATTTCTGTTTCTTGTTTTGTGAGATACTCATTGAAGCAGAGGAAAATCAAAATTGCTTTGGAATACAACTCTCAAACAAGCATTGAGAAGTTGACCTGAAGTTGTCAATTTTTTTTCACTATAAGGTGTCTATGGCATATTTTTTGATGAGTTGATCCTATTCATTTGAAGATGAAGGCTGTTAGAGGGGATTCTGCTAACATTGACTTCTAGCATCCACCTGCTATGGAGCTTCTGCCTATCACCAGCTGTCTCTATATTCACATATGGCACTCACAGCAAAAATGAAACTGATTTTGACTTAAAGGAAATTCAATGCTGAATGACATATGAAGTTTACCTGACAGTCTTGATAAAAGTAAAGAATTCTCAGTGTGCCAAAGACAGAAAGATGACCTGTCTCAAGGGAGAGCTCCTGTAATCATCACCCCTAGTTCCTTAGAGCTAAAAATGAAACTCCTAAGTTAGCAAAGAGCAAGCATTTACAATGTGTATTGTAGCGATACATATGTTTATTCATGTCTATACACACATAATACATACATTGTACCACTTAATAACTAAACACTAACTCTGCACAATATTCTTCATGGAGAATAAAGTCAACAGCCACATACACTCTGTTGACATATTTATTCCTAGAGCTTATTGTGCTAATTTCCCCAGCTTTTTGCCATGATAAGAGCTTGTGGGGAGAAAAAGAAACATACTTCATGATATTGTATAATTACACAAAATCAAATGATTCTTTTGTGTATTATCAAGATGCAGGACTTATCAGATATCACTGTGTTCTGACAGCTCCAATAAAAGAAAAAAATAAAGCAAACAAACAGCCTTGGGGAAAAGATATTAACTAATGCAAAATTCATGAATCTGTTGCTCATTCATACCTGCTGTGAATCTAGCAGAGTGCGTGAAACACAATAGTGAGTGATGTTGAACAATTTTGTTTAATCTTCTTAAAAATACTTGGCATCAAGATTATTTAAAATATGGCTTCTTTGTATGGCATATCTTCAGAACAGTTTACCCTTTCACAGAGATTTAAATTTGAGGATATAATTTGGTTCAAACTTCAAATGAGAATCACAGAAGTATTATTACATTCAAATGAACACTCTACTATCAATTGAATCCTTAATTCCCAATAAGAGAGTATTCTGAATTGGTGTCTTGGTTAGGCATGCCTGCCATTCAGCTCACCTGCCTAAGAAAGAAGCTGGATCGGGTCTGCTAGTCATGTGCAAGTGGGAAAGCATGGTGGAGTTTTGCTGCCATACATGGTGACAATTCCAGGCCACATAGCATTCTGTATTGTAGATTTAGCATTTAATCAGACAAAATGTGTTTATGGGCTGCACAGTGCATCCCAGAGTTGAGATTGTGAGCACGGCTCCCAACCAACAGTCCCAGAGCCTTCTGTAAATGTAACTCCACTTCACTGAAAGGCCAAGAGAGTTGGAGCCAGCATCCAGGGATGCTGTCACCACACTGCTTACCATTTTAAAATGTTTTTTTGTCAAAAAAGTATTCCAGATACAGATAGAACAGATTCAGACATAAACCACATCAAACAAGACACAATGTGTTTAAAAATGTACAAAGGCTTTGGAGAGAGAGGAAAAATATAAACAGTTATAGAACCATAAAAGTAATAAAGAGGAGTATAGATAGTCATAGATTAAAAGAGTAAAGATAATAAATATTAAAATGAAATATCATAAAGATGTAAAATACACAGAGAGTATGGATTATGTATACTATTGTGCTTTCTTTGAATTTTTTGACTGCAGAGAGATATTTAATTTGGGGGGTTGCTAAGCTAAACCAACATATATATTTTAAATGTATCTGGACTTCAAAATTTGGGTCTAAGTAAAGTGGTTCAGCTTTTGTTTCCACAGAATATGAGAACCTGTAGATTATTTCCAGACTAATGTGGTTTGCTGAAATAATGTCCCCTGAAAGATCTTCCTAAACCCTAAAAATATTTCACCCAACAAACAGCATGAAGCATTTTGGAGAAAACTATGCCCAAATTCTCCAAATGATTGTTTATAAATGTTTGTTTTCATTTAAAAAGGGATATGATATAAAAATGAATACTTTGCATTGATATGAATCTTGGTCTATTGATACAAATTTAAGGTCAATTTTGTTACATTGTATATGTATTTCTGCTCTTTTTAAGAAATTATGTTTATATATCTCATTTAAAATTTAAGGTATAAAAAATGTAAGGTATAATAAAAAATACAGATTAATAGATAGTCATCTATAATAATCAAACTTTTAGTCATGTTAGTTAAGTTTTCTAGATGTATAGAGATATATTTCAGATAGATAGGTATTCTTTAAACCTTCCAAATATCTCCAGAATCCTAAACAGTGAGACATGTTCTTTATATGGTACCAAATAATTCAGAGAGGTTGATGAGCATTGAAGAAACTCATTTTGGAACTTGCCTTCAATGTAAAAAGGCTGGTCATTTGGGCAAGAAACTGCTCTTGCCTGGATTGTTTTATGGTTGTAAGAACTGGTCATGAAGGAGCTACAGGAAAGTGATTGCTGAACTTTCCAAAAATAGATGGTTCTTCAGTGTTCCTGTTTCACAGAAGAAACTGCCAAACATTCTGTAGGACTCAGAAGAAAGCAACTGATGAACTTTTCCATTATAAGGCAAAACAGATCCTCAAATTTCCTGCTTCATGGAAGAGTCTGCTGGATAGTATGGGCCTGTAGGCTGAAGATGGATGTCCCAATGTTAAAGAAGAATTTTGGGTGACTGTCCAAGCAGTTTCCCTGTCAATTCTAGAACTTTGGAAGTTGCTTACAATGGACTTCCTATTTACTTAGGTAATACTATGCCTTCTGGAATCTTTGAAGAGTTGAAGACAGATAGTTATAGTTACAGTTTTACTCTATGATAAAAGATAAATTAGATATAAAACTTTAGACTCACAAACATAGGATAGATGATAGAGTGTTCTATTGTTGTCAAGTGTAAGTGGACTAAATATTGTAACTATAATTCTTGCTTGATAACTGTTTTGTATATGTAATTTTACTATGTTAAATTTAAAACCTTCCTTTTTAATAATATAGAAAAGGGAAGATGATGTGGGGTGTTTTCTGTATATGTGCTGCTTTTATTGGTTGATGAATGAAGCTGTTTTGGCCAATGGCTTTGCAGAATAAAGCCAGGTGGGCAATCTGAACATACATACATACATACATACACACACATATATACATATGTGTATATATATATATATATATATATATATATATATATATAGAGAGAGAGAGAGAGAGAGAGAGAGAGAGTAGGAGGAGTAAAAGAGACAACATGTAGCTCCAAAAGGAGAAAGATGCCAGAACAGAACACAGAACATTACCCAGTAAGCCAAAGCCTCATGGCAATACACAGATCAATAAAAATGTTTTAATTTAAAATGTAAGAAATACTTAATAAGAAACCTGAGCTAATAGACCAAGCAGTATTGTAATTAATATAGTTTCTGTGTGATTATTCAGGTCTGGGTGGCTGGGAACAAATGAAAAGTCTCTATCTACAGGTTCATATTGCCAAAAGTAAAAGGAGTCTCCTGGTAATTGACAATGACTGGAATAGAGAATTTAACTACTCCCTGAACAGAACATACTTTCCTAATTGCCAGTCTGCTTCTAAATATCTGTCAAGTTTATTCTTCAAGATTTGATTTTAAAATACTAGGGTGAAGATCTTTATGTTTCACTTTGAATTAGCCTCCTCTCATTTAGATAAACAGATGATCCTTGAATAGTAAGACTCCCTATGCCCTATGTAAAGATTACCTATATCCTGGAGAAGTAATTTCTATTTGTATAGCAGCCACATGTTGTGGCCTGGAGTCAGCGTAAGAGAGGTAGTTACTGCATACCTCTCATTTCCAAACTGAGGGTTTCATATTAGTTCCCCGTAAGTATACATTAGGAACAGGAGAGCTACATTGTAAAAAAAAATGTATGTATATAGACTAGGCAGTTATTCATCTAAGCACTTGGAAGTTACAGGGACAGAAATAGAGACTCCTAGTCTTACCTATAGAAAGCTGGCTCCAACCCATCTGTAAAAACCCTGTAGGAAAGCAGGGGTTGAAAAAAGTGCTTTCAAAATCAAGAAAGTGAGAAAGAGATGTATGCATGTACCTAGTGACAACTTGCTGTATCTTACCCATCAGATAAGTCATGCTTTTCCCTAGGAGAGGGAAAGCAAGAAATAAAGGCAGGACCTTTAAATGTCTTTCTGATGCCACTTTCTCTTGGGGATAAAACAAACGCTCTCTCCTGGAAAAAGAGGACAGAGAAACAGAATGCATTCTCCTGCAAAATTTATTTCTCATATCCAGGATTATAGCATTTTTTCTTTCTTAAATATTGTGTAGAATAGAAAATTAAGCCACCTAAATATTTAATAAGGAAAAATTAACTACTAAGGTATCAGTGATTTAATGATGAGATATTATACACTCATTATATTTGAATTTGGAAGATGATGTAAATGGGACAGAAAATATGCCACAAACTGAAATGCACTATATTTTTGTTAGCATTGTCTTTAATAAGATTTTGGCTATAATGACTGTGAGAAGCATCACATTCATCTATCACTATTTATCTCGCACTGAGACAGGAGTTCATCATTTTCTGTACATTCTCTGTCCAGCATGCTTTCAGAAGCTGCATGTTTCTGCCCCTCACTTCCACCCCCAGTGCTGGGGCTACAGGCATGTGGAGCCATGTCTGGCTTTTTTTTTTTTTGAGATAGGGTTTTGCTGTAGCTTTGGAGCCTCTCCTTTAACTAGCTCTTGTAGACCAGGCTGGCCTTGAACTCACAGAGTCTCTGCCTCCTGAGTTCTGGGATTAAAGGCCTGCACCACCACTGCCCGGCTCTCATGCTGTTTGCAGTTTAGACTCAGGTCCCCATGCTTGCAGACCAAGCAATCTCACCCATCGAGCCATCTACCCCACCAGCATTTTCTTTTGATATATTGTCCAATTCCATTTTTACTTATCTATTGAATATGTTAATATTGTCTCTTAAATGTGGTCTCTTTTCCTCTTCTTTATTATTGGCATATAATCTTTGTACATCTAATGGACTTCATGAACCCATTTTTATACAAATAAACAATGCACTTTGACCATGCTCCTTTTATGGCTACCTTTTCCTTTGCCTCCGCTCCTGATTTTGTCAGTCCCCATTGTGCATCTAGACAATTTCACTTCTACTTTTATGTCATGTATTTGCATGATTTTTTGTAGTTATAAAAATATATAACCCACAAATGAGAGAAAACATGTACTGTTTGTCTTCCTGAATCTAATTTAATTCACTTAATATGATAATCTGTAGTCGTATTTTTGTTGAAGAGGGTATAGTTTCATTCTTCATAGCTGAATAAAATTCATATGTATATATATATATACATATACATATGTGTGTTATATATCACACACATGTCACATTTTTCTTTATTTATTTCCATAAAAATCTTTGATACATTTATATTTTTTCATGTGTTATTATTTTGTGTATTTTTGTGCTGATAGGAATTTAGTTTGCTTTATCTTTTTTCTGTTTTAAATTTTTGAATAGAATCAAAATTAAAAATGCTTTCAAACACTTATTACAATATTATTGGGAAAATAGAGTTATTTTTGAAAATCTTGTCACATGTTCAAAATGGTTTCATGAGAATCAGAGCAGTCTTGAGCTAACCGATAGTTTGTAAGCAGATTAGTTAAGCTCCAATTTGATCTTTCCCTTCCTTATTCATACTGAAAAATTCTCTTTAAGCAAGTAAATATGGATCACAGTGGGAAGTACTAACTTCTAACACTTTCCAAAGAGCACAAACCTTCTGTTATTCCATTCACATAAAATACCAGTTGACAGATGGCACTTGCCAGAAAATAGGGAAGAAAGGCATTCATGTAGAGAATTCTAAAGTGAAATTCTCTCAAGAGAAGTACCTGTATATGTGGTTGGATAGTTAAGAGATAAGAAGTCCAACAGTAGTGTAAAAAAAACCAGAAAATCCAACAGGAGAAAGAAATTTCGTTCTTTTCTTTCTTTTTTATTATAACTTAAAAAATACCAATCCAAATTCCCACATCCTCCCCTCCCTCCAGTCCCCTCCCTATCCCTGCACAGACCCTTCCTCCACCCTTCCAACCCTAAGGGAGTGCCATGCACCCTGCCCTGGCTGTGTGGAAATTCCAAGGCCCTCCCTAATACATCTAGGTTGAGCAAGGTTTACATACAAACAGAATAGGATCCCATGAAGCTGGTATATGCAGTAGAGACACATCCCAGTGTCACTATCAGTGGCCCCTCAGTCTGTCCCTGCTGTCAACCCCCATTAGAGGGGCTTGGCTGTTGCCACACTTTTTCACTCCCAGTCCAGTTGGAATTGGTGAGCTCCCATTAGCTCAATCAAACTCTCTCAGAGGATGAACCCCTCATGGTGTTGAATTCCTTGCTCATACTCTAACTCCTTCCACTCTTCAACTGGATCTTGGGAGCTCAGTCCAGTGCTCTGATGTGGGTCATTGCCTCCATTCCCATCTGTTGTTGGAATTTTGCATGCAAATGTATGGAATTAGAAAACATTTTCATGATTGAGGTAACCCAGACCTCAAAAAAAAATGAATATAGTATATACTCACTCATAAGTAGATACTAATCATAAACAAAGGGCAACAAGCCTATAGTTCAGAATCCTAGAGATACTAAGTAATAAGGTGAACCCAAAGAAAAACATATATAGACCCACCTGGAAACTAGAATCAGATAAAAATTGAGAGCAGGAGGACAGGGAGTAGGAAGGAGGGGAGAAGGGGGTGTTGAAGAGAACTTGAGGGAACTGGATAGTCAAGATGGAGCAAGGACAGATATGAGAGCAAGGAAAGAGATATCTTGATTGAGGGAGCCATTATGGAGTTAGCAAGAAACCAGGCTCTAGAAAAATGCCCAAGAACACACAGGGATGAACCCAGCTAAGACTCTAAGCAATAGAGGAGAGGGTGTCTGAACTGACCTTACCCTGTAGTCAGACTGATGATTATCTTAAATATCACCATAGACCTTTCATCCAACAACAGATGGGAACATAGAAATTTTGTTCTTAAACCTGTATCAATTTTTAAGTTAACCATGTTACTTTCATTTCATTGATTATTTGTAACTTTGGGCCTAAATTTCCTTAACATTTTAATAACATAACTTTGTAAGACAGTTTATGAAGTACGCTTTGACACTACTATTCTGATTTTCCATCTGTCCATTCTACTCATTCATTTATTCATTAATTATTTCTTGATATACTAATCCATGGCAGACACACTGTTAGATCTGCAAATGTACTGCTAAATATATACTATTTTATTTATATTTATTAATGAATATGTTTGTAATATGATGCATTATATAATATGTAACACATTGAAATTGTCATATTATGAGTTAGGCACTGGTGACGCACGCCTTTAATCCCAGCACTCGGGAGGCAGAGGCAGACAGATCTCTGTGAGTGTGAGGCCAGCCTGGTCTGCAAGAGCTAGTTCCAGGACAGGCTCCAAAGTTACAGAGAAACGCTGTCGTGAAAAACAAACAAAACAAAAATTTCAGACGATGAATCATATTGTAGTAATTGGGGTGGCGGGGCTGCATTCCCAGCACCCCGGCCACCTGCTCGGCTAGCTTATGCCCCAAAATAATTACACGGACACTGTATTCTTTTAATCACTGCTTGGCCCATTCTCTTCTAGGCTAATTCTCACATATTAATTCAGCCCATTTCTAATCATCTGTGTGTAGCACCCCAAGGTGCGCTTACCAGGGAGATTCTAGCCTATGTCCATCATGGGTCGGAGCTTCATCCCGGGAGCGGGGCATGGCGTCTCTCTCAGGCGTCTGCTCCCCAGAGGAGAGCTGTCGAGTCTCTGAGCTCACTTCCTCTTCCTCCCAGCGTTCTGTTCTGTTTACTCCTCCCACCTATCCTCTAACCAATAAAATGGGCCAGGGCAGTGCCTTTATTAGCCAATGACCTTCCTCCATCATTTCCCCTTTTTCAGTCTAAACAAAAAAAAAGGCTTTAACTTTAACATAGCAAAATTACATATAACAAAACAGTTATCAAGTAAAAGTTACAATAATCTTTATCATAACTAAGGAAAACTATAACTAACTATTCTTAACTCCATCAAAGACTCCAGAAAGATATAATATTACCTAAGTAAACAAGAACTAAGAAACTTCAAACTCTAGAAATGACAAAGACATCTCGCTGCCTGGACAATCACCCAAAGTTCCTCTGTACCGTTGGGGCATCCATCTTCAGCCTTCAGGCCCATGGTATCCAGCAGACATTTCCGTAAGGCAGGAAAATTCAAAGTCAGTTCAGTCACTATCTGTTGTGTCCTGCAGAATGTCTCGCAGACTCTTTCAAAATGAATCAGGAACCCCGAAAGATCATCTCACCTTAGGCAAGTTCAGTAGTCCTCTCTCTGCGGGTTCTCTGTGTCCAGTTTATGCAATAGTCCAGGCAAGAGCAGTTTCTTGCCCAAATGGCTATCAAACTCCATAAGGATCCTCTTCGATGCCCATCTTCCTCTTGAAGTAGATTGGTGCTGCCAGGAGCAGAGTGTCTCATTGTCATGAAAAGTCCTCAGTTATTAAAACATTAAATGTCCTATTTTGTAATCTTTGAAAGACATGAAGACTGTCTATCTAAAATGTATATCTAGAAAATATTAACTAACATGACTACAAACTTGACTATTATGATTATCTATCAACAACCTATATTTGCTAATTATACATTACATTTTAATAATGAAGTACACAATCACAATACCTTAATAAAAATCAGAAACACTTATATATATATAACAAAATTGACCTTAAATCTCTATCAATAAAGCAAAATCTATACTAATGTAAATTATTCATATCTATATCATATCCCCCTTTAAATGTAAAAGAACGTTTATAAACCATATTTGGGAACATGGGCGCAGTTTTTTCTCTCCAAACTGCTTCCTGCTGAATGGGGGCGTCGTTAATTAGGTCTTTCATGGTATAACCTGTGTGCTCAGTTGGCAGTTGAGTGAAGCAATTTTCTGAAGATGTTCACTGCAACCCTTCAGGAGGGCGTGGTCCATCATACCAAATCGGAATAGAAGAAATGAACAGCGTCTCATCCTCTGTGAAAACAAAATAAGAAACTCCTTTCCAAAGCATCATGTCCTTAGATCCAAATTTCAAATTCAAGGCATTTTCAAAATATCTATGTTGGATTAGTTCAGCAGCATTTATAAATAAATATCTTTTAGCATCTGTTGCTCCTTCCTCAGCGTTTAAATAATTTAAAAAGAGCATAATAGCATACAGTATCAAGATTCTCTGTGTATTTTCCATCTTTGTACAGCTTTGTTTTAACCTCTATTTCATTTATTTTTACTTTTAACTCTTTGCTTTTTGAGACAGGTTCTCTGTATCTTTGACCTGAAGTAACTCTGTAGACCAGGCTGTCTTTGAACTCTCAGAGATCCACCTGTCTCTGCCTCCCAGGCATTGGGATTAAAGGTGTAAGCTACTACACCTTGAACTCACAGAGATCTGTTTGCCTCTGCCTTCTAGGCACTGGGATTAAAGGCGTGTGCTACCACACACAACAACTCTCTTCCTTTTCTTTTATGTTTTTTACTTTAAGAACTTCAACTTTTAGTCTGCATATATTTTTAACACACTTCAAACCATTTAGAAATTTTCTTTGTCTTTGAATCTCTCTTTACTCTATATCTCTCTTTATCTGACCACAGGAGTCTTTAATTTACCAAGCAATATCAGTAGGATTAAAGGCGTGGCTTTGTCGGCTGGATCCAGCCCATTTCTTAGCTTTCCAGCCTCATGGCTGAGGTACTGGCTGTAGCCAGCAAGCGAGCTTCAGCAGCCTGTGCTTACAAACCGCACAAACTCCCTGCATAAAAGAGTCAGAGTTTGCCCTGGCAGGACAGCCCAGAAAGCTGGTGTTTTTAAACAGTGGAGCTTTTTTTCTGCTACAGCTGAAAACCAAAAAGCATGCGTTCAGCTTTTCGTCAACACCATTTAAGTGTTTCGTGGCAGGACCTCTTAATGAGCTGCAGGCTTTGCAGCTAAAGCTGAGTCAGGAAGCTTCTCTTAGAAGAAAGCGCATGCTTGCCTCTAACAAGCAGAGCAGACCCGAGAACACAGCTAGTCTAGTTGCCATCAAACAAATCGTAGCACTTTACTCCAAATGCTCTATTCAAAAGCTCTGTCTCCCGCAGGAGCCAGACAGAGATCACAATGGCGGCACAGCCCCAGGAAGTTGCGCTTTAAAATGACACAGCGTTTTTTCTGCTACTGTTGCCGAATCAGGAAATCTCTCTACAGCACGCCACCAACAAACAGCAAAAATCTGTGTTAAACTCTCACTCCCTTATTTTTAAGCCTTCTCAGGTTTTTTAAGTGGGTTTAGTTGTCCACACGTCTGGGCGCCAACTGTAGTAATAGGAGCGGTGGGGCTGCATCCCCAGCACCCCGGCCGCCTGACCGGCTAGCTTATGCCCCAAAATAATTACACGGACACTGTATTCTTTTAATCACTGCTTGGCCCATTCTCTTCTAGGCTAATTCTCACATATTAATTCAGCCCATTTCTAATCATCTGTGTGTAGCACCCCAAGGTGCGCTTACCAGGGAGATTCTAGCCTATGTCCATCATGGGTCAGAGCTTCATCCCGGGAGCGGGGCATGGCGTCTCTCTCAGGCGTCTGCTCCCCAGAGGAGAGCTGTCGAGTCTCTGAGATCACTTCCTCTTCCTCCCATCGTTCTGTTCTGTTTACTCCTCCCACCTATCCTCTAACCAATAAAATGGGCCAGGGCAGTGCCTTTATTAGCCAATGACCTTCCTCCATCATCATATCAGTAGTGAGAATCAAAAGACAAATGTCAACAAATTGAAGCTTAGCAATAAATAGGATATAGATAAAGGAGAAAGGAAGTAGAAGTCACGCAGAGGACTCAGCAGGAGAAAAGGCTACAACAGGAAGCATATGAAACACCATACTTAATTCATTGGCTTTAGTGTGAAAAAGAATAAAGAAATTTGTATAAAGTAAAGAGATAGGGGCTCAGCTCATTGGGGCCCCCTTGTTTTGGCCTACTGAATCTGGGAATTACCCTTGAAGAAACTATAAACCGCACTAAGATTTTAGATATGACAGTACCATGGCCGCATTTATATTTTGGCAGAATGCAAGAGAAGGTAAGATGAGTTAATGTGCTGAAAATATGCTGTCCTGAACTATTTGCAGTTCCAAAGGCTTAAATCAGCAATGATCATGGATGCATGTGGTCAAGCATTACAAACCTGAAAGGTCTGGAATGAAATTGAAATCCACTCCTTGATTCAACCACTATGTCTATTAGTAAGAGTTGTTATCCTGGAAAGAGACACTGTGTCTTAAGAGGTCACAGGGCTGGTTCTAGTCCTGAAGATATGAATGGACATGCATGGAGAAATAAACAATAATTTGTGTTGAAAAATTATTGGTTTCTAGCAGTCTTGTGTGTATGTTATGGTTGTTAGCTTGGTGTTTCTGTGGGACTCCTAAGAGTGAGAGTGCATGTTTCTCTGACTCCTTTGTCTGCTCTTGGGATTCTTTTCCTGCTATTGACTTGCCTTATCCAGCCTCAATATGAAGGATTTTCCTTTGCGTTATTGTATCTTGTTTTGTCCTATTTGGCTTTTGTCACTTGCAGTCCTCTTATTTTCTGAAGACAAAAGGGAGCGGAATAGATCTGGGAAAGAGTGGACGTAGGGGCTGGATTTGGGGGAGTGGAGGAAGGGGAATGTGTGGTCAGGATATATTATATAAGAGAAGAATTTATTTTCTCTTTAAATTTTATTTTATTTTTTAATTTTTATTTTTTTATTTTTTTTAAATTTATTTATTTATTAAGGATTTCTGCCTCGTCCCCGCAACCGCTTCCCATTTCCCTCCCCCTCTCCCAATCAAGTCCCCCTCCCTCATCTGCTCGAAGAGCAATCAGGGTTCCCTGACCGGTGGGAAGCCCAAGGACTGCCCACCTCTATCCAGGTCTCGTAAGGTGAGCATAAAAAGAAATCAGTCTTTTTCATTATACATACCAATCCAAATTCTCATTCCCTCCCCTCATCCCATTCCCTCCACTTACCCCACCCCACCCCCATCCAATCCTCTGAGAGGGTAAGGCACTTTGCTTTGGGGAAGGTCCAAGGTCCTCCTTACTATATCTAGGCTGAGCAAGGCATTAATCCAAAGAAAATAGGATCCCAAAAAGCCAGTACAAGCAGTAGGGATAAAACTGGTGCCACTGACAGTGGCCCCTTAGTCTGCCCCAGCCATGCAACTGCCAATCACATTTAGAGAGACTAGTTTGGTCCTATGCTTGTTCCTTCCCAGTCCAGCTGGAGTTGGTGAGCTCCCATTAGCCCAGGTAGACTGTTTCAGTGGGTGAACCCATCATGGTCTTGACCTCTTTGCTCCTTTTCTCACTCCTCCCACTCTTTAAGTGGACTTTGAGAGCTCAGTCCAGTGCTCTGATGTGGGTCTCTGCTTCTGTTACCATCAGTTGCTGGATGAAGGTTCTATGGTGATATTTAAGATATTCATCAGTCTGACTATACAGCAAGGCCAATTTAGGCACCCTCTCCTCTGTTGCTTGTCTTAGCTGGGGTCATCCTTGTGGATTCCTGGGAATTTTTCTAGAGCCAGGTCTCTTGTTAGCCCATAATAGCTTCCTCAATCAAGATATCTCTTTCCTTGCTCTCATCTCTGTCCGTCCCTATCTCAACTATCCAGAACCCTCAAGTTTTCTTCACCCCTCCTCTTCTCCACTCCTCTTCCTCTTCCAGCCTCCCTTCTTGCCCCCACCGCTATGTTCCCAGTTTTGTCAGGCAATCTTGTCTATTTCTCCTTCCCAGAGGATCTATATATGTTTTTCTTAGGCTTCACCTTGTTACCTAGCTTCTCCTGGATCATGAACTATGGGCTCCATATCCTTTGTTTATAGTTAGTATTCACTTATGAGTGAGTACATACCATATTCATCTATTTGGGTCTCATTCAGGATGGTGTTTTCTAGTTCCATTCATTTGCATTCATATTTAAAGATGTCATTGCTTTTTACCGCTGAGTAGTACTCTAATATGTAAATGTGCCACATTTTCTTTATCCATTCTTTGTTTGAGGGGCATCTAGGTTGTTTTCAGGTTCTGGCTATTACAAATAATGCTACTATGAACATAGTTGAACAAATGTCTTTGTAGTATGATTTAGCATCTTTTGGATATATTGCCCAAGAGTTACGGTATTGCTGGATCCTGAGGTAGGTTGGAAGAATCTATTTTCAAGAAAAAAATCAAACTATATGGTATTTACAAAATATCTATATTGTGTGGTACTAATTTTTTATCTCAGCGAATTTTCATATGCATAATTCTGAATTTTATAAAAATTAAGCTTATTTTTAAAAAGAAAAACAATATAGTTAACAGCAATTTCTAATTTGAGCATTTCATACACTGTGTGTGGTATATAACTGCCTTGGTGTGGAGTGAGCTATGAAAGACAGCAAAGAGGTACTAGGGCCTTTATGCTCATGGCCTCTAATACATTCAATTTCTTTGTTTCTTCTCATTTACACGCAAACCTATTCAGAAAGGAAGATGCAATGCCCTGATTCTCTATCTATAAGTAAAGAGAGTACTTGTTAGAAAGCATAAGGGCCTAGCATCATTTACAAACATAGACAGAAGGTGAGTCTCCAGATTCCCATCCTTCCAGGCCAATGATCACTTTTTTAAAAAACATCTATTGACTTCTGTGATGAGCTTGCCGAATATGCTCTCATTACCAGGTGAGAGTAGAGATACTGCAAATAAAAATGTCTCTTAATCTTCATTAATTATTTTGCAAATGTTACATTGAATCTTAGAGTTCACTACTAAACCCAGTTGGATTAACCAAAAGAGATTCTGTGAATCCTTTTGGAGCAATGAAGCTATCTGAATTGAGTGGCTTCACTTTCAGTCCCCATGTTAGTGGCCAAAGCTATGTAACTAACTAACTAACTAACTAACTAACCAACCAACTAACTAACCAACCCAAAACCTTAGTGGAAAAGTAGATACAGATTACCCTCACTGAGATTGGCAAAAGTGGAGGAAAAGGAAGCTTGAAAGAAATTATGAGTGTTGTCTTTATGCATATTGAAAGTGAGGTAAAACATACCACCACTCATCTGGTTTTGTGTTATTTTTTTGGCTCATAGCCAAAACTATAAGGGTTTTGTGTTATTTTATATTATGTCCATGCTTATAAAAGTTTTAGGATACCTCCAAGTCTAGTACACTATAGCATGATAGGAATGGGGCTGTGTAGATGTAGCCTAGTTCCACCAAAATCCCCTACCCAAATCCAATGCTATTGGCTTTTTCTAACACTACAATACTGACACTTTCTGACCGCTCTTTCTCATGTTAAAATGCTATGCTTCAATTTATGCCCCTAGCTCCAAGTTTTCTCTTCCAGTTATCAGTTGGAAGAGAAGTTGTGATTTGGCCTTGTGAACTAGAAATCATTATCACTTACATGGGCCCAATCCTACAATGCCTTATTATCTATGTTCCTTTACTTCCAGACCTAAAGTTTTCCCATTATCCGTTGGAAGAGGAGTTGTGATTGGCCTTGTGGACTAGAAATCATTATCACCGACATGGGCCCAATCCTACAATGCCTTATTTTCTATGTTCCTTTACTTACAGGCCTAACATTTTATCCTCTCACTGTGATGATCATGTTTTTCTTCATTTTCAACTCTTTTATGGAGAGTAAGACAATGACTACTCTTTATAGAGAGGATAAAAATCTGCAGAGTGATGGGTAGTGTCCTGGCTCAGAAGCCATTTCAGGGTGCGCAAAAGGCAGCATCTCAGCTCTCCATCCCGGGAGACTATGTTGTATTTCCTGCGTGCCTCCTTGGAGGTAAATGTTCTATGCTCAACTGCTATAGAATGTGATTCTTTTGTTTATATGATGCTTATGTTACTTGCCAACAGCTCATATAGTTGTCCACGGAAAAGAAAAAGGATCTAAGCAAGGATAGGAGACTGGAGGGTGCAGGCCAAGGGACAAGCGATCAGATCGTAGGACATGTTATTTTCTTTAGGCTTCATGTTTTTATGGTCTCTGTATCCATCGTATCCCCAACGCTGCAATTGCCCCAGAAATGTCAGTCCAGCAAACACACTGAGGAGTGCTTTATCATTTGAAGGCCTTAGGAGCTAAGCTTAATAACTTGGCTATGATACCCAGCAGACTATTCACATTGTAACTAAAGCTTCATCACAAGCTCTTTCTGTTTTAATTTGCCACAAATGTAAAGTATCTTGCTTGCCAGATGATAGCTTCTTCTCCATGAGCAAACACAGGTAGAAAGGAAAACACTCCACAGAGAAATAGGAACTAGATGAGAAAGTCAATATACCTCCCCTGAGGATGAAACTTAGTTTGGAAGAAAAACCACAATCAGTATTACAAATCCAGGAAAAGGATTCCAGCAGACAGAAATTTCAAATCCTACACACAGTTTGTTGGTTCCACACTGTCTAGTTATTCTGTCTCCCTAGAGTTTCCCCCAAGGGGATCACTGTAACTGAAGTCCTCTCTCGAGTGGTTTCCCTCTCCTAGTTCCCCTGATTGATCTGCTTTGTTTTTCAGACTCCACACATGTCTACCCCCTTTGAAAAGTTCTCCAGGAACAGACAAAGACTATTTTTATTTTCCACAAGTCTATAACATTTTAGAACTTTAAATTTGACTTTATTGCTAGAAATGTGGAGTTAGGTCTTTGTGTATGCTAAGCCTGTCCTCTTCCATTGGACCACACCCTTGACAACTTTAAATTCCTCATTTAAAAGATTTATTGATCCATTTATTTCTGAGTGTTTGTGCATGTATGTTCACGTGTATGTGTGTGTGCATGCACTTCCATGTGCACCTATGGAGGGGCAAGAAGTCAGCTCTTGTGTTCCTAAGAAAAGATTTCTACGTTGTTTTTGAAAGAGGATCCCTCACAGGGATCCGGCACTTATAGAGGAGGCAAGGTTGGGTGACGGTCATTCTAAGGGATCTTCCTGCCCTCACCTCTCCAGCATGGTCATTACAAGCATGCAGCACCATGCCTGGCTTTCCCATGGATTCTGGGGATTACAAAAGGCACTTATCTACTCAGCGATCTCTGCAGTTCCCACTTAGGCATCTTTAAACATGCACACTACTTTTATCATTTATCGAAGGGTTGCAAGGGCAATAACAGATATCATTTAAGAACAATGCTTCATCAAATGTTATTTTTAAATCGCTGGAAGTTTCTAAAGATGAAGAATGTACCAAAAGTCTGAATCCTAGAACATGAGCACCAGACTTGTTTGGATTTCTCCAGTTTTTTCACTGATATCCTCTTTTGTTCTTGGCCCTAATCCAAGACACTCCATCATCTCATTTGGCTGGCATGTCTCCTCCAATTTGCAGCAGTTTTTGATTTTCCCTTGGCCATTTAACTTTGATGTTTTTGAGGAATATTGGTCAGGTGTTTCTAAGAACGCCATAATTTTTCTACTGAAAGGTTATTGCTTTTCCTCTTCAATATCATATTTTAGGAGATACTACATCCAGCCCACACTGAAGAAAAGAATGATGTTCTACTTCTTTCTAAGGTGGAATAAACAAGAATTCCTAGGTGTTTGCTAAGCCACCAGGGGAACTAATAAATGTCTAGGTGAATCTTAGGCTACATTCAATCCCTCCTTCAAATCTTATATGAAGCATTTATCATCTTAGTGTTTCAGTAGTGATTTTCTATCTCCCCCATGGATTTCTTATTTATAATGAAGATAATTTGTCTTTTCTCCTCATTTTTTACTTGATTGCTTATATCGTTATGGGCCCACATGTTTTTATTTTATACTTCAAATTATATTCCAATACTGTTTCAATTTATTTTCTTACCTTCATTTCCAAATGTTACTCATAAGAAGCTACTCATAAGTTTGGCTACCGTGGCCTTTTGGTTTCACTCATGACATTTTATTAGGTTCTTGGGCATGTGCCTATCTTTTTTTTTTTATTATTAAATTTTCAGTCCTCGGGCTGGGGAGAAGGATCAATGGCTTATGTGCTTGCCATGCAAGAAGTGTGAAGAACAGATTTTGTGTTCCCCAGAACTCATGTAAATTCTGGGTGGCTGTGGTGTCTTGCCTGTAATTCCAGCCCTGGAAATCAGAGAAAGGGGATCCCTGGAACAAGCTGGCCTAGGAAAACTAGACATATCAGTGAGTTCTGGGGTTGACTAGGAACACTGCCTCAATGATTAAAGGCGGAAGAATAATCGAGGGTGACTTCTAACACCATCCTTGAGCCTTGACAAGCATGGGCACACATGTATATGGGCACCTGTAGGCATGCATTCACCCATATACCCACACACACAACACACATGCATACTCACATGAAAATGGAAAAAAAATAATTCTTGAAGAAATGATATATTACATTTATGTAGCCAGTGTTGAATGCAGTGCCAAAATCAAACACATACTAGGTCCTAGATTAATGTCTGGCGAAGTAATTAGATGAGCAGGAATATGGCCATGGAAGATTCACATCACTGGTAAACGAAGAGCCTAATAGGTCCAGGTGAGCCTTCGAAAGCCAGAGGAATTTGGATCCAGTGGACTGTTTTCACCATCTTCACTGGGGTACCAGTTAAAACAGTTGCAGCCAAATTTATGAGCAGAACTGCTACAGCTAATGAAGGGTGTTGTTGAATGGACAAGCAGAAACAAAGCATCTAACTAGGTCTCCAGAAGCATGGCCTTGAAGGTGGAAAACAGGCTTCAAGCAGAGCACCAGAAAGCAGCGGCTACACCGTCATGGAACATAAGGGTCGTAGGGTCTCCTCTGAGATGAGAAGTTTGCAATTATACCATAGTCAGCAAGGATCAAAAGAGTAGCAGAAACTAGGGTTAGGCTATTCCTCTAGTGGGAATGCTTCAATAAGCCATTTCATGCTTTAAGGAAGGATTGTCTTTATCTCAGGGTTTCTGACATGTATTTTCATTCTGTTTGGCACCACTTCGAGAGGAGAAGCCAAAGTTTTAGAATATCTCTAATTCTCACTTATTGTTTTTGGTAGGAACCATCAATTTCAGTTTCTGGCTAAAAAGATTAAAGTTTCTAAAGGCGAAGCTGTATGAAACTCCATACTTGTGTGTGAGTGTGTGTGTGTATGTTTGTCTATGCCCAAGTAATAAACAGCTAGAAAAAATGTACACTTAAAATAACTTAGTCTTAGAACATCCAGAATAAAAGAGACTCCTCCATCTGGGGAGCAATGTGAAGGTTCTCTGGACATGTAGCAGAGGAGGCTGTGGAGCTCCTCAGACTTCCATCGGGCTCCTTCCTTTCTACATCACACTTTTTTTGTCAAGAAATAACTTGTATAACCTTGCCTAGCTTTAGTTTGTTCATCCACGAAATGGTGATCAACGTGTTAACCTAACAGGTGGTTTTGATGAAATTATAAACATCGTGCCCCTAATGTGGTACCTGGTCCACTGGGGCTGCTCAAGAACGACACCTGTTCTGACGGTTCCCGACACACACACACACACACACACACACACACACACACACACACTCCATATTCAGCTTCCTCCCTCTGTGCGTTCAAGTTCTTGTCTAGTTTGCAGTCAATACCTGCTGCTGCCCTACTCCCTCTGAAATGTGAAAGTAATTCATATCTGATTTCACCCAGCCCCCATGCCCTCTGGCTTGCAACTTTTTCTCCTTTTATTTTTTCAAGTCATGTTTACTGCTCGGCTCCAATTGGATCAAAAAAGTTTGAACATGTGACCATATGTAAAAGGCCAACCAAATCAACTTCTTTCTTGTATTTACTTCGCTCTCTTCAAACCATCCTGTAGCTTTCTTGCCAATACATCCGCCCATGTTCCCACAGCACACTTGAGTGAAGTGGGTGAAGTCCCTTGTATTTGATTCCTGGGGAGCCACACTGCTTTCTGGCACAGGCGACACAAGTTTTCGTGTCTGTTTATTGAATGCAGAGAGAGTAAAACTTTACTACTCATCAGGCAGAATCCCAATAAGGAAAAGTCCCTGCACATGTGAATTGATCATTTCCTGAAAGGCCTGACTGAAATGTAATCATTAGTTCTGCCTGTTCCTTGACTTCCGGGGAGCTGCAATCTAAAAGCACAGAGCTTTGGGAGCTGCTCGGCTTTGTCTGCATCCAGCCCTCTGCCTGCTCTGGCTGCTACAAATAAATCAGAACATAAGCCTTCAGGTCAGGCTCTGGCAGAATAGCCTATAAGCTGACATCACATAACAAGAACATATCGTGGCAATCTATAAAAATGATATGGCCTGACCTCATGCAGTCAAGCTAGAGGTCCTGTAATCAGGACTAATTGAGCATTTCTAGCAAACCAGTCCCCCCCACCACCAGGACTTCGATTTAAACTGTGCAGCTGAGAAGACAGTTGGTAAGTGACCAAGGTATTTGTTTGTGAATATTTGAAGATAAATCAAAAGAGAAAGAGCTAGAAATTATTCATTGCGGTCAGTGGGGCAGGGAAAAAGATTAGAGAGCTTAAATTGTTCTTGTTGGGTCACCAGGAGGGCTACATTGTTAAAGAAAGCAACATGTGACAGAAAAGGTAAAACGGGGTCACTCTCCGGCCTCTTCATTAAAATAATTTCACTACCTTATATTTGTTGGCAAGTTAGTTAGGAATAGAAGGCTACCAGCTTCCTTACAGGGTGTCTCAAAAGGCAGGGGACAAGGAGAGGCAGTGTCATTCTGATTGGGATAAGAATTGAAAATAAAATAGATGGGGTTAGCCATCTGTGGAAATCTTTTCAGAAGCAGCCAGCCCTAAGAGATGATGGAGAAATGTGTTGCTAATGAAATGAAATGAAAGCAAGCCTCTAAAGTTTCCTCAAGAAGATGCCAATCAAAATGCCATGTGTTTAGGATCTGCTGCAGTCTCAGGCTTGGGTATTTTAAGAGATGGAATACCACTTTTGAAATTGGTTGACCTTTATGGGACTTGCATATTTTGTGTGCTGCACAGAAGAGGTTTATACACACCGGATTCAGTGGATGTGTTATCTGAGAACATTCTTTGTGAGGTGTTATGTAAATTATAAAGTCCTTAAAATGATGGTTTGATGATGTTGATATTGATAACAGTGTTGATGATGATGGGGATAGTGAGAAAAAATATGGATGGACATTGGCGATTTTAAAAAATGGAGAATTGCAGTATATTTTCCTCTTAAGTGTGGCTGTTACTGGATCTCTGTTCTTTGTCTAAGGAAAAGTTAGAGTGTTATCTTGTCTACCTGCCACTATACTCCAAAACCAGTGCTATTTCATGTAAAAGCACCAGTCATTTCAGGGTCATTCTCTCCACCTGAACACAATAACTTTCCTTCCCCTGCCAAGCCTCTGCTTTTCTACTCTAAAGCACCACCCACTTCTGCAAGCAGGAGTTTGTCATTGTAGAAGAAATAATTGTGGATCCATGCCTTAATATCTTTCTCTTTTCCCCATCTTTTGTTTAATGTTTTCCTATGTACACCTGCATGTAAACTATATCCTGTCTAAAGTGTGTGTCTTTGGTTGAGTCAGTAACCTCAACCTTTTATCTAAGATTTTTGGGAGCAGGAAGCACATTGGTTGTAGGTCTATTCTCGAGTATCACTGAGCATGCTTAATTCTTTTCAGCCAGTCATGCTACAGTCACCTAAGACAACCAAATCTCTACCCAGTGTAATGTTTTATTATGGGATTTTTGCGATTTATTTCAATATATGCACAGCTTCTCCTCAGGCTTTCAACATTACCAGCTCTTTTGTAAACCCTGCACTAGAATTATTGACTGTTTAAGAATGTGTTTGACATTGACAACATATTGCCAAGATATATTATTCATTTTGATTGCCTTGGAGAGCCCTTGAGACAAGGTTCTGAATTGGAAAGGATATTAAATCAAGGCATCAGGGCATCGGGGGAATTGTGTTTTAAGTTCTCAGATTACCATCAACTAGCTGTGGGACCTTGAAAAAGTTACTTTATGAACTGAACTTTATTTCCCTTATGTATGACGTTGAGGTGATCATTGCTTCTCTCTCAACCTTGTTGAGACTTTGTAAAGATTTCACAGTATTCTATACTTGAGACACCCATAATACTTACTACAGTGTGCTTTTAACGGTTTGATTTCTGGTGTGCCTCTTACACGCGAGCCACAGTTTTGTGATGGTAGGCATGCCAGCATCCTCAGAACCTTCCAGAAATCCAGGCACATGCTAGGTAGTTGAAAGAATGAAGATATGATTTGTGGGGGTAGGGATTGTAAAATTGCTCTGCAACTAACTACAAATGACTATTAAAAGGGATTAGAAAATTTCCCAGTGGGGCAGACACTACATTTGCATACTCAGGCAAGGGAGTAATAGATTTAGCGTAGTACAGCATGTTGTCCTCAGGGACACAACAAGCTAGTGGTGGGGAAAGGGGGTGCTCTTACTATGCACTGACTTCTTGTGTTCTTAATTCCTTATTGTAATAGCCTTCATGGAGTTCTCTTGTCAACATTGCTAATTCTATTTGTAGGAGTTTTAGAATTTCTTACCCTGGAGCATGTGTGATGGTGAACTAATGAGCCTTGTGACCCAAGACTTCTTTTTGCTTGCTTGCTTGCTCGTTGTTGAAGGAATATTATACAGTGTGAAAAGTGGCTGATAGTTTCTAAGTCTCACTACTGAGCCTTTTATCAGCTTGACTCTAACACAGTCTATTAGGGCAACAAAGTCAGAGCAAAAAGACAAGATTTTGAGCAAGACTCAATTCAGCAAAAAATTGATACAAAAAAATTGAAGTTAAAAATATTTACAGGATTGACTGCAATTTGAGGATAATTAGCCAATTGACCGAAAGGTCCTAAAACATCCAAAACAACTTTCTTCTTGGAAATGAAGTATGTTCCTTCTATTTTCTTAAGGAAATTTTTTTCTAGGATCCTTTATAGCTAGAATGAATGGTAAAAGAGCAGTAATCACCTTTAGGAAGCAAGTATAGGACAGATTTCAAACACCCTGCAATTACAATGCTATGTCTCAACCAATTACTTTGAAATAGCAGCAGCTGCAGAGGTGTTGTCACCATAGAAACACAATAAGCACAGCTTATAGAAGTGGACAACAGGACCTGAGCATCCCACTTACTTCTATGTGAAAATGGTTCACAGGAGATTATGCCAAGTCATGCCACACACAGCTATCCATTTTAATACACAGAGGACCTTCTCTGAAATCTTCCCTGGGGTTGCCTTCTGGGACTGTACAATGGCAAGCACACTGAGGAATGAAACTTTAATGGGTTCCAAAATCCCTGTATTGGACTAAATTCCAGAATTTACCATTTTACTCCTGCCCCAAGAAGGACCTTGTATTTCTCAACTAGAGTTTTGCAGTAACCACGTTAGGAGTCTCCCTTCCTGTTTATGTGCCTAAACTACCTACACCTTTCTAAAAAGTGGTTTAGTGGAATATCAGCAGTTGGACTATTTCTTAGACCCATGTTCTTTTTAAGGTACAAGTTGTCTATAACATGTTAACCATTTTGTTTGTTTGAGAACACTGGCTTGAACTGTTTTTTTTTTTATTGATTTTTATTGAGCTCTACATTTTTCTCTGCTTCCCTCTCTACCACTCTCCTCCAACCTTCAGCCCTCCCACAAGGTCCCCATGCTCCCAATTTACTCAGGAGATCTTGTCTTTTTCTACTTTCTATTTTCCATGTACATTAGATCTATGTAAGTCTCTCTTGGTGTCCTCATTGTTGTCTAAGTTCTCTGGGATTGTGGTTTGTAGGCTGGTTTTCTTTGCTTTGTGTTTAAAAACCACCTATGAGTGAGTACATGTGATAATTGTCTTTCTGGGTCTGGGTTACCTCACTCAAAATAATGTTTTCTAGCTCCATCCATTTTCCTGCAAAATTCAAGATGTCATTATTTTTTTCTGCTGTATAGTACTCCATTGTGTAAATGTACATTTTTCTAATCTATTATTCAGTCAAGGGGCATTTAGGTTGTTTCTGGGTTCTGGCTATGACAAACAAAGCTGTTATGAACATAGTTGAGAACTGTTTTTGAATTAATTAAAAAACTTTTTTAACAAAGAAAGCTCAAACAACAATGAATGACAAGTATGGAGTTCTCACATAACCTGTTTCCCCAGGATATTACCCATATACCCCCTGCTCTCTACATCCCTCACCAAAATGGTAGGTACATTTATTATAATCAATAAGCCTATGTTGACATATAATTATCACTCTAAGTCCATAGTTTATATTTGGGTCATTTCTTGGGAAAAGCTTAAATCTTTACTGTGAAATAAAGCTCCTTGCCAATTTCTAAGCTCTATTTGTATTATATTTTTAAATTAAATTTAAGGATACCAAATTGTTTTTTTAAGAATTAGCTCTTCAATACTCAGTAAAGTTCTTGCTAATGAACTTTGCCATGCCATAGATTTGTTTATATATCAACCCATTAGGGAATAATAGTTCTCATTAGCAGCATCTCCCACAGAGCTGAAGTCTAATTCTTTCCTACTCTCAAGGGCATGATGCCAACATCTAGTACAGAAAGAGAGGAGATAGGGAAGTCTACATTTTGAAAAGAGAATAGAAAAGAGCCAAATTGAGGAGTAAAGGGATGACATCTGTGAAATATTGTTTCATCTCTTCCCCAATTTATCTGCCTTAGCCCTAATCCCTATATATTCATGTTTAGATATTGAGCAAAGGATTACGTGGAATGAACTCATAAAGATGGAGCTATAATCTAGCAGAACTGGCAACTCTCCAAGAGGAAGAGTAAGGATCAGCATTTTTTCACCTGGAATTAATACACAGGGAGAAAATGTCCATCTACAAAGCCCGAAGCCCAATCATGCTGGTACCCTGATCTTGAACTTTTATTCTCTACAGCTGTTAAAAAATAAGTATCTATTATTAAACCCTCCAGCTTATAACATTTTTGTTTTGGCAGCCTGACCTGAGTAACCTGGCCTCTAAGCAGAGGCAGTAGCCTATATAAAGGTTAAGTGCCATAAATAAAGGTTTGCAGTCCTAGGTGGTAAGAGTAGATTGCAGACGATGTACATGTCATCCTAAAGTTCTTTGCACAGTTGGCAGGCAGGATGAGGTCTGGTTTGTGTTCTCTTCAGTGATAATTATTATGTTTTATGAGAAATTTACAAGAGAAGCTAGTTAGAAAACGAGGCTAGAGTCAGTAGGAGTTACGGGGACTGATAAAACTGATATTAGTGAAAAGGATTACCTGATTTGATTTTTCAAGTGTGGCTTCTCAAGTGTTCACATCATCTCTCAACTGAACCTTCCCAAGAGTTTAATTGTTCCGACCGAGACAAGCTGTATTTACTTCTATCTTCCCCAATCCCTTTTTTCCTTCTTCTTTGTGTCAGTCAATCCTAGGTCAATGAGTCTCAACGTTTAGAGGACATTTGAGTTGCCAGGAGCAGTTATCAAATCTCCCAACGTTCTGAATTAGCAAGTCACTTGTACACCTGCCAGCTCTCAGATGATGCTTTTGTTCTTGGGTTTCATTTTGAGGATCGCTGGTTAAAAGGCAAATCTGTTCAGTCTTCTGGTAAAAACATAGTATTCCCTTAGCACCACATGGAGAAACCTTTAATTTGTATGGCATCATTGTACACTTTATAGCTCTTTATCTTCCCTTTTGCATCCTTTATCTCTTCTTGTTGACCTGATTGAAGATACCATTATTCTAGATTTTTAAAAAATACTTTCATGGCAATATAAACTTGTCTGCCTTGACTTCCCAAAAGAGCCCTTTCTGTACTGAATATGGGCAGCATTATTTTATAAACTGGTCTACTAACAGTGCAAGGCAGGAGAAAGCCAGTGAGAACAAGGAACAAGGAACAAGGCAGCCTGGGTGCATTCCTTTCTCTCTGTCACTAACTTTAGATAGGATAGGGCCAGCTATTCCAAATTCCTTGCTTTCCAGTTTCCCTATACTGATGGACTATAACCAGGAAGTTTAAGACTATTGATCCTAAAGGGACCTTCAGAAGAGTTCCTTCTTCACTGTGCTGAGGGGAAAGTATAACAAAGTCTTTTCTCCAGTGGAAGGGTCCTAGCACACTTTTGACATCTGGACATGAAAAGTTATGCTGATTGAAAAACAATGAATCTGACACGGAGGCGCAGCGGCGGCGGCGCCAGACACACGGAGGCGCAGCGGTGGTGGCGCCAGACGCACGGAGGCGCAGCGGCGGCGGCGCCAGACGCGGTGCAGCGGCGCAGTGGAGCCAGACGCGGTGGAGCAGCGGCCAGACCCAAGCGGCTGGGGCAGGCGTGCAATAAGGATCGCCCTACTACAATTGAATCAAAGAGGTAGGCCTTTGGTTGGCCAGGTCACTGGCACAAGGGGAGCCTGGTCCTGTCCTGGAGATCCTTCGGAGGGGTGAGAGGGTTCTTGGCCTGCAGCAGGAACCACGAAAGAGAGTGAGGGCATTTTGTAAGCGGAGCCCTTGGCCAGCAGGGAAACCTGATCCGGTTTCTAAAGGATCCATTGGATAGGATCAATAGGAGGAGATGGGCAGGCGCCAAGGCAAGAACTCACCCAATAATCCGAAAAACAACATGAAAACATCAGAACCCAATGATCTTACAACAGAAGTATTTGAACAACCTAACACAGAAGAAGTGGAAAAAATCGACTTTATGAAGATAATAGAGTCCCTTAAACAACATGTAAAAAATGCCCTTATAGAAATGGATGAGAAGTATAACAAAAAGTTTGAAGAAATGAGTAAATACGTACATGATACCCTGGGAAACCAAGAAAAAACCATCAAACAGGTAATGGAAACAGTTCAAGAATTGAAAACTGAAATGAAGGCAAAGAAGAAAATACAAACTGAGGACCAGCTGGATATGGAAAATCTAGGCCAACGAGCAGAGTCTACAGAAACAAGCACAATCAATAGAATACAAGAGCTAGAAGAAAGACTCTCAGATGCTGAGGACACCATAGAGAAAATAAACGAACAGATCAAAGAAAACAGCAAAGCCAACAAATTCTCAACACAAAACATTCAGGAACTATGGGACACAATAAAAAAAAACCAAACCTAAGAATAATAGGAATAGAAGAAGGAGAAGAGTCACAGCTCAAAGGCTCAGAAAATATTTTCAACAAAATTATGGAAGAAAACTTTCCCAACTTAAAGAAAGATATTCATTTAAATATTCAAGAAGCATACAGAACACCAAACAGACTGGATCAAAGAAAAACATCTCCTCGCCATATAATAATCAAAACACAAAATATACAGGTTAAAGAAAGAATATTAAGAGCTGCAAAAGAAAAAGGGCAAGTAACTTATAAAGGTAAACCAATCAGACTTACACCTGACTTCTCGATGGAAACTATGAAAGCCAGAAGGTCCTGGATAGAGGTTCTGCAGAAGCTAAGAGACCATGGATGCAAACCCAAACTACTATACCCAGCCAAGCTATCGTTCACTATCAACGGAGAAAACAAGACATTCCAGGATAAGAACAAATTTAAACAATACGTAGCCACAAATCCAGCCCTACAGAAAGTAATAGAAGGAAAATCGCAAACCAAGGAATCCAACACTGCCAACACTGCCTACAATAACCCAGGCATCTAATGACCCTTCACGAGCACATCTCAAAGAAAGGAGACACACAATCTCTACTACCAAAAGCAATAAGAATAACCAGAGTAAACAACCACTGGTCATTAATATCACTTAATATTAATGGGCTCAATTCACCTATAAAAAGGCACAGGCTAAAAGATTGGATACGAAAACAGGATCCAACATTCTGCTGTTTGCAAGAAACACATCTCAACCACAAAGACAGGCACCTACTCAGAGTAAAGGGTTGGGAAAAGGTGTTTCAAGCAAATGGTCCTAAGAAAAAAGCAGGTGTGGCCATACTAATTTCTAACAAAACTGACTTCAAACTAAAATCAATCAGAAGAGACCGAGACGGTCACTTTATACTCATAACAGGAACAATTCATCAGGAGGACGTCTCAATCCTGAATATATACGCCCCCAATATAAAAGCACCTACTTATGTAAAAGAAATATTACTAGAACTCAAGGCAGACATCAAACCACACACACTAGTAGTAGGAGACTTCAACACACCTCTCTCTCCAAGGGACAGGTCAATCAGACAGAAACCTAATAGAGAATTAAGAGAATTATTGGAGGTAATGAAGCAAATGGACTTAACAGACATCTATAGAACATTCCACCCAAATAGGAAAGAATATACCTTCTTCTCTGCAGCTCATGGAACCTTCTCAAAAATTGACCACATACTCGGAAACAAAGGAAACCTCCACAGATACAAAAAAATATCAGTGTCCACCTGTGTCTTATCAGATCATCACGGATTAAAGTTAGAAGGCAACAACCACGCTGCCCCAAAAAACCGACAAACTCATGGAAACTGAACAGTCAACTACTGAACCACACCTGGGTCAAGAAAGAAATCAAGAAAGAAATTAAAGTCTTCCTTGAATTTAATGAAAATAAAGGGACAACATACTCAAACCTATGGGACACAATGAAAGCAGTGCTAAGAGGAAAGTTCATAGCACTAAGTGCCCACTTAAAGAAAACGGAGAATGCATACATTGGGGACTTAAAAACACACCTGAAAGCTCTAGAAAATAAAGAAGCAGACGCGCCCAGGAGAAGTAGAAGACTGGAAATAATAAAACTGTGGGCTGAAATCAACAAAATAGAAACACAGAAAACAGTCCAAAGAATCAATGAAACAAAAAGCTGGTTCTTGGAGAAAATCAACAAGATCGACAAACCCATATCCAAACTAATTAAACGACAGAGAGAGAACACGCAAATAAATAAGATCAGAAATGAAAAGGGGGACATAACCACAGACACAGAGGAAATTCAGAGAATCATTAGATCTTACTATAAAAGCCTGTATGCCACAAAACTGGAAAATACAAAAGAAATGGACATTTTTTAAAAATAAGTATCATATACCAAAGCTAAACCAAGACCAGGTGAATGATCTAAATAGACCGGTTTCTCGTGAAGAATTAGAAATGGTTATAAAAAATCTCCCTTCGAAAAAAAGCCCAGGTCCAGATGGTTGCAATGCAGAATTCTACCAGAACTTCCAAGAAGAATTAATACCTATACTCCTTAAGGTATTTCACAATATAGAATCAGAAGAGTCATTGCCAAATTCCTTTTATGAAGCTACAGTTACCCTGATACCAAAACCACAAAAAGACCCAACCAAGAAAGAGAATTACAGACCGATCTCACTCATGAACCTCGACGCAAAAATCTTCAATAAAATACTGGCAAACCGAATCCAAGAACACATAAGAAAAATTATCCATTATGATCAAGTAGGCTTCATCCCAGAGATGCAGGGCTGGTTCAACATACGCAAATCTATCAATGTAATCCACCATATAAATAAACTGAAAGAAAAAAAACATATGATCATTTCACTAGATGCGGAAAAAGCATTCGACAAAATTCAACACCCCTTTATGATAAAGGTCTTGGAGAGAATAGGGATACAAGGGTCCTACCTAAATATAATAAAAGCTATTTACAGCAAGCCAACAGCTAACATTAAATTAAACGGAGAAAAACTCAAAGCCATCCCACTAAAATCAGGAACACGACAAGGATGTCCACTCTCGCCATACCTCTTCAATATAGTGCTTGAAATTCTAGCAATAGCAATAAGACAACATAAGGAGATCAAGGGGATTCGTATTGGAAAGGAAGAAGTTAAGCTTTCGTTATTTGCAGATGATATGATAGTGTACATAAGCGACCCCAAAAATTCTACCAAAGAACTCCTACAGCTGATAAACAGCTTTAGTAACGTGGCAGGATACAAGATCAACTCCAAAAAATAAGTTGCCTTCCTATACACCAAGGATAAGGAAGCAGAGAGGGAAATCAGAGAAGCATCACCTTTCACGATAGCCACAAATAGCATAAAATACCTTGGGGTAACCCTGACCAAGGAAGTGAAAGATCTACTTGACAAGAACTATAAGTCTTTGAAGAAAGAAATTGAAGAAGACACCAGAAAACGGAAAGACCTCCCTTGCTCTTGGATTGGGAGGACCAACATAGTAAAAATGGCAATTCTACCAAAAGCAATCGATAGATTCAATGCAATCCCCATCAAAATCCCATCAAAATTCTTCACAGATCTGGAGAAGACAATAATCAACTTTATATGGAAAAACAAAAAAACCCAGGATAGCCAAAACAATCTTATACAATAAAGGTTTGTCTGGAGGCATTATCATCCCTGACTTCAAACTCTATTACAGAGCTACAGTATTGAAAACAGCTTGGTATTGGCATAAAAACAGAGAAGTCGACCAATGGAATCGAATAGAAGACCCTGACATCAACCCACAAACCTATGAACACCTGATCTTCGATAAAGGAGCTAAAAGTATACAATGGAAAAAAGAGAGCATCTTCAACAAATGGTGCTGGCAAAACTGGATGTCAATCTGTAGAAGAATGAAAATAGATCCATATCTATCACCATGCACAAAACTCAAATCCAAATGGATTAAAGACCTCAATATCAGTCCGAACACACTGAACCTGATAGAAGAGAAAGTGGGAAGTACTCTACAGCACATGGGCACAGGAGACCACTTCCTATGTATAACCCCAGCAGCACAGACACTAAGGGCATCATTAAATAAATGGGACTTCCTGAGGCTGAGAAGCTTCTGTAAAGCAAAGGACACTGTCACTAAGACAAAAAGGGAACCCACTGACTGGGAGAAGATCTTCACCAACCCTGCAACTGACAAAGGTTTGATCTCCAAAATATATAAAGAACTCAAGAAACTAGACCGTAAAAGGCTAATCAACCCAATTATAAAATGGGGCACTGATCTGAACAGAGAATTCTCAACAGAAGAACTTCAAATGCCCAAAAGACACTTAAGGTCATGCTCAACTTCCTTAGCGATCAGGGAAATGCAAATCAAGACAACTTTAAGATACCACCTTACACCTGTCAGAATGGCTAAAATAAAAAACACCAATGATAGCCTTTGCTGGAGAGGTTGTGGAGAAAGGGGTACACTCACCCATTGCTGGTGGGAATGCAAACTTGTGCAACCACTCTGGCAAGCAGTGTTTCGGTTTCTCAGGAAATTCGGGATCAACCTACCCCTGGATCCAACAATACCACTCTTGGGAATATACCCAAGAGAGGCCCTATCATACAACAAAAGTATATGCTCAACTATGTTCATGGCAGCATTGTTTGTAATAGCCAGAACCTGGAAACAACCTAGATGCCCTTCAACGGAAGAATGGATGAAGAAAGTATGAAATATATACATATTAGAGTATTACTCAGCAGTAAAAAGCATGGACTTCTTGAATTTTGCATACAAATGGATGGAAATAGAAAACACTATCCTGAGTGAGGTAAGCCAGACCCAAAGAGAGGAACATGTGATGTACTCACTCATATTTGGTTTCTAGCCATAAATAAAGGACATTGAGCCTATAATTCATGTTCCTAGAGAAGCTAAATAAGGTGAATCCAAAGACAAACACATAGGCATCCTCCTGAATATTAACCTTCATCAGGCGATGAAAGGAGACAGAGACAGAGACCCACACGGGAGCACCGGACAGAAATCTCAAGGTACAAATCAGGAGCAGAAGGAGACGGAGCACGAGCAAGGAACTCAGGACCATGAGCGGTGCACCCACACACTAAGACAATGGGGATGTTCTATTGGGATCTCACCAAGGCCAGCTGGCTAGGTCTGAAAAAGCATGGGATAAATCCGGACTAGCTGAACATAGCGGACAATGAGGAATACTGAGAATTCAAGAACAATTGCAGTGGGTTTTTGATCCTACTGCACGTACTGGCTTTGTGGGAGCCTAGGCAGTTTGAATGCTCACCTTACGAGACCTGGACAGAGGTGGGCATCCTTGGGCTTCCCACAGGTCAGGGAACCCTGATTGCTCTTCGAGCAGATGAGGGGGGGGGGGGACTTGATCGGGGGAGGGGGAGGGAAATGGGAAGCGGTTGTGGGGACGAGGCAGAAATCCTTAATAAATAAATAAATTAAAAAAAAAAGAAAAACAATGAATCTTTTAGGATTTATCTTATGCCTCATATCCAGTAACTTTCTGTTACTCATGTGGCCCAATTTATGTGAAGTCATTGATTTAAAGCATCAAACTTGACAATATACTATTCTGCAGGATGTGCAGACCATTTAGGTCTTTTCAGACTGCTTTAAAGCAAAGGATGAGAAATTTGATATAGACACAGAAGCCAGAAAATAACCTGTAAATGTATGTTGTTTATCCTTGAGAACTGTTTTATTTAATTCATTTTCATTATAATAGAAATGAAAGAATTTGCCCAATCATGGCCACATTTCTTGTGATCATATTATTCTCAAATGAGCTTATGCTATTTGGCACTTTCAACTGGGCATTAAGGTAAACACCATCTAATTCAATCTCTTCAGGGAACAGATCATTAATTAAATGGAGACAACTTGGTGTCTTAGTTACTTTTCTGTGACTGTGATAAAATACCCTGACAAAACAATTTATGGGAGGAAGGATTTATTTTGGCTTGCAATTTCTGAATAATACAGTCAATCATGGTGCAGAAAACATGGCACCAGGCAGAGATGGCATGGTGACAGGAGCAAGGGCTTGGCTGCTCATCTTGTCTCCTTGCACCATACTCAGGAAACAGAAAGCAAACAGCTACCCTTGCCTCCTGGCTTCTGTAATTAAAGGTGTGTGCCACTAGACTCAGTTCATGGGTCTGATGCTTATACTGGAGGCTAAAGACTTAAAATGTGAAGTATGTTAGCTGAACATCTTGGAGAAGAGAAAGGACTGTAGCGTAGGTTCAGGAATTTCTTAAACCAGAATATATCTTGACTAGGTCTCTATTTGCTCTTTGCCTACACATATTTATCTATCTGAAATGAGTAGTTAGGAGATTTACTTAAATTCCATAACCCAGAACCAGTTCACATAGCAGCATGTAGCTAGAAAAGACCCTAGGAAAATGTTTTAATAGTATGTGCATCTGAACAAAATCCAACTTTGCAATCTGAATTCTGTAAGGAGACCGTAGAAAGTACAGGATGAATAGATAATTGCTCAGTTTTGCAATAGCAAGCCTGCCAGAACCGTGGTGTTTAATTTTTGTTTGATATGTAACCTTAAAAATACTTTATGTATATGGTTATTTTCCATGTGCACCACATGTGCATAGAGGCCAGATGAGGACATTAGATCCTATATGATGCTCATAATTTAACCTGGGCCCTCTGGATGAGAAGCCAGTGCTCTTAACAACTGAGCCAGCTCTCCAGCCCCATATGCCATATAACCAGTGAGAAAAATCACAGCAACTGTCAACATTATTTCATTTGAAGTAATGTTTGCAAATAGTAAAGTCTCTTGTCCAAATCCTTAAAATCAACACCCATGTGATGCTGAATATTCTGTCTCAAATTCTCTAACATTCCAGAAAAAATCATTTGAATAAATGTGAATGTTTTATGCTGTAACACATGTTGTGTTAGTTAGGGTTTCTGTTGCTGTGAAGAGACACCACGACCACAAAACTCTTAGAAAGGAAAATACTTGATTGGGGTGGCTTACCATTTCAGAAGTTCAGTCCATTATCATCATGATTCACCATGGTGGGAGGCATGGCAGCATGCAGGCAAACATGGTGCTAGAGAAGGAGCTGAGAGTTCTACATCTTGATCTACAGGAAATAGGAAGTGGTCTGTGACACTAGGCATAACTTGAGCTCAAGTGATCTTAAAGCTCTCCCCCACAGTAAGAAACTTCTTCCATCAAGGTAACACCTACTCCAATTAGGCCACATCTCTTAAAAGTTCAATTCCCATTGGGGGCCATTTTCTTTCAGATCATTACACATGCCTGTGATATCAGCATTCAAAAGTTAGAAGTAGGAGAATTGTGAGTTGGAGGAAGTGCATTGAAAGTTGCGAGAAGACCTAGAAATAGACTTGCTTGGCTATAGTCATTGAACTTTGTAAAAAAGTTGTGTCAAAAAAAATGTACATTGGAAAAAAGTACATTCAAAAATGGTGCTAGGAAAACTGGATATCCAGATCTAGAGGAATGATGTTAGATTCATATTTCTCACCCCACATGTAAAATCAAGTCAAAATGGACCAAAGACCTTAATATAAGATCTGAACCTTTGAAGGTGCTGTAGGAGAAACATAGTAAGAAGTTTCCAGGTATAGGCATAGATGAGAACTTTTTAAAAGGGTTCCAACAGCACAGGAAATAACCCAACAGTGACAAATGAGATTCCATGAATTTTAAAAGCTTCTTCAGAGCAAAGGAAAGCATAAATCAAATGAAGAGACAGCCTACAGAATGGAAGGAAACCTTTGTCACTCATCCATCGGGCACAGGGTTAATATCTAAAAAATATATAAAGAACTGAAAAATTAAACACCTCATAGAACAAATTAGCCAATCAATCAATAAAGGGGCTAATGAACTGAAGGAACAGTTCTCAACAGAATAAATACTAATGACCAATACGTATGCGAGGAAGTGTTCAACATCTTTAACCTTCTGCAACATAGAAGTCAAAACTCTCTTGAAATTCCATCATCCTAGTTAGAATGACTGTCGTATGAAAATAAATGACAACAAATGCTTGGGAAAGAGAATGCTTATCCACTGCTGGTGAAAGTATAAGCAGGTACAGACACTAGGAAAATCAGTGTGTCTGTTCTTTAATCACTAAAAATAGAATGTTCATAAAATCCAGCTGTACCACTCTTGGTTATATGCCCAAAGGTCTCTGTATTAGTTACCCTTTTATTGCTTACATATACTTAAAGGAGGAAAGGTTTGTATTAGCTCACAGGTTGAAGATACCGTCGGTGGTGGTAGGGAAGTAACAGTCTATTGTGGTAGGAAAAGCATGGTCTGATTGAATCCATAGTCAGGAAGCAAAAAAAAAAAGTGAGTGCCAGCTCTCAACTCACGTTCTCCTTTTTATTTGGTCTAAGACATCAACCACAGGAATAATATAGCCCACTTTTAGGAGGTATCACAGGAAGATGGGCTTGGGGGTTCATTGAGTCTCTTTGCCCTTTTTACCAATGTGTCTGCCCTAGATAAATCTCCTCTTCCTGCTTTTTTACCTTTTCTTAAATAAAGATAGTCTCTTACAGATACATCCAGAGTTTTTTTTTTCTTCTAGGTGATCTTAGATTCTGTCAAATCTACAGTCAGTTTTAACTATCAGAGAATCTATGGCAGCCGAGAGTATACTGTTCTTGCAGAGGACCTGAGTTCCATTTCTAACCCATATTAGATAGCTCACAACTGTCTGCGACTTCATCTCCAACTGCTGACCTCCGCAGGCAGCGGCATTCACATACACATACCCACAAAGAGACACACGTGTATGCATACATGAAATCATTTGAAAATCACTCTTAAGGCCATTGCTTTGTATAATGTAGGCATACTCTCTTTGTGTATATAGGTTGCCTGTGTGTGTGCACATGTGCACACATGCGTATGTGCAAATGTAAGTCAATACGTGTATAGTATATATGGAGTTCAGAGATTATCATCAGGTACCTTTCCTTTATAAATCTCTACTTGTATTTGTTATTATTTAAATGTGTATGAATTTTTTGCTGTATGTCTCTGCTCCATGTGCGTATGTACCTGATGATCTCAAAGGCCAGAAGAGAGCATTGGATCCTTGAAACTGGAGGCATAGATAGTTGGGAACCTAAATATTTGTCCTGGGTATAGAAACCCTGTCTTCTGGAAGAGCAGACAGCACTCTTAACCACTATCCCGACTTTAGTTCCTCTATCTTGGTTTTTAAGACAGACTTCCTCACTGAGCCTGGAGCTGAAAGATTGGATTGACTGAGCCATCAGTGATCTCCAGGACCCTACCTCATCCGCCTGTCCTGCCTCCCAGTGCAGGTGTGTGCTACCCCTACTATCTGTTTTATTTTTAAAAAATGACTTCTTTTATTTCTTGTTTTTTTATTGAGAAAAGGAAAAAAAAACAAGTTTCTGCCTCCTCCCAGCCTCCCATTTCCCTCCCCCTCCTCCCACCCTTCTCCCCCTCCTCCCAGCCTTCTCCCCCTCCTCCCACCCTTCCCCCCCTCCCCCCACTCCTCTCCCCCTCCTTCTCCAGTCCAAAGAGCAGTCAGGGTTCCCTGCCCTGTGGTAAGTCCTAGGTCCTCCACCCTCCGTCCATATCTAGGAAGGTGAACATCCAAACTGGCTAGGCTCCCACAAAGCCAGCACATTAAGTAGGATCAAAACCCCGTGCCATTGTCCTTGGGTTCTCATCAGCCCTCATTGTTCGCCATGTTCAGAGAGTCTGGTTTTATCCCATGCTTTTTCAGTCACAGTCCAGCTGGCCTTGGTGAGCTCCCAATAGATCAGCTCCACTGTCTCAGTGGGTGGGTGCACCCCTCGTGGTCCAGACTTCTTTGCTCACGTTCTCCCTCCTTCTGCTCCTCATTGGGACCTTGGGAGCTCAGTCCAGTGCTCCAGTGTGGGTCTCTGTCTCTATCTCCATCCATCATCAGATGAAGGTTCTATGGTGATATGCAAGATATTCGTCAGTCTTGCTATAGGATAGGGTCATTTCAAGTTCCCTATCCTCAGCTGCCCAAGGCACTAACTGGGGACATCACCTTGGGCTCCTGGGAGCCACTCTAGGGTCAAGTCTCTTGCCAACACTAAGGTGGCTCCCTTAACTAAGAATTGTGCTTCCGTGCTCCCCTATCCAACCTTCCTTTATCCCAATCCTCCTTTTTCCCCAAGTTCCCCCCATCCTCCCCTTCTCCCTTTTCTTTCCCCATCTCCCCTTACCCCCATCTCACCCCACCCCAAAGATCCCAATTTTCTCCCCGGCAATTTTGTCTACTTCCCATAGCCAAGAGGATAACTATATGTTTTTCCTTGGGTTCACCTTCTTACTTAGCTTCTTTAGGTTCACCAATTGTAGACTCCGTGACCCCTATTTATGGCTAGAAACCAATTATGAGTGAGTACATCCCATGCCCTTCAATGGAAGAATAGATGAAGAAAGTGTGGAATATATACACATTAGAGTACTACGCTGCGGTAAAAAACAATGACTTCTCGAATTTTGCATGCAAATGGATCGAAATAGAAAATACTATCCTGATTGAGGTAACCCAGACCCAAAGAGATGAACATGGGATGTACTCACTTCTTTTATTTCTTGAGATTATATTTCCTCCTTTCATCTCGTCCGTCCATATTCTCCCACACACTCCTCATTGCTGCTCCCTTTCAAATTCATGGGTTCTTTTATTTTTATTGTTACTTCTGCATGTTTGCATGTTCCTAAATACGTAAGTACAACCTGTCAGATCTGTGTAATATTACTCGGATGAGTATGTGTTCTGGTCTGTCCATTTTGTGTTGGAAAGGAGTGGTGAGCTCTTCTCTAGGGAAGTCTTCATTTCTCCAGTTCTTAGCATGCTTTGTTGCCTGTAGCTCTTTGTGCAGTGTTAGGCTTTGTGTGCTTTCTGCCATCAACATTGTCATGTCCACTGTTTTTGTCCTTGATCAGCTCACGTATAGGCAGTCATGTTGTTGAGACAATGAGTGTAGATCCTGACATTACTAGGAGACTCAGTCTCAGAGCAAATGACCTGATCCTCTGTCCTAACAATCTGCCTGCCTCCTTTTCTGTGATGTTCCCTGAGCTTTAGGGGTGGAAGTGTTTTGTAAATGTATCCACTGGACTGTGCTCCACAACTCTGCATTATGACTGGTTGTGTTTTTCTGTAATGGTCTCTGTCTAGTACAAAGAGAAATTTAAGTGCTAGAAATAAATCCTGGTCCCACTGCTAGTGGTCACAAAGACTGTCCCAGCCACACATCTGTCACCTACATTCAGAGGGCCTAGTTTAGTCCTATGCAGGTTCCCTCACTGACAGTCAAGAGTCAGTGAGCTCCCACTAGCTCAGTTCAGCTGTTCCTGTGGGCATCCCCATCATGGTCTTGGCCCCTTTGCTCATATGATTGCTCCCACCTCTCTTCTACTGGTGTCCAGGAGCTCAGCCCAGTGCTCAGCTGTGTATCTCTGCATCTACTTCCATCAGTTGCTGGATGAAACTTCTGTGATGACAAATAAGGTATCTTTGGTGCTTGAACTGGCCTTTTAGAGCCAGTTCTTTTTGGAGTGATGGCTTTTTAGCCTAAATATGGGGGGGTCTCAGTCCTGCCTCAAACTGATGTGTCAGACTTCATTCCCCCATGGGAAGCCTCACCCTCTCTGAGGAGTGGATGGGGGTTGGGGGAGAGCAAAAAGAGGGGTGGAGTGTGAACTGGGATAGGTATGTAAAATGAGAAATATTGTTTTAAAAATAAATTATTTTTTTAAAAAAAATTAAAAAAAAAAACAAAGAGAAGTTTCCTTGATGAGGGGTGAGGACTCCACTTATCTGTATGTATAACAGCAAACATTTAGAGTCTAATAAAGGATTACATTTCACACACAACTTTTACTTGAGTGCTGGTTACCCAAACTCAAGTCCTCAAGCTCATGTGGCAGGTAGGTACTTCATGAACTGTGCAATCTTCATGCCCCCAAAGACCTTTCATTAAAAGAAGAAACAACACCAAGCTGTGGCGGCATATGCCTTTATCCTAGGACTTGGGAGATAGAGGCAGGTGAATCTCTGTGGCTTCAAAGCCAGCCTGGTCTACAGAGCTAGGTCCAGGCTGCCAGAAATATGCACAGAGAAACATGTCTCAATAAACCAAGAAGAGAAGGAGGAGGAAGAAGAAGGAAGAAGAAGAATGAAGTAGAAGAAGGAAAACAAAGAGGAAGACAAAGAAGGAAAACAAAGAGAAAGTAGAAAAAAGAGGACGTGGAAGAAGGAATAGGAAGAGGAGGAAAGAAGAGTAAGTAGAAGGAGGAAGAAGAAGAGGAAAAGGAAGAAGAGAAGTAGGAAGAAGAGGAGAAGCAAGAAGAAAGAGTAATAACAAAACTTTAATTTTTTGTGTTCTCTTTAAGGGAGCAAGAAAGCTGTATACCGTCAGTCTAAGACTATGCCTTTCTTTTTGTGATAAAATAATCTGTTTTATAATATGAAGATAATAGTAATGTAATAGACATTTAGTGTGACAGAAGAGTCTTTCTTAACCCTTGATCTTATTATCTCAGATGATTCTGGTCTTGGAAGTAAGCAGCCTCTTAAGTCACCCCAAGCCAAAGACTTTTGACTTTGTTGCCTCATAATCACACAAATAAAAATAATGACTGAGAACAGTAGATGAGGGCAAGCAAGCAAAGTTTTATCAAGACAGAGTAACAGCTCATTAGAGACCTCAAATTACTCCTAAAAATTTCACTCAGCACTAGTATGGAAAGAAAAGCTTTAGTTCTTTTTCAGAGTGAAAATACAGAACCAAGGAACAGCTTACATATTTTACCTTGGGTGGACTTTTTTTTCAGGAACAATGAAAATTTATGTATCCAATTAGTTCTATATCACTGTCTCAAATTGACATTTGAAGTTTGCTAATTATGATGAACTCTAGTCATATGTTAGGCTGTGGTGGACATATTCTATGTATTTAAGACATCCTGTGCTCCTTTCAAAGTTATGAAGTTCTGCTGTTATTCATTGCCTCTTTTGATATGTCCTACTCTCTTGTGAAGGGACATGAGCATGACAGTTGTTAAACCTGATCTCCAATGGTCAAATTCTATCTCCATGGCATGTGAAAAAATGTTCTTCTCTGCTATTGTGAGTTAGGTGTTGTCATAAATCTTGTTTGCACCCATAAAAATATGAGCATATGTTTCATTTTTCAGTGAAATATTAGAGCTAGTCTATGCTTGCTATATTACTTTCTCTAAATCAGTGTAACTAGCCAGGTCTAAAGCATAGTGCAAGAGGGAAATGAATACTCAAAATCCAAAGAATATCCAGATTGAATACATACTACAACTGAGAAAGAAATCTGTGTTGTTCGATGTCACTAGCCTTTTTATTTTAAAAATTGATTTCTTTTCTTTTGGCAGATCAATGAGATTAAGGTTATTTATAGGAGCATCTTTGCACTAAGAGTTTGAATCTGCCTATTATAGCCTCATATCTAGCTTACATTGGAGAATATAATGAGGTATAAAAATTGAATCTTAGCAAGACCTCAGAGCAATCAATTCAAACCAATTTGTGAAAAGTTGGTTACAAAGATATCCTACAAAAAAACTAGTCTACCAAATAGACCAATGAAAGAGAATAGAAGACACAGAAGTATACCCATCCAACTGCACATGTCTAATCTTTGACAAAGTTATCAAAAACTACATCAGAAAAATACAACCAGTTCAGCAAATAGTTCTGTGAAATCTATCCATACATAGAAATATTGAAATTGATTTGTATCTCCACACTTTTTACAAAATTCAATTAAAAGTGCATCAAAAGAATTTAATCTAAGATATGAAACACTAAAATGCTAGTAGAATATGGATATACCTCTCCAAGATATAGGCATACGCATGAATTTTCTGATAAAAACTTTATCTAATAGCACAAGCAATAATTCCCAAAATGAACAAATAGACTTACATGAAATTAAAAGACTTGGGCACAGCAAAGGAAGCAATCAGCAGAGTGAGAAGAAAAAGAACAGAACGTGGAAAAATTAACAACTATATGTGTTACTGGGAATTGATAGCTAGAATAAGCAAAAAAATATTTAGAGTATTAAACATCATATCACCAAAATACCTGTTCAATAAATGAGCAAAATAAGTGAATAGATAATTCTCTAAGGAACAAACAAATATGGCCAAAAATATTTTGAACATTGTAAGGCATTAGAGAAGTGACATTAAACTATCTTGAGATTTCATCCCACCCTAGTGAGAATGACTCTCATCAAGAAAACAAATGACTACAAATGCCATTGTGGGTGTGCTGATAGAAGAACATTCCTGGTGAAAATTATACTGCTGTAACCACTATTAACATCCCTATGGCTTTTCACAACAAACTGAAAATAGAATTGCCATGTGATCTAACTTTACCACTTCTGGCAGTATAGCCAAAGGCATCACAGTCAACATAGGCAGACATAATTACCTATTTGTCTTTATAGTTGACCTATTCAAAATAGCCAACATATGGAACCACTGTGGATGCACAATAGATGTGTGGATAAGGAAAATATGGTAGAAATGCATAGTAGAGTTTTATTCAGCCACAAAGAAGAATAAAATTATGCCATTATTGGACTGAAGATAGTTGTGTTAAGAAAAACAACTGAAACTCAGAAAAACAAATATAGTTAATCCAAATTTTTTCTGTCATTGTAAACATAATTGTAACGTTTAGACAAATTAGGTTCACAATTCGAAAGAGAAAAGAAGTATTTAATAAATACTTTAAAATAATAAATTTATTTTGTAAATAAGATAGGACCTAAGGATAGATTCATAGTATTCCCATACTAGCAGTCATATCTAAATTTTAAATTTCCTATGCCTCCCTCTTAAGTTTTATGTGCAAAAAATGCAACTACTTATGTTTCTTCTTTGAAAATAAAACATCACTCACTGGAGCTACTGCTCAGCCAGCACAGCATTTGTACACATGAAATCCGGGACTTGTTCCCCAGCACCCCATCAAGCAGACCATGAAGCATACCTGAAATGCCAGCATTTGGGAGGTCGAGACAAGAGAATCAGTAGTTCAAGGCATCCTTGTCTATAGAATAGAAACATGTTTACACAGAAATCTTGTTTTTAGAAGAGCAAACTTTCGCAAAGTGATCCACAGAAGCCAACTCACTCTACAGGTGCTAATAGTTGCACATGCTGTCCCAATATCTCTACAAACACCATTAATGTTTATGGAAATGCCTTATGATGTGAATACTTGTTTCCCTCCACCTGGTGATCATTACAAGCATATTTTGGTGCAAACTACTTACAAATCCAGCTTCTTTGATATAACATTTTTCTCTAATGAATTCTACTTAATTAAGGACTTTCCTGTGGTCTACAAGTCAGTAAATCCTTTACTCCTCCTTTGTCCTCTAGTCTATTCATGAGCGGATCGTCTTCTATCTACTCATCAGAAATACATCAGAATTACATTCCTGTAGGCAGAGGCTGCTTGTTTGTTCTTGGCCACCCAGACCAGAAATAATCACACAGAAACTATATTAATTAAAACACTGCTTGACCTATTAGCTCTGGATTCTTACTAACTATCACATCTTAAATTAACCCATTCCTATTATTTTGCATTTACCACAAGGCTCATGGTTTACTGGTAAGTTTCTGGGCTTTTTGTTTCCTTTGGCAGCTACATGGCATCTCCCAGGCTCTTCCTTCTTTTCTACTCTATCTCTGCTTGGAATCCTGCCTTGCTCTATTTTGCCCTGCCATATGCCTAAATAGTTTGCTTATTCATTTTCCAATAAAAGCAACACATATACATAACCACATTCCCACTTTTTCTTTTGTCTAATTATTATTACTGAGGACAATGAAATGAAGACCTTTTGAATTTTTCAGTGTTTTTCTCTTCTGTGACTTGTTTTAATTTTAAATTTTAATTGAAAAATAATAATTGCATATATTTACAGGCTATGGTGTCATGTTTACATTTATGTTTGTGTTTTAGAATGATTAAACTAATTAAACCTGCCATAAGTCAGGCTCAGAGAAAAAAGAAAAAGACAATCATCTTTTATACATACGGAATCTAAAACTGTTAAACTCATTGAAGAATTCTGTCTATCAGAGTCTGGGGAGAATGGGGAAAGGAACATGCTGAAATGGTACAATGTTCAGTTTGACATATTGTTTGCTTTGCATATATGATAGCAACTTTATGTGGGCTTGATATGTATACAGGTACATAATTACAAGATAAACTATGAATATGAACAACAATTTAAACACAGTTCTGAAGGACACTTTTTCTAGGGAAATGAAAGTAGAGGCAATGGAAGCCGAGTACAATGGAAATTTCTCAAGTACTTGTAGTGGTCACTGTGCATTTTATTAGTAGTCTTCTTTCTTTCTTTCTTTCTTTCTTCTTAATATATATTAGTTATACACAGTACTGTGATTAATAAGGGAATTTTCATAAAGGTATATATTGTTCTTTGACCACATTCCCACATTCCCTCCCTTTCTTCTTTCTATTCCCAATGTTCTTTGTCAGTTTTGTTTTTGATTTTATGTCATGTGCTCACACATGATTTTCTATGTCCTGTACAATCAAGGATACACAAATGAACATAAATGTGGGTAGTTCTCTTTTTGAAGCTGACTTGATTTACATGAGAGGATAATTGGGGTTGGATCCATTTTCCTTCAAATGACAAAATTTTATGGTTCTTTCTTGCTGAATAAAATGCCATTGTGAATTACATTTTCCTTACATATCCATCTGTTTGTAGACAAATAGTTTGATTCCGTAATTCAGATGTTGTGAATAGTGCTTCAATGGATTTCTAAGTATCTTTGTTTCATGTTCACTCAGATGATTCTGGTTAAATACCACAATTAAAACTATATTGAAATTTTATCTCATCCAAATCAGAATGAAAATACTAATGAGGAACAAAGAAAAAAGAACTCATATTTTACTGTTAGTGTAAATTCTATGGGACTATAAATTAATCTGACAACTATGAAATTTAGTATTGAGCCACCTCCAAACACAAAATCAAAGAAGAAAAACAAATTATAAGTTTCTCGACTCATTACTCTTTAGTAAAGTTCTACCTTATTTTTATTTGACCAATTACATATATACACAGACACACACACTTGGGGTAGATTGTGATGTTTAAATACATGTACACCTTCTGAAATGATTAGTAAACTATCATTATATAATCATATATCATAATTTTTATTACTTAAGGAAATATTTAAAAAATGCCTCCTAGGCATTAGTTGCTGGAAATTCAGTAGTTAATACAATAGAAACATTTCCGTTCTTGTGGTGCTTGCATTATTAGAACATAGGAGTCAATTATGTCATTATATAAAGAACTTAAAGGAGTAAGGGCTTGTTTAAGGTTATAGTTCCAGGGGTATATCTTGATGGAGAGGACAGGAGAGCAAGCAGACTAGCAGGTGTCTGACTAGTCATGGTGGATACATACCCAGGAAACAAAGAGTAAGCAGAAATGGGGCCAGGTTATAAAACCATTAGGCCTGCTACCAGTGACACATGTCTTTCCGCAACTTTCTACTTCTTGGAGGTTCTACAATCTTCTTGAATAGAATTTCCAGCTGGAGACCAACTTTTCCAACACCCGAGTCTCTGAGAGTTCACATTCAAACTATGCCTAATATTAGCAAAGCCTTGATTTCAACCCCCAACACTGAATAAATTGGGTGTGTTGCTACACATCTGTGATCTTAGGACTTAGGAAGCAGAGACAGGAGGATCAGAAGTTCAGAGGCATCCTTGGTTGCAATGTGAATTCAGGTGCAACCTGGGCTACATGAAACCCTGTCTCAAACAATTATTATCAGTTAATGTCATATCATTTAAATAAGATGAGTGGCATAATTGGTCCCCTGGAACATTTCTGCAAGGATGAGAAGTAGAGTGTTAAGTATATCGTGGCACAAATCCTAGAAAATGTCAACTATTGAATATTGATAAGGGAAACAACAAAATATGTAAGAAAAAGACATGCTGGTGAGGGGCTAAAGTCACCTGAACCTGGGTTTGCAACTGTCATGATCAAGTGCTGTGCTCAGGGCCCAGTGAGCAGTGTTGCTGTAAAGCTTCAGAGCATTTCCTGTCTGAACATGTCTCCAGTACTCACGCAGATTCGCAGGCCCCACTCTCTAGAGCACATTCCTTTCACCTTGAAATCTTTTCCAAAAGGAAATAACTGTCTGGCATCTAGGTAGGTTCTCCTTATTGTCATGTAGAGATCATACTTTCTAAAGTGATGCTATATGACAAAGCACACTGCCAGTCATTATTCAGAGCCCAGGAAAATATTCTATAGCTGAGAGCTAGAAAAAAAAAAAGAATGGCCCCGAAATGTGTGCAGCAAACAAAGATGTCCTTGTAGAGAAGTTTGAAAACTAAGTGGAAAAGTAATGGTATGATTGTCTGCCCCATATTTCCGTCACTATCTTGTCACTTTCACAGGGCCCTGAAAGAAGTGTGTCTACAGGCAGATACTGAGATTTATATGCAGAACTCCTTGTCAACTTTCATTTTCCAAGATATCAATAAGTGAAAGTTTATATGTGAGAAAGTGTTAGATAAAATAAAATGTTAGAATAGTGAGTTCGTAATATGTAACAGATCACATTAGTGAGTGCATACTTGCTGTGCATAATAGCTATACCAGTAGCTCCATTTATTTTCTTTTAGAAGATCTTATAAACTAGATCATTAGCGTAGACAACATGGTAAATTAGTATGTTCCATCTATTCTGATTCAGATAAATGATAAGGGACAAAGAGAACATAAGGGAAATGTCAAGTATGTGGAGGGAAATTTAAAGAGTTCTTTTCATTGATTTATTTTCTTCAGAGAGAAATGAGATATCAGACTTGCAAAGCATAAAGAAGGTACTGATATTATTTTGACACTGAGCTATTAGGACAAAACAAATATAAATGAGACATCTATTAATGTCACAGGTATTGTTGATAATATAAAAGACATTTTCAGCAAAGTGGTAGTGTCACAGGACTGTATGTAATCTCCTAACTCTAGACTGTGCAAACAGGATTATGAGTCTGAGGACAACATGGGGTACATAGCACATTCTAGGCTCATCTGAGCTACACACTGAGATCCTGTCCTTACAAGCCTTCACTTAATTAATTAAACACGGACATAAAAAATAAAGGGTCCTCACCATTGGTTAAGATTTATAGTCAGCGCTCTTGTACAAGCATCTAATTGAGCTTAAAGTACATAAACCAGAATCTGGACTCGGCACCCTTGGTTACACTAACATTTGTATCAGGTATGTGTGTAGGTTGTGGTAAAAGTATATAGTTCATGTGTGCTGACTATTTTGCACTTTAGATTTTTTCCCAAAACAATAAGTATTAAACACTGTAAGGAAGATAACCCTTCAGTACAAAAATGAATGGCCACAAAATCGGCTACTAAAAGGCCAGTCTTCCTTCATAGGGGAAATTACCTCCAAAAACATGAAGCTATACTTCTACCAGTGATAGAAAAGAGACATTTTATAATGTATGAGCAATGAATACAGTAAGCCCTCAACATTGAGCCCTGCAGAGAGATTACATCAATTGATGCAGAATCTGCCTGGGGAGGTGTCAAAACCAATTTATGTCAAGTAAGTTAGAAAAGATTAACATTACTTACTTGTATTGAAATTGGCTCTTGACTTGAGTATGTTGTTATTTGAAATACATAATATTGTGCTGAGGATTTTTCATTTATTCTATACCCACACATATATACACATACCTATTTGCAACTATATTGACATACATAGCCTATGTTAATAAACATTGCCCAGTGTAGCCCTAAAGATCTTGCCCCTGGACTCATCAGTATAACATTTTAGTAAGGATATGCAAATATTAAACAAACTAATAAATATATGTATTATTGATTATATACAGACATATTGAGATAAATACTCAGAAAGAAAATATTATGCATGGAGGAAAAGTAGGAACACTTAAAGTTGATTATGTGTTAGGGAAGATTTCCCAGAAAAAGTAACTTGATTTATTGGAAACTCAAAATGATAGATTTGGCCTGTAGCTCAGTGTGTGTAAAGTTCCCCATTTGATCCCTGGCACACAGTACAAGTGCACAAGTATGTATAGATGCATATACACACATCTATATATTTCTATTTGCACAGCTGTAGGTAAAGAGGTACTTCTTTTACACTTCACAAAGTTTGGGAATTTTCAAGTGACTGCCAGCAGTTAAGTCATGTAGTCATACAAAAAAGTAGACTCCACCCAAGTATGCTTGAATGTTGAGTGTGGTGCTGGACTCTATAATCTAAGCTCTCAGGAGACTAAGGCAGGAAGAATATAGCCATATTTTAATTGTAATTAATAAATAAAGCTTTCCTAAAGATCAGAGTACAAAGCTAGCCACACCTAGTCAGCCATACAGATCAGACAGTGGTGGCACACATCTTTAACCCCAGCAGCCACACTAGGTAGCCATGGAGGCCAGGCAGAAGTGGTACATGCCTTTAATACCAGCACAAGAGAGGAATATAAGGTGGGATGAGACAGGAACTCCCTTTTCGGTCTGAAGTTTTCATAGAGGTAAGAGCTTTCTAGAGGCTCGCCTGTTTTGCTTCTCTCATTTTTCAGCTTGAACCCCAATGTCTGTCTCTGGGTTTTTATAGTTGTGCAACAGAAGAATACTCAGGAGTTTTAGGCCACCCTGAGCTTCATATTTCTTAGTCACCCTGAACTGCAGAATACCCTGTCTGAGAAAGTGATACAAGTCTCCTTGTTAATAGTGCCCTATGATTTTGCCTGCTTCTCTATACTGAATATCAGTGTGAGGAGCAGACATGTATGATATTCTCTGAGCTTCTTGCTAAGGCTTATTTTTGTTGCAGGCAATCTCTATTTCTCTAACAACCAGGAACACTTTGCCACCTGACAGTGATCAGGCAGCACAACGTGGTTCCAAGAAACAAAGAGATAATAAGACTTAGCATGAAGGCTGTAGGAGGTCATTGATTCACAGAACAGTGTGTCTCAACGGCTTTGATTTGGATGAAAAATGTAATCATATTTTGAGTTGTGTTGGAAACTTAAATGATGTAACCATAGCTATAGAACTCTACATTCTTTTCAGAAAAAGGAAAGTGTCAGAGTCGGCAATGTTTAGAGCTAATCTTATTCAGAAGGTACCAACTTGTGTATACAGCAAAATTTTGATGTAAATATTAAGAACAAGAGAACACAATGAAAATAAAAGAAAAAAAATTAATAGAAAGGAGAAAAACAAACTAATAAAATAATACACAGATGATAGAAATATTAACAATGGAAAATAATTGTAGAGAGAATCAAGAAGGAACAGAAGGAGAGAGAACATGAGCAAGAAAGTAAGGACCACGAGGGGTGCACCCACCCACTGAGACGGTGGGGCTGATCTATTGGGAGCTCACCAAGGCCAGCTGGACTGGGACTGAAAAAGCATGGGATAAAACCGGACTCTCTGAACATGGCGGACAATGAGGGCTGATGAGAAGCCAAGGACAATGGCACTGGGTTTTGATCCTACTGCATGTACTGGCTTTGTGGGAGGCTAGCCTGTTTGGATGCTCACCTTCCTATACCTGGGTGGAGTGGGGAGGACCTTGGACTTCCCACAGAGCAGGAAACCCTGACTGCTCTTTGGACTGGAGAGGGAGAAGGAGGGGAGTGGGGGGTGCGGAGTGGGGGGAGGGGGAGGGAAAAGGGAGGTGGGGAGGAAGCGGAAATTTTTAATAAAAAGAAAGAAAAACTGGTAACAAGATGAATTGTTAAATCTATGAAATATTTTGTTATACTTCTCATGCTCATTTATAGCATACTGGGCTAGAATCCTGTTGATCACAGAGAGACAACGATGCTACTATTTAACACAATGACATGGTGTTTTAGAATTGAAACAGCATTTCTTCGGCATGCAGTACCTTTCTAATGGAATTTATTTATAGCTAGCTGCATCATTATTTTTTTCTTTTTTTTATTGAGAAAAGGAGAAAAAAAAAACAAGTTTCCACCTCCTCCCAGCCTCCCATTTCCCTCCCCCTCTTCCCACCCTTCTCTCCCTCCTCCCACTCTTCTCCCCCTCCCCCCACTCCTCTCCCCCTCCCTCTCCAGTCCAAAGAGCAGTCAGGGTTCCCTGCCCTGTGGTAAGTCCTAGGCCCTCCCCCCTCCGTCCATTTCTAAGAAGGTGAACATCCAAACTGGCTAGGCTCCCACAAAGCCAGCACATTATGTAGGAACAAAACCCCGTGCCATTGTCCTTGGCTTCTCATCAGCCCTCATTGTTCGCCATGCTCAGAGAGTCCAGTTTTTTCCCATGCTTTTTCAGTCACAGTCCAGCTGGCCTTGGTGAGCTCCCAATAGATCAGCTCCACTGTCTCAGTGGGTGGGTGCACCCCTCGTGGTCCCGACTTCTTTGCTCATGTTCTCCCTCCTTCTGCTCCTCATTGGGACCTTGGGAGCTCATTCTGGGGAGAGAAAAGGGAGAAGGGGAGGATGGGGGGAACTTGGGGAAAAAGGAGGATTGGGATAAAGGAAGGTTGGATAGGGGAGCATGGAAGCACAATTCTTAGTTAAGGGAGCCACCTTAGGATTGGCAAGAGACTTGAACCTAGAGTGGCTCCCAGGTGCCCAAGCCAAGGTCCCCAGTTAGTTCTGTGGGCAGCTGAGGATAGGGAACCTGAAATGACCCTATCCTATAGCAATACTGACGAATATCTTGCATATCATCATAGAACCTTCATCTGGTGATGGATGGAGATAGAGACAGAGACCCACGCTGCTGCATCATTATTTAAGACTGTGATGTATGGTTAGGAATCTTTTCTGCCATAATAGAATAGTAGGACAAATCCATCAGCTAAGATTCCAAGTCCCTGCCTGCTTCATATCTCATTAGCCCACATTCACTACGACTTCACTTTTTAGACACAAACTCATGAATAAATTTAGACTTCCAACAAAATTTAGGAAACATATCCTGAACCCCAAAGTTTAAGGTCTTGTGTGACTACACTGTCAATTTGGACACACACACATACATAAACACATACACACACTAACACATACACACATTCTTTCTCTGTTTTTCTTTTTCTTTATTTTTTTTGTTTTTGTTTGTTTGTTTGATTGTTTTTCTCTGTAGCTTTGGAGCCTGTCCTGGAACTAGCTCTTGTAGACCAGGCTGGCCTTGAACTCACAGAGATCCACCTGCTTCTGCCTCTCCAGTGCTGGGACTAAAGGCGTGTGCCACCACTGCCTGGCTCTCTTGATTTTCAAGACAGGTTTTCTCTGTAGGTTTGGAGCCTGTCATGGAACTAGCTCTTGTAGATCAGGCTGGCCTCAGACTCACAGAAATCCTCCTGCCTCTGCCTCCCAAATGATGGGATTAAAGGCATGCACCAGCACCATCTGGCTGAGAAGTATTTCTCATCTACATTAGCACAGCATGTCTCTTCTGACTTCACTCCTGTGTGAACAATATATTATTTCATTGGTGAAGGGTCAGATAGCCTGCGTAACTCCATTTCCCATCTCTGATATTTGACATGTAGTTAGCATGAGTGACTGGGCTCACAGGAATACAGAATGTATCCTACATTGTGGTGACATTCATTTACATGGTGGCCATCCCAAGGAAAAGAGATGGCTCAAAACAATGTACTTCTGCAAATCTGTTGGGATCATATTCGCTAATGTCATATTGGTAATTTAAGTTGTGTGGTCAACCTAGATTAAAGGCCTAGAAAAAATGCATCTATTTATTTATTTATATTTTTTATTGAGCTATATATTTTTCCACTACCCTCCCTTACTCCTCTCTCCCTTTCTACCCTCTCATTTGTCCTGCATGTTCCCAATTTACTCGGAAGACCTTGTCTTTTTCTCCTTACTATGTAGATCTATTTCTTTGTTTTAAAGAATTGCATCTTAATGGAGAAAAATGTTATCCTTTTTACCATTAATTTTGACGTTACATAGTCTCACTCTACAAGCACACACCACACTCACAGCCAACACACAAAGGGGTGGAACAGTAACACATTTAGTATTGCTCATAGGTGTGTATTTTAGGACTGGCAATTTGGTATTTTGTAGCCAATCTACTTTGTTGAATTTTTAATGAGTACAATTAGGATTTTTGGTTCACCATTGTTATATTGCCTTCTATCTTTCTTTTGTTTCCAATAATATATTTATGAAATTGGTATACCAATTTTCAGTGTATATTTACAATTGCTGTATCATTTAATTTATTTTTTCCTTTATTAATATGCAATGATTTTCTTTGTCTTTTGAAACTAATTTCATCTTGAATTATGCCTTGCCTGCTACAATTAGAGCTATTTTAGCTTACTTTTGGATACTGTTTGCTTGGAATGTAGTTTCTATCCTCTCTTTTTGTGGTTGAGGGTGTGAATATGTGTGCCTGCGGTATCCTGCCCTGTTACAAGCTGTCTTGTTTCCCTGACACAGTGTCTCTCACTGAACCAAGAGCTAAGCTGATGATTGGCAATCTCCAGATTCCCATTCCACTTGTTAACTTGTCATAGTTACAGGCATGTTTGATCATGCCCATCCATCTTTTCATGTCTGTTCTGGGGATTTGATTTTGTGTTTTCATGCTGGTGTAGTGGGTTCCCTTGTTTTTAAAGTGACTCAGAGCCGAAAATGTGTTATTAAAAATACATATAAGTTTGTCTTTCTTTTATGGTCTCCCAACTTGATATGACTCTCAAATACTTTAACTTTTATACAAAATCACTGAAGTTATAAAATTAATAGTTTCTGAATTATCCCAGGAATATGCCTGGGATAATTTAAAAAAGTACAATCCAGATTTGGGAAAATTGAAAGAATGAGAACGTGACACTATCTGAGGTCTGCTCTTTGACCCCAGGACACTAGCAAGGTAATTGCATACAGTCTCATCCTAGACACATGGTTTTAGACCCATGTACTGTCATGTCATTTTTACCATTATCCATTTGTCCTATGCAATGGATACTTAAGAATGAAGGATCCTGGTAATGTACATCTTATACACCCAAGGCATGCAAATAACTCCCAAAGATTTAAAAATCTCTGAACTGGAATGTGTGTGGTACTTAGTATTGAAGTGGGCAAGCAAGAGAATCACTTTCACCAAGACACCGGCTAATGTTGAGATATTTTATGGTGCTGAAAGGTTGTGAATGGCTGCTACCATGCCCTACCATGAGGTGTCATTGGTATTTTCACCAGAATTCAGTTCTCCATATTTCAACATGACTCTTGCCTGGTACAGAGCATCAGCACAAGGGGAGTAAAGGACAGCAGGGATGTTGATTGATAAGCGGATTAATGACTAAGAATCTCATCCTGGTAACCTGACAGGATTTAAGACTGCATAGGGGCCAAGACTCACAGACTTCATTGCATGCCACCTGCTCCTTCTGACATTAACAGTGTCACAATTTTGAAGACAAAATGAATGAAACATATCAAGCTTGAAATGCCAAGCCTTTCCAAGTGTGTGAGCTTTTGCAACTGTACCAATCACATGACTGTGAAACTGGTCCTTATTGTAGCATCTTGGAAGATTGGGGTAAAACATTGGTGCAATTAGGAAGTGGTCCTTATTGCGGGGCTATCGTCATAGTCTAAGCACTTGAGCAATGCTGATGTGGATGAGTAAGAAAGAACCATTGATAGGCTGTTCACAAAAAATTGTTTAGAGACTCAAAGATGAGTCTATACCAATGCCTAGTTGAAGAATAAATCAGAAACAAAAGCTTAGGAAGTCCAAAGACAGCATTCACTTCAACTAGGAACTGGGCTCCCAGACCTTGTTCAGGATACTAATTTGTCAGTGCTCCACAATGTCATTTCAAAACCAAAACTAAAGTAAAATTGACGCTATAAAACAGAAGCAGAGAGAATTTTCTCCAAAGCTATTCATTCCCCACATTTTAACCTTCCTTTCTTTTTACTGGATCATAATGGTTCTTCTATCTGTCTGTCTGTCTCCGATATACATTCATAATTTGTGGCCCCTTGTTTTCTTCTCACATTTTGGTGCTTAGCTATGGGAGATATATAATCTAGCTACTTGCACTGTGGGCATGACATTCTTGGAGTATTTGTATCCATGTTTGATGATCACTATTTCTCATCTACATTGTGAATTCTTTCAAGGATTTATTTTAAAAGAGAGTCTTTGACCTTTTCTATGTATCACAAGTTCCCGCTTTCTCTGCCATGTCTGTGACATTCACTATAAGGAAAAGTGTAGCCACAATATTTACCATGGTTTCTTTTTCTCCCCTTATTTTCTTTCCTCCTCTGCAATCACCTAACATTATACAGAAACTTTTCTGTTATACTTGTCAATGTATAATTCATTTGGAATCATAAATGTGTGGTTTGTTAAGTCTAGACAAGTGTACTACCACATAGAAGACAAAAGTCTAGTTAGAGCATTTCCCTTACTCCATTTCCCTTATGCACTTTTCTGTCAATTACCGAGCTCAGCCCTATTATTTAAGTACTAGTTTCTTTTCCTTCCTCCTTCCTTCCCTCCCTCCCACCCTCCCTTTCTTCTTCCATTCCTTTTGTTTTTTTCAAGACAGTGTTTCACTATGTAGCCCTTGTTGTCCTGCAACTTTCTCTGTAGATCAGACTGGCTTCAAACTCACAGAGATCAGCCTGCAGAGGGCTCTTCAGTGCTGGGATTAAAGGCATGTGCTACTACTACACGTGACTACTTTCTACCAAAATGTATATTAGGTTTTGAGTTTTAAAGAGTATAAAATTAGGACAAACTACTATATTGCTTATGTTGCTTCTTATCACCAAATAATATTATATCATATATAATAACATTATATCATAAAATTGTGCAACTAGTTCATTCATTCACTCTCTGACAGACATTCAGCTTCCAAGTACAAAACTGTTATAAACATTCATATAAAAAATTATTGTGTGGATATACAATTTATTTCCTTCAGATTTATTCATAGGAGCAAACTACTGAAAACATCCAAATTAATATGATTATAACAAACTGTCCCATGTTTTTGCTGTGCAGTGTATATGTATGATACAGTACAATATATGTCATTGTTAATAATTAGCTTCCAATTTGCCAATTTATTGAGTAAGAAGTGGCATCCCAAAGGCATATATTCCTGATTTGCTTCTTCTGGGTGACATATAATGCTTAGAGTATTTTCAACAGCTTATTTGACCTTAATAAAATGTGCGCTCAAATACTTGCCCATTATTAATTGGATTATTTGTTTTCTCATCTGCAGAACTTGCTTGGGTATTCTGAATAGAAGTTTATAGCCAGATGTATACAATTTGATATTTCTAATATATGGCTTCTCTGCTTATTTTTTCCAGTTGTGTCTTTTGAGAAGCATATTTTTTTAACTTTTTGAAAACAAGATTATTATTCTTGCTTTTGTATGCTTGTTCTAGAAATAGCAAACTGCATCCTTAATTTATGAAAGTTCATTTCTAGTCAACATTGCATCTCTCCATACCTGCCTCTTCATAATACTGCCTCATATTTCCCAGTTAGCGCATGATACACCTCACTCTCCACTCCATAGTACTCTCCAGAGTTCACCTCTTATCATCTGTGTCATTGTGGGAATATTTATATCTCCCACACACATTTAACAGCTTTGTTGTTTTTACTAAATTGTCTGTTAATTTCATGAATATAAAATACAACGTAGTGTCTTATATGCATCCATTTACTTATTCTTTTTGAACTTCTTTTTGTAGATCTTGTTTCCCATATAACAAACATAATTTCCTTCTATTGTCTTGAGAGTGCTTTAGCATTTATTTTATTTCAATTCTGTTAATAACAGTGTCAGTTTCATTTATTTGGAAGATAACTTTTATCATTTGTCTTGAAAAAATATTTTTGTGGGATATATACAGACTGGGATTCTTTCTTTTCTTTTCATTAAAATATCATTGTTTTCTGTGCTATACTCTGCCTGATGAAAAGCCAGCATTCATTCTTAACACCTGTTTCATGAGTATAATTTTGTTTGGTAGTGTAGTTGTCTTCAATATTTTGTCTTTATTTTCAGTCCCACAATGGGATTGTAAACATGACCTAGTTTAACTTACTTTAAGTTTTGGCTTGAGTTTCTATTTTTTAGCAAATTGCAGTCATAATTCAATAATTTCTATCATGTTTGGGAAATTTTCATTATCACTTTCCAATTTTCTTACTCTCCCAACAGCGCCTTCTATTTTTATAGTAGTTCATTTAATCTCTTTATCTGCTACATCCAAAACATGAGTCATCAGTGGATCAATTTTTATTGACTTTTTTTTTAACCTTTGACTAGTTATCACATTTTCTTATTTCTTTGTATGTCTTCACACTTACTTCTGGACTGGATACTGTTTGTGGCACATATTAATCACATTAAATTTGAAACGTGTTTAATTTTAAGTATTCGTCTATTCTCTTGTGGCATCGTATGTTGGTAAGTAACCACTCTCAAAATAGCATAGTATTTCCAAGTTTCTCCAAATTTCTGGGCCTTGAGTTTCAAATTTAATATCCCCCCAAAAGAGTGCAGTTATGTCGTTTGTAGGGAAATGGATGCAACTGGAGACAACCATATTAAACAAACTGGACCTTAACCAAACTATGCATCTAAGCTCATAAAGAAAGCTATGATTTATTTTCTCTCATTTGTGATTCTTAGATTTTATAGACACATAAACTCAAGTATGTATATATGGCATAAAAGTGGCAGTGGGGCTGTCTAATAGAACAAAGAGGACTACCAAGGGAGGGAGGGAAGGGAAGAAGAAGGGAAGGTAGCATGGGAAGCCTATGCTTGACTTCCAGCATATTCACATAAGACAGTATCCTTAAGTAACACAGTACGTTATACAATGAATATGTCCAGTGAAAAATTTTAAATGTGCACCGTGTCTTTTTTCTTCTTTATTGCGGATAGATCTAGAGTCAGCCTCACAGTAGTTCTTACTCTTTGGGGAAAGCCTTTCTCATGTCTCATATACTAAGGATGATACAGAAGAGTTAGGGAGAAATATACTCTGGCTAGATCATGTTTGCTAGCACTGGTTGACCACAGCAGCTGACAAGCTTATCACTGCTTCTGTCTAGAACATATACACTGTATACTCCCCAACCCTCAGTGCCTGCAGACTATTCTTGAAGTCATGCAACAGCCTTCATCAGATCCCAAAGCTTCCATCTGTTCAGCTCCTTCCTTTTCAGTTTTGTTCTGTTCAGGTCCCAGCCATTTCCGCTTCCTAGAACATTCATTGTAGTTTAACTTGTGCTTGAATTCACTGTGTTTACTTTCCAGATCTCTGTATTGTGTTTAGGGAGTTAGTTGCCTTCAAACAGAAACCTCTCTGTTGTCCAAAGTCTGAAAACTATTGCCATAGATGCCTTGTCCCATAGTACGGCTGCTTCTAATTGGAAGGCAACCCAACTGTCTATTTTGATTAGAAACCTTATTAGCTTTTAAAAATCCTCCCTAATTGTTGTTTGCAATTATCATGCAATTACCAGTATCTAGTGATGGAAGCACACAGGAAACATTATGGACAATATATCTATGTTTTTAAACTACAAGATATGGGGAGTTGATATAGAGGGAAGTATTGCTACCTCTCTCACTGGCCTGTTATAAATTCTGTATTATCTTGATTATTCCTTAATATTTTTCTTTTAATCTATATACTCAAACTTTTGTCTCCTAAAAACTTCCTTGATATTTCTTTAACACCCACACAGACAGTCCCTTTAATTCTTGCCACATCATCTACTAAAACAAGCTTTTTCAGAAAGCATGTTGTTCACAAACACAAATTCAGAGAATTTTTGATAGGTTGTTTTGATCACAGCTTATAAACATGTACTGACATTAGTGGGAAAATATAGTTTTTCTGTTTCTTTATCTGTGTAGAGAATAGAATAAAAATACTTCTTCAGTAGGCACCAATTTTCTGATTAATCTGCAGTTAGGTCTGCTCTGTCTTCTTTAAATGTCTGGTGCCATAGGGATGGAGGAAAAGTGCATAAACACCCATTCTTCCTTCCATGGCAGGCAAGGGGTCAGAATGTCTCCATTTGATAGGTTAAGTATTGACCTACAAAAGCAGAGAAAATAGGTCACGGCAGAAGAGGTAAGCCTGCTGGAAAGAACTTGACGTGTAATTGCTTTAGAATTATACAACTCCTAGGTTGATCACAGAGAAGAAGGCCAACAGGGTTCTTTCATGTGCTAGAAAAAGAAGCTTCAGAACCTTCTCATAAAAACTATGCAGTGATGTCGCTTAACTGGTGACTGGGTTTCCTGGAGACCGTTCCTGGATTTTTATTTCAGCATCAGGAGCTTTATTGGTTTCGTGAAGAGAAGGCAGAGCTTGTTAAAAAAAAAAAAAACTCTGCCTCGGCTTTTCTCTGTGCTGCTCTCTCACACACCCTTCCAAATCAACCAGTAAATGACAACCCTACATGATAATGTCTTAGCTCATTAATGTGAAAGGAAGTGGGAGGCATGCGGAATAACAAGTAACGGGCTTAAAAATAACTGCACATTGATGAAGTATTAAGCAGTTCAGGTGATGGACCTTTCAGGGTGCTATATTTAGTACCATTGGGATTCATCCATCAAAAACTTTCTTTCAGAGGAAATAGAAAAATTGAATGTTAGATGAGTAAAATGTGGGATTTTAAAAATGAATAGAAAATGTGTGTAAGATATCCAAATGCTTAAGAAGGTTGTAAGACTAAAATCTGAGATACAATACATATTTAGTTTCTCTGAACTTCCAGCTGGAGTTATTTAGACTCCAAATGCATTAAAGAGAAAAAATGTATTAGATCGGAAGCAAGTATTTACCATCAGTGAAAGAAAAGAATAATTCATGTTTTCTCGGTCTTTGGTGGGAACCAAAAAGCAAGGAATTTAATGTCCTTCATATGATGATTACTAAATTTCAATATAAAAAGACTAATATTGCTAATATATTTATCACAAAGCTATAAACAATTTTAGACATGTTTGAATGACAGTTTAAGCCAATGTTCCAGTGGTTTTGTTTTATGTTTGATTCAATATGAGAAATTGTAATCTGTAGCACTATTATCCTTGGATTCACACCTCTGTTTACTGATTGAATCTCTAGCTGCCTTATTTTACTGAAATTTTAGTTGGATAAATAATATATATTCCTTTTGGTGTTATGAGAATTTAGTAAAATTAAGTATTTAATATATATATATATATATATATATATATATATATGAACATTATACATTAGAAAATGTTCAATAGATGGAAGTAATGTCATTCCCCACATGGAAACTCAATACAATATAATGTGCCCCACTTAAAATTACACATTAAGTACATTTTTAGTGCCAGACACACAATATACATATGATAAATAAATGAGCACCAGATACCCCTTTATACAAATTATTCAGATAAAGTCATAAAAAGATAAAAAAGAGCATTGTTGGAAGATTCTTATAGAAAACAATCCAAGGAGTCAAACAACAAATTCCCAGGTCCGAAAACAGAAATTTAGGCTCTGCTCTTTTGTGACGAAAATAGTCAAATTACTTTACCTTACCACTAGAGGGCAGAAAGACTGTCTTCCTAGCAAGCGGGTTGAGTAAGTGAAGAACATACAGTTTTGATTTGGGTATTCTGGTATTTCTTCTTTTAACTATTCCATCGTATCAGTGATATACAATAACGACCCCAAACAATATGCATTTCTAGGAAGATTCTTCCACAATATCATGATTTAATTAGTATTGTTCAAAACTATTTGGTACAACAAGAATGCTGAGGTTATTTTCAGTTCATTCTCATTGGTTCAACTACAAAGAACCAGCAAATGCAGCCATCGAAGTTTATCAAGTTTCATTTTCAAGATGCTTTTATTGGTGTCTTTCATAATACATAATAATCAGTTTCATTGTGACATTTTGTGCATATTCTTTTTTTATATGGTTCATCTTTATTGATAAATCTCTTAATATTTGAAGGAAAATCTTATTACATGGAAAATGGCACTACAAATCATGCTTTAATACATTGCGGTTTACTTATTGTAAGACGGTATCAGGAAATTACTATATTTTTGCTGCTGTTCCTTAGAAGCCATCTCCCTTTGTTTTTGAGGGTTTTCCTGTTCCTGAAGGCTTTCTGATTAGGTTAGGTTGGATGGCCAGCATGCCTCAGCAATCCACCTGTGTACCGGGCCAGCCCTGGGGTTATGGGCATGTGTCCACCGTGCCCAGCTTCTTACATCGTGCTGGGGAAGCTCTTGCTCCCATGTTTGCAATTCCAGTAACCACTTTACCGATTGGGTTACAACATACCCTTTCCGATTTGTGGGTTTTGAGCAACTAGTTTATTCTGAGTTGTGAAATTTCTTACAGTAAGGTTGCTCGTAATACATCCTTGTTATTCTTTAAATGACTGCAAAATCTGTCACAGGCAGTCCTGAGATTAATGGATGTTTGAAGTCTTTAAAAAACGAACCACACAGAAAAGAATTTGAAGCAGAGGGAAGATAAAGCAACATTATAGATCATATCTAATTATTGAAATAAAAGCAATAACATCACCTGACGGTCAAGACAATATAGCCAGAAGTTTAGAAAATAAGCCATCTCAGAAATGAATTCAGTGCTTCACTCAAGGTGGCAAAAGAGTGAAGACGGCCAGTGACAAGAGATCAATGGGATTGAGAAATCCATGGAATTGAGACCAAATCGGGAAGGAAATCGGCTGTCACTACAGATTTTGTGCATGTTCTTAATCTATTTTGGTCATATACTCTCTATTTTCCTTAACCCACTTCCTTTGATCTCTTTTCTGCTTTGTTTTGCTTTCTAGCCTCTACCTTTGTTGAAATAACTCATCTGTAAGAATACTAATGAGAATAAAAATTCATAATTTATGAGAAGTCAAAGAAACAACAAAATTAAAGGAAAAGGGGGTTCAATGTGAGGTGGCAGTAAATTCCCATTGTGTAAAACTGTAGCTAAAAGCGTCACACTGCCCCCCACCCCCGAGAAGATCAACAACCTTCCAACATATGCACATTAAATTAAAAAGTGAATTTCATCCTTGCAATAGCTCGGAGAGCCAGCCATCCCTGAACATTGATGATTACCTTGGAGATTGCATGTGGATATTTTATTTTTCTGGCATTCTAACTAGAGTTATGAAAGGGGTTCCTTTTCCAGTATGATCATACCCTACAACAATAAAATAGTTATGCTATTATTTTTTACTACCTGTAAATTACTAGTGGCAATTCGTAGTTAGTTTTCATATTATGAAATGAACTCCAGTCTATTAAGAGGATAATATCATAGTGGATAGAAGATGAGTGTTCAAACAAGAAAGATATAGAATTCAAATCCATATTGCTTACATTATACCTGCTGCGCTAGCCATCACCCCTCTGTGTGTGTGTGTGTGTCTTATTTCTTCATCTGGAAATTGGAATAAAATAATGCAACTTTAAGGTGTGGTCTTAAGTGGTAACTCTTCTTTTTATAGTTCAATCTATTAATAACCTAAGAGACAGGCTTCAGATCAAAAGGTATCAGATATTCTTGAGCTTTGGATACATATATTTTTTTATTCATTGCTAGGTGATATAATTAATCACATATCAGTATGTAATTGAGGTGCTTAGAGAATAGTGGAGAATGTCCAGAACACTGTCTCCGTATTTCAGAAAATGATCAACAGTTATACTGCATACAAAAAATTGCCCACACGATGAGAATTTTTTTCCAAGTCCGATATAAGTAATATGCTCAAGTAACTTTCAGTGAGCTAAAGAAGCCAGCTGTGTCACTTGGTTTGAATAATGACTACTGTCTTATTTTACATTAGAATTTGGGTGGCTCCGACTTTGCCCTGTCTTTGAGAGCTGTGCAGTCTTGTGTGTAAAGGAACTGGAATGACTAAGCTCATTTAGATAGGCACACAGATACCTATCAATCAGTAATCCAAGCCTCCTGGCACAGCTAATACAATAGAAGAAGCTGGAAAATATGAAACTATTATGTATAAATGAGTTTAAATTGAGAAAAAGGCAGAAACTGACAAGGTTTTTTTAATGACTAGAAGATGTACTACTATCCACTTGTAGATGTACAAGTGGTACAAATCATTCAATATTTTAGAAGTACAATTATTTGAAGATATTATATTTTGAATCAGTTTTATTGAGGTATAATATTCATAGCAAATATTTGCCAATGTAAGGTGAGAACTCCAATGACTTTTGTATATTCAGAGTTAGGCAGCCCTCTTCCAATCAACATTTTGACACGACAAGTAAAACCCTATACTTAATGTGTACTTAATTACTCTCTCCTAGGAATGCTGAAGATCATAAACTGCTTTCTGTCTCTATGAATTTGCTCCTTTCGGATATTTCATATAAATGGAATCATATATATGTAGCTTTTATGTGTGTTTTCTTTAGGTTGGCACAATGATTTCAGGGGTCATTCATGCTTAGTCATACATCTGTACACTATTCTTTTCTATTGCGAAATAGTATTGTACAAATATACTGGGATTGAGTTATTCATTTGTATTTTTATGTATAGCTGGTACCTTTTGGATCATAATTATGCAATATTTGATAAAGTCTGATTTATCTACTCTTTTGTTACTGTGATCTTTGGTGTTATATCTAAGATTGTTACAGAGCCAAGGTCACATGATTTACTCCTCTGTTTTCTAGTAATTATTATACAATTTTCACTCTTATGTTTAGATTAATGATTCATTTTGAGAATACTTATGGTGTAAGATAGGTATATAATTACATTATTTTATACAGATATCTTGACACTATTTGTTCTAAAAGACTGCTGGGGCTAGAGAGATGGCCCAGTGGTTAAGAGGACCTGCTCTTCTTGAACGGGACTAAGGCTCAGGTTGAAGAACACACAGCAGTTTCCAGCTATCAATAGTTCTTCAGTTTCAGAGGAATCCAGTGTCTTCTTATTTTCATGGGCATCAGGCATGCATGCAATGAATACATATATGCAAGCAAAACACTCATGCATATGAAATAAAAATAGCTTCTAAAAACCTTTTTTTTTCTTATTGAGTGTTTTGGTACCTTTACGAAAACTTATAGCTATAACTTTATCTGTAGGCTGTCAATTCTGTTGTATCAATGTTTATGCATACCATGAGACCAATACCATATACTATGTTTTGAAATTATACATTGTAGTAAGTTGTTCAAATTTACATTCAAGATTACATTTTTTTCTGTATCTTTTGAATTCCCATAAAGAATTTATCATAAACTCGTTAATCACTGCAAATGCACGGAGACAACTAGCATTGAATCTGAAGAGAATGTGGGAGCTCTTATGATTTACTTCCATTATCAGCTTGACTGGATTTAGAATAATCTAGAAGACGCCCTTCTGGGTATGTCTCTGAAGGTGTTTCCATAGAGAAGTATGTGAGAAGGGAAGACACCCTGAATGTGAGCAGCACCGTTTCATGGGCTGGGGAACCAGGCAAAATGAAAAGGCAAAGGGAGCTGAGCACCAGCATCCATCTCTGTCTGCTTCCTCACTACTGACGCAATGTGACCAGCCATATCATGGACCCACCAGTCTGTATTTCTGCCATGATGGGCTGCTTTGCTTTTAAGCCACAAAACCAAATGAATTCTTCCTCATAACTGCTTCTGTTAGCTAATTTGTCATGGAAACCAGATATGTCATTAACTCAGAGAACTACAATCTATTTTCATGGGTTAAGCATGGATGGTAGTTTTAGGGTCCAGGGTTATTGCCACCTAGTATACCACTGGACTCTGTTACATGGGGGCTTTGTTATCTCCCACCCCGAAGCTTTTCCCATTCCAAGAATTCCAGAAGTCTGGATCTTAGGGTATCATCTACCCATGAAGGTAGAATTAGCTTTGCACTGGTCCCTCTCTCCCAAACTTAGACTGTCATGATTGGGGAAGGACTTACACTTCACTGATTTGTTGCATCCTTTGTTGCTTTACCCACTGCTCTGACATGATACAAAGCACACACAACTTCGAAGATGAAAGCATTGTTTTGACTCATAATTTCTGTGGGATTTCAGTTTAGCCTGATAATGGGGACATACACCGGAAATGGTTCCATTTATGGAAGGATCATACGACAATGTTGCTTTATATGGTAGCCAACCAGGAAACATAGATGGCCGAAGAGAATCAAGAATTAGTATAAGCTTTAGAAGCCATCTTTAATGACTGACGTCTACCAATCAAGTGCCCCTTTCCTTCTAAGTTAGTGTTCTATTGCTGTGAAGAGACACCATGCCCATAGCAGCTCTTATAAAGGAACACATTTAACTGGGGCTGGCTTATAGTTTCAGAGATTTGGTCTATTATCAGCAGCATGGCTGAAAGCATGGCAGCATACAGGCAGACTAATCCATAGGGAGAAGAAAGAGAGAGACATTGGTCCTGGATTGAACTTTGCGGACAATGATGAATACTGAGAATTCAAGAACAATCGCAGTGGGCTTTTGATCCTACTGCACGTACTGGCTTTGTGGGAGCCTAGGCAGTTTGGATGCTCACCTTACGAGACCTGGATAGAGGTGGGCAGTCCTTGGGCTTCCCACAGGTCAGGGAACCCTGATTGCTCTTGGAGCAGATGAGGGAGGGGGACTTGATCGGGGGAGGGGGAGGGAAATGGGAAGCGGTTGCGGGGATGAGGCAGAAATCCTTAATAAATAAATAAATTCAAAAAAAACCCCAAAGCTCACCCCTAATAACACACTTCCTTTAACAAGACCACATGAACTCCAACAATGCAACACCCCCTAATCCCTTTAAGTAGTGCCAATCCCTAATAACCACACTATTAAATATATGAGCCTATGCAGGTCATTTCTAATCAAACCACCATACTTTCTGAAGACTCCAGAGCCCTCAAAATGGCACTCAAAGCTGGATCTCAAGTATTTGAAGCATGAGCCTTTTGGGAAAATTTCAAGTTCAAATCATAATTTCTCCCAGCGACTGAATGCTCATGACTATTTCATCATAAAAAAGGTGCATACAGTACAACTTCAAAAATCATGATCACGTTGAAAGTCTTCATTCTGTTGAGAAGTCCAAACTCTGTTCTGAGACTCGTGTCAATTTCTTAGCCCCAGATACTTACAAAATCAAAAAGAAAGTTATGTGTTTCCAATATACAATGGCACAGAGTTAACATTCCCATTACAAAAAGGAGGAAAATTTTAGCGTGGAAAGAATTGATCAAAGGAAGATGAAACCCAGAGGGAAAACATTACATCCTGTAGCTCTATGCCCAGAATCTGCGGCACATGTTGACAGGATGTGAGTTTCATTGTGTTCGGGTGTCCCTCTCCCTATTGATCTTATCGTATATAGCACATGAGCCTTCTCTCTTGGGCCAGCTGTATTGGTACTTATAGCTTTTCTAGTGTTCTCTCACATTTCTGGAATATCCAGCATGCTGGACTCTACAGCATGCAAGGACTCTGACCCTGGGACACACTGCCTAGCTTCCGGGTGTTTTCTCTAACCTTGGTGCAAGCACCCCCATCCCTGTAACTCTCTCATTTTGTATAATTGCAAAACCAACACCAGGTAGATACCCGGAGTTCTGCTGCCACCACAAGAAGCCACAGGGCCCTCTTTTACCACAACCATAGAAACTCTGAGCGCTTAGGTGTCTGAACTTGGGAAAATGCTGCTGTACCTGAATCTTCTAGCTGGGGACCCTGGGAGCTCTCCCTGTTCACGCTCTGGCTTCTTAAGTCAAAGTCTCTAAATTAATTTGCATTTTGCACCCTGAAGCCTTCAATGGAAGAGTTGTTTTGCTCAGGAAACCTTTCCCTCTGTTCTAGTGCAAACAAAGGCAGCTTCTTTTTAATGGCATTTCTCTTTAGCAACTTAGCCTCTTTATCCATACTTGGCATCTCAAGCAACATTAAATGCCCTTGTATTCTCAAGATGCATAAGTTTTCAAATGTTTCTGTGTTTTTTGCTTCCTATTTGGACTATAACCCTGCCTAAAAGCAGCAAACAGTAACTATACAACAACCTGGATACTTATGCTGTCTTAAGTTTTCCTATCACCCAAGAAACTATCCCATTTATTTTCAATTCAGTTCTACTAAGTACAGATCAAATAGAATTCCCTTTTTTTTGCCAGAATGTAGTGATCACTAGACAAATTCCCAGGAGAATCTTTGTGACCAACTGAAACTACATGAGCACAGTCTTTATGCTTACATTCATATGGAAATTTAGGTCTTCCAAACTCCCTACCCAGTTTGGCCATTAAACGAAGCCCACAGCATTAGCCCCTCTCCCAAATTCTCTCTTAAACGCAGTAAGTGTACAAATCATATGATCAGGTTTAAGCTCAGCAACAAGCCCATGTCTCTGATACTAATTTTGTATTAGTATTTTTTCTCATTGTTGTGCTAAAATACCTCACAGGCATAGCATAAGGGCTCAAAGAACGGTTTGGCCTCCTGTTCCATCAGCGTTTCTATCCACCATGTGAGGGGAGGCATGCCAGTAGAAGGAATTCCGTGTATGGTCTTGGGAAAATGAATCAAGAGCCTTATTTATGTGATGACAGACCACAAGGCAGAGAGTTTAGTACGGAAACAGTGGCCAATATCACATTGTAAGGCCTAGCCAGTCTTTGTGAACTGCTTCATCCAACCAGGCTCCAACTCATGGACTCTACAGCCTTCACAATAGTGCCAAACGCTGGCTACTGAGCCCTCAGAACATAAGCCCTTGAAGGACATTTCATATTCAAATCATAATATTTCTATTGTATGGCAAAATAGAGGTAAATGTAACACTATTGATTTAGCTGCATTAACTTCATTATGAAGAAAAAACCCTCTTCAAACAGTTCTCCAACTTAGATATGCTGACTTGTGCAAAGTTTCTTTTGATTCTTGATATATTCTGCAAGGGAAAAAAAATACTAGTTAAATTCTGAACACCAGAAAAATTAGGACTCAGCATTTCTTTTTATATTATAGGCCCAGAATTTGAATTCCAGTTAACTGAGCCTCCACAAAGTCCTAGACCCTTTGCTGTCTGGTGAGGAATAGCAGCATAGATCGGAAACACTTTTACACAATATGCCTTTCCAGTCTAGTGGAAGATAAAGAGATGAAAACCAATAATTCTAATGCAATGTGGTATGATGCCTACACTAATAGCAAAACATAGGATGCACTAGAGAAAGGAAGGCCATCTTAGATGAGAGTCCAGACAGGTTTCTTAGGGTAGGGGTATTTACTCTGAATCTTGAGAAATTCCCAGGAGCCATTCTGATGAGGCAGGTGGGTGGACACCACATGAGAAAGATTAAAAACCCATATGAAATTGCGATGACTCCTATATTAACAAATATGAGGAAAAGCAAAAAAAATTCAAAGAAGCCCACTGACTTTTTCTATTGATTTACAGCTTAATAATATGAGCTCAAGGAATATTTAGAGACTGTATGATATAAAAAGAACAATCAGAATAAGCTATTATGTCTTCTTGAATCTCATTTAAAACCTAATTAAGTCTGGTGGGAAGCTGGCAGAGGCCTGTCTGAGTGGAAGGAGACAGATATATCTCTGAAAAGAAACAGTAGAAAGTCAGCTTATTCTTCCCCGAATCTAGCACTTCTACTTCAACTCTATCTTCCAATACTGGAAGAAGACACATATCCATAGAAAGAGACATTCCCATTTATAAAATTTTTTCAGACATGTTTTCATTTGACCCTTAAACAACTTTTTGAGTAGGGACAAAAATGGGATGAGTTATTGTCCATCTTGCCCATGTATAAGCACAGAGAAGTACAGTAACTTGTCCAATGCCACTAAGCACAGTTAGAGTAAAAACAAAGACCCTTTGATACTCAATCCTTAGTTCTTTTTTTAGAAGAAATAATTAAAATGTATTTGTTAATTTTTGGGAATGTCACATAATATATTTTGATAACAGTTATCTCCTACTCTTCCCTGATTCCTCCTGAAGCACTACCACCATCCATTCCCCAATTCTTTGTTCTTAAAAAATGACCTATGAAATCCAATTTGTGATGTTTGCACACTGACTAAAGGGATATTCACTGAAGCGTGGCCATCCAACAGGAGCTGTGCTCTTTTTTTTTAATTTATTTATTTATTAAGGATTTCTGCCTCGTCCCCACAACCTCTTCCCATTTCCCTCCCCCTCCCCCGATCAAGTCCCCCCCCCTCATCTGCTCGAAGAGCAATCAGGGTTCCCTGACCTGTGGGAAGCCCAAGGACTGCCCACCTCTATCCAGGTCTCATAAGGTGTGCATTCAAACTGCCTAGGCTCCCACAAAGCCAGTACGTGCAGTAGGGTCAAAAACCCACTGCAATTGTTCTTGAATTCTCAGTATTCCTCATTGTCTGCTATGTTCAGCTAGTCCGGATTTATCCCATGCTTTTTCAGACCTAGGCCAGCTGGCCGTGGTGAGATCCCAATAGAACATCCCCATTGTCTTAGTGTGTGGGTGCACCCCTCGTGGTCCTGAGTTCCTTGCTCGTGCTCCGTCTCCTTCTGCTCCTGATTTGGACCATGAGATTTCTGTCCGGTGCTCCCGTGTGGGTCTCTGTCTCTGTCTCCTTTGATCGCCTGATGAAGGTTAATATTCCTGAGGATGCCTATGTGTTTGTCTTTGGATTCACCTTATTTAGCTTCTCTAGGAACATGAATTATAAGCTCAATGTCCTTTATTTATGGCTAGAAACCAAATATGAGTGAGTACATCCCATGTTCCTCTTTTTGGGTCTGGCTTACCTCACTCAGGATAGTGTTTTCTATTTCCATCCATTTGTATGTAAAATTCAAGAAGTCCTTGTTTTTTACTGCTGAGTAATACTCTAATATGTATATATTCCATACTTTCTTCATCCATTCTTCCGTTGAAGAGCATCTAGGTTGTTTCCAGGTTCTGGCTATTACAAACAATGCTGCCATGATAGTTGAGCATATACTTTTGTTGTATGATAGGGCCTCTCTTGGGTATATTCCCAAGAGTGGTATTGCTGGATCAAGGGGTAGGTTGATCCCGAATTTCCTGAGAAACCGAAACACTGCTTTCCAGAGTGGTTGCACAAGTTTGCATTCCCACCAGCAATGACACCAGAAAATGGAAAGACCTCCCTTGCTCTTGGATTGGGAGGATCAACATAGTAAAAATGGCAATTCTACCAAAAGCAATCTATAGATTCAATGCAATCCCCATCAAAATCCCATCAAAATTCTTCACAGATCTGGAGAAGACAATAATCAACTTTATATGGAAAAACAAAAAACCCAGGATAGCCAAAACAATCTTATACAATAAAGGATTGTCTGGAGGCATTACCATCCCTGACTTCAAACTCTATTACAGAGCTACAGTATTGAAAACAGCTTGGTATTGGCATAAAAACAGAGAAGTCGACCAATGGAATCGAATAGAAGACCCTGACATTAACCCACAAACCTATGAACACCTGATCTTCGATAAAGGAGCTAAAAGTATACAATGGAAAAAAGAGAGCATCTTCAACAAATGGTGCTGGCAAAACTGGATGTCAATCTGTAGAAGAATGAAAATAGATCCATATCTATCACCATGCACAAAACTCAAATCCAAATGGATTAAAGACCTCAATATCAGTCCGAACACACTGAACCTGATAGAAGAGAAAGTGGGAAGTACTCTACAGCACATGGGCACAGGAGACCACTTCCTATGTATAACCCCAGCAGCACAGACACTAAGGGCGTCATTGAATAAATGGGACTTCCTGAGGCTGAGAAGCTTCTGTAAAGCAAAGGACACTGTCACTAAGACAAAAAGACAACCCACTGACTGGGAGAAGATCTTCACCAACCCTGCAACTGACAAAGGTTTGATCTCCAAAATATATAAAGAACTCAAGAAACTAGACCGTAAAAGGCTAATCAACCCAATTATAAAATGGGGCACTGAGCTGAACAGAGAATTCTCAACAGAAGAAGTTCAAATGGCCAAAAGACACTTAAGGTCATGCTCAACTTCCTTAGCGATCAGGGAAATGCAAATCAAGACAACTTTAAGATACCACCTTACCTGTCAGAATGGCTAAAATAAAAAACACCAATGATAGCCTTTGCTGGAGAGGTTGTGGAGAAAGGGGTACAATCCTTAGTTCTTTAATAAACTACACATTTTATTTACTAAAGTCTGTAATATATTTACAAAGAAAATTATACCACGAAATTCTGAGTTTTGTTAAGTTGATCAAAGGTAATCTTCATTTCTGTTCAATTGAATTAATTCACTTCTTAGTAAACCCAACTAGCAATTCTATCCATTGTGGGACAGAGTTAGGCATGTGGGAAGGTTTTACCCAGGGATCTGTACAGCATCGAATATTGTATCCTTCTCCACTTTGCTCTTTACTCCATGTTGCTAATTTGTAGGACCTCACCTGCCTTCAACTTCTTGGTCAGTATGTACCACTGTCAAATGAGAGAAGAAAGGAGAAAGTTAGCTTGGAGTGTATATTCCATGACATCTGTCATATTAACCTTCAGTGACATATCAATATCTCTTTACTTAAAATGGTATCTTATGTCATATGTCTCTTCCCAGCTATCTAGCTTGCCTGGGTTCTAAGAATCATTCCTTTTTTGTTTCAAGCTTTGCAGTAGTAATCCTACACTGCTGTTTTCAGTCATGGGTTTCATCATCATTGCTTACGACTATTCCTAAATTCTGTCCTATGTCTTAAATTCTCCTCAAGTTCAAAGACATCTGTTTTTGGCTCAGATTCTGGTGAAAGCCTTCATACTTCCACTGTTTTTTTATATCCATTTCTAATAATATTCTCGCATAAATACCTGGCTCACTAAAGATTGCCGTATTGAGTTGGGTATACTCATTCATACTCTTTTCCAAATCTTCATGTTCCGTTGCTGGGTTTTGGTCTTAAAAGTTGTCAATGACTTTGTTGCATGAGTATCGTAGTTAAAGATACAACACTGAAGAGCCACAGACCTTATCCTTAAAGTCTAAGTATAGTAAATGAATAAAAATCCTATCATAAACACAGGATACACACAAATACCACAGTTTGATTAGACGGGTAGGATTTGTTTGAAATGTTTAGGGTTTGACATGCAGTCAAGAGTGTACCAGTAAATCTGAGACCCAGTCTTCAATTAATAATAATGCAGGCAGTAGAACTTTAGTACAGTGACTTCCTTAACACTATTTTACTGTAAATAAAAGAAGTAAATTTTTATGGAAAGAATATTTTCAATGTTCTAGGAGCTATTTCTTTATATGCAAATATTTTAAACACAAATTGACTCATCTATGGCTATATTTTTCCTCTCAAAATAGAGATCTCCTGAAAATGGGTTATTGTGTTGGCAGTTAGGTCCTGCACCTCAGTCTCATCAAGCAGCTCCAATTAGCACAAACATTTGAAGAGGAAGGTTTTGCAGTACCACGTTGACACTGAAAATGTTTTTCAAATCCCCACCCTAGCAGCTTTGGGAAAGCCTGAGATACACACACACACACACACACACACTAATTTGGCATTAGAAGAAAATGTCATCAGGCTAATTTGTTGGATTTGTTGATACTTTAAATGCTACGAACTTTTAGTTGATTCACGTCACTTGTATGTTTTACAGTTATTGGTGACTAATTTGACCAAACTCTTCATTGGTGTGCTTTCCTGCAGAAGAGGTGGATAGATAGAAGAGGTGGAATTCTGACAAACAGTGGATTGCAGACAGAAAAGTAGTGAACTTTATGATGAACATTCACAGTTGTTTACGAGAATAGCATATGTGGTAGAGAATGCAACATTAGTCATAACTCACTATCACCTGGCTCTTGATACAAATGATTTAGTGGGGACTTGCATAATTATATGAGAACCGAGACAACATCTACAGCAGAAACAAGAAGATGTTACTGCTGGGATGATTTTAGTGTCTGTGAGTTTTAAAATAAGTCCCAGTATTATTCCTAATTTGGAACATCTCATTACCATCATCAAAAGAAATATCTGCTTCTGATGTCTTCCATATTTACTATCTATAAAATATAACCAGAGGATTTTAGTCCTTGACAATTACATTTATCTAATTTATTGTCCACAGGCTTTGAATGCTTTGAATTACTTATTTAATTTAAATTAATGGCCCATGTACAAGTCAAAGAAAGCTAAACTAATTAAGGCAGAAAAGTCTAATCTGGCACATTAAATTCTAAGATTTATTGCAGACATTCAAGATTTGATTTTGATTGCATTTATTGAATCAGGCCAGGAAGCTATTTTACATTTATGTTTGGGCTAGGTTAATCTACAATAAAGCCTATCCTAAGAATAGGGAGACGAGTTCAATTCAGTTCAACATTTCAATGCAGTGTGCCATAAAAATAAATTCAAGATCCTGAGATAAACTGGTGACTAGATCTACCTTTAAAGAACCCCCAGTCTTCTAAAGGAAAGAAGACATAATGTGATCATGGCTGCATCTCATTATCTTTTGTCACTGTAAGTTTGGCTATAACTTCCAAAGCTATGCTCTTCAAACTCTTAAGATATATCCATATGTCAAAGGTTTCAAAGGAGTTAGTTATCCTACCGTGGGGCAGCAATGCCTTACTACGCACTGTATGTTAACAGCTGAAAACCCCAGTGCTAGGAAAGGCTTATTTTTTGCAGATATTGGCTAGTGGGAGTCTCATATACCCTCAAAGCATTACAGGATGTTGCTGGTGTTCTTGGCTCTCCTCCAGAAGTTGATGGGAAGACCTGGTTGCTGAAAGCACCACATACTTCAGTCATAGAGGAAACAAATCCAGTTAGTATTTAACTGGAGGCTTCAGCCATACTGGCTAGCTTTCCTAGTTCTGGAAAGTGCTATACAAAGTACTGGAGGATAAAAGCAACCACCAATCTTACCCAGCTGTGAACCCAGCATGCTACAATAACAAGTGGCCTAGCAAGACATGTTCACTGATATAATAGTGGAATGAGTGTTATAGGAATAGCTCACAATTCAGGTTGGATTTAAGGCCTGCTCTATAAAATGAAATCCATACCTGGCACCATTATTTGGGCCAAATACCTATATCTAGATTGCTCATAGGTCCAAAGAGAAAACCTGTTAATGTTAATCTGCTAAATGGGCATACTATTAAAATTACTCCTATTGACTTAGAGCTATATCTAAAGGTTAGAGCATCTCTCAACCCAACTACTTATTGCTGTAAATAGAAATTAACAGATACCTATAAGTGGTCAAAGTAAAGAGAATAAAACCTGGAGGGATTCAGTTCTAAGTGGGAAACCCATTTTACACTTATCTCCCAAAGCATGGATTATCAGGGAAGGAGTAGAAAGACCACAAGAGCCACAGATAGGAGAAAATTGTAACAAGAGTGTTTCCAAATGTAGCAAGCGATCTAATAGCAGTTGTGACAGCATGCACAAGACCTTCACAAACTCAAAGCAGACAAAATTGCAACATGGAGCAGGGTTATTGGCATGAAGTCCCACCCCTAATTTAGAAACTCATTATTGATAGCTCTTGGGAAAGGGAGAGCCCATTTGAAGAGGCAAGCCCCTTGTAGGTTGACACACATCCAAGAGTATGCCCAGCAGTTATTAGACTAGATTCATTCAAATAAATGGGCCAGTAGGGAAGGGTGATGGAATTGGGGGAGGTTGGGGGATGGTGGTTAATATGATCAAGATACAGTGCATGAAATAATTTTTTACTTTATTATTTTTTAAAAAGAAAACAAACTATATTTTTCATTTTACACATGAATCCTAGCTCCCACTCCCTCCCCTCGACCCATCCCCTCCACCTATCCCTCTTACCCTACCCACATCCACTCCTCAGAGAGGGCAAGGCACATTGCTCTGGGGAAGGTCCAAGGCCCTCCCTACTATGTCCATGCTGAGCAAAGTATCTATCCAAAGAGAATCGGTTCCGAAAAAGCCAGTACAAGCAGTAGGAATAAATCCTGATGCCACTGCCAGTGTCTCTGCAGTCTGCCTCAGCCATGCAACTGTCACCCACATTCAGAGTATCTAGCTTGATCCTATTCTGATTCCTTCCTTGTCAGGCTGGATTTAGTGAGCTCCCATTAGCTCAGGTAGACTGTTTCAGTGGGCATCTCCATGATGGTCTGGACCCCTCTGCTCATATTTTCACTCCTCCTACTCTTCAGCTGGACTCTGAGAGCTCAATCCAATGCTCTGATGCAGATCTCTGCTTCTGCTCCCAACAGTTGCTGGATGAAGGTTCTATGGTGATATTTAAAATATTCATCAGTCTGACTACAGGGCAAGGCAAGTTCAGGCACCCTCTCCTCTGTTGCTTAGGGTCTATTGCTTGTGGATTCCCTGGGAATTTCCCTCATGACAGGTTTCTCGCTAGCCCCACAACGGCTCACTCAATCAAAATATCTCTTTCCTTACTCTCATCTCTGTCCTTCCTCCATCTCAACTATCCCATTTCCTCAAGTTCTCCTTGCGCCTCCCCTTCTCCCCTTCTCTTCCTCTTCTGCCCTCTCTACTCCCCCCACTTGTGTGCTCCCAATGTTGTCAGGTGGTCTAATTTCCCCTTTCCAGGTGGATATATATGTATGTTTTTCTTAGGGTTCATCTTGTTAGTTAGCTTCTCTAGGATCATATACTATAAGATTCAATATCTTTTGATTTACTGCTAGTAAATTTACCTATGAGTGAGTACATACCATGTTCATCTATCTGGGTCTGGGTTACCTCACTGAGGATGACTTTTTTTTCTATTTCTATCCATTTGCATGCAAATCTCAAGATGTCATTGTTTTTTGCCACTGAGTAGTACTCTAATGTGTAAATGTGCCACATTTTCTTTATCCATTCTTCAGTTGAGGGGCATCTAGGTTGTTTCCAGGTTCTGGCTATTACAAATAATGCTACTATGAACATAGTTGAACAAGTGTCCTTGTAGTATGATTGAGCATTTTTGGGTATATGCCCAAGAGTGGTATTGCTGGGTACTGAAGTAGGTTGATTCCCAATTTTCTGAGAAACCATCATACTGATTTTCAAAGTAGTTGTACAAGTTTTCATTCCCACCAGCAATGGAGGAGTGTTCCCCTTACTATTTTCATCCTTTCTAGCATAAGCTATCATTGATGTTTTTGATCTTAGCCATTCTGACTGGTGTAAGATGGTATATTAGAGTTGTTTTGATTTGCATCTGCCTGATGGCTAAGGATGTTGATGATTTACTTAAGTGTCTTGGCCATTTGAGATTCTTCTGTTGAGAATTCTGTTTAGTTCTCTACCACATTTTTTAATTGAGTTATTTGGAATTTTGATGTCTAATTTCTTTAGTTCTTTATATATTTTGGAGATCAGTTCTCTGTCTTATGTGAGGTTGGTGAAGATCTTTTGCCATCCAGTAGGCTGCCTTATTGTCTTATTGACTGTGCCATTTGCTTTACAGATACTTCTCAGTTTCAGGACATCTCATTGATTTATTGTTGTTTTCAGTGTCTGCACTCCTGGGGTTATATATAGGAAGTGGTCTCCTGTGCCCATGCATTGAAGGCTGCTTCCTACTTTCTCTTTTATCAGGTTTAGTGTGATCAGACTTATTTTGAGGTTTTTAATCTATTTGGACTTGAGTTTTGTTCATGGGGATAAATATGGATCTATTTTCACTCTTCTACATGTTGACATCCAGTTATTCCAGCACCATTTGTTGAAGAAGTTTTCCTTTTTTTTCCGTTGTATAATTTTAGCTTCTTTGCCCCAAATCAGGTGTTCATATGGTGTAGGAGGCTTTCTGCCTATGTGTTGCTTTTATTGGTTAATGAATAAAGAACTGACTTGGACTATAGCATGGGAGGAGGAAGGCGGAGTTAGAGAGAAGCCATGGAGCCACCGGAGATAGACATTGTGAACTTTATCTGGTAAGCCACAACCATGTCGTGATATACAGATTAATAGAAATGGGTTAAATTAATATAAGAGTTAGCCAATAAGAAGCTAAGGGGCAAAACAGTGTTTTAATTAATATTGTTTCTGTGTGGTTATTTTGGTTTTGGGTGACTGAGATGAACAAATGGCAACTTTTCCAACATTCATAGGTTGTGGATTAGTAACTGGGTCTTAATATTTGCCAATTCCAAACTTTTTTCATTACTGTAGCTCTATAATAGAGCTTGAAGTCAGGGATAGTGATGCCTCCAGTAGTTCCTTTATTTTACAGGATTATTTTGGTTATCCTGTTCTTTTTGTTTTGATTTTTCCATATGAAGTTGATTATTGTTATTTTAAGGTCTGCAAAGAACTGTGTTGGGATTTTGTTGGGGATTGCATTGAATCTATAGATTGGTTTTTGGTAGGATTGCCATTTTTATTATGCTGATCCTAACTATCCAAGAGCATGGGAGACCTTTCCGTTTTCTTATATCTTCTTCAATTTCTTTCTTTAAAGACTTAAAGTTCTTGTTGAACAGGTCTCTCACTTTGATTAGTGTTACCCTAATATATTTTATGTTATTTGTGACTATTGTGATGGTTGATGTTTCTCTGATATCTTTCTCAACTTCTTTATCATTTGTATATAGGAAGGCTACTGTTTTTTTGAGTTTATTTTGTATCCTGCCATGTTACTAAAGAGATTTATCAGCTTCAGAAATTTCCTTTGTAAAGTTTTTGGGGTCACTTATATTTACTATCACATCATCTGCAAATAGTTTAAGCTTGACTTCTTCTTTTCCAATGTGAATCCCTTTGATCTACTTTTGTTGTCTTAGTGCTATATACAGAACTTCAAGAACTGTGTTGAATACATATGGAGAAACAGACAGCCTTGTTTTATTCCTGATTTTAGTGGAATCTCTTTGAATTTCTCTCCATTTAATTTGATGTTGGCTACTAGCTTGTTTTATATTGTTTTATTATGTTTAGATATGTTTCTTTTTATCCCTTGTCTCTCCAAGACCTTTATTATGAAGGGCTGTTGGATTTTGTTGAATGCATTTTCAACATCTAATGAGATAATCATATGTGTTTTTTTTCCTTTCAGTTTATTTATATGTTGGATTGCATTGATAGGTTTTCGTAAGATAAACAACCTTGCATTTCCAGGTTGAAGCCAACTTAATTATGGTGAATAATTTTTTTGATGTGTTCTTGGATTTGGTTTGCCAGTATTTTATTGAGTATTTTTACATCTACATTCATGAGGGAGATTGGTCTGTAATTCTCATTCTTGGTTGAGTCTTTGTGTGGTTTCAGTATCAGAGTAACTATAACCTCATAAAAAGAGTTTGATGATGTTCCTTCTGTTTCTAATATGTGGAACACTTTGAGGAGCATAGGTATTAGTTCTTCTTTGAAATTCTGGTAAAACTCTGCACTAAAACTATCTGTCCTTTTTTTTTTGTCCGTAAGCTTCTATTTCCTTGCAGGTTGTAGGTCATTTAATCTATCCATCTGATTTTGATTTAATTTTGGTATGTGGTACCTATCCAGAAAAATATCCATTTCTTTTACATTTTCCAATTTTGTGGAATACAGGTTTTTGTAATATGGCCTAATGATTCTCTGGACTTACTCAGTGTCTGTTGTTATGCCCCCCTTTTCATTACTGATTTTCATAATTTGGATGTTCTCTCCTTTCCTTTTGATTAGTTTGGATAAGGGTTTGTCTATCTTATTGATTTTCTCAAAGTACCAGATCTTTGTTTCATTGATTCTGTTTATTCTTTTTTTCTGTTTTATTGATTTCAGTTCTCAGTTTGATTATTTCCTGTCTTCTACTCCTCCTGGGTGAGTCTGCTTCTTTTTTTTTTTCTAGAGCTTTCAAGTGTGCCGTTAAGTCATTACTGTGAGCTCTCTCTACTTTCTTTATGTAGGCACTTAGTGCTATGAACTTTCCTCTTAGCCCTGCTTTCATAGGTTTGGGTACATTGTGTCATTTTCATTGAATTCTAGGAAATTTTAATTCCTTTCTTTATTTTGTCCTTGACCCAGGAGTGGTTCAACAGAGCAATGTTTAATTTCCATGTGCTTGTGGACTTTCTGAAATTAGTTTTGCTGTTGCATTTCAATTTTAAACCATGGTGATCTGATAAGATACAGGGGGCTACACCAATTTTTTTGTATATGTTGAGCCTTGCTTTGTTCCCGAGTATATGGTCAATCTTAGAGAAGGTTCCATGATGTGCTGAGAAGAAGGTATATTCTTTTGTGTTTGGGTGGAATGTTCTGTAGATATCTGTTAAGTCCATTTGAGTCATGTTAGTTTTCTTATTTCTCTGTTAAGTTTCTGTCTAGTTGTGTCCATTGGGGAGAGTGGGGTTTGATGTGTGATTTAAACTTTAGTAAAGTTCCTTTTATATATGGGTGATCTTGTATTTGGAGCATAGATATTCAGGATTGAGACTGCATCTTGATGCATTGTTCCTGTTATGAGTATAAAGTGTTCTCTATCTCCTTGGATTGATTTTAGTTTGAAGTCTATTTTGTTAGATATTTGGATAGCTGCACCCACTTTTTTCTTAGGTCCATTTAATTGGAAAATCTTTTCCCAATACTTTACTCTGAGGTAATGTCTGTTTTTGAGGTTGAACTGTTTCTTGTATACAGCAGAACGCTGGATCCTGCTTTCATATCCATTCCCTTAGCCTGTGTCTTTTTATGGGTGAATTAAGTCCATTGATATTAAGAGATATTAGGAGATATTAATGACCAGTGATTGTTATGCTTTGCCTATGTTTTTGTGGGTGTGGTCAGCTTCCTTGGGTTGGAGTTTTTCTTCTAGTACTTTCTGTAGGGCTAGATTTGTGGCTAGGTATTGTTTAAATCTGGTTTTGTCATGGAATATCTTGCTTTTTCCATCAATGGTGAATGAAAGTTTTGTTGTGTATAGTATTCTGGACTTGCATCCATGGTCTCTTAGTGTCTGCAGCACATCTACCCAGGACCTTTTGACTATCATAGTTTTCATTTAGAATTTGGCTGTAATCCTCATGGGTCTACATTTATATGTTACTTGACCTTTTTCCTTTGCAACTCTTATTATTCTTTCTTTATTCTTTGTGTTTTGCGTTTTGACTATTATTTGGTGAGGGTAATTTTTTTTTGATCCAGTCTCTTTGGTGTTCTGTAAGCTTCTTGTACCTTCACAGGGATATCCTTTAGGTTGGAAAAGTTTTTTTTTTTCCTATGGTTTCGTTGAATATATTTTCTGTGCCTTTGAGCTGGAATTCTTCTCTTTCTTCTATCTCTATTACCCTTAGTTTTGGAATTTTCATGATTTTCCAGATTTGCTGGATGTTTTGTGTTAAGAATTTGTTGGATTTAATGTTTTCTTTGACCAATGAATCTATTTCATCTATAGCATCTTCAACACGTGAGATTCTGTCTTCCATTTCTTGTTGGTTATCCTTACCTCTGTAGTTCCTGTTTGTTTATCCAGATTTTCCATATCCATAATTCTCTCGGTTTGTGATTTCCTTATTGCCTCTATTTCTGTCTTCAGGTCTTGAGCTGTTTACTTCACCTGTTTGATTTTTTTTTTTTGGTTTTCTCAACTTTCTTTAAGATATTTATTGATTTCTTCCATTTTTTTTTGTTTGTATTTCCCCCCACTTCTTTAAGGGAATTTTTCATTTCCTCTTTAAAAGTCTCCATCATCCTCATAAAGTTACATCTAAAATCGTTTCTCTTCTGCTTCATCTGGGTTAGGGTGATCAAGTCTGTTGTATGATCACTGGCTTCTGGTGTTACCATGTCTTTTTTTAATAGGTTGCTGGATGAATTTTTGCATTGGTACCTACCCATCTTTTCCTTCAATTAATACAGGCAGTGTCTTTCCATCATGGTCTAATCCTTGCAGTGGCTGTCTGTGTCTTGGAAACTGTTCTTGGTCTGCTCTGTACTGTCAATGCCTGTGTCTCAGGGAACCACTGATGTCTTTCTTGGCCTTCTTGCACTGCTCACTTGGTCCACTCTCTTTGGTTTGCTCTCTTTCGTTTGCTCTGTTGGCTCACTCTGTGTAGTCACAGCCTGTACTTCAGAGTTCCTCTCTTAGTCCTCTCTCTGTAGTTGCAGCTTGTGTTTCAGTATTCCTCTGAGGTTGTCGTAGGGTGTTGGAGGGTTTAGGGATGAAGTGGGACTTGGAACTTTCCAGGTCCAATGGATGGGATGTGTTTTTTGGAACAGCCTACCTGCAGGAAGCTCACCTACTGTCTGGCTATCGATGCCCAGACAGGTGGAGGAGCGGCCTAGGGTTGTGCCCCAGTATGGAAGGGCCTAGAGAGCGGGGTGTCCTACCAGGTGGCTAGTCACTCAGCTCTTGATCCTATCTGTGTAGTAGCAGGCTATTTCAGAGTTCTTCTGAGGTTGTGGGGGATAGGCAAGATTGGAGGTAGGGTGAGACTTGTAGCTTGCAGGATCCAACTGATGGAATGGGGGTATTAGAGCAGCCTACCTGCAGGGAACTCTCCTGCTGGCTTTAGTGCTTGAAATCCTTAAAGAGGAAAAAAAAATATTTTAAAATAGTTTTAAAGATGAAATTTGAATACTGTTCCCAATGCAGTTTGGCTTCTGTAAATTAAAGCATGTTACCTCAAATGTTTTTCTTGGATTAACTTGTTATCTATATAGCAATTTTTTATAAAGCAAAAATAACTGATAGAAAGAAGTGTCACATTTGACAAGTTAGACTTTATCTACTTAATCCTAAATGATTTGCATTGTAAGAAAAACAATTTTTTACAAAATAGCTCTGTGACAGTGCATGCATAGAATCCCAACACCTGAGAGGTGGAGTGGAATGATCATCAGATCAGGGCCATCCTTAGCTGCATAATAATTTTGAGGCCAGCTTGGGGAACCTGGACCCTATTTCAAATAAGCCCATACAGATTTTTCTTTCTATAAGTTGAAACAGTAGTCTATAAATATGCTGCCTTAGTATATTCCTGTATAGTTGGGAGTCGGTGAAGTGGTAACTTTTAACAGTTATGTAGAAGTTGTTTGTATCTAAACAGGAATGTGCTCTTAAATTTCAAAGCTCATATATATTAAAAATATATATATAGATTGTTCCATAAAACTTCTGGTCTATGTTTTGTAATTGTTATTTTCTTGGATTCTGTTTTCACATGCATCACCTGTAATTGACTGTTATGGGTGCTAGTCTTTCTCACATAAGGTTTTATCACTTAGAATTACATAGGGCTGACTGGAGAACAATCATGCCACTTGCAGAGGAAAATGCTTTCCAGTTCACTGGATTCATCTACTGGCTCCATCCAAGTGAATACTGAAAGCTGCCAAGGGTGTGAAAAAGAGGCTTATCATGGCATCATCACACTAAAAGTATTAAATCCAAGACAGTTTTTCTATATGCAAGATCATACCTTTATTTTTTTAACATATCTAATATCTCTAACCTATGGGGCGTTTCAAGGTTCTTAGCTATAACTCCATTTGTCCATCTTATTTATTTTGTTATTTTCATTTAGTTTTATTGTTCTACTTCAGTTTTGTCATATCATATCCAAATATTAAACATGAAAAAAATTGTATGCTTTCTCTCTTATGTGGAATCCACACAAATATATACAAACACACATATGTATGCAATCACACACATATACACATATGTATGCACACACGTATGTGCTCACATACACACACAAACATACATGTATACACATGCTCACAAAACACATGCATGCATACGTACATATAAGCACATGTGCACACATATGTGCATATGTACATATATGTATGCACACATGTGCAAACACGCACATATGTGTGGATGCACAATACTATATTTATGTATGCACATATATGCATATGTACACGGTGAATAAAAACATATTTATGTATGTACACATATATGTATGTAAACACACAGAAACACACACACATATATATACATATTTATATATACTTACACTTGTGTATCTATCAATGGATACATACACATGCATGAAAAAAGAAGCAGTCAAAGGAAAAAGGGGTAGGAAAATGGGAGAGTAATTTATTGGAAAAAATAAGCAAATTCAAATAATATGTATCTATAACATACCATTAAAATCCATCCTTTGAAATTGCTAAAAATTTCCTGCCAAACAAAAAACATGTTTTTACGTCAGGAATTAGCCAATTTCTTCTGTAAATATTATCAAAAATTGTAAGACCCCCTTTTAACTAAGCTCTGCTAATGTACTGTGACATGGCCAAAGTGCAATGGCAGTGCCCCAGCCAAACTGTCCTCACGAAGCAGCTGTTCAGTCTCCAGTTGGTGGGGCACACTGTCAGCTTCTGCTTTACACTCTCAGATTTTTATTTAGTGTTTACATCCTCCTGCATTTCAGAGAAACAAAACTACACTCGTGCATCCTGTTTCTTGGATATTCAATTTCCTTTATGTGAAATTCATAATCTTTTTTGACTTTCAGAGAAAAGCATAAATATTCTTTGTGTAGTTATGTCTGAAATGTAAGTGTTCTTTGGTAGCAAAGAATTCTAGAAGTTCTTCAATCTGGAGTTAATAATCAAATTTCTTGGTAAGAATTTCAAGCTTTATATAGGAAATGGAAAGTTCTAGTCGTTTTCTTCAAAAATCCTTACTCTAATATATAATTTAGTCTATCCTACATTTAAAACTGATTAATTATTATATAAATATAGATAAATACTAGAAAAGTGGGGAGGAAATCATTGATTCATTAGCTGGAAAAATTAGAGCTGATTGTATTTTTTTGTTTATGATTGCTCAACAAATAAAACTCTTAAAACTGGTTCATCATTTTCTTTGAGAAAAGAAGTATCTCAAGTTTAAAAAAGATTGGCGTAACAGCACTATTTAAACAAAATGATTCAGTTTGCCTTTTGTATTATTGCAGTTTATCAAAGGATCCTCTAGGATAAGATCTTGACAATTCTCTGTGCTTATGTTGTCCTGATGACACAAATATGTTGAACACTGATTCCGTGTTTCTTCCTTAGAGGTCTGTTTGCTCATGTGCTGAAAATCAGTGGTCCCTTGATGTAAGAGCTATTGTGTATGGTGTCAGAACAACTTCCCCTGGTCTCACTGGGGGTGTTACTATGATTTCAGATATGGGCTGATCTTAGCATCCTTGCTATGGTTGTTTGAAGAAAATAGTTACTAAAAATTGTTACTATGAATAAATTGTTACTTTGAAAAAAAATGTTACTTTGAAAAAGCTGTTACTTGTTACTGGGCTGAAACTAGACTACCTCAATCTTATATGCTTAACTTTTGACAGACACTGACATACTGTAGTATTCTTTGTTAGTCATCTATGACAGCAGAACAAATAGCCTTCAAATTGAGTGGCTTAAACTTGAAACTGTACCTTTTTGTTACATTTGCATGGGCTCGTGTGTATGTCTGCATGTGTTTGTGCAGTGTGTGTGTATGCACAGGCATGTGAATATGTGTATATGCTAACAACAGCATATATGTGGAAGTCAGAGGACAGTTTGTTAGAATTTGCTCCCCTCCTTTCACTGTGTGGGTCCTGTTTATTAAACTCATGTTGCTAGGCTACCTACTGAGCTATCTTGCTAGTCCTCAGTTGGTAGTTTTTCCAAACCGGAATAGTCATGCTATTTGAATGATTTCATTTTGGAGAATTTTATCATTGCAAAGTTCTTATGTTCATGAAAATGTCATTAATTTAAGAATTTTCTTTGCTAATCTGGACTTATGTGAAGTATATATAGCGCCACCACCACAGGGGCCTCACTTATTCTCTTCCTTATTTGGAGTCTATCAGTGCTGTAGCCTTCGGTGTTCTTGTGCTCATGAAACTCTATTAGCGTTTATTCACTAAAGGATTCTCATGCTGCTAGAGCTTCAGGTGCAAAATTAGTCTGATGTTGTTAAATTTCCTGTTGTGCAGCAGAGCGGACATTTTAAGCACCCAGCCAGCTCATATTTGAATCGAGGTGGATTTAGTTACTGATCCCTTCTATTTATACTGCCTGCCATTTATTTTAGTGATTGTTTTCCTCCAACCTCCCTTGATCATCAGAAACTATTTTTGTGACTACTCAGATATTGTAGAGGAAAACATGGGTAAAACATAAAACCTTATACAACTGAGAACTAACTATGCTCTCACCCGTCTCCATTAAATGCAGAAAGCATTTCCTCAAGGAAGATAGGCTGACGTTGTAATGCCTTCACCCAAGGGAGGGAAAGAATGGATGTTTGATGTGTTTTAGAAATGGCTTTTTTTCTCTCGTCACCATTCACAGATGCAAGCAGGGTGCAGGCTACTCTTTAACCCTGAGAATATAAGGTGCTATCATTCCATGCTAGATGTTTTTGAAACAACCTTCTGGAAAGCATAAATGAGATTAAACCCTAACAATTAATAGATATAACTTTGTAGATTTTCATCCTGAAGCTCCAAACCCTTCCTGTCCTTTGTACTCATCATGTAGGTACTTTTAATGGAAACACATGCACCCTTTATTCCTTAGTATCATCTAAGGGAACGTGCTGCCAAAGGACAACACTGTTTAATATTCCTTAAAATCAGCTGGATGATAAATTATTAGGAAAATCTGGTCTGAGAGGTGAAGAAACAATTTGCCTATTAGTTCTATATTATTGTCGTTATCTTATAAAAACGATAATAGCTATGATCCAGAGGCAGTTAATAAAAAGACAAATGAAGGCTGATTGAAAACCAATAAGGTTTGAAAAGTTCTCCAGTGAACAGCTGTGAGCCAAATCAGAATGAATTTTGATTTTATTGTATTTACAACATGTGAACTATATTAAATTAGCAAACATCATTTGGACTTCCTGACCTTACTATTATTATTGCTATTACTCATGGAATGACATTTCAATACAGGGAAATTATTTTGATGAATTTATTAGTGGACTACAAAGAGATTTTTATCTCCTTTCTTTGTCTAAGTTTGCTGCTCCATTTACTTCAGTTGACAATAGAAAAGTCATTCTCTATATCCACTAGGCCATTGCTGTATTAAACGTTTTTATCTAATTCTATAAGTAGGCTAAAACCATAAACTTGGTAACAGAGTTCCTTACCTTGTCTAGCTGATTGTCTTTACTGCTGGGTAATACGTCTATGTGATTCTGGGAAATGTATCTCATGAAATAAATCCTAACTATCCAAATAGTGGAGAGAAAACTGTCTTTTCCACCAAGGAAACAAGCTAAACCCTTTCGATGAGTGATTTATTAGAACTAAAGTAAAAATCTCTAGAACCTCCCATTTTTCCAACTGAGCCTCTCTATGCAATTGAAATATCAAATAAGACACAGGGAGATTAGTATGATTTTATATATTTATTTATTTATTTATTTATTTATTTATTTATTTAAGATTTCTGTCTCTTCCCCGCCCCAGCCTCCCATATCCCTCCCCCTCCCCCAATAAAGTCCCCCTCCCTCGTCAGCCCAAAGGGCAGTCATGGTTCCCTGCCCTGTGGGAAGTCCAAGGACCATCCACCTCCATCCAGGTCTAGTAAGGTGAACATCCATACTGCCTAGGCTCCCACAAAGCCAGTACGTGCAGTAGGATCAAAACCCAGTGCCATTGTTCTTGACTTCTCAGCAGCCCTCACTGTCCGCTATGTTCAGCGAGTCCAGTTTTATCCCATGCTTTTTCAGACCCAGTCCATCTGGCCTTGGTGAGTTCCCGATAGAACATCCCCATTGTCTCAGTGTGTGGGTGCACCCCTCACGGTCCTCAGCAGTAAAAAACAATGACTTCTTGAATTTTGCATGCAAATGGACGAAAATAGAAAACACTATCCTGAGTGAGGTAAGCCAGACCCAAAAAGAGGAACATGGAATGTACTCACTCATAATTGGTTTCTAGCCATACATAAAGGACATTGAGCCTATAATTCATGATCCTAGAGAAGCTAAATAAGGTGAACCCAAAGACAAACATATAGTCATCCTCCTGGATATTAACCTTCATCAGGCGATGAAAGGAGACAGAGACAGAGTTCCACATTGGAGCACTGGACTACAACCCCAAGGTCCAAATCAGGAACAGAAGGATTAGTATGATTTTTAAATTCTGCAAAATGAGCAAATAAAGGCCTTCAGGGAGTTTGTTTTTTCTCTTCTGGTTTCTAATTCTAATGATGATATCCTATTGCAAGAGAATTAAAATCCAATCATCAGACAATTATATCCATACTATAATTCTTTTTTTCACTGTTTGAAATGGTCTTCCTTTTAGTTCTTCATTTCTTATTAAGTGTGCTTATGATACATGCTAGAAGTCGCTAAGTTTCCACAGATGGTCCTGCCTTGATCACATTTTCCTAAACCAGTCTTTTCATAATGCATAGCTAGAAGCTAGCTTTCCATTTGATTTGACTGATAATTCAAAGAGTAGAAATGCAAATATTTTTATAGCATAATCTCACCAGATATTATTTTTCCATATCATAATTCCTTTTTGAATCATTATTAATATTGACTTAATATGTATGTATCTCAAACCCTGTGCCATGTGAATGGTGTTTCTGAGATATGTGTGAACTGATTTGGTATTCACAGACTTCTGCAGGTGTTTTATTAACATCATTAGCATAAAGACATATTTATCTATTCAGCTGTCTTGATTTCTCAGATGCATATTTTAGAATTAACATTTGAAGCCACTTTCCCTAGCTTTCCACTTTGTTATGTCATTGTAAACATAAATGCCATACTAATAGCCATTTGCCCAGATTTACCGAGAATGGAGATTTTTCAAATGCCAATATTAAAATTGGTAACCAGTTTTTGCCAGGTCATGTGCAAATTTTTTATTTATTTCATGTGCTAGATAGCTAGTAGATTTTACTCCCAATTATCCGATGACAAAGAGATACCTCCTGACTTAAACTGTGAATTTCTCAGAGATGGCAACTTCATTAACCTTGATTATGGGCCTTCAAGGTCCAGCATGGTGCCTGTGGACCATGGTCTTTCTAAATTATAGACTGATTACCTGAAAAACATAGGTTGTGAAGAGGAAGTTAAGTAGCAATTACATTAAGCAATTTCTTTTATAGAATTTATTATTAAGTGTACTAAACAACCAGCATGAGTCACACATTTATTGGAGGTAAACATGAGCACAGACTGTCCAGAAAAATGCTGCATAGCATTGTGACCATTAAAAACCTTGAATTCCTCGTAATGAGCATATGCCCCTTAATTTTGAAGAATCTAATTATTTTAAAAAAGCACACAGGTAAAAAAAAAGCACACAGGTAATTCTGTGCAGTCTTTATCCTTTATTTTTATATTTCTTGCTCATTTTTTAACTATGCTACTACATGAATATATATATTCATATATATATATATATATATATATATATATATATATATATGAAGCAAATATTGGTAGAAGCAATGAACTCATCCCATAAAAGACATACTTAGAATTTTCTCATCACTGTGAGCCAAGGCATTTGTACCACTATTGTGCCCATGAGCATATATTGACATGCTGTTTATTACTGTAGGTTGGTAACTTGAATGGTTCGCAGCTTGGTAAGGATGTTGATGACTCTCTCTCCCCAGCAGCTTACATAACCCTAGAGAGGTAGTCTGCAGGAGAATGCTTCCAGGTCAGTACCAACTTGATTCCTCTATGTCCTGTGACCAAAGCATGTGGTGTCTTCAGCGATGTGTGCACACAGGGTTGGAGGTCTTTATGCCTTTCTCTATCCAAATGATAAGCATACTGAAAAGGAAGTAATACCTTTCATTCATAAGTAGCCTCAAAAATGTATCTTGGAATAACTGACCAAGATAGTGAAACAGTGTTTGGTAAAATAGCCATTTTTCACAGTATTAAAACTAGCAATCCATGTACCTGGGAAGTCTCTCCATGTTTTGGTGTCTTCTTTGATTTCTTCCGTTGGTGTTTTTAAGTGTTTGTTTTATAGATTTTTCACTTTGAAAAAGACTTTCTCAAAAAGTCTCAAACAAGAAAATAAATAATCCCACAAATTGACAGATGAGGTTATAAGGAAGTTTAATGTTTCTCTGCTGCAAAAGTATCACCAGAATAAAGACAGCCTATAGAAAGGGAAAGAAATCTCTCCCACCTATACTTTAGAGAGGAGATTCATATATAGAAAAGACAAAGAACTGCAAAATTCAAGTCTTAAAAAAATCCACCAATAATTGATGCAATGTACTAAATAGAGAGTTCTGGAAGGAGAGAATACCGACTATATAGAATATAGAATACTAAATATTTTTAAGAAGATTCACGTCTGTAGATGTTAAGGAATTTCAAAACTGCTCTGACATTCTCTCATTCCAGTCAGAAAGACTGCCATCAAAAATGATGACAAATGCTGGTGAGGATGTGGGGAAAGAGGAGCCCTTATTCAGTGATTGTGGGGTATCAACTGCTCCATCCATTATGGAAATACATATTGAGGGTCCTTGAGATAGAGATAAGACTACCAACCACATGGCTCTGCTATATTACTCCTGGGTAAGGAACAAATCACACAGATGTTAGCACTGCACTATTTAAAATAGCCAGGAAATGGAAACAGAAGCGTCAGCAAACATTTCTTTCAGACTTCACATTTATGTATGAATCTATTGCCAGTTGCTTCAGACCATGACAGTCTATGGATTCCAACATTCAAAATATTAAGAAAATCACTAATGAATAAATCAAAAAGACTGTGCCTTCTCTCAGATATGGTCCCATGGCAAAATGAGTGCATAAATTTGAAAAAGAAAATGATAGCATGGAACAGCCAACCTCCTTTTGTGTTCCCAGTGTCTCTCAAATGTGGTTAGGTGCGAGCAGTCAAACAGTGTATTATGTTTCCATCATATACAACAGGTGTTCTTTACTATGAAAAATGGTAGCAAACATGATTCCAAAATTACAGCTCTTTCTGCACTAGTTTTCCCCTTAGAATATATTCATAAATCATCCTTTGTGAAAGAACACTGAAGGGAAGACTACTGTTTTGAGTCATTTTTAAACACTTAAACATCTGTAGTCAATTAGAATTCCTCCATGTGAAGAGAACCAATAGGTTTTTTATAAGTAACAGTGCAACAATCCTCTTTGATGTAACAATCAGAAAACTGTGTTCTCACACCATGCTAACCTATGTCTGTAAACAACAGAACCATGGAATTAAATGTTTTTTAATCACAAATAATACTAAAAACCACTATTAAGATGTCTTAAACCAAATTTCATATAGTTTATTATTCAAGCACTTTCTGTTAAAATTGTTTCATATATTCATGACTGCACTGGTATGGATTTTTAGTTGGAAATGAAAAATGCATCAACATCAAAAAGTATCCTTTGATTACACATATATCATTAATGGTATAGAAACCCAAGGTAAGCACTTCTTCCCAGAAACATTTCTGCCTTATTATCTTTTATCTGACTGGATTGATAATCTCTCTGTTTTGTTTGTTCCTGAGGTAGAGACTCATCCCATAGTCAATTAGTTTATAACCAGTCTCGGCTGTCCATGTCCTGAGATTACAGTTCATGCATCAGCACATTGGACCCAGATTAGCAACTGCTGGGGATAAAAGGGAGAGCAAAGATAAGAATTATCACATTGATTTATAGTGGATCCAAATAAAAGTGTCTAACCCATGTACAACATTTTGTATTTTATAAATTCTAAGTATGCCCTGGGAAGTTAATTTTTACATTTCTCTAACTTCTTTGGTCTGTATCAGGACCTTATCACTTGGTGGTTCCAGGAGCAGTAGTGATAGCAGTAGGAGGAATTTCTGCAGGCGTGATGATTGAACATCCGCTTAACACATACTGTGTGTTAGGCACAATTTTAAGAATATGAATTAATTTGACTACACCATCATCATAAAGTGTATCTTATTTATTACTGTTCTGAAAGTAATGAATCTTAGGCAGAGGATGATTATGATTGAGCACCTTGCCCAAGACTGGTAATTAGGGGGTCAAAATTCAGATTCTGGCAGTCTGCTTCTTATGGTCTATACTCTTTACCATTTGCCCTAGATTGTCTATTAGTCCGCTTACTTACAATTTACTGTGTACACATCACATGCCAGATATTCCTCCAAGCTTTGCAAATAGAGCAGTGCTTATATTTTCTTCTCTCCTAAAACTTACCTTTTATTCTAGAAGGGAAAAAACCACAATATGTAGAAAGGAAAACTTTAGTTAGACGTTTTAGAGAAAGAAAATAAAATACATTATATAAAAGGAGGTAAATAGTTTAGAGTAATCTATTTCTAGTTGTATTATAATATAATTGACAGTTGAAAGATGCATATAGTTAACATATAAAAGAGGATGTTGGTGATGATGGTGATGACGATGATGATGATGATAATATGTGTGTGTTTAATGCTGATGATATATTCCAAGTCTTTTACAGGCTAGATAAATATCCTACCACTGAGCTACAGTCCCAGTCCTTGGTGTTCTGCTATGTGTATACATTCTGAGACAAGCATGTAGTCTAAGATATCCCTCGCCTCTCATAGTTACTGATTTCTTCTCCATCTTTTTTGTTGTTGGCGATGGGGAAGCTTTCTGTCTACTTTCTAATTTATTTCAGATACATAACTCAGAGTTAAATATTGTCACATTTTTATTCTTGTTCTAGAACGTCTTCATTAGTCATAATTTAAACTTTGTACCAACTGTCCAAACATTGTGTCAGATTCTCCTCTCATCCTTCCATTATTCCCAATAGTCACAGTATGGGAGCAATATACGTATGGGCACAATATAAGCCTAACAAATAGAATGTGTTGTTTATGAGTAATGGCCTATCACTCTGCCACAAATGGAAATCCTGCTGCTTGTGATAACATGGATCAACCTAAAGAAAATTGTGGTAACTTAAGGAAACCAGACACAGGAAAAATAATCACTGAAACATCGGACATGCATGAGATTAGGCTACTTTGATTCAGGATGTGGTAACAACATTCTGGGGAGAAGATGTTGAAGGTAAGATGCAAAAAAGTGAAATGTTCTCTAGCTTATAGAGAAGCATGTATCATGATGAAGAACAGCTGCTCTGTGATGGAATGACTAAAAAAATGGGGACGAGGTTAACGTGTGCACAGCATAGAGAGTGAAGGGTGAGTAGGGGAATAGCAAGCCGGGAAAGTCAGGGAGATCTGGTATCATGAGATTTGGATTATTTTCAAAGCGATATGGAAAATCTTGGACTTCTTATTTTTTTCATGGTCTACTTTAATTTTAAAATGGATGTTTCTGGCTGGCTTGTTTTTAAGAAAATACAGGCTTAACGCTGAAAGCAGGTAGGCCCATTAGCCCCATTAGCGAGAACTGAATGAACTAGGTACATGAAATGTGGCTGAGAGATAAGGTTCTCTGCTGGGGAAAAACTCGTTTCAACTGTAAACCAAAAGAAATGGATATTTTTAACTGTCAAGTATACGGTGAGAGGAAATGTGCAAGAAGGGTCAAATGGTGACGGAAGGAGAGGAAGAACATTGGTTAGCTCTCTGACCATTCAAGTTCATTGCCACATATGGAAGTCTTGGACATGTCAAAGACCTCTAGATTTGGAGGAGCATATATTTAATGTTTCAGAATACTAAGAGACCAATGAAGCCATCCTGCTTATTACAGTCAAAGGATCGAAAGACTAGGAAGCGTGAAGATGAAAATCCAAGAACCAACTTTTATGATCATAAAGGTCTCTCCCTCTTTTATCCTTCAAAACCTTCTACAAACCTACTCCCCAAACCACTGAATTCTGAATTACCACGTGTACTTTTCCCTTGACTTCTTTAAAAAGCAAGTGGCTCCATTTTCCTTTCAAATAAAGCTGTATATAAGCAGAGCATGCCTATTGTGAGTCCTAGCCAGGCTAGTATGCTCTGAAAACATGATAAATATTCGATCTCTAATGATCTAAGACTTTCCCCTGGATATCATTATGCTTTTCTCAGGGGTGCAAAGACTATAGCATTCTGGGAAGTAAGCAGCAGTAATGGTTTTCTCAATTAGTGTAAGTATTTACTGTGACTAGGTCCAAATGATGAAATTGTTTCTTTTTTAAAAGTTTCAGATGTAAGGAACGGAACATCTGAAACCATTTCTGCAGACTAAGTTATAGCCAATAGTTAATTAAATTCTATTTTAAAAAGCTTCCCTCAAATCATGCCCTCTCAATCTTTCACTCAATCTTTCTCTCTTCCTCCTTCTCTCTTTTATCTTTCATCTCCCACCTCCATTTCTCCTTCCCTCCATCCTCTTTCTCTTCTCATCTCTTAGAAAAACCTACTCTAAGGCTTAAATAGGAAAACAAGAATTCCTGACAAAATGGATGAAAGTAGTCATAAAAGTGTCATAAGGACTTTGCACTTGCATTTATGAAAACTGGCAAGTCCAAACAGTGAATGCCAGCAAGATAGAGACCTATAAAGTACTGTGTTGCAAAAGGTTAGGGAAGAGGAAAATTTCAGTTCCCAATGCTTGCATCAAGATGTAACCACACTCTAATTTGAGGAGCATCTGTCTATGTATTTATGTAGTTTTATATTAATTTGACTCAGATGATTCTAAATACATTGTGACATTTTATTTAATTGTTTATATGTCTTTCCCCCTTTGCACAATGAGTGATTCAAGACATTATAAAATATCTGCTGGTGTTAGCCTCCTCTCTTGGAAACTGTGAAGAAAGGGGATGGGTAGGCACAGAACATTCAGAAAATATATTTTGGAGGAACATGCTTTTTCCTCAAAGACAGTTATCATTTTTATAATGAAATTTGTATAAATAGCATATTTTCCATGCCCCTACATGTGCCACTCAGCCATTTGTCTGATGCCTATACCAGTTTATATGTCAGGGTTATTAATAATATGTCGTTATGATAGACTCTATTCTAGTTAAATCTAAGATTTACCAAGGGTTGCTTGGTAAATATCTCAGCACGTGTGTGAGA